>NC_134854.1:84049389-85276056 GCF_049852395.1 Peromyscus maniculatus bairdii | reverse complement strand
AGGAAGAAGGAAATTCTGGAGTCCCATAAAAATATTCAAGAATGGCAACTGAACACAATTGATATTTGTTGAAAAGTTACTATTAGTGACGTCAGAGATTTATAGGCATGGTTAACTTTATACTTATCATGTCTGGTTATATAATCTACACATTGATGTTATAAGAAACAATAAAATAGGCAGGCAGTGCTGACACATGCCTTTAATTGCAGCACCCAGGAGGCAGAGGCAGGTATCTCTGAGTTTGAGACCAGCCTGATCTACATAGTGAATTCAAGGACAGCTAGGTTTACAAAGAGAACCCCCCCAAAAAAATGCAACCAAAAAAAAAAAGCAAAAGTAAATGAGCCTATATAGGTATTAACCACAACAGCCTTTGCTATAATAACACAGTAGATACAGATAATACAGAGCTCAGCTTGGCAGTATAGACATGGATTGATAATCTATTTCTTCTCTAATATTTTCCCAATGAGAGCTAAAAGGACAAAATAGAAGCATAAGGACAGCCTGACTGAGGCACTGATTTATTACTTTAAGCTTTGCTTCAAATTCTTTTCTTGTATAAAATGATTTACCACAAACCAAATGACTTAGCATGGCTACTGTCCTTTCAACTTGAGATTTAAGAAACCTACATGATAAAGCACAGGTTGTGTTGGGATGTGTTCTTCTTGAAGGTTTTAAAGGTTACCTTTTTTCTCCCACATCTAGAGATTACCTACATGTCTTAGATCATGGCCTCCTCCTCCTCCCGAAGCCATGGGTACTTATTTTGCAGTCTATTCCTCTTTGTCTTCATACAAGCATCCTTGTAAATACAATATGTCTGTTTCCTGCAATTCAGGAAAATCTTTGCACTTCTAAAGCCTTGGTTATTAAGCTTTAATTATGTGAAAAATCCCTCTTGTGAATAAAGTAACTGCAATGGTCATTTTCTCTTCCACACTTGCATGGATAAGCAAAGGCCACCTTTGACAGCAGTGAGGCCCACATTTGGGTGTATCTGTGAGGGTATTTCCAGAGATTATCTTAGAACCCATACTGGATGCTGGCAGCCTCATGTCATGGGCTTGGTTCCTAGACTGAATTTAGAAGGGAAATGGAGGAAGCTAGCTGAGTGATGACATTCCTCTTCCTCTGCTTCCCAAACCACCTAGGTGTGAGCAGGCTTCCTCCAGCCATCACAGGCAGGAGCTAGTTTGTGATTATGCCTTCCCTGTGTTAACAGACTGCATTTCCTGAGCTGTGAGAGAAGCAAACCATTCAGAGCCCCATATGTGGCTTCTTTTCAGGTGTGTTCACAACAAAGAGAAGTGAAGTAATACAGCAACACATCAAAGGTTGAGGGTCCAGGATGTAGAAACAATGGCGAGTCTTTGTTTAGCTTGACATAATATGACACTGTTACCAATTTCATATGGACATCCACATCATACACATGTATATTTGTAAGAATTTAAATAATAGAGTAAGATAGAAAAGTTGTCTCTAGAGTATCATTTGAACTGGTATTAATGGTGCAGTGCCATACTGATTTTTCGCCACTATTTTTCTCCTTTTTGCATGTTCTGTCGGGATTTTTTCCTTTATCAATTAAAGGTTTTTATATATTCTAATTAACTGCTCATTATCTTACATCTGTCCCTTCTGCTAGTGCAGACTTTTCCTTCATATTATAGCTTCCAAGATTAATTATTTGAGCAGTCTTCCAGTTGAAACTGCTTGTATTCTCTGCTGCTTTATTTTCCTTGATGAAACCCTCATGCTGAAATTCATTTTGATAATTTTTGTAGGGTTTTGCATATCACACTTAAGTAGTGATTAAGGATAGAGAATATATTTAAATATATGAGTGGATGCTGGCTTAAATCAAGGAATATGTTACCAAAATAATTCTATTTGTTATGAGTGTTGCGAAGATAAATAAAAAAGGCACACATTTTATATCAGATTACATAGATAAGAAAGAAAGAAAAAGTAGTTAAGAAACTTCGGTGGTAGACGAAAGATAGTCACTCTATGAGGTCAAGAAAAATGAAGGTAAACGCAATATTTTAAATATTTAAGGGAATACAAATAAATATTCAGGCACAATCCAGTGATCTGTAATCTTGAGATTTGTTGGAAAAGAAACAAAACCCTGATCCCCAATCTGTGAAAGAGACATTTGGCTGCTAGTCTTCCCTTCACTGTGTAGTTAGTAAATTAAAAGGTTATTTTGTACTCCATCAAAACAAAGTTGCTGCTTGCAACCCAGACTTTTCTTAACTGACTTGGCCTTTTGTCTCTGCCTGTCTAAATATTATACATTCTTCTGATTCAGTTATAATAATGACTTCCTCCACTTTGGTGAGTCATTTAATGTCCATTGCTTTTTAACTGCAAATTGCAAGTAATAATTTCAGCTAATAGCAAGAGTATTGAAAGATCAAACTAAGATGGCCCAACTTTCCCTCAATCCCTATCTCCCATCTTGCTCTCAGCTTTGGTGTAAGACATGCCCCCCCCACCCCCCGCAGTGGACAATAATCAATGAACAGCATGTGACAACAGTAGGAAGAGATTCAATGCTCAGCCAAATGGAACATCTGTACCAATAATATCATTACCAAGATTAAGGAGACACTGGGGAAGAGGAGGTTCAAAGAAAGTAAGAGCTAGAGAATGGGCAGTGATGCTGCGAAATGCTGTGTTCTGGGTATCACATGGCTACGGAAATCATGAATCCACAGCAAATATCCTTACATGTACAAGACTTACACAAAATCAAGCCAGTTAAAATCTCTGCATAAAAAGAGTACATGTCACTCGGGCCTGTCTATACTAAGGAGCTTTTGGCAGTGGATAGTTGCTATAGAAGGATAATTATTCATTGTAATATTTGGTAAATGGTGAGTTTCTCATGATCCAGTGGCCCACACCCATGCACATGTGGGTCATGCAAACTGGACTTGATGGGTTGTCAATAGCAACAACAGAAAGAGAACAAATGAAGTTGGGAAGCATTGAACTGGAGAAAATGGGGGACTTAGGTGGGGACAGATATAATCATATTTCATTTTATACATTTATAAAATTCTCAAAAATAAAAGTAATTAAAAACCAAAAGCATATTAGAGTTAATAGCATTTTAAAAAGCTCAAACTATACTATAAATTTAAAAAAAATAAATGCTGCCACCCAAATCATCAGTAGTGTCATATAATGGTGTTCAAAATAATCATTATTAATACCTAGTCGATGAAATAGATATAAGAGATGTGAATAGGCAATAGTTAAACAAGACACGCACTTACAAAGAACTCATCTAAAGGATAACAGAAATTATAAGCAAAGAGAGCACCAAAGTCATGTGGGGAACAATAAATGAAATTAATGTTGCTATTGCTTTTGTTTCACTCAGTTCAACCCCTTCAGTAGACACAAATGGCAGGACAATTAGCAATTCTACAGTATCCAAAGATTGCAACATGCTTTGAATCTGAATGACTCAGATTCAAAGTCAATGGGAAAGACCGGGAAACATCAAGCACACACTCTGCAGTCTACTTCCTAACAGATTTGACATCTTCTAAGGGTAGTGAAATAACTCCTACTCACAATAAATGTAAGAAAATCAAAAGTGAAAAAGGATGACAGAAAAATATTTTACAAACCTCGGGTTTTGGTGAATTATTATGTATTTGAGTATACAAGTAAGATAAATACAAAGTATTATTTCTTTGACTATTTCATGATACTAGAGTAGTTCGTGTACGTGTATGTGTCTATGTGAGTGTGCATGTATGTGTGTGTTAGTGTATGAATGTTTCTACACATGTGTGTAGAGGTGTATTAGCATGTGTTTATGTGCATGTTTATGAGTGTATGTGCATGTATATGTGCATAGCAATCTGATTTGCACATTTTTGAAAGATAAAAAGAATTTGAACACTTAAAAAGAAATTTTATTAAACTTTTTAATATTTGAAATAATATAGTTACAACATTTTATCTTTCCCTTTCCTTTCTCTTCACTTATAACCCTCTTTGCCTGCATTCAAAATCATGGCCTCTCTTTTGATTGTTATTGCATGAATATTTGTACATGTATTTACATACATATTCCCAATTATAATCTTCTCAGTCTGTATAATACTACTGGCATGTATGTTTTCATGGATGGCCCTATACTACAACCAATCAAAATGCCAAGATATAGAGCTCAATCCCAGAGAGATACATCTGACAAAATACTCCCACACATAAGGCTTGGGGAACAGTGAAGAAGAGAGGGTGGAAAAGTTGTAAGAACCAGAGGATCAGGTAGTTTGCTGTAAGATTGTGTCTTTTAGGGATGTCAGAAGCTACACATATAACATCTCACCATCATGACTTTCTAAACAGTACCTGAACAAGAACACCACCAATAGATGTGTCTAAGTAGACAGGGGAAAACCCCTGAGACCTAAATCCAATGCATTTTACTACAGCCTCTAAGGAAAGCTGAGAGCAGCAGAGAAATGAATTAACAAATCACTTGTGGCTATACAGAGGAGCATTAAAAGAAAACTTCTTTTTAAAAAATAAAAGGTAAAACAGTCTCAAAAATAAAAGAAATAATAAAAAAACTAAAATAAATAAAAGGTTGGTGGACATTTGGTGAGTAAGAAAACTTTAGAAATTCTCCTCTTAGAATTCCCGAAGCAACTTCAGCATAAGCATTATTAGAAAGCATTCTTTTCAAAAGTGCTGATCAAATAGAAAGATAACCTTGAACATATTAGAGTTTTGCAACAGGAATTTCCACATTCAATGATCATGTGAATTGAAATCTCAAAGGAAAGCATATTTTGTTTCCCAAACTGTGTGTGTTCTCTTTATCTACTGAATCTTATGCTGTTATAAAGAAAAAAAATATAGTTTGGAGGGAAAACTAAAATGTCAATTTAATACATTGCCATGAATGTGTCCCCTACTATGTTGGTAGTATAGGTCATGTGAGATAAATAAAGAACTAAAATCATACAGTGCCTTGTCGGGGGCAAAAGGAATGACCAGTGTTTGTAAACTATGGGGACACAAGCATCTCAACAGCTCTGCATGTTTTATTATATTAGAAAATGTAGATGATAGTGTGGCTACCTCACAGAGATGTTTTGAGGAAGAATTAGTAGTGTAATTCTCTGGCAATTTTGGTGCACAATGGATCACAGACTTCATCGCATACTAGAGGGGTTAGTGACAGAGTAGTGACAAGAACACAGGACTAAATGAATTTGAGTCAAGTAAGCTGTTCTTGACAGTGTTCTCCAAGAGGTGAGCAATAAAGGTAAGCATCTTATAAAATTTATTTTGACCTGCTTCACAGCAGGCTTAGACCAGCATGCTTGTGGATAAGCATGAGCACCTCCTGCATGCAGTGGACTCTGGAGATTTGCAAAGCAATGGGTGATTTAAGTCATTTGACACTTGCTAGTTTTGAGTTCTCAGTTTTCCAATGCTCATTTTAGTAATGCCTAGAGATTAGTAAATTGTAACAGCTTTAGAGGGGAATACTAATCAGGTAAACAATTTCTAAGGCCCAAGTAATTCATTAAAATTTATAACCTACATTTGTCTGCTGTAGTTAGACTAGGCACCCATATACAAACATTTAATGAATTAACCTTTGAATTTTTATCTTATAATCAAGCTAGGTAGCAATATCCTCTGCAGCAATTTATTTCAAAGATATATTATAAATAATTTGGCACTCAAGTTACAAGTTGTCAATATTAATATCTAATATAAATTTCATCCTTGTAATTGTGATTTTTGTGTTAATGTAAAATTTCCTAATGTTTATCAACCAATCAAATTTATTCTGAGAAGTCTTACAAAAAATGGAATGATTTAGGAAGAAAACTTTGGTTTATTATTTATTTACTTTAACTTGATGACAAAATCATTGACAAAGAAAGAAATGTGAGGTAAGTGTTAGGAGCTGAACAGTTACCATAAATTCACTCACTGAAATTCTTACTTCTCCTCTGTGTTGCATTACTTTGAAATACTCTTGGCAGATATTTTCATTGTTAAAATGTAGTGACCTGGGTGGTCACTAGAGAACAGTCATTAGACAATGAAACAATGTGTGTGGTGTCCTCAGAAGAAGAGTGAAATCAGTCCACACAGAGGACAGCCTGGGAAGGCATCAGTGCTGAGTCAATGAAGCCACTGGGCCAGATGTAGAAATACAGAGTAGAGACTGTACTTATGCTGCTGTCAAAAGGTAGGGAGCAGCAGGGGCTACCAGAACTGGAGGGAATAAAAAATTAATAAGAACACAACTCTACCAAAATCTTCATTTCAGATTTCTTGCCTTCTGAACTGAGAGAACCAAGCATCTTTCTTGTTTGAAATTACCCGGATGTGGTGACACATTGCTACTGCAGTGTGAGACTCTCATACTCAAAGTTTTTTTTTAAAAAAAAAGTAATTATTTTCATCAAGCGAGTCCCTTTAAATACACCACAAACACATATAGGTGGCTTACAAATTAGAACGGAGAAATGTCCTAAGAGTTTCTCACTGCTTTTAATATGACTTGACAGAGATTAAAGATGATTATGAAGGGGGGCCAGTAGCTGGCTAGGTGGATTCCTAAAGTTCTAGTGCACATTTTTAAATTTTCTCATTATCATTATTTTTTCTGTATGTGCATGGGTGTTTTGTTTGAATGCATTTCTGTTCACCACATGTGTGCCAGGTGCTCATGGAGTCCAGGCAGTCTTCTGATACCTTACAACTGCAGTTCCAGATGGTTTTTAGCTACCATGTGGGTGCCAGGAATCAAGCCATAGAGCTCTTAAAGAGCACCCAGTACTCTAAACCTACACCTTTGAGCTATTTCTCCTGCCCTCATACATTATTTTTATAAGTATAATTTACTACTAGGGTAATTTATTCACTGTTAGAAAAAAAGATTTTCAAAGGTAGTAGAAAATAATGAATTTCCTTTTGTATCTTTCTATATTTACCACTACATCTGTATTATTATGAGACATACAATTAAACCTGTGCTAGAATTCAATGAGACAACAAAGTATATACTGTGTATAATTGTGACCCTGGAAAACTTAAGAATTACACTAGATTATTGGACCAATGAAAGAATGATGGTTGCTTAGAATTGTAATCTCTGCATCTAAGTGGGTCATGATTATTCTGGCTTTGGGTAACAGGCACCATTTTTTTTCTCCCCTCTTCCTTGAGTTTTAAAAGGAGATTGTCATTGCATCTGGAAGAATTTAGCATCAATTCACAACATCCATGAAGGGTAAAAGCAAATATCCCATTTCTAAAACTGACCTTCTTAATACTTAGACAACTAATTTTACCATCAGAGCAGAAATCAGCCAAAACCTTTATTTCTTAGATCTAGTTTTCTCATCTAAACTAAGGTCCCATTTAGACTCATGTAGCTTTTATACACCTGTGGACCAGGCACATTGTGTATCTTTGTTTCTAGGGTTCTCAGACTGTAATGAAGGAGGCTGATAAATAGCACCAGTATCAGACAGTTAAAGAACATGGGAGAAAGTGATTTGAAGTAATTGTCTAATGTCTTCACTAGTTCTTTGTCTTGCTGGTAGAAAGCATTATAGACCTTTCTCCTCCACTTAATATATGTAAGAAAATTATTAGGAAAGAATTATGACATAGCCAACTCTACCTCCATTAAGGGGTGTGTTGGCTAAAACCTGGATGTGGTTTTGAACTTAATGAAGACAAAGGTTTTGAGATGAGAATGTGCAAACAGATATGAAAAAGGAGCATGACACTCCACAAAGGGTTAGGAAGGCCTTCATTCTTGTGCCGAACAGTGAAAGCAGAGAACAGCACCTCAGCGAGCATGCTTGGCTCCCCTACTAAGCTTTAGTGACAGTAGACCAGGACTACAGGGAAGACTGTAGAAGCCCTCCACATTCTTACCTGGAGAACCAAGGACACTGGTCTTTGGCCTCCTCCATCCCTAACCTCAGCAGGTTCCTGACTTCTGGAGCCTATCTGCTGGGCTCATTTTTACACAATTGTCCCCTTGCTAACCATCCCCACAGCGATCCCGGCTGCAAAAGGATATTCTTGTATACAATTTTTAGGTTGAGGTTCAAGCCAAAATCAAAAGAACACATTAACTGAGAGAAATGGGAATAAAACTGCAAATAGAATTGTAACAAACTACAAAGCATTGTTCAGGAACCAGGGCATGGGTATCTCACAGGCCTGAAAACACAGTAGAGTAGTAGTTTCTGGAACCTAGAAAGAGACAGCTGTGTACACTGGCATCTGGTGTGTTATAATCTTCACTTCAAAGATTTAGCATCCTACAGTGACCCCACAGGTAAAGAGTTAAGAGATGAAATATCTTTAGTTCATGCTTATCCTTTGGCCTGAACTTTCACCCAATCAAAGAATAAACTTTCATTGATATAGTCCATATAATGCAACTTCCAATAGCTCAGAACAGAGGGACAGCAGTAAAGGTGGTAGGTGTTATTCATAATGGGAAATGGCACAAAAGACACTCAGTTCTCAGTAAAGATGGGCTACTTTTTATATTTACTGATTACACAATTACAACTTTTCGCTTCCTTTTAAAGATGATTAAACCAGCACTATTTCTAGTGCATACAAAATGGACAAATATAAAGAAAAAAAGAAGAATACATAAAACCTAGTGAGCAACAAATTGCATATACACTTAGTTAACTGCAAATGAGTTATAATATTTTGATATACCAAATATTAAGGAACAATTTATATAAATATTGTACATTAAGGTTTCAGGGAAGACTTACAGCTGTATTTTAAAATGAAGCAATAGGACAAGTAAGGGTAGGCTCAGAATCAAAAAATGCCACCTCTTTTACTTGAACAATTAGAATATTATTAGACAGCAAACCAGCTGGAGATGGAGGATGGCTACAGGGAAGGGGAATACAACAGTCCAGGCAGTGGATTTTCTCATCCTGGGGCCTTGGGAAATTACTGAGGAATAATGCCTAAAGTTGGGGGTCATGAGTATGCCAAACTGGAGAATAGCTCCACATTTGAAAAGACACACAAAAGAATCCTTCAGGTGAAATGAAAAGGAAGAGGATCCTGCTTTGCCCAGGTATTCACTTCATCCTGTCTGTGGAAGAGGTCACAATCGTCTTCCTTTGTCATCCTACTGGTAGAAAAGAACACCACCAGATTCTTCCTCAACAAGAATGGCTATGATTTGGTGGTGGGGGGCAGGGAGCACTGGATGTAAGAGCATCTTCAATTATTCATGAGGGCCCAGTGTCCAGTGTCAAATCACCTGCACTCTCACGAAAATGCCAGGCACGGCTTCAAATGCCTGTATGTCCAGTTTTATATGGTGGAGACATGTAGTTACTGGGAGCCTCCTGAACACCTTGTCTAGTGGAAACAGTGTAATTTGGACGCAAGGAGAGACCCTGACTCAAGGCAGGATGCAGACAGTGGTAGAGAAAGGTAGAGGAAGACATGGAACATCTTGCTCTGGCTCCACACACTCATCCACAGCCCTAATATAAAGCATAGATTTTGGTGCTAATGGAGTGTTAATTCAGGCTCATCCATTTCAGCAAATATCTCACTCTGGACCAGGATATAGATATTGAGTGCCTTGTGGCAGGTAGTAAATAGGAATTCTGAATTTAGTATTCAAGTTTTCAATTTTTATGTAAACCTGAAGCTGCTTCAAAAATAAAGCCTATATTTTTTTAATAAAGCCAGTACTGTAATGAAATATTTGTCATATTTGATAGTACCAAAAGTATAAGAGATATGCAATGTCATAGATTATGATATAGTATTAAATGTGGGAAGGTAGAATTTCACTGACCATATTTTTTCAGGGGCACTGATGACACACAGCCCAGGTTCAAATATTGGCATCTTGGGACAGCCATATTATATATGGCTAGCTACTTAATATACTTGGGGTTTGGTTGACTGATATAAAGAATGAGGAGTATAAAAAAAATCTCTTCTGAGAGTGTATTAATTAATATGTATATGAAGTCCTGCCTGTGAGGTATTGGCAAAAACACTATATGATGCTATTCTATGTAATTACTACAGTAAATGTACCATGTACTTAAATGACTTTGTTATGCAAAAAGCACTGGTATTTAAGTACTTTCCTTAAAATTGGTCAAAGTAATAACTTAAGCGGAAAAGATCAGTTGAATAAAAATATAACACTGTGAAATGAAACACAGAAAAACAAATTCTAAAATATAGGTATATATATATATATGTATGTATATATATATATATATATATATATAATTGTAAATCAGGATGCTGAGAATGAAGAAAGAGAAAGAGAGGGAGGAGGGAGAGAGAGATTGAAGTACTGAAACAAACAAAAAGAGTTTTTAGAAATTGTTGAACAATCAGCTACTTGCATAAAGAAAATAACAAAAGCACCCATATGGTTAATGTGCAATAAATTTTGCACAATGTTACGAACTTACACTACATTTTTATGACAAGTCATTTCAACAGACTGGAAGTTATCCAGAAGACAAATGACTGACAAAATGATGATTCTTTGGGAAAAACTTTCAATGCTCCAATGAGCCTGTAGGTGCTGTTTGGTTCTCACGTGGTAGGAACAGCACAGCATTTCTGTGAAACAATTACACATGGTAACTATGTACTATAAGTAATTACAATATAGTAGGAGAAAAATGTTAATGCTTAACATTAATATGTTACTCCTGGATAACAATAATTAAAACCAGTTACTAGGACACGATTTAGCACACAATATATACAATAAGAAATCTCACATTTTTTAAGGTGGACAATATGTGTGCTGGTTAATTTTAATTGTCATATTGACACAACCCAGAGTCACTTGGGAAGAGTGTCTTAATTATTAGGATCAGGCTTCCCTGTAGGATGTCTTTGAGGGATTGTCCTTATTGTCTGTTGATATAAAACAACCCTGCACATTGTGGGAAGTATCATACAATATGCGGAGGGCTTCCTGAGCAGTAAAGGAGTGAAACAAGCTGACTGAGAGGAATCAGCAGACATACATGTGTTTATGCTTTCTTTCCTTTCGACTAGTGGGAAGTGACAAGCTCCTTGACTTCCTGCCTTGACTTCCTCAAATGATGGACTGCAACTTGGAATTGTAAGTCAAATAAAAATTTTCTCCCCGAGTTGCTTTTATGTCAGGGTGTTTTATCACAGCAACACAAATTGAAATAGAACACAAAGGTGATTACTTTTTCCAGAGAGAGAGAGGAAAACCTAAAGCCAAGAGAGTGATTAACTGCACGGGCTCCAGCTAACACCCTGTCTAATTAACACAACATGGGGGTGAGTTTTCAGACTGCAGTAACTTGTATGATCTCAGATTACAACTTGAGAAATGTAATTCTCATGCCACTATATGAAGAGTCTTTACCGAAACACATTCAGTTTAAATCTGTTGAAGAGTGACCCAAGCATATCAAAGCTCCGTCCACACTTTGCTTTTCTGTTCTCTGTTGATGAGGTATTTCTTCCTATGACATGCACAATTACCACCTGAAGTTACTTGACAAGCCAGACTACCCATTCCCTTCAATGTTTTACTAGTTTGTTTAGCTTTATTTTTGTTAACTTTTGCTACTGACATTTAGTTTTGTTCCCCATGCAATTTCCTTGTTAGCACAACTAAAAAAATTTTAAATCGTGTTTTAAAAATTATATTTTGTGGATGAAATTTAGTAAAACCAATCATTATTTTTCTGAACTTATATATCTATTAGGTGATACAATTTCCTAGCCAGAGTCTTGCTTAAAGATATAGTGTTGAGGAAACAACCATTAAAATCAATTCAAATAAAATGTTATTTTAGTTAATATAGTTTACTCAAATGACCAGGATTTATAGAGCTTTGTTTTTATCGTAAGGAGCATGAGAAACATTGGTATTGAATGAAGGTAGGTTCTTTAAACATTAAAAATCTAAGCACAGTGCTTAACTATAGTAATACTAAGTGCCAACAGAAGCAGTGTTTACTTAACATATAGAAGAACATCACAGCGGCCCATTGTTATGGCCATGTTACAAGCACTCCAAAGTTTCATGCTGACATCTTAACTTCCTACACCTGGGGCTGTGATGGGATTTGGAGACAGAGTCTTTAAAAGAGAGGATAAAGTCTTTAAGCAAATATAAATGATACCAGCCCTTGATGTGTTCCCTAGTTTAGTAAAACTGGGGTTCTTATAAAAGAAGAAATTGGGGAACTCAAAGAATAACCATGCTTGCATTTACACAGAAGACCACAGAAGAGTGCAGTTAAGTAGGAGGCCCCAAAATGCAACAGAGCTGCTGCTGTGAGGGTGGAATTCTTTAAGTCACTCAAGTGTGTGGTATTTTTAATAGCAGCCCTAGCCAAGTGATATGTTTATATCATTTGAAAAGCAATCATTTCAATTTCGATTTCCCTTAGCTCTTCCTCACCTTATTTGCACTGAAACTGCGTGTTTAGTACTGAGTGACTGAGTGTAGCCCGAGCACCTGGGAAGGGAATGCCTAGTCGGAAGTCCTTTATCTATTAGTACAGAAGCAGTAAGTATTCAGTGATTGCACATATTCATTAATAAATCAACAGTCAGTGCTGCATCGTACACAGCAGTTGATGGGATCGGGTTTATTAGGAAACAGGCTTCATGGGGCGCTCCTTCTGAGGAATACAGATTTGAGAAGGAAGGAGGAGCGAAGGGTAACCAGCTTGCAACAGTCACATTTCTCCTTTCCTGAAAACCATCTCTGAACAGTCTCTTATTGGCATGCATATAAAACTCTATCTCTCCCTCTTGGCAGTCTTCTCTTTCATTTGTTGATGCTTTTTATTGATAGTCCTGGAAAGACATTGCAGGGGGCCCTGATTGACTTCCCTGCCATCAGCAGTGTATCCAAGAGCCACACTTAGCAAGGCTGATTTGTCTACATCACCGCTTTTTCAGCACTACTTGATCTAAAGCTTATTTGATTTATACTCTTGTAATAGCTCATCAGGCACAATTGTAATCAAATGCTGCTTGAAATTAAAATGCAGCAATTAGGTATTAACCAGGATCTTGTAAAATTTGACTTACTCTCTCATATAAATGTAATAATATTTCTGAAATCATAACCTCCACCTGCTTCAAAAAGTATGAGTAATATTACATCTGTGGACCTAAACCCATCTAGCAGGAAAAAAAAAACTATTAAAAATGGTCTTGAAATTTTACAATTGTAATATCTTCTATGTGTTTCAGGGATTTAGAGGGCTAAATTCAAACAATTGAGTTGTCTTCTCCATCAAAATAATTACTTTAATTAGAATATCAGGTGATACTCTCTATTTTTGTGTCATGTCTGCACACTGGTCTGTCTATAAACACTAATGTAATTATTGAGACAACATGATACATTCAGCACTATTCAATCTAGTCTTCCAGGAAGGCAGTCACTTTGGGTGTGTATTTATACAAATCTAGAGATCCTTTTTCATATTAGATAAAGCTTATATATTGTGCATTGAGCCTTGAAGTGTGATATGCTGTGACTTTGATGCCAAATGGTAGCAGCCTGTGTCCACTACCTGTTGATTATGTTTTGTATGCAACAAAAGCTGTCAAGTGATATTTGCACAGACATATTTCCTCTATTTTTCTCACAACATATCTCCTTATTGAACACTAGTTTGATTATAATAATTATGGTTTAACTACCTAATAATTCTTGCTGCCTCTACTTCCCCACCCATAACTCACCAAAGGAAAGTATTTAATTATGTTTAAGAATTTGCATAGTAAGAGACTTCATTTTCTTACTCTTCTCTGTCTAATGAAATACACAAGCCCTCGTTACCTTCAAAATGCTTGTTTGAAGTTATTTTTCCTTTTATTTTGCAACATTTACTTCAAGAATTGAAACAATTCGTTGTTGTTTTGTTTTCTAGCCTTCATATGTTTGACTTTCCTTTTTATAGTTTTTTTTTTCTTTATCAAGATTTTTTTATTCATGTTACATACCAACCACAGATCCTCCCCTTTCCTCCTCCAGCCTTCACCCCCAACTCTGAACCCACCTGAATCAGCAAAGCCTGGTACATTCAGTTGACACAGTTCCCCCTATATTAAGGCTGTACAAGGTGTCCCAACAAGAATCCACAAGAATGATCCCTGCTTAGACCACTAGCAATAGTGGAGAGGATGCCTGAACTGGCCTACCTTGGTAATCAGATTGGTGAATACCCTGTCATCATAGAACCTTCATCTAGTACCTCATGGAAGCAGATGCAGAGATTCAGCCAAGCATCAGGCTGAGCTCCAGGAGTCCAGTCAAGGAGAGGGAAGAGGGATTCTATGAGCAAAGGGCATCAAGATCATGAGGGAGAAACTTACAGAAAATATGTCTGACTTTTACTATAGAAAAGTAGCAAAGATTGCAGACATGTGGAGGGTGATGCTTCAGAAATGATCAGAATTTACTCTAATCCCTTTAACAGGAAAACCTAAGTTCCAAGAATGGCACTGGATGCCCAAACCTGAAAAATTATGTTTCCTTTCTCATGTATAGATATATGAAATAAGGTTTTATATATTTATAATTATATATTTATAATATAATTTATATATTTATAATTTTCTCATGGTAAGCAAGATATTAACATAAGCCCTACCTACATAAATGCATAATGAGTTGTCCTTTCTTATTACATGTAGGACTTTCACTGTTTTACTTAAAGAAAGCAAAAAGGCTGGGCGGTGGTGGCTCACACCTTTAATCCCATAAGGTGGGAGGCAGAGGCAGGTGGATTTTTGTGAGTTTGAGGCCAGCCTGGTCTACGGAGTGGGATCCAAGACAGGTGCAAAGCTACACAGAGAAAACCTGTCTCAAAAACAAAACAAACAAACAAAAAAAGAAAGTAAACAGGGGATAGAATGGAATTACTGAATTTTGGAGAAAGTCTATATGAAATTCAAGATGGTGATGCAGGGACTAGACAGTGGGCAGCATACATATGGAGGGTACATTTGATGGTTCTCCACTTGGGCAGCATAAGGCAGCATGGTGTGAGATTTATGTTACTCAAAACACAAGTAAAAACATATTATTTCTGAAACTTTCATGTAGCATTTCTGACTATAGTTGATTTTGTCCAGCTAAGGTTGCAGATAATGAGACTACTGCTATAGAAAGCCAATTATCACCCCAAACATTTGTGCATCAGACATTTTACTAGTAGAAGTTTGTTTTGACTACTAATAAAATAACCCTTTTTATGAACACAACTTTAATGTAAGTCATATCTCAAATGTAGATTATTAAAAAAGTGAATTAGTTCTATGTGGGTGCTTATAGAAGGGAGAGTTCACTTAGGAAAATAGAGCAAGAAAGACACATTCAAGGCCAAACGTTTCCTTTAGGAAAGATGCAGCCATACATCACACGTAGTGGAGAGAGGGGTGGGGGTGGAAGGGCTTTAAGGCTTGAAATCAAGGAAGGAGGTTCAGTGGTCAGAGCAGCAACTGACATGGCATGTGAAACTCACATAGGAAACTATTTTCTTCACCGTAGAGCAAAAGTCCTGCTTCCTGTGACTTTTCCCATCAATAAGAATCAGTGGTAAGAATATGACAGTGAAAGAAAAACAAAAACTAATAGAAGAAGAAGAAGAGGAAGAAGAAGAAAGGAGAAAGAAACGAAAAATGGAAATAGTGTAGTTGAGCAACAAGTATGCCCAGGAATTTCAAGCCCACATCAAAAATAATACAGAATGCTATGCATTGTTTCTGCCTGAATTGAACATTTCAGGCCTTTTTCTTTTCTTACAGACTGTAGATTTGGATCATTGTATAGCCAGTAGATCCTCTCGAAACAAATTAAGGTTAATCATCTCAACATCACTAGGCAGAAGTTCATATGTGAAGGATAGGACTCAATTCTGCTCTGTAATTCTTTATTGGTGTAAAGAACCAGTCACTAATATTCTAGTTACACTTTCAGACCATATTTGCATAAAACATATGAGTCCACAGGTCTAACCCTAAATCTCTGTCACTGTACATAAAGGACACATGTACGTGCTTCCCTCTCCTGTTCCCTGATTATGAAATTATTTCCAGGCTCCCAGGGACTGAGGAGTGAATGGCACATGGAGAGCAGTACCTCACACCAGATGGTAGTGACAGTAATGGGAAGAGGCAAGCTCAAAGACAGCATCTTTCCCCAGCAGCTGTGAACTCTACATAACCTCACAGTGATGCGAATGGCTGGCTCAGGGTCCACGGGAGTCTTCATGTAAGTGGTGTGAGATAATATTGAACAGCAGGTAATAAGACAACAATGCATTCGGGGAAGGGCTCAATGCTGCTCAGTGAATGCATGATGCCCAGAAAAGGCAGGGATGGATTTTTTAGCTCTAACTCTGACAAGAAAAATAACTCTGGTCACTAAGCATCTAAGACAGACTCCATGTCACAGCCATAACTGTGACATAAATACCAACATTACAGAAACAGAACAGCATGGAAATTGTTTGTGATATCCATGAAGATACATATTCCTTACCAGGGCATTATTCTCAACAGGCATGCCCAAAGTCCTACAGTGTGAAAACTCTCCAGGCATGCTAATTAGCTCAGGTAAAACTCAGTGTTGACTATGAGTTTGAGTCAGGAACTGTGAGGTTTAATGCTACAAACTCATTCAAGCTACATATAGTGTCTGCCTAATCAAGGGATATTTCTGGCTCAGTGAAGGACACATCATACCTATAAACTCCTCACATACTTTTCTCACTTCAGTGATGATTTAACACTTACATTATGGTTACAAAATAGCAGACCCTACTCTGTCACCTCAGTATTAATTAACGGCACCCTTGAATTTTGTGAATATATTGTCTCAGTCATTTAAATTGGATTATTCATTTGTCTGAAGCTTAGGTAAGTGAAGCAAGAGGTGAAGCGATATAACTATTCACTTGATAAACAGAATTTATTAACATGAAACTTAGCTGTATTTAGTAAGACTAAATGATAAATTTTATCTGATATTTACCCTTAACGGTTGTGTGCTCCAATATTTCACACATATTTTTACAATATTATCTTTGTAATCTGCCAAATCAGCCCCATGAATAAGTCATTTCAAATTTCTATAATTTTTAGGTTAAATAAACTGAACTTAGAACAATTAAAATTACTTATTCAGGTAAAAGTGGTGTTAGGCTAGTATGAACCACATGAGAAAGAGATTATGGACCCAAAACTTAGCAGTGATTTAGAAAAGGTGGGCAATTATCTCACTGCCACTCTGGCTTATTGAAAGATTTAACTACATCAGAAAATAGGTTGTTGTTCTAAAGCAGAGAGATGGAGAAGAAATAACATGTAGAACACATCTAAAAACATTATATCCAATGTGAGCTCTAATACCATTTCCAGAATTGAAACCTAAGTATGTACTATTTTCCATTTATATCTGTGACCATAAAATATTTGCTACATAGATACCTTTTCATTCATTTATAGCATGCAGCTAAGTAAATAAATAAAAAATGAATTGGTTAATTTATATGAATTACAGGGTCGACAATCCATATTTGCTGTTTTCAATGTAGAAAATTCTGTACTCTCATTCAATGATGACATGCTTTCCCCTTGTAGCCACTCGGTGCCCACCCTAGATTATTTCAAATAGTAACTACAATCAAGATTAGATACAAAAATGAGAAATCCCCCTATAATTGGTGTCAGTATAAAGTGAAAACACATTAAGCCAGGACAAATCACATGAAAATGTTAGAATTGTAATGTTCAAGAAGGCAGAGGAAGCCTGATGCCATGGTGACTTAGCTAAAGACTCAACATACAGTAGAAAGACATGTTCTGCTCTCAAAGACACTGTGTCCCACTGCCAGCTAGACTGAAAATCATGGATTTCAAACCATTCTTCCTTTCAGTGGTAGTACATTGAATAAGATATAAAGACCTATTTTATAAAGATAAAAAATAGCTGAATATATTTAATATATGTTTAATGTGTTGATGAGAGAAACATAAAGACAATGACAGAACATTGAAATAAAACAAGTCAAATGCCAGTATAAAAGTGTACAACTCTTTAAAGTTAAGAAAATTTAATTTAAAAAGCCAGAGGATGTGGTATAACTAACACATCCTAACTAATAAATACCAAAATAAGCTTTGAACTAGGGAAGATGTTAGCAAAATATAAATATTCTGCATATTAATCTTGGTTACTGCAGGGGACACCAGGTATAACTAACACATCCTAACTAATAAATACCAAAATAAGATTTGAACTAGGAAAGATGTTAGCAAAATATAAGTATTCTGCATATTAAACTTGGTTACTGCAGGGGACTGAGAAATTATACCTGATTTCACCATGGTAAACCATATCTCTATAATTACTGATGATTGACAGCTTGCTATGCCTAAGAGAGGACATACATACTGGAATTTCTAAACTAAATGAGCCTTGTAGGACTTTTGTCTTTCATGTAATCTTCTACCAAATATAGCCTCACAATGAAAAATAAAAATTACCAAGATACAAAGAAATAATTGTGCCCTCTGGTATTTGACAAAGATGTACAACACATATACTGGAGACAGGACAGCATCTTCTACAAAAGTTGTTGAGAAAAATTAATGTCCACATGTGGAATAATGAAATTAACCCATATCTATCACCCTGCAAGAAATTAGATCCAAGTACAGCAAAGACCTCAACTTGAAATCTAAAATACTAAAACTGCCAGGAGAAAAGATAAGCACTAACCCACAAAATATAGGTTCAGGAAAGGGCTTTCTGAATAGAACACCATTTGTCCAGGAATTGAAAATAACAATTGAAAACTGAGACCTAAAAAAACTATTGGGCATCTGCATAATCAATTGAGTGAAGAAGAGCCCCACAGAATGATAAAGAGTCTTTGCCAGCTACACAAAAAACAGGAAGAAAATGCGGGAAAATGACAAATAACAGCATGGATGTTTTATGAAGCCTCATTAAATCATATTATTTTATATTTATAAAATATATATAAACATACAATATTATATTAGGATATAAATATAATATATATTAAAAATGAAATAAATATATATATTATTTATTTACAAATATTTATAAACAAATATAAAATATTTATATATAAATTTATAAATTATATATATTCTAAAAGAAGTTATGTCACTTGAGTTGATAATGCTCCCATTAAGAACTATAGAGTAACAAAAACCTTGTACCATGAATGAGAAATCTTATTTTGAATGGCTGATCAGGGTAGTCTAAGTGATTTCCAAAACAATATAGATTATTGGTGTAGCCCTTGATGGGCTTTTGGGGGTGAAGGGTTGGTTCCTATTGATGGAGATACTATACACTTAGGACTCAGTGATCTGAGCCAGATCTAACCTGGAATCCCTGTTTCTGTTGTTTATTTTCCATGATGTCATAAAATATTATATGAACTACCAAGGGAAGGAAGCCATAAATAGTCCCACCTACCCATCTGTAAGACCTATGAACTATAACAATGGCCATCATGGCATAATATCTATAAAGGTGCAGTAAGTGACATTCACTTCACATGTTGGTGGTAAGTAACAACTGTCCAGCTGAAATTAAGGCCAACTCACCGAGAGGGAAATCATGCCTGCTATTTGAAATCTAATCAATTTTCTGGGTCTAGTAAGGCTGTAGAACTTAGAAAAGAGTCTGCTATTGCCACTCGGCTCGAACAGTATAACTCCTTAGTACATTTTAAATATTTTTTTTCTTATACCCAAAGGTAAATGTAGCCACCACCCTTCATCAAATAAGCTTCTCCTATAGAAAGTGTAGACAATCACAAAAAACTGGACACAATACAATGATCAATAATAGACTGCAGGGGACCTAGCCCCAGTGGAAACATATGCATCATAGCCCTTGCATTTATGGTTCAGGAAACATTGCAGAACAGGAGGCAGAAAGGCTGTAAGAGTCAGAATACCAGGAATTCTGCTGTGAAAAAGTCTCTCCTGGAAACAACTACATAAAAAACTGGATCAATGGTGATATGAATAAACATGTTAACATGGGAGGAGGAAAAATTGTACCACTCTCAGGCCTAAACAGGGAACTATGGGGACCAATTACTTCTGAGAAAGAGAGAATTAGCCTATCTCAGGGATGGGCCCTCCTGTTATTAGTTATCAAATACATAGTGGTCAGCCCTGAAACCATATGAACACCAAAAACATAAACCAATTCAGCATATTGTATTTAGAAATTTGTAAATACACATACATACATATATGTATGAAACAACAATAATCAAAAAAGAGAGGCAATAAATTTGAGAGGGATATGAGAAGGATTGGAGGGATTGGAGGAAGAAAAGGAAAAGTGGAAAGCATTGTAATTCTATTTTAATTGAATTATGTTAAAAACAAAAACGACAAATATACAAAAAACCTGATTATATGGTACAATCAACAGAAAAATACTAATAGTAATACATATGTATGCATACCATACATAAGAATACATATGTATTTATAAGGACTTCCAATAATACTTATCAATAACATAAAATAAATATGAAAAACTGCTTAGTGATCTGAAGAATAGAAATGTATAGGAACAATAAATTATAAATGAATAAATGTAAAATAATAGAAGAATGTTTAAAGGGCTATTACAGTGAATCTGGGAGGTGAGAAATTTAATGTGAAGAAAGCCTAATCAAAGGAGGACAGGTTTTGTCACAGCAACATATACAGAGAACATAAGTGACATGGAAAGAAAATCAAGTGGTAAAATCTATGTGCAGCAGAAATCCCAGAGGGAGACGATAAAGCACAGACTGCTTTCCAAAGGGGGAAACCTGAAATTTTCTATAGCTAATCACAAACAAAACAGTTCATGTCATAGCATTATGAATATGCATTATTCTAATAAAGCAGTGCTTAGACACTCGTGTTTAATTGCTAATCACCGAAAAACCAATGTTACCAGCATGTGTGATGGGATACGTAGCTCAGATGTAGGACTTAAAAATTAACAATGACTGGTCTAACACTAGACTGCTCAGTAGCCACAGTCGAGGTTAGGACACATACACACAAAAACATGCCATGACAATATGACTTTATAAAGACATACATTTTAATGAGAAGAAAATCTGAGTCTTCTATATGTTATGGGCTCAAAGAATTACTAAATAATACTTTATAGGAAAAGAATTCTATAATTTAACAAAGAATAAGTTAAAGAGTCCCATAGGTAAGGAGATTAGTGGTGGTGCATATAATTGACAAATAATTGTATTGACTTATATGCAGATAATAAAAAAAACTTCCAAGTTAAATATATGCTGTTTGAAAGTAAACATTTCAAAATTAATGTAAATGTCCAATGAGTATATTAAATAGTGTTTAATATGAATAACAATTTTCCTCATTCAGGAATAATGTTATGATTATATAAAATAATTTACACAGAAATTTGATAGAAACATTGAGGACAAAGAACATAAGTGTAAACAAGGATGTGGATTAGAGGTTTTCTCATTGCTGAGAGGAATATGAATCATGAGAAACCATGGCAGATGTACATTTTTCAATGATGAGTGTGGTGATAAATTGTGTGCCCTAATAAAATCTACCTGAAGATCAGAGAAAAAAACAAACCACTAAATTAAACATAGAGGCCAGGCAGTGGTGGCACACACTTTTAATCCTAGCACTGAGGAGGCAGAGATCTCTCTGGATCTCTGTGAGTTCAAAGCCACCCTGGGCTACATGAGGCACGCACCTTTAATCCTAGTACTGGGAAGCACACACATCTTTAATCCCAGGAGGCGATGTCTGGGTGGAGAAAGGTACATAAGATGTGAGAAGACAGGAACTAAAGGGATTTCAGCAGAAGCGTCCCTTTTAGCTGGAGGAATTTCAGCTAGGAAGCCTTTTCAGGCTGAGGAGTCCTATAGGTAAGCAGCAGCTTGTTCCTTTGTCTCTCTGATCTTTTGGTAAATTTTATTAGTGTACACAATATATCATCAGAGACAAGCATGTGTACTGTACAAGGAAACCACTTTATTCCTTCACCATTACCATTTTGAAGCAAAGTCCCTTGAGTGAAGTGCTATCCACATCCCCTTTCCCAATTTCCCTCTGTATACTCTGTTTCTACCACTGTAACTGAGTTTTGTTTGCACAACTTTCTATGGCTACCTTTGTCAAAGAGAACAAAACTGCGTTATTAATGAACTGAAGAGTTGACTCTGTCTTCCTTCATTTGACTTATGAACAAATTTATTTTTCCTCATTATTCAGTAGCCACTTAGCAGACTCTATGAGCTTCTCTCCCTTCTAACTTTTTAAATATGTCTTCAGTTTTAATTTTGTGTATGTGTGTCGGGTAGATGATCATGAGTGCAGGTGTCCAGAGGGCCAAAGATACTGAATTTATATGTAGAGGGAGTTGTAGGCAACTTGTAGCCAGCAGACATTTGTGCTGGAAATCAAACTTGGGTCCTCTACATAAACAATATGCTCCTGCAGCTACTGAGCCATCTTTTCGGCTCTGTTTAATATTTATGCATTTGCATAATTTTATGTGTCATGTGTGTTCAGGTGTCCATAGACAGCAGAAGGTATTCTTTATAGGTGGGGGATCTGTCTAGCTCTCACACTTCTTAATGTTAGGGGAAAATAACAGAATATCCTTTGTCCCTCCCCCCTCTTATCCTCTCCTCTCCTCTCCTCTCCTCCACTCACCCCTCCTCTCCCCTCCCCTCCCCACCCCTGCCCCCTCCCCACCCCTCCCCTGTCCTCTCTCCTCTGCCCTTCCCTCTCCTCTCTCCTCCCCTTCCCTCCCCTCCCCGCCCCTCTCCTCTCTGCCCCCTCCCTGCTTTCCTACTCTCATTCCTTTTCTCTTTCTTCATACTCTGATATCCACAATCACACTAAGTCTCAGAAGACACATTGACATTCTAATTTAAAGATCTGTCTGTTTGTTGTCTTGAAAATCTGTCATCAACCTTTCTAATATATGTTCCAAATACAACGGTGAAAACCTGTGGGGTTTTATATGCCATGGCCATAACCATATGTCCATCACTTTTCATTCTCCCATATTGCACATTGATCTAGCCAACCACTGATTACCCCCTCTTTTGCTGTCATCAAGGACATTGTCACAATGATCTTTCATTATAACTGTAATATGTCCCTCAAATCATGTTTTCTACTTCCAACTTGCCTCTCTTCTCTGTTGTTTTCTTCTAAGCATCCAAAAGACATTTCTAAAATATCAAGAATAGAACATCTATATGTCAGTATCTTAGATTGTTATTAATGTTAATTCCACTTAAAGTAAACACTAAAGTCCCCATTTTAAGAGTTTACAAGATGGAATCATACAGAGTCTCCCTACATTAACTTTCTTGATCAAGTGTTCTCTAAATGTGTGATTGTTGGGGCATTCTATGTCTGTCTCTCCTGCAGGTTTTCTAATTTCTGTCTCTCTACAAAATTCTTACTTTGGATGTCCACATGGATAGCTCATTACCTTCTCCATATGTCTATTTATGACTGTTTGTTTGTTTGTTTGTTTGTATGATGTAACTATTTTCAGGAGAGCAAGCTCTTTTTTAAAAGTCCTTAATTTTCTCTTCTTTCTGGCACCCCACTACCTCCTATCCCCATGTCTAATTACTATTTATTTTTTAAAACCCCAAACTAATATTCAAACATGTTATTTAGACCTTCTTGTTACACTATAACTCACCAGCTAGGACCCATCTTATGATGCCTAGGACCCTTGTCTTTTTATGTTTAATTAAGTAAATGGAACATTTTGGTAGTCTGTGCTATTATGTATATTTCTTGGATAGACTTCCTTTAATATTGAACAATAATGATAGCAATCTTGTTGGCAGTATCACTCACATATATAGTTTCAGAAAATCTGTACCCAAAGGTGTCTACTCTTTGTCAGTATCTAATCAGCATACATTGACATCCATTAAAACATCATTCCTCTTCATCTTTTGAAGACCTGTGGATTAGTTACTTTTCCATTGTTGTGTTGAAGTTCTACAGCCAAAAGCAGTCTATAGATGAAGAATGTATTTAGGCTTTTGGTTCTAGAGTGAGAGTCCATCATGGCAAGGGGGACAGGGTAACAGGTCAATGGAACCAGAACTAAGCTAAACACTTATTCATGTGCAGGTGTAGAAAGCAGAGAGAGCAAATTAGAAATGGAAGAAGTCTATAAACTCTCAAGACTAGTCTGAGCAACAGAATTCCTCTACCAAGACTGCATATTTTAAAGGTCCTATAGCCTCACCAAATGGAATCACCAACTGTAGACCAAGCGCTCAAGTGCATGTGTCTATGTGGGGTATTCATAATTTAAACCATCAGACTCTGAACTTAACAATCATTAAATTTAATATCTGCTTAAAATCTACCTAATAAACATGGAAACTTTGTCACCTATTTCCACAATACAATTGTTCAGCTGAAATCCAGTTTAAGCCGAAGACATGCGAATGTCTCCAACCTCTTTGAGGTATCTAATAATAATTGCTAGTTTAGTCACATTAAAGGTGTTTCCCTCTCTTCTTCCATCATTTTTTTCCATCATTCCATGCCTCCCCCTCCTTTGTCTTCCTTTGCTCTTTATATCAAATCCTTTGAATAATGTATTTCAACAGTGTCAGGAGACTAAGACCTACCTTGACTTTCACATTTATCTTTATTTCAACTTGTCTGTTTTGCTGAGTGTGAGTCATTATCATGAATTTAAACATGCCTTACTGATGTGCCATATCTTCAAATGCTTATAACAATCACTGTATAGTCAGAAAAGAGGCTACAAATTTCTTAGTTTTACAAACAACTCATGAGATAAATAAAATTGTAAGATAACTTTGAAACACAACAAAAGAAAATTCAAACACATCTCATTTCAAAGAAATATATTAAGTGCATTAAACTACTATTGCCTAAATTCTCAAACCTAAAAATAAGAAAGAATACAATATTATTTATTAGATATATTCAAAATTAGACTCTGTGACACACAGGAATAGAGACGTCATTATGAAACCACTTTATACAACATATACATATGAATACAATCTAAATAGTAAAAATGAGTAAGTACATAAAACTGTGGGCTAAGTTATCCACTATTCATATAGCTGGTTTACATAGGGAAGGAATATGCTAGAGTCAGAAAGCCCATGGAGAGGGAAAGAACATGTAGTTTTAATAGTTCAAACAATCTCAAGAAGACATAATTCTAAGCCTAGGTGCAGAAAACAGGCTAACTAGCATACATACTTCATTTTTTGTTTGTTTTTTGATGAAGTATAATTATCTTTAAAAAAAAAAAAGATTCTTTAAGTCCCTTCCCCAGTCTTTAATACTTCTCCATTTGTTTAGTTAAACATCTTTGGATTTGTGTTGATGCACTGCAGAATCTGACAACTCTGGTGTTATACTTAAATCACATGCTCCAACCCTGTCATTTCCAAAATAAGCAATTCTTCTATGATCAGGCATTGAAGTATCGTTGTACAACTTTTGGTTCTTAAAAGCTAAAATACACAAAGGCATTTCTTAAAATATTGTAACAACTGTTGCTTGTCACTAACCTTTTTTTTAGTTTGACAGCATTTCTCAGAAAAAATTCAACAAAAAGGATGATATGAAACATGAAAAAGAATCTGAAATATCCAGGTACACACTCTACAAATAACAAAACTATAGGCTATAAGAAAATCTCTATTGTAACATAGTTTTCTTTTAATGATAAAAGAAATGAAGGCAGAATAAATATCAATTCTTTCAGCTGTCTTTAAACAGAGTCTATCTGTTTCTAAATATAACACTCAAAATAGAGAATTTCATTTTTGATCAGAACACTGAATTAGACTTTAAAAGAAATTCTCAATTTTCTTTCCTCTCCATGTTAATTACTACAAAATATAACTTAAGAAAAATAAATGAAGTTGTAATCCCGATAAGGTGAAATACTCAATGTAATTCTAATCCTAAATCTCTGTAGATTCATGCAGTGATTGTGAGCATGCCACTCTGCAGTCTGGTTCTGGTGTTTTCAGTTCTAAGAATACCAGGGAATGTTACTATCAGGCTTCCCTCTCAGATAGTCTGGCAGTAATCAGTGTTGCAGTTCCACTTTGGGGATAAATCTGTCTGCCTGTCTCTATTTAAAGAACACCCTGTCCATATGCTAGCATCATCATCAGTGATGTTTGAACTTTGGTTTCATGGGCAGTGCTGACAGATTTTTGGTAGATTGTGTCAGTAGTAGAGAAAAAAAAGCAACATAGTAAGAACTACCTCTAGCTTGAAATTAGAGCAGTGTTTTGAAAAGGAGTTTTTGGGCCTGCCCTTTCCACATCAAGAAGGATACATGTTTCATGGTGCTACTGTGGCTCCAGGTGCCATGTAATTCACTCTCCTAGCAAGGTGAATGGCATCTAAACTATCTCTAAAAAAGATGACACAACTTAAGCCCCCATATCAAAGTGTCACTGTTTCACCTAAAGACAGAAAAATACTCCTCTGGGAAATACCCTTCTACAAGAATCATATTTGGAACTTGGTTTGTTATTGTCTCCTGCATTTGAATCAAATGAACATTAAAATGATATCTTGCTGTGCAATAATGCTTTTACACTGGTTTAATAAAATGCTGATTGGCCAATGGCCAGGTAAGACATATAGGCAGGATAAACAGACAAGGAGAATTCTAGGAAGAGGAAGGCTGAGTCAGGAGATAGCAGCCTGCTATCCTGGGAGCAGCATGTGATGGCACACATGTAAAGCCACAGAAAATGTGACAATGTATAGAATAACAGAAACGGGATGAATTTATGAGTAAGAGCTAGCCAATAGTGGCTGAGCAGTTTTAATTAATATAAGCCTCTGTGTGTGTGTGTTTACTTGGGTCTGAGTGACTGTGGACCAGACAAGACACAGGAAAACTTCCAGCTACAATATCTGGACTTTTAAAAATTAATCTCATACACAAACATACACTAAATGTTTTCTATAGTATTTAAAATATTCACAGTGCTATAATTTTTATTATTTCTAAAAATATGTATTTTGAAAATTTAAATGCTGACCTCATATTTTTATATCTGAAAGGTTAAGTATTTTAAAAATCTAACTCTACCAGAGTATTTTAGAATATAAGTTATTAAGTGATTGTTGTTAAAATCACGAAACATTTGAAAGGAAAAGGTAATGATTCAGTGGCAAATAAAAATTAAGTAATTTCCCCCTGTAATCAAAACATCTCACAAGAGAAATGATTTTAGTTATATATTTAATATAATGACATTGAGTTAAGTAAACAGATATTTGAATTGATGATGAAATAACTTATTACAGACATTGTATTTGGTAATCAGTATTTAAACTGATTCAGAATTCAAACTGTCCCTTAACACCATAGGTTATTTGTTCAGATATTGAAATAGAGACTCCTGGGGAGAAAGCTGCTGACTTCTTGTTTTGCTAAGTAGCAACTTGGGAACACATTCTTTGATAAAATTTTGCTTAAAAACTCTAACATCACACACCTGAAATTGCCATTTCTGTAGGTCATACATGTCTTAACTCAATGTTCATTTTATGACTAATGCACTTGAAAAATGTATTCTTGATGGTGCGTTCAGAGTACTGTCTGTGGAGTGACTTAAAGTTCAGTTCACTAGAAATCACCATGAATATAATTTTAGATATACCTACAGGAATTTGTGTATTAACTGTCTTATATAAGCTAAAATATGAGTAATAACATGTTATTTATCTTCATAATTTTACAATAGACTCTAGGTGATGAGCTTGTCTAGCATAGGCTAGCACCAGACTCTAGTGCCACATGCTGTTACCCACACACACTGGAAATAGATTTCACCTATCACATGGAAATGAAATCCAATCATCTGATTGACGCTAGTGTTTATATCACTTCAGGTTTTCAAACTATTTTGGAAATATTATCATATTTTGCCTATGATAATCTCAAAAACACACATGGCTTTCTATTGTACTGTACTACTGATGACATTTCTTTCATAGCTATGCATTTAACTCTTCTTTCAATACTCATCCATATACTGATGTAGGACAGACATGTGCCTATACCTAACCACTTCCACTTCCTGTAGCACCCTGACTCTGTTTGGAAGTTAGCTTCCACAATATTCCCTTTGCACATATCATGTGTCACCACACTAATGTCTATAACTTGTAAATCAACTTTCCATCCTTGACAATGAATGTCTAGGGGTGCTTGGAGATCATACTTGTGTAATAACATAGTCTTGAAGCACATAGTAATGAGAGTTCTGTAAATTATGACAAGTAGTGAATAAGGTTTCATTTTAAAAATTGGAGTATTTTAAAACAGTCAACAAAGATGGGCTTTAATGGGCAATTGTGAAGAGACACCTCTTAATTCTCATACAAAAACTCATAGTTAAATTAAGTAAAAAGAGAAATAAAATACAGATAGGCAAATGGATGTGAATACAGTTTGTTTTGATTTTAAAATTTTGGTATTCTATTAAAATTCCTGTGTTTAAAATAATGATGATGATGATGATGATGATGATGAATGAGAGCATCCTAATAGTATTAAGTATCAGTAATGATATTCTTTCAAAAACAATGTGCATGACAATTGTCTTCCTGGTTAAAGGAACTTTCTGACAATCTTTATAACTTTACTTCAATCCAAGAACTCACATGGTTGAAGAAAAAATCAATTTTTGCAGATTATCCTCTAATCTATATCCATGTGTATATATGTATGGATGTACACTGTAGAGCTCCTAGTCAATACAAAATAAATAAATGTTAGGAAAAAGAAATAATATTTATTAAAAATGGGCAAATTTGAAGCATCAAAAAGCCAAAATATCTCAAGGGAATTTGCCAAGAAGACAAACAACATCAAAATGTATATGTTGTATTAATATATATATATATATATACACCAGAACCAGGGATTAAATATGAAGAATTGTCACAAATACTTTGGTAACAAATACCACTTTTCTCTTTCAGTAAACTTTTCATTGTTTCAGTTATCAAACATTTATAATCTCCCAATTAGCACCCACATTCAAAACTTGAGTGTAGAAAAGCCTTAATATTTATAAATAAAATATAACAAATGGTGTTTTGTAATACAGGCAAACTGTACAGGAAATAATGCATAATATATGTTTTAATTGACTGTCAAGATATAATACACACATATGACTCAGGACAATACATAACACATATCTAGGTCTTCAAAACTTTCTTTTTGATATATTACTTACAAATTAGAAGGTTGATTTCTTTAATAAAAGTCCAGTTGTAAATACTATGACCTAATGGAATGGTGACCTGTTATTACATGAAAGAGTATAGACAGAATAATCTATTAAAAAATTGTAGTATAACCTGGCCATTGGTGGCTCATGCCTTTAATCTGAGCACTCAGGAGGCAGAGTCAGGAGGATCTCTGAGTTTGAGGCCAGTCTAGGCTCCAGAGTGAGTTCCATTCCAGGAAAAGGCACAAAGCTACACAGAGAAACCCTGTCTTGAAAATCAAAAAAAAATTGTAATAGAAATTATAAAAGTGTATAAAGGGGAGAAATGGGGAATATATAGTGCAGAATATGTTCAAAGTAGATTATACATCACTATAAAAAAATCAATGCTATGTAACCATCTGCAATTAAAAAAAATAAAAATATAGATTGGGGCGAAAATTTTAACATACTTAAATACCTTGGAAATTTTAAGCTTTTTGAACTTAAAAGTGATTAAATTTAAATACAGCATAGAATTATAGTTAAGATGACTGTTTCTATTGAATCTGTATAGATGTTTCATAAGAATAATTACTCTATGTTATCCACATATTTGGTAGTGTATAAATTACTAGATTTCCTTGACTGTCAATGTAAAATATTGTTGTAACACTTCTTCATAAAAAGAAAATAAAGCAAAACAAGACTCTTTATAGGACTATACTGGCCATTTATCAATGCTTAGGAAAAACAATGATGTTTAATGAAATATATGGATGAGTGAAATACATAATTAGAATCAGAAGGCATAACATAATTAATCTTTTTAGCTTTCTACTATCATGCATGAGCACTCTAACTGTGAGAGTTCAAAGAGCCCCAGAAATTTGCCATCTTGAATAAAGGGATTACCAGGGAGGTACAGGACCACTGCATGTCACCCGTCTGAAATAAACCATTATCTGCCTTTGCTTCACAGAGGTCAGAGTCCCTCAGGGCAGCATGTGGTAAGGCTCTTCAAAGTATTCTCCACTTCTTTCAAGACACTTTTCTGTTGTTTATTTCATCCCTCACATATAACTACACATATAAAGATTAGAATCTTGATCCACAGAAGAGAAACAACACACTGTATTTGTTTATTTGTGGCTTCATTAACTAATTTTAATGTATTTTCCAGTTCCATTTTGCTCCAAGTTTCATAATGTTATTTTTTCTTTACAGCGGAATAAAAGTCCATTGTGCAGATACAGCACATTTCTATTACCCATTCATCAGTTGATGGATACATAGATTCGTTCCACATCCTAGCTAAGTAGTATGGCAACAGCATGGATATGAAAGTCTCTCTGTGGTAGCATCAAGTCCTTTGTCTGCATATCCAGGAGTGGTACAGATGTGTCCACACCAGCCCATTTTCGCCATTCCCTATATCCTCTTGCCAATTCAAAATGAGAATGCCATACTTGGAGTATTAGATTTTCTTTGGCTTAGAGAATAAAAGCCCCAGCTAAGGCTCTAAGTTCAGAATAGAAAAAATCTACTGTCTGACACTGTTGTGAAGATGGAAGTGCTTCTAAAACTCAGGTTACTAAAGAGAACAGACTCTGCTCTGTTTAAGGTTTTTTGATGGTTACAGAAATAAACTAAAATAGTTATATGACTTTAATAGAGAATGTAAACTTATGACGGTATCAGGACACTGGAATTAGAAACAGAAAGTTTGTATAGGGCCCGGAAAGAATTGCAAACAAACATAAATCACTACCCAACACACCTGATTGAAAACAGTCAATAAATATAAACAAATATTTATCAAACCAGCATATACATCAAAATAGTCAACAGCTATATGAAAACATAGCAAACAGCATTGCTCATCAGATACCTGCAAACCAAAAGCAACATGAGTTATCATCTCACCCCAATAAAGGAAATGGACATAGTATTTCAAATGAACATCTTTATTCCTCTGGTAATTACAGAACAGTTTACAACAGCTAACAAATGGAATCTAAGCCAGTATCTGGCTCTGATGTGTCCATAAAGAAATGTGGTGCATAGAATAAATACTATGCAGTCTTAAATATGAAAATATTTATACATATATGTTACAAAATTTAATGTTAATTTATATGTAATTATAAATATGTAATATTAATTTAATTTAATTTATATGTAACAAAAATTAATAAATGAACAGCCCATGAGTTTGAAAGAGAGCAAGTAGGGGCATATACAAGGGTTTGGAGGAAAGAAGTTGGAGGAGGAAATGATGTGATACTATTATGATATCAAAAATAAAAGAGACAATAAAAAATAAGAAAATCCTAATATTTGGCACTGGATAAGTATGCTTGTGAAACAGGCAGGAAAAGACTAGTACTGTGTGATCACACTGCAGTGCCCACTATTTAAAGGGAAAAATATTTTTGAAATATTTCTACATAAATATTTAAGACTATAAATATGTTTTGCAATACTAAAACATACAATGTAGAAATGCTCACCAAATGTATGATACCACATTTTCTTTCTGCAATTTTCAGTTAGTAGCAAGTATATATAAATTTAAAGAATCCAAAGAATTCAAAATTGATACACAGAGAAATGTAGTTGGAGTTTTTCCAGACCCGATGAGGCCCACAGCCGCTCAGATTCAATTAAACACACAGAGACTTACATTACTTATAAACTGTATGGCCATGGCAGGCTTCTTGCTATCTAGTTTTTATATCTTAAATTACCCCATTTCTATAAATCTATAACTTGCCATGTGGCTTGTGGTTTACCGGTATCTTTACATCTTACTTTGCATGGCGGCAGTGGAGAGCAGTGGCAAGCAGTGTCTCCTGACTCAGCCTTCCACTTCCCAGACTTCTCCTTCTGCTTATCCCACCTATTCTACACTTCATGCCTGGCCAATCAGAACTTTATTTATCAACCAATCAGAGCAACACATTCGCAGCATACAGAAAGACATCCCCAGCAGAGAAGTGAGGATGTTTAAGATTCATTGAAAACATCACTGAAAGATAAAAATTGTATGAAAAATGTCAGGTAAAAATGAAAACATTTTTGTCAGAGAATCTCCATGAATGATTTAATAGGGGCATCAACAGTAAAAGAGTTCCCAACCCTGGCTTTATTACAGACAGGCCACCAGTTCAAATATATAGATATTCACACACACAAACATACATACACACACATGAACACACATGCACACACACACACAAACATACACACATATATGCATTTGTACACACCATACACACATGCATAGATATACATGGGTATACACACACATATATGCACACATATATAAACACACATACACAAGGCCTATTTAAAAACCTGTAGGAATCCAGTGTTCTGACTCTATTCCATTTGTCACACTTAGAGTTGGCTAGCTTTTCAATTCATTACATCTCTTTGTGGGGTAGGTTTTATTATAAAATAGGAAATCAGATTTTCTTTAAGACAGGACTGGCATTATATTCCTATGATATCTAAAGAAGCATCCACATGAAAAGGGTTATTGAGCACAAGATAAATCAGAGATGGTATCTAAATGTCCAAGGCTACAATTGTTTTTGTTTTTGTTTGTTTGTTTTTTTTCAAGACAGGGTTTCTATCTGTAGCTTTGAGCCTTTCCTGGAACTCACTTTGTAGACCAGGCTGGGCTCTGCCTCCCGAGTGCTGGGATTAAAGGTGTGCGCCACCACCGCCCGGCCCAAGACTACAGTTCTTAAATATAATTTTCATGTATTCCAAATGAAATAGCAGCTTAGCTCTACTATTCTATAATTGTAGAGAGCTGTGATTGCCAAAGTCTTCATTTGCCTATAAAAGTAGTTTTTTTAGACATTGCTGGCATACTTGTTATTTACAACTCCAAGTCTGAATACATCTCCCATTCTTTTAGGTTGACCATCCATATCCCTTAACCTTCTGTGTTTTCTTGGAGCTACTCAGGGAGAATGTGAGTTAGTAGAAGCTAAGAGCTCTATTTCTAACTATCGAGGAAATAGCAATGAGTTCAAGAAAAAATACTAGACAGAATCATACACATTCTTTGTAAAGATGTAAGGAGCATAGTTTTAGCAGTTCGTGAAATCATCTTTTCAGAATGTGCACAAGCAGCAGAGGAGATTGGAAGGCAATCTGAAGTGATGAAAATGTTGTCAGCCAGATGGGAGTGTGAGTCGAATGTTTGTTCACTGCTACACTGCAAGTTGAAGAGGTAGAGATGGGGTGGGGTGGGAAATTGCATGAAGTGTTCCTGTATTAGGATGTTTAAGTATTTCCCTGGCCTCTACTCACAGAATATCAGTGGCATCAGTGGCACCAATGGATCTGTGACAATAAAGCACATTTGTACTCTACATGGCAGATGTGGTAGTTTGAATAACAATGGCCCCAAGGAGTGGTGCTATTTGAAAGGAGTAGAAGATTAAGAGATGTGGCCTTAATGGAGGAGGTATGTCACTGGGGGTGGACTTTGAGGTTACAAAAACTCATGCCAGGCCCAGTCTCTATCTTGGCTTGTAGATCAGGATGTAGCTCTCAGTTCCTTCTCTAGCACCACGCCTGCCTGCTGCCATGCTCCCTGCCAAGATGATAACAGACCAAGCCTCTGAAACTGTAAGCAAGCCCCCAGTTAAATCCTTTCTTTTATAAGAGTTGCTGTGTTTATGGTGTCTCTACACAGCAATAGGACAGTGACCAAGAAAGCATAGAATAGGTTCCCTGAAACTGTCTGCTAGTGCTACCATGAGACTACCACAGAATACTGACATAAACAACATAAGTACATTGCCTTGCAATCTAGAGAACGGAGGTCCAAGACGGACTTGACAGGTCTGGCTTTGGCTTGCAGAATACCTGCTCTTACAATGTCCTCCTGTGCCCTTTTCTCACCACAGCAGTTCTGGCTTCCCTTCCTCCTCTAGCACTGTTCATATTTGGGAATAACATAATATTTGTGACCTTGTCATCTCAATTATTGCCCCCCAAATCATCAGAAGTGCCATAAGGGGTCACCATACAGCTTCTGGAAATCCCTTAAAAGGTAATGTATCCAATAACCTTTTGAATAACAAAATTAAAATAAGAAAAAGAAGCAGGGACTCATGTCTTCAATCCTCTACTCAGAGTTTTATATTTTCAATTGAGGCATATAGGAGACACTGATGATCTTTAAGCAGATGGGGATGAACAAGGAAGCTCTGACATATGGTGACTACTATGTAGTTCTTGTTTTACACATACTTAAACACAATGTCTAGCTGAAATAAGGAAATGGGCATGCAAAATGGAGAAAAATTCTCTTTTAGTATTAAAATTCAATACTCTAGTTCAAGAAAATAACCAAGAAATGAGAATGTTGAAAACATTATGGAAAGTTTTGTGTGTAAATTCTTAAACCACAGAATTTTAGTATGATGAATTCTCTCTTTAGTATGATAAAAGCCTTTCCAAGCCCCTGAGAAAGCAGAAGTCTCCTCCACTATCACTGATGGTGAAATACCCAGTCACTCTAAAAGCTCTTCTATTTAACTGGAATTTACCTCTACACAGATATCTACTCAACTTTAAACAGATACTGGTTGAGCCAACTTTCACTTGCTGCAATCATCTTTAAACCCCTCTCTACAGAGCTTTGGGGAACCCTGCAGAAGAGGAGGCAGAAAGAGTGTAAAGTCCAGAAAGGATGAAGGGCACCACGTGGGGCATACATAAGCTACAAAGACGGTACTGAAATGAAGTTAGCTCAAGTTCTTTATGCTGAGATAAGACACAAAGATCAGGAGATGATGTCAGTGCATATACAACTGGTAAACAACGTATAGGGTGACCTTTGAAATGATTGGTTGGTTCCTTCCTTCCACCCCCTCCTAGGGTGCTGAGGTTTTTGCTATAGAAGAGGCTTACTGCCTAACAATAAACAAGTTCTTGCTTGACTTGACTTTGCATCTGATTGTCTCCCAGTAAGAGGAAGGCTGGGAAACATGCTAGCAGTGCAGTTACCTTTCCTCGGTTCCAGGCCACCTCTTCAGAGGTGACCTAAGTTCCTGGTGGGGCAGGACCTCACAACACCAGAGAACAAGGTCCTCTAAATCAACTGAGCAAAGAAAGCTCAACTGAACTCACAGAGACTGAAGCAGCAAGTATGGCACCAACACAGGTCTGCCTCAGGTCCTTGGCATATACATTATAGTTTTCAGCTTAGTATTTTTGTGGGACTCTTGAGTGTGTGAGCACGTGGGTCTCAGATTCTTGTGTCTGCTCTTGGAGCTCTTTTCCTTCTGTTGGGTTGCCTTGTCCACTATAGTGTGCTTTTTTTTTAAAATCTTACTGTATTTAATTTGTTATCATTTGTTGCTATCTCTCAGAAGCCTGTTCTTTTCTAATGAGAGACAGAAAGAGAGTGGATCAAGATTGGAAATGCAGTGGGAATGAACAGAGAGGAGCAGGGGAGGGAAACCATAACCAGGATATATTGTATGAGGAAATAATCTAGTTTCAATAAAAGGAATAAATACATAATAAAAATGTTTCAGTTATTTCCTCATTCAGCATTTGGATCATTCACTCTTGCTATTTTTGCTTATTATGTTTCACAATTATATTATCCAGGACCTAGAACAATTATTAAGCTCCTGATAAGGGACATACTGGCACATAAACTTCATTCATGTACATTATAGTAAATTCAGTTCATACACACTTCAGTATCAGAAAGAACTGTTTAAGGATGATGTAGCAAAGACTTTTTTTCCTTTTAATTGTCTATCTAAATAAATAGGGAGTACAATTTTTGCAAAAGGATGAAAAGACATTTCAAGTGGAGGTGACAGTATTTCCTTATGCTGTATTTACACTCCAGGCTGTGTATAGTAAATCACTAATTTAAAAAGAAATAAAAGCAAGAACAGGAAAGCATCTACTTGTCAGTGTTAGCACTCAGGAGATGCTCACCTACAACCTGCCAGAGACACTTGCACTCCTCCTGCCATGTCCCCCTCTCTCTAAGCGAGGCTTGCTCTGGCTTTCTGTGCACCTGGGTGGGTATCTCTTTCTAATACACCAGTTTTTTTTGTTTTTTATTAAAGTAAGATCACTACAGTAGATTGTATGAATAATACTGAGTAAACACTACTCACTATCCAGTTCATATCCATTTGGCCATGACATGATCTATAACACACAATACAGTATTTCATTCCTGGTATCATCATAGTGTCTTGGACAAAGCACTTAATTATTCACAAAATTATATATTTTGTGTTATATTATATTATATAATATAAATTGTACTTAGATCACAGAGTGCTGAATGCGTTCCGAATGTTATTATTCACAGCAATGAAAGATTAAGCACACATAGCATTTATTTCTCCTTCAAACTAAGTGAAATGAATAAAGGCTTTTGTGCAGATTATCAAAATCTGTTAATGTTACAGAATTGTATGCCATCTCCACATCATATCACAGATTAATTTTCTTAAATTATTTTCAATATGACACTACACCTGCAGTTATTCCTTCCCTAAACACAATCTTGTATTAGCAATATCCTTTATGTGTTACAACATTAGTTGCTTTAAAAATGAATTTCATTTCTGTTGTGAACATTAATCATCTTCTAGATGTAGACACAAGAAATGAATGGTGTAAAAGTTGACAGTTATGACAGAAGAGGCCATGTGTTGAGACCAATGATTAATCTGACAATTAAATGAAGTCCCTTCATTGGTTTATTACTTTAATATTTAAAAAAAAGTGCTAGGTACAAAAAAAGAAAATTAGTTAGAATCTTGCCAGGCTGTTTTGGTAATTTAATCACATTTTGTTCCAGCAATCTTTGGGTATCTGGAAGAAGCCTGAGCTCATCTACACTGAAAAGGAAGAGTACCTTTGGAAGGACTGACAGAAAGAATGAAGCTTTAGTTATGTTTATTATTATTATTATTATGCTTTTATTAATTTTTAAAATGTATTTTACATACCAGCCAGTTTACCCTCTCTTCTTTCCTCCTGTTTCCCCCTGCCTCCCATCTACCTCCCTCCCCATCTACTCCTCCTCTATTATCTCCATTCAGAAAGGGGTATGCCTCCCATGGGCATGAACAAAGCATGGCACATCAAGTTGAGGCAGGACCAAGCTCCTCCCCCTGCATCTAGGCTGGGTAAGGCAATTGATAGAAGCAGATCAGAGATTAACAGGCAAGCACTGGGCCAAGGTCCTGGAGTCCTGTTAACATGAGGAGAATCAGGACCTGTCCCTGGTGCTTGAGCTGGCTTTTGAAAACCTATTCCCTCCTCCACTGCTGGTGGGAATGCAAGCTTGTACAACCACTTTGGAAATCAATATGGTGCTTTCTTAGAAAATTGGGAATCAATCTCCCCCAAGATCCAGCTATATCACTCTTGGGCATATACCCAAGGAATGCTCAATCATACCACAAGAGCACTTGCTCAGCTATGTTCATTTCAGCATTGTTTGTAATAGCCAGCACCTGGAAACAACCTAGATGCCCTTCAAATGAAGAATGGATAAATAAAATGTGGTACATATACACAATGGAATACTACTCAGCAGAGAAAAAATGACATCATGAGGTTTGCAGGCAAATGGATGGATCTAGAAAAAAACATCCTAAGTGAGGTAACTCAGATTCAGAAAGACAAACATGGTATGTACTCACTCATTGGAGGATAGTAGATGTGGAACAAGGATGACTGGATTGCGACTCATAACATCAGGGAGGCTACCTGGAAAATAGGACCCCAAGAAAGACACAGGGATCGCCCAATGATGAAGAAATGGATGAGATCTACATGAACAGCCTGGACGTGAGTGGGGTAGTGAAGGGCAAGTGTCCCTTCAAGAGAGCTTAGGGGAGCGGGAGATCCCAGCTGGATCAAGAACAGAGAGGGAGAACAAGGAATAAGAGATCATGGTAAATGAAGATCACATGAGAATAGGAAGAAGCAAAGTGCTAGAGAGGCCCACAGAAATCCACAAAGATACCCCCACAATAGACTGCTGGCAATGGTTAAGAGACAGCCCGAATTGACCTACTCTGGTGATGGTATGACCAAACACCCTAATTGCCGTGCTAGAAACCCCATCCAATGAATGAGGGAACTGGATGCAGAGATCCATGGCTAGGCCCCTGGTGGAGCTCCTAGAGTCCAATTACCGAGAAAGAGGAGGGTTTATATGAGCAAGAATTGTTGAGACCATGGTTGGTTAAAGCACAAGGACAAATAGCCAAATGAATGGAAACACATGAACTATGAACCAATGGCTGAGGGGTCCCCAACTGGATCAGGCTGTGGTGGTATTGTGTTCCCCAAAATATTGTGTACCTTAATAAACTTATCTGGGGTCAGAGAACAGAAAAGCCACTAGTTAGGCAGTGATAGCACATGCCTTTAATCCTAGCATTCCAGAGGCAGAAATCCATCTGGGATCTCTGTGAGTTCAAGGCCACATTGGAAACAGCCAGGCATGGTGACTCACGTCTTTAATCCCAGGAAGCAAGCCTTTAATCCTTGGAGTGATGGTAGAAAGCAGAAAGGTATATAAGGCGTGAGGACCAGAAACTAGAAGCATTTGGCTGGTTAAGCATGTGGCTGGTTAAGCTTTCATGCTTTGAAGCAGCACAATTCAGCTGGGATTCATTCTGGATGAGGACTCAGAGGCTTCCAGTCTGAGGAAACAGGACCAGCTGAGGAACTGGTGAGGTAAGATAGCTGTGGCTTGTTCTGTCTCTCTGACCTTCCAGTATTCACCCCAATAACTGGCCTCGGGTTTGATTTTAATAAGAACTTTTAAGATTCCTGCTACATCAGGCCCTCTGAATAGGTGAGACAGTTGATTGGCTTGATCTGTTTGGGAGGCATCCAGGCAGTAGGACCGGGTCCTGTGCTAAGTGCATGAGTTGGCTGTTTGAAACCTGGGGCTTATGCAGGGACACTTGTCTCAGCCTGGGAGGAGGGGACTGGACCTGCCTGGACTGAGTCTACCAGGTTGATCTCAGTCCTCAGGGAAGTCTTTGCCCTGGAGAAGATGGGAATGGGTGGTGGGTTGGAGGGAAGGGGAAGACGGCGGGAGGGGGAAGAACAAGGGAATCCGTGGCTGATATGTAGAATTAAATTATATTGTGAAATATAATAATAATAATAATAATAATAATAATAATAATAATAATAATAAAAAGAAAACCTCTTCCCCATGCTAGGTTGCCTTGCCTAGCCTTGATGCAAGGGGAGGATATATGCGAGTGTGTGTGTGTGTGTGTGTGTGTGTGTGTGTGTGTGTGTGTACATGTAGCGGCCTCACAGACACAAGTAGCAGTTGTGTGGTAATGCTGTTTTAAGGCAGATAAACCTAGTAAAGTTAAAATAGTAAGGCTTTTGAAATTTCTCATTTAGTTTATAAAGACTGTTAGAACTCATAATGTCCACTCTTTCACACCAGGAACTGAAAACATATGGTGTATCTTCCTTATTAGGAATAAACTCAAAGTTAGAAATAAATCTTGGTCTTCAAAAGAAGCCATAAAGGCTTTCATAGTCTATTTCACATGTAATTATCAAGTAAGTGTCTTCAAATGATTAAAGTTCACCAGAAGTTTATTTTTGCTCTCTATATATCTTTGTTTTCATTACATTTATGTGACTATATTTCTGATCAAGTTACCACATTATGAGTAAAGATTCTGTAAGTAGAAATACAATAAAGCGAAAACATATACTGGACTTGTTCAATGATTTCCAAACCCTGGTATTCTTGAGAACTAAACCTAATCTGTTAAAATGGGATTGAATCTTGAAAAAGATTTTTCCTGCATCCAACTGATCCCAAAGGGCATTCCAAGGAACATACAGTGCATTATCTGCAATTCAATATTCATTGTTTTGGTGTTTAGTAAAATTCAGACATGTAAAGAAATAGGTTCATAGTACAACAGAGTATAGTAGGTGGCATCGTACTAATCTATTTTTTTCACACAGAGTGGACATTCACAACCAAGAGCATCACAAGTGAAAACTGAAAGTACGGTCTTTTGAGGGATTGTCTCTGTGTAGAACTAATGAGTAAGTCATCTTTCCAGTCGGACTTGGCAGAGATCTAACTCAGTCAATGAGATAGAGCCTTACAGGGTAAGCAATCAAAACGGCAGTGGATGCTGCCTCTCAATAAGGTAAGAATTGATCTCTCTGCCTCCACGAAACTATACTGTTCACCGTAAAACAGATCCTATTGCAGAAATATGGATACCCTCTACTTTTATTCTCCAGACAAATTCTGTGTGTTTGAAGCTGTGTTTGATTCACATTGGCAGTTATTGTACTAGCCAATATTAAAAAAAAAGTAACTTGAAGATCTAAATTTAAAGACTATTTGAACTTCACATGTTCTCTCTCTCTCTCTCTCTCTCTCTCTCTCTCTCTCTCTCTCTCTCTCTCTCTCTTCTCACATATGATACTCTACATCTGGAGTTAGTTAGTTGTGAATTGCTCAACATGGGTACTGGAAACCTGAACTCAGGACTTTCCATGTGTTTTCTGATGTCCTTAACAGTAGATTGCACTTTTGTGGACTACTTCAGAAGTACAATAATGAAAAACACTTAAAAGGAGATAGAAGATAAAAATTCTTGGGGGAAAAATGACCATCTTATTTGTAATATGTTGCCAAATATCAGGCCATGGTAAAGGTTCATTGTTACATAACTATTTTGTAGCTAAATTTATGCATGTTAGAATATATATTAAGAAAGTTAGACAACATACTACAGTCAGAGGCAGGGAATCCTATTCTTTGTAAAAGATATTGAGGTACACAGAACCACGGTTACTAACATTGACATTAAGGCGATGGAGAGCACTGGTTGGATCACAGTTTGGCAACACTTCTTTCTCAACGGTTTTGGAGTAACAGATTCAATATAATATCAGAAAAAGCGCTCTACAGAACACATGCATATGGCCACATGTGCACAAACAAGTGGACATGTGTACAGAAAGCTGTGTCTGTTCATCAGTTTTTTTTTTTTTTTTTAAATAACAATCTTGAGGCAATCACCTCAAGTGACTTTCTTGAAAATGATTTGGGGTTAATAAATGTGCTCTGATCAAGTGGCACTTTTTTCTGCATTAGAGCTGATTAAGTATAAAATATATATCCAATTTTAATTCAAAAAAGCTCTCAAGATTAAGAAAAGTCAATGAAAAAAGGCCTGAAAAAATAGGCCAGAGGTTGACACTCCTGGTGCAAGCAAGTAGACTAGATGGCTGCCCACCTACAATTCCTGCTTTAGAAGGACTTGGCAGAGACTCCTCCTTGACATGAAGCAATCTGGATAACATAGCTATCCATATCGAGCATACCTAGTCATACGTGTGTATTATGGTTTGAAAGAGAGACCCTGCCTCAATGAATAAGGTGGGAATGCAATAGAGAAAGATTTCCAACATCAACTGCTTTAGGCCTCCATATTCATGAACATGTGTGCACCATAAGAATGTGCATACATAGGCATGCACACCACACATGTACATGAACAAGAAAAGAAAAATAAGTATGCTTTATGTGCCATGTGCTATTCTAAGTGATTTCAACATGGAAATCTTTTGTTCCAAAAAAGCCACCACTAGTTGACTAAGGTCACTTATTCTAAGAAGAGAGGTAAAAATACAGTGACTTGAATAATAATGAAGTTCCTTTCTATTACAGAGGTACTGGCCAATTAGGAGAAAAGCTTTATTCTGTGAAATTAGCTGTGTATACTTAAGGTGTGCTCTCTTAATGGTTCATCTTTATTTGCATGGGCGGTGTTAGCTTTTCAAGACTTTGTCTATGTACAATCCCACCAGCAAAGAACAAGAGAAAGAGAGAGCAATGGAATATAGTAAAGGGGTAAGAATACCACATGGTACAATATTCATACACCTTTGAACATAATTTAAACCCTATCACTGGGTCTGTCTCCAAGGAGACTCTGATATTATCAAAAGGTTATAAGATTGAATGTATACTGGAGACAATTGAGAATCTAACCCACAGACACTGATTAATTGCTCGGGGTCTAATCTACTAATTAATAGATCTGAAATAAAAACCAAGTTCTATCTAAACCAGTAGCTTATATATTATTAGCAATACCAATCTATAGTAGATATTGATAGTCTCACTGATATGAGTACTTACTTGAAATGAAGATTCAGTGACAATTTGGTCAACTCTCTGCTATTTAAAACTTCCATTGAATGCATTGTTCTGTGATTGACAATACATGTGCTTTAAATTATGCGTATTATTTTAGAAATCCTTACAATATATATCACTCCATTCAATTTATTTATTGACATTTTCATTCTCCAATAAAATTGTCTTGCTATCTGCACAAGGTTGAATATCATATCTTCAAAGACATTCTGCTTTTGTGACTTTCTCTGAGACAAAATTTAATTTGACTGATGTTATTTTACCTTACAATAGCTTTTCCAGTAAAATGTACCTCTATAAATCAGAAGATCACCTGTATTGACAGTAGGCTCTAAAACCTGTCTCCTGGAGCTTACCAGGCAAATGGTGAACCTGCTTTTGTTGAGAATCTGTATGCAAATCAGAGACTTTATATGTAATAGCACAGTCTCATTCTAGGTCAGTTTCTATAGGAGGGCATATCAAAATAAAAGCCCTTCTTGAATCCAACTAAATTTAAATCTCAGCAGAGAGGTAAGGATCAAACAGAGAGGGCCACGATCAAATTGAGAATAAAGTAATCTTGCTTGTTCCTTGTGCTTTCACTAAAAATGCTGGCAATCAGGAGAAGCCTCTCTGCAGAAGAGTCACAGTGGAGGAAGTGACAGCTGAGTCTCCAGTGTTCCATGGCAAGTCCTTTCATAACTACTTAAATGCTTGGAACATTTTAGGTACATTAGTGGTACTGTAGGGAGTTGGAGCTTTCTTTTCATGCCACTTTAGCAGTCATTTGGCTACATCACAGGTCACTGTTTCCTGTAAGCTGCAATAAACCTTCCTGAGACTGTCAATCTGCCTGTGAGAATTTATCAACTATCTGCATGGTTCATAGGACTCAAATAATAGTAATAGTAATACTTTATTTCCCATACCAGGCAGACTCAGTATCAAAATGTATCTATTTGTCCTTACACATGCATGTGCACAGCAACAAATATGTGAATGTTAAACAGAGACTGCAGTGAAATAATGAAGAGGTTTATCTATGGGATCCTCTTATGATCCTATCATAAAAAGTTATGTGTAATATTAAATTGTAAATGGGCAATGTTTCTCAGTATCATAGACATTATTATTTATATCTATAAATTAGTTCATGTTTTTTTATTTCCTTTACTTTAAAATATATTATAAAGAGATAATGAGCTATTATAATGATCATTTTATATCCAAGTAGAGATAGCATGGGTAAATTATTTAACAAATTTGATAAACTTATAATGATCCTGGAAACTTATAGTCTCCTTAAATAAAGAATAGTATTGTAGATCTAGTGTCCAATGCTTGGTTTCTACTGAAAAATGCTATATGAGCTCCTCATTCAGATAATCATTTACTCAACATATATTCAGCCATCTAGCATTCCAAACTCTGTATTGACACTGAGAACACAAGGATTCTATTCTTATCTTTAATGCCTAACAAGACAGATAAATATTAATGAAATGCTTAATTATATAAAATATAAATTCTATCAAGTCTAAACAAAATATAGACAGTATTGAGAGGATAATGCACTGTAAAATTTTAATCTGTTACTAAAGAAGTATGTGAAACACTAACGTTTTCAAGGGTGTAGTGTGTGAGGGGTTGAAGCTGATGGAAGAGAATGAGAGAAGACCAGATCTGCCAGATGAAGGAAGACAAGCTCTCCATATGCTTTCTCTGCAAATGCTACATACTAAGTTACTGAGCTAAGTAAATAGAGAGTATCATAGCTTGAATTTCAGATTCTTTGTACTGCTCTGGGATGCTTCACTAAACATCAGTATGAGAAGTACTTAAAAAATCTTTTTAAATTTTTTAAATTCATTTTACATACCAACTAAAGTTCCCCCTCCCTTCCCTCCTCCTGCTCTCCCCATCTCCCCACCCCATCCTCCATCCATTCCCCAGAAAGGGTAAGGCCTCCCATTGTGAGTCAGCAAAGCTTGGCATATCAAGTTGAGGTAGGATCAAGCCCCTCCCCCTTTGTCAAGGCTGACCAAGGCATCCCACCATAGGAAATGGGCTCCAAGAAGCCAGCTCATGTGCTAGAGATAGATAGTGGTCTCACTGCCAGAGGCCCCACAAACAGGTCAAGCCACACAATTAAAACCCACATTCAAAAGGCATAGTTAGGGCCCATACAGGCTCCCCAGCTCTCAGTCCAGAGTCTGTGAGTTCCCATGAGCTCAGGCCAGTTCTTTAATTAAAAAAAATTGATCAGGCAAATAAATAGTTGGACAAAGGGTAAATTGTCTACCCTCTTTATAATTAGGCAAGGGCACTAAACTAAAATTTGTTCAAAGTAGTGGTATAGAAGGGTCAGGAGTAAATTCATATCAAACTCTCAAAAATTGTTCAACATTGAAATCATTCTTCCCACTGCCTTAAAGCTTTAAAGATACAAATGTGTAATTCCAGATGAGTCCACTCCTCAAGTTCTACTTCCTGTTTTTTTTCGCTTCCATTATTGATTTCTTCTGTCTCTCTGTCTTTGTTTCTGTCTCTCTGTATTTGTTTCTGTATCTCTCTGTCTGTGGTCTATCTTTTTAATCTCTCTCTATCTATCATCTATCATCTATCTATCTATCTATCTATCTATCTATCTATCTATCTATCTATCTATCTATCTATCTATCATCTATCTATCTATCATCTATCTATCTATCATCTATCTATCTCTCTATCATCTTTTTCTTTTTTCTTTCTGTGTTCAGTAACTATCAGTGACAACATCTACTATAGCTATCACTACTCCATTTAGAACCCAAACTGTTTCTTACCTTTAGAGTAAAATTTTAAAACATTTTGACCTTCAAACACATGTTTGATATATCTTCCTTTGTGGGTTTCCTTTGTCTTTCATTTATTACAGTGCTTCTGGTTCTTTATATGGACCATAGCAAAAGGCAAGCATGCTCCTACATCAGGATTTTGGTTTGTATTACTTCTCTTGAAATACTGACCCTGTAAACAACCTACCAGCTAACTCCCCTGTCATTCAATTTAAAAAATCATAAGCACATTCTTTGACCATCCTAAATAAAATTACACCATATTAATTACCTCTATTTAATTAACTTTTCTTAATCTTCATAGTACCTATCACTCATTCAAACATATACCTGATACATATATCTATATTGATAGAGATAGGATGTGTCTATACAAAATATATAATATTTAATTAATGTTAGTTATATAACATATATTTTCCTTGTTACTAAGTTGTAAGTTGCTAAGTTGCTTGTGAGGACAAGCAATTCACATATTTTTTATTATTATTTTGTATTTGTTCTGTGACAATGTCATACATTATATAATATACTCTTATGACTCTTATACTCTCTTTTTTCTCTCTTCTTCTGTCGCCCCTCTATTCTTACAAGTATTTTTCCAACAATCATGTCTTTTTATCTGTTACACATTATATAACCAAAGCCATTTGTGTAAATATAGATTTAGATCTGTCCAGTGGAAACAGGGAGCTCACCAGCACACAGTGACAAAATGGTGAGAGTGAATTAGAGGTTGATAAGACATTCAATGTATTTATTTAATATATTATTATAATTAATTAATAATTAATACACAAATAAAAGTTCTCTATAAAGTTTACTATAGTTCACTATATATTATTATAACCACAAAAATACATACTTGGTTATTTCCTTGTTTTATTTTATCAAAATCTACTGATGCTGTTTTCAAGCTACACACTGTTCTCCCTCCATTCACTTTCCAAAGCCAATCCCTATATCACTGAAGCTAACCTAGCATCACTGGATAAAAGGAGCATACTTGATTGTGAGAAGTCCTAAATATCAATTAAGGACATTGGCAAAAAGGAGGAGGAAGTACAGAAACATGTCTTAGACTGGACATAATTTTTGTTTCTTTAAGAAACAGCACAAGGCATCAGAGAATAAAAGCAATTTAGATATAATTGCATCACAATTTAATATGCACTATCAAGTCTATCCCTTTGAAAATTCTTAATTAAATCTAAAAGCATGAACTGAGCTCTTGCAGTGAAGAACAAAAATGCCATGGACTCAGCACAAGACTTCTCTGAAAAATTTAGCAAAGCAAAATGTTATGTCCTGTGATTTATGATTTGATTCCTTCAGAAGACAAGCTGTCAATATCTAAACTGTATTAGACAAAGATATGCAAATAATTGAGGTTAATTTTAATAAGTGAATTTTCTAATATCAGTAATTTAATAAGTAATTTCTTTCAATTTCAACAAGACTATTGAATTAAGAGAAAGTAAAATATGTACAGGTTCCATTTTGTTTAAAATAATAGTCACTAAAGTCTATATTTAAGATGCATTACTTTCCTATCTGTACACTATTTTCTTCTATTCTCAGCTTGCCCAGTACAAAACATGCAATGACAACAATATTTGTTCTGTAGAAATCCTACAATTGACTTTACTTCTTTAAATAAATGAAGGAATCTGTTATTTTCTTGATTTTAATAACATGATGCCTCTGTTTAGAACCTTTGGTTGGAGAGATTTGTGGTTTCTGGTTCCACATTGTATTTTTTTTCACTTTTTTTGTTTTTATTTTACAATACTATTCAGTTCTACATAATAGCCACAGATTCCCTTGTTCTCTCCCTTCCTGCCCCCCTCCCCTTCCCCCAGCCCACCCCCCATTCCGACCTCCCCCAGATCAAGGTCTCCCCCAAGGACTGGGATCGACCTGATAGACTCAGTCCAGGCAGGTCCAGTCTGCTCCTCCCAGATTGAGCCAAGCGTCCCTGCATAAGTCCCAGGTTTCAAACAGCTAACTCATGCAACGAGACCAGGACCTGGTACCACTGCCTAGATGCCTCCCAAACAGATCAAGCCAATCGACTGTCTCACCTATTCAGAGGGCCTGATCCAGTTGGGGGCCCCTCAGCCTTTGGTTCATAGTTCATGTGTTTCCATTCATTTGGTTATTTGTCCCTGTGTTTTACCCAACCTTGGTTTCAACAATTCTCACTCATATAAACCCTCCTCTTTCTCACTAATTAGACTCCCAGCGTTCCACCCGGGGCCTAGCCGTGGATGTCTGCATCCAGATTCCTCAGTCCTTGGATGGGGTTTATGGCACAACTATTAGGGTGTTTGGCCATCCCATCACCAGAGTAGGTCAGTCCCGGCTGTCTCTCGACCATTGACAGCAGTCTTTTGTGGGGGTATCTTTGTGGATTTCTGTGGGCCTCTTTAGCTCTTTGTTTCTTCCTTTTCTCATGTGGTCTTCATTTACCATGGTCTCCTATTCCTTGTTCTCCCTCTCTGTTCTTGATCCAGCTAGGATCTCCTACTCTCTTTCCCTCGACCCTCGCCCTTCATTGCTCCCACTCATGTCCAGGCTGTTCATGTAGATCTCATTCATTTCTATGTGTCTTTCTTGGGGTCCTGTTTTCCAGGTAGCCTCACTGGTGATGTGAGTAGCAGTCTAGTCATCCTTGTTCCACATCTAGCATCCTCCTATGAGTGAGTACATACCATATTTGTCTTTCTGAGTCTGGGTTACGTCACTCAGGATGCTTTTTTCTAGATCCATCCATTTGCCTGCAAACCGTGTGATGTCATTGTTTTTCTCTGCTGAGTAGTATTCCATTGTGTATATGTGCCACAATTTATTTATCCATTCTTCAGTTGAAGGGCATCTAGGTTGTTTCCAGGTTTTGGCTATTACAAACAATGCTGATATGAACATAGCTGAGCAAGTGCTCTTGTGGTATGAATGAGCATTTCTTGGGTATATGCCCAGGAGTGGTATAGCTGGATCTTGGGGGAGATTGATTCCCAATTTTCTAAGAAAGTGCTATATTGATTTCCAAAGTGGTTGTACAAGCTTGCATTCCCACCAGCAGTAGAGTTCCCCTAGTTCCAATGGAATCAAATTGAAGACCCTGACATTAACCCACACACCTATGAACATATAATTTTTGACAAAGAAGCCAAAAGAGTACAATGGAAAAAGAAAGCATCTTCAATAAATGGTGCTGGCATAACTGGATATCAAAGTGTAGAAGGCTGCAAATAGATCCATATCAGTCACCATGCACAAAACTTAAGTCCAAGTAGATCAAGGTCCTCAACATAAATCCAGCTACTCTGAACCTGCTAGAAGAGAAAGTAGGAAGTAGTCTTGAATGCATTGGCATAGGAGATCACTTCCTAAATATAACACCAGTAGTATAGACACTCAGAGAAACAATCAATCAATGGGACCTCTTGAAACTGAGAAGCTTTTGTAGAGCAAAGCGTATGGTCAACAAGGCAAAGCGACAGCCTACAGAATGGGAAAAGATCTTCACCAACCCCACATGTGACAGAGGACTGATATCCAGAATATATAAGGAACTCAAGAAATTAGACATCAAAATGACCAACAGTCCAATTGAGAAATGGGCTTTAAAACTAAACAGAGAATTCTCAACAGAGGAAACTCAAATGGCTGAAAGACACTTAAGGAATTGCTCAACATCCCTAATCATCAGGGAAATGCAAATCAAAACAACTCTGAGATACCACCTTACGCCTGTCAAAATGGCTAAGATCAAAAACACTGAAGACACTTTATGCTGGAGAGGATGTGGAACTAGGGGAACTCTCCACATTGTATTTTATCTCCCATTTGCCTGCACATTCTAATAGACAAAGAAGAGTGAGGTGCAAGTAGAGGCAGCAGAGGAGCCAGGCCATTTACACCTCATTTACTGTCCTTATGAGCCCAGCCATTTCTATCAGCACACAAACCTCCAAGAAGAGTCCCTTAGACTCAGGTACTGCAGATAGAGAAACAGGGTTACAAAATGCAGACAAGAAAACACTTTAGTCTGCATTTTGGAGGCATTTAGTCAAACATTTTGGTATTTTTGTTTATAACATTTTAGGCCACAAAAAAGCATCTTGCATGTGGATTGTCTAACATCTCCATGAATTCTAGAAATCTCAATTACTCGTTCTCACAGTAGACTGAAATGAACTGTGAAGAACCCAGTGCACACTTCAGAAATCTGATCACAAGTTGGAGCAATAGTAACATCAGCCTGTTTCTTTCCCACTCTAATGTAATCAGTGGTTTGCTACAGTAATAACCCACGCAGGATAAATTAATCAAAATATGTAACATATGGAGTAGAGGCAAGTGAGAATTTAAGTAATGTAAGATTTCTTTTCCACGGATAAACTCTAATGCAAAGCAGACTGAAAGCCTTTCTAGAAAAGAGAAAAAGTAAAAACAAATAAACAAAAAAACTTTTTGTCAGTAAGGATCAGAATGATCAAGGTTTGGGGAAAAAATTGTTGATACAGCAAAGCATGCAACGCAAATGGGCATTGATTTAATCATCAGATGCAGAGATTTATGTGGCATGTTAGAGTAACACCCTGTCTCTTTAGTGACTGCCAGTCACAACTGAACTTGACTACCTAGAACACTATGATCAGGTGCACTCACAGAAAACTCTATATACTGGGAACAGATTAATCTCAAAACATTCATTTTTAAAAGTAGTGTGATTTCTATTTAAAAGCTGGCACACTCTAATATATGTGTTAGTGAGTGTGTCCTGATTCTTCCTGACTACCACAGGCTGAAAGTCCCTGAATGGCCTTTGAACTTAGAGAGGGAATCAAGGGTGACACCAAACCAGGGCAAGTGAAGAGGAAGGCGCTGGCAGAAGTTTGACTGACTAGGCTGTCACATCAACATCAGGCCTCTGCTAACCCAGAAGGAAACCTGAAGCTGGACAGAACTACGAAGTGATTTTTTGTGAGTCAACAAATGTCACTTGAGACTCCTGAGAGACCAGTCATGCTGTCTACAAACAGCAGATTACCTTCAGTGGTGGACATCTTCAAGCAAAGCATTTCAGACTGAAAGATTTTTAGCAAATATCCTCAGTACTTCGGGAAAGGAATGCTGGCATTATGACTGCAAGGCTGGTTGGCATAGTGCACCAGTGATTTCTTGAAAGAATTAAAAACAGTTTCAAGTAGGAATTACTACAACCCCAAAGCTTCTCCTCTCTCTGAGCTTGGTGACACGGACAATGCATTATACATATGGAATATACTTACTATTGCTGTCTGGTTTGCTGACTATAGGTAGTCAGCGGTAAAGGCAATAACAACAGACACTCACAAAGTAAAGAGCACACTAGTAGTTGGGAAACTGTGCTGGATAATTTTGTGTCAACTTGGCACAAGCTAGAGTTATCTGAAAGGAGGAAACCTCAGTGGAGAAAATGCCTGCATAAGATACACCACTTTGTTCATTACTGATTGATGGTGGAGGGCCCAGACCATTGTAGGTGGTGTCATCTCTGGGCTGGTGGTCCTAGGTTCTATGAGAAAGCAGGCTGAACAAACCATGGAGAGCATGTCAGCAAGCAGCACCACTCCATGGCCTCTGCTTCAGCTCCTGCCTCCAGGTTCCTGCCCTGTTTGAGCTCCTGTCATGACTTCTTTGATGATGAACAATGACAGGGAAGCATAAGCAAAATAATCCCTTTCCTTCTCACGTCATCACAGCCATAGTAACCCTAACTAAGATAGAAACATGTGAAACATTCCCTTCCGTCAGGACTAGGCCTATAGAAATAGATGCTTAGGAGACAGAGAAGATGGCTCAGTCAGTAAAGTCCTTGCCACACAAGCATCAAGACTTGAATTGGAATGGCCAGTGGCCATGTAAAAAGCCAGTAGGGTGGCACCAGCCCATGATCCTCATGCTGAGGAGGCAAAGGAGAGTCCCTGGGATTCGATGGTCAGGCAGCCTATTTGGTTAAGTGAGCTCCCGATTCAGTGGAAGACCTCTCTCATAACACACTGTGGAGAACAATTAAAGAAGACATTGTGTCAATCCTCAGCTTCCGTATGCAAACATATGGACAGAGGTGCATGCATACATGAACATGTACACATATAAACAGATACGAAAAAACACATGTATGAGTTAATGAACAAATTAGAATAGACCTTTTAAATGGGGTTGTGAAGAAATACATATTTAAGATATCAGGAACAGTTTCTTAAAAGTATGGTAGTCAAAATGGGGCCTGAAGAAGCATAAGCAGATAGGCAAATTAATAGGCCATAGGTTGAATAAAAAAAAAATTTTAGAGAGGTAAAGTCAAAAGCAATATTGGAGCACAATTGAGAGCTGAAAGTTCATTAGAAACCTGATATGCACTGAGAGCCTCCCTGAGTGTTTGTCAGTGGGTGGAAGGAGTGACATTTTAAGTTAAGTCCTTCTGTCTTACTGGCATACACTACTGACCTTTCCCTTGATTCTACTTTGCCCGCTCTGGAATCCTGCACCTAAAATAGGTATTCTAAACATCTATTTTATCTTTCTTTGTAGTAGAACTGCTGACCAAATACAACTTAAATGAACCATTTTTTTAAAGTCGAATGAAACACCCTTTAACAGGTCTTTCTGGAGAAACTATTTACCCTGAATATTCCATGCTGCTTCGAGTTGAGATTTTATATCAAATATTCTCACACCTTTGTGCGCTTGACACAAAGTTTTAAAATAATATTCTAACATCACACTTGATCTAAGTATAAGCCACTTCTCCTATCTATGTAGCTTAAGTCTTTTTATGGATTCAACAGATATTGAAAGGGAAAACACTGTGACTGAAACATAGTAGGGAAGTGAACACCTGTAGCCTTGCACAATTCTTCCTTCCTTCCTTCCTTCCTTCCTTCCTTCCTTCCTTCCTTCCTTCCTTCCTTCCTTCCTTCCTTCCTTCCTTCCTTCCTTCCTTCCTTCCTTCCTTTTTACTAGGGAATTTTTTAAATTCATTTTGCATACCAATCACAGATCCCCCTCTCCTCCCTCCTCCCACTCCTCCCAGCTTCCCTGGCAACCCCCCCCCATTCCCTCCTCCAAAAAGGCAAGTTCTCCCATGGGGAGTCCGCAGAGCCTGATAGAGCCAGTAGAGGCAGATCCAAGCCCCTTTCCCGTGCATGAAGGCTGTACAAGATGTCCCACCATAGATAGTGGGCTCCAAAAAGCCAGCTCATGCACCAGGGATAGATCCTGATCCTACTGCCAGGTGGCCCTAAGCAGATCAAGCTACACAACTCTTCCATTTATGCAGAGTTCCTAGTCAAGTCCTTTGGAGGCTCCACGGGTGTTGCTCTAAATTTCATGAGTTCCCACTAGCTTGGTTTGGTTGTCGCTGTAGGTTTCCCCATCATGATCCTGACATCCCTTGTTCATAGAATCACTCTTCCCTCTCTTTGACTGGACTCCTAGAGCTCAACCTGGTGCTTGGCTGTGGATCTCTGCATCTGCTTCCATCAGTTACTGGATGAAGGCTCTATGATGACAGGGTAATTCATCGATCTGATTACTAGGGTAAGCCATCTCGGGTATCCTCTGCACTATTGCTAGTAGTTTAAGCTGGGGTCATTCTTGTGGATCCCTGGTAACTTCACCAGCACCCAGCCTCTCCCCATCCCCATGATGTCTTTCTCCATTATGGTATCTCCCTCACTGCTCCTCCACTTCCTCCCTGCCAGCTCAACCATCCCATTTCCTCATGTTCTCATCCTCCACCCCCAACTTTCATCCCCCAGTGGCTCTAAGCATAACTTTTAAATTGAAGACTTAGTTTTATATAGTCTGAAAAGTTTTTTCCCATGCCCTAATTCTTATACATATTTCCTCTTCTCCTTTCTCCCTCTCCTCCCTGTCTTCTATTCTTTCTTCCTTTTTGTTATCAGATTTTCAGTGAAAATGACCTCTGACATCTGGAATATTTCTCTTTTTCTTAAAATTCACAAACATATCATCAATAATTAGTTCCAATAAAAGTCTGATTTTTTTCTCTTTCTTAATCATTACAACATACAACCCTTCTTTTACCAATCATCACAGTTTTTCAACCAGATAACAAAATACACTATCCAGGAATATTGATTAAAAACCTGTGCATACGACAAGGTTTTTCCATGGAAACTTGAATCATCTTATAGAAATGTAAGCTTTGGTTGATACACTGATTTATATTCAGAATACAAATATTCTGAATTTGTGTGTGTGTGTGTGTGTGTATGTGTATGTATGTGTTTCTGTGTGTTTGTTTGTGTGTATATGCATACACATGCATGTTTATGCCAAAACAAGCATGTGGACATCAGAGGACAACTTGATGAATCAGGTCTTTCCTTGTACTATGTGAATTCGAGTGATCAAACTCAATTCATTATACTTCAAAGCAAGAGCCTTTATTCATTAAACAATTTCACCGAAACTTCTAAAAATTTTCTTAATGCTTCATAGATTACAATCATACTGAAATACTGCATGATAGACTTTCTTATTCTCTTTAGTTCTTATTTGAATATCACTGTAAACATCATTTTTTTCGACTCAAAACAGTGTAGCTTTTGCAGCCCAGCTTTTGTGTAGATGGATAAATAATATCTAGATAAATAGGTAAAGTAGTACTTAGGAAATATAAGTAGTATTTAGAATTTATAAAACTGTCTCCACTAATTACTTGTTTGTTCATAATTACAAGCATAGCTTTTAGAGGTTTATCTTCTTGACTCTTCACTGAATATTCTGTGAATATGTTCTCAGTTTTAGAGAACAGCCTGGCATGAAAATGAATGCTTCTTTTATCTTAGAATTGTATAGTAGACACAGAGTATCTCCAAGTGTAAGAAATAAAGTTCAACATTCATATTTGTGTTCTCTACATTGGCTCACATAAGGGCTAGAAGGCCAATGAGAAGCCAAGAATGCTAAGAAGGACCAGTGTCAATGGCTGCTAATCATTATGGGCTCTGCCTATGGCCCATGTCCTAGCCTTAGGTAACAAAGTGTATCCTGGTCTCTAGTGTAAAGTGAACATCAAGTCAAAGAAAGAGAATGTGATTTGAACACAGACACATACAAGGAACTGCATCAGAACTGATGCAAACAGGAAAAGCTAATCCTTTTCTGTTTGTTTGCTTTTGTTTTACCTTGACAGCAAATGCCAAAGAAAGTGAGTTATAAAGCATATGTGTGATGAAGCACCTACACTTAAGAAAATTATCTTCAAAAATCTAAAAATGAACACAATATTTAGCTCATCTAACTAAATCTAGGCAGTCACTATCTTTTCTTAAATAGTCTTTTGAAGACTAGATATTAAAATAGCATTGCTAAATATACTGATTGAAAAAAAAAGATGCTCAAGTGTGTTCAGTTTTTATGAATTAATTCTCTGTGGCCTTTACCAAGTGCTATAATTACAGCAGTATATTTAATTCCACCACAGCCCAAGGGCTGGATAACATCTACATTACTTACATTTTACAAAACAAAAGCTCAAGGCCCAGAGAATCTAAGTATGGGTCACTTTCCCTCCTATCATTTTCCTTACAAAGAAGTCTTTTTTCTCCCAACCTGTTTTTAAACTGATTTCTTCTTCCTTTTTATTGAGAAAGTATTATCTAATACAATATATCCTGATCAGAGTTTCCTCTCCCTCCATTTCTTTGAGTTTCTCTCCATCTCCTCCCCTCCAGATTCACTCCCCTCCTGACTCTCACTAGAAAAGAACAGGCTTCTAAGAAATAACAACCCAACAAGACGCAATAAAAACATATGATAAGATGAAGCAAAAGCTTTCATATCAAAGCTCTACACAGCAGCCCAGCTGAAGGAAAAGAGTTCCAAGAGGAGGCAAGAAAGTCAGAGACACACTTGTTCTCACAGTCAGGAAATCCCCCCAAAATACTAAGCTAATAGGTATGATATATAAGCAGAAGACCAGGTGTAGACCCATGTAGGTCCCATGCTTGCTGCTTCACTCTGTGAGCTCATATACACCTTGCTTAGTTGAGTTAGAGGGCCTTGTTCTCATGATGTCCTCCATCTCCTCTTACTAGTACAGTCTTTCTTCCTCCTCTTCTGCAAGGTTCCCTGAACTCTGAAAGGATGGATTTGATGGAGGCCTCCAACTCACATTGTGTCTCTGCATAAAAGAAGCCTCTCTTTTGATGAGCAGATAAGGCACTGATCTACAAGTATAGCAGAATATCATTAGAAATCATTTTAGTTTTGTTTTGCTTTGGCGTTTTTTTTTGTTTGTTTGTTTGTTTTGTTTTTTCAACCCGTTGTCTGTTTGCTTTTACCCTAGGTCTTTTGGCTATATAGTATCTGGATCTTAATTACCCAAGCAGTGTCAGGCATGAGTTCCTTCTTTCAGAATGAGTATAAGTCAAATCAGACATTGTTTGACTACTCCCTCAAGTTCTGTGCCACCTCCATCCTAGCACATTTTGCAGGCAGGGCAGATTTTAGGTTTTGTGGCTGGGTTTTTGCCAACATTTCTCTTTCAGTAGGTGGCAGAGTACCTTCCTGCACCAAAGACACTGCAACATAGGGATGAAGTTTCCGTGTATGAACAGCTCAACTTCTCCATGTTCAAGGAGTTATGTCAATATTGTCCTTGGTAACAGAACCCATCTGTCAGTTTGTGGAGAACAACCTTTTGTGCTAGCATTACCCTGGGTTGTTTGGGGATTTCCATGCACCCCCCCTTGGTCAACAACCCAATTTAATGCAACCTAGACCTACCACTGGAAATTTTTCCTGGCTACAAGAGGTGGCCTCCATATGCCCCATTAATAGGAGTCTTAGGATCACCTTCATAGTTTCCAGGACATTTATACTACACTAGGTTTCTACTACTCCCCAAATGCCTTCCAATTCCAGCCAGCTCTCCCCACACTGTTGCCCTCAACCTCTCCCACCTAATCCCTCCTGTTGCCTTACTCACTGGTCCACAGTCCATCCATAAAATCTATTCTATTTCCCATTCACAGGGAGATTCATGCATTTCCCCCACTGCCAGTCCTCTCTATTCTTATTAAACTCTCTGGGTCTATAGATTGTAGCTTGGCTATCATTTACTTAATGACTAATACCCACTTATAAGGGAATACATACCATATTTGTCTTTTCAGGTATGGGTTATCTCATTCAAGATGAGTTTTTTCTAGTTTTATCCATTTGTCTGAAAATTTCATTATGTCATTTTTAAAAATTGGTGACTAACAGTCTATTGTGTAAGTGTACTATATTTTGTTTACCCATTTTTTCAGTTGAGGTAAGTCTAGGTTGTTCCCCATTTCTGGCTATTTTGAGTAAGGGGCAATGCCATTGCTGAGCAAGGGTCCTTATAGTAGGATGGAGCATTCCTTTCGGTATATGCCCAAGAGTGATATAGCTGAGTCTTGAGATAGAAACATTCCTAGTTTTCTGAGGACCTGCCATATTGATTTTCATTGTAGCTATATGTTTGCACTACCACCAACAAAGGAGGAGTGTTCCCCTTGCTCCATATCCTCACCATCATGAACTGTCACTTGTGTTAGTGAGCTTAGTCACTCTGACAAGTATAGGATGGAATCTCAAAGTATGTTTGATTTACATTTCCCTGGTGGCTAAGGCTGTTGAACATGTCTTTAAGTGTTTCTCAGCCATATGAGATTCCTCTACTGCAAATTTTCTGTTTAGATTTGTACCCCATTTTCAAAATGGAATTATTTTGTTTTTTTAATATTTAACTTCTTGTGTTCTTTATATGTCTTCTATCAGATGTGGAGTTGGTAAAAATCTTTCCCAATTCTGTAGGCTGCCTCTTTGTTCGATTGATGGTGTCCTTTAACTTTCAGAAGCTTTTCAGTTTCATGAGGTCCCATTTATTAAATATTGATCTCCATGCCTGTGCTTTGGTGTTCTGTTCAGAAAGTTATCTCCTGTTCCATGTGTTCAAGGCTATTCACCACTTTCTCTTCTATCAGGCTCAGTGTATCTGGCTTTATGCTGAGGTCTTTGATCTATTTGGATTTTAGTTTTGTACAGGGTGTTAAATATGAGACGATTTTCATTTTTCTATATGCAGACATCCAGTTTGACCAGCCCCATTTGTTAAAGATGATGGTTTTTATTCCAGTGTGTATTTCTGGTTTCCTTATAAAAAATCAGGTGTCCATATGTGTTTGGGTTTATGTCTGGGTCTTCAATGTGATTCCATTGATCAATTTGTCTGTCAAATTTATTTCTGAACCATTCTCTGGAGAATAATAAATCAGCCATCTGTGCCCTTGGCATTTTCAGGTATATGACATGTCTGGGAATGCTGGTCATATTAGTTGTTTAACATATTAATCTTTTTAATGCTAAATGCTACATGATGTATTAAGGAGTTTGTATGTTCATTTGCTTAGATTTTTGAGTAATGACTTTACAATGCTATTATTATTTTTCATTTGCTTAGAGTTTGAAAATAGTTCAAAAAATTTTCCACACATTACCATTTATTTATATTTTTAGTTTCAGTTTTCAGGAGGCATTTCTTAATAATGGAATTAATTAAGTTATTTAATCATGGACCTCATTTTGAACCTTAGTATGATGTAAGTCAATAGAAGGGTGATTGCCTAGCATGCCAAGGGTGCTGGGCTCCACCTACAAATTTGAAAAACCAAACCACAAAGGAAGACAACTATGATGCTAATACAAAAGTCATTTTTGCAGTCTTATTTTTTTCTGGAGCTCAAGATTTTTGGATCTCACATATTTGTTATTATCACAGCTTTCTATGCACAGAATTTGTATTCTTTCCACAAACTGACAGTAGGTAACTCCCTCAAGCTATCTTCAGAGGTCTCAGCTTATAGTCTGTTTATCAGTTTTAGCTGCCATCACTAAGACTTACACATGTCAGTCTCGTCAAGGCTGAAGCATGCTTACAAAACTATGCACTCATTTTCCTCACCCCAGCTACATTTTCTAATATTAACAGTCATTGAAGTGTGAAAAAATTCAACATTTCCTTTTGCTTTGTTTTGTTTTTAAGCAATATAAATGCTGATGTATCAAAACAGTTGTATTGGATACCAGTTTTGAGAACAATCACCTTGTTCACATACAGTCTTTACTTTGATATCAACATATTTTTTTTCTGAAAAGCTATCTATTTTGTTTACCACTTGAAAAGGTGCCGTTTATTGTCTGATGTTTCTCCACAGATGAACAATTGATTTTAACCCTGTCACTTTCTAGAGGTTGGCAGGTGCTTTCAAGGATCATCCTAGAGCAATCATCATAGAATCCATTGAAGACCTCATGGGGAGAAATATCAAGTAAAAATTGTTCAAAGTCTTCTTTGGATAAAGAAGAGTAACACCTAATACTCACACAAGCTATAATATTCATCATCTTCAGTTATATTTTTGTTTGTTTGCTTGTTTGATTTTTTTTTTTAGAGAGAGTTTCTCTGTGTAACCTTGGCTGTCCTAGAACTCAGAGATGATCTTGCCACTGCCTCCAGAGTGCTGGGATTAAAGGCATGTGCCACTACCATCCACTTTCAAATAAATTGATTTAAGAGTCACCTAATTACCTTTGAAAATAAGATAATTACTTACATTTTAAAAAATATAACTATATTATCAATCAATAGCATACATAATAAAAATTAGGTATCTTATTGCTATAAATTTTTCATTCATTTATCTGTTCATCATTAAATACATTAACATGTAAATGTTTGTGCTTAGCAGTTTACTAAATGTAACATACACATTCACTTGTAATTTTTTATGTTTGGTTCATATTTTAGTGCAATTTTATCAAACAAAAGAACCCCATAGGACACTATTATAATAAATTGCCAATTCAGTATCACACTGTTTCTGGGATAAGTTGAGTAGCAAACAAAACAATCCAAACAACCTCAAATGAACCTTCTAAAAATGCACAGAAGTAGAAACAAATTATATTTACTTCTGTGAATGTGCTGACATGTTCCTTCATACCAACTTTTCACTCGTTAGAGCCTTCTAAACTGTATGAGAATTATTGGTCAGCTTTCTGAACTGGCAACTTCTGTCCAAATATTTCTTTTGATAACAGTTCATTCTCACATTTGATTTTTATCACCCTGGGGAATAAGTTTTTCACAGACCAAAAAAAAAAAAATACTGAAATTGATGATTCCTCTAAGGCTGATACATAAGCAGAGGAGTATGCTTGCTGTATTCTTCTCTCTCTCTCTCTCTCTCTCTCTCTCTCTCTCTCTCTCTCTCTCTCTCTCTCTCTCTCTTTCTCTCCCCTCCTCCTCCTCCTAAAGATGAAGGAAAATGTCTTCCAAAGAAAGAAGTAAAAGAATATTGGAGTTGTACAAACCCACTTCACTTAGGAAGCATTTCTTACATGTGAAAAGGATATGCTGTATCTAAGTCTGATAGTATATGCAGCACCCTACTGTGTCCTTTAGAGTAAGGATATTGTTTGGAGCAACATGGATTTACCACTCATTACAGCCTTTGTGGTGTGTTTACTTAATCACAGAACTGCCTGTCTGAGGCAGAGACATTTGCACCTTGGCAAAATTCATTCCAATGTCAATGACATCCTTTAGAACATTGGCTCATCTGGCTGTTATCCAAACTGTAGGGCAGCAGTGAAAGTCTCCTCATTTCAGAGGTTATTATGAAGACTATTTCAGAGGTGATTCCTCAGGATTCACAGCATCAAAACCAAGTTACAAACAGATTTGTGTGTGTGTGTGTGTGTGTGTGTGTGTGTGTGTGTGTGTGTGTGTACTGGCACACATACTTCTATGAGCATTAACTTAGTCACTGGAATAGTGAAGGATGAGTGTGATAAGTCATACAGTAGACTCTAACTTTGAATTTGAATGTGTCAAAGCCGCTATCTACATATCATGATTGACATTGAAGGCAAAGAAAGGTCAGAATAAGTGTTAAAATGGCCATAAAACTGAGTCATGGCCCATACAATTTACTTTTCAACACTAAAAATAAAGTTATTAAAAATCATTAATCTTGTTTGTATCTAAACATTTCTCTGTAACTACTTCAGTATGTGAACTTCAAGGATCTACATATCATAAATGAAATAGACTATGTGAATTTGTTTTTTATTTTTCTCTAGTTCAGTTTTAATTAAAATATAACTATATTATTTCCTCCTTTTTCTTTATTCCAACATGTTAGGTGTTTTCTTTCTCCAGTGCCTCCCCTATCTGCCTTCTCTTACACTGCTCAACTTCATGACCTCCTTTTCTTTAATTATTATTGTTATACTTTGTGAACAGTATGGGAAATAATTTCATTTTAAAGTTGAAGGGGGCTCTTTCTCAGTTTTAACTGATTCATGAAGATAAACTCTTCCACAAATTATTCAGTTAATTAAGCATTCCAAATGCAATATTTAATGGTCAACTTTCATTCAGGCAAATATATGAAACACTTGGCAAATTGACAAAAATTTTATAAGTGGTTTTTATAAAGCCCACAAATAGCTCTTGCATTTTACTGTGGATGAATATTTAGATAATTGTATTTTAATAATTCTCAGACAATAATTATAAGATGAACTAGCTGACATTTTCTTTCAAAATTTGCTATTTCTAAAATAAATGTTGCAACAAGACATAACAAGTCTTTTGTGCCTTGTCTAATGTGACATAGATTTTCTCAATTGTAATTCAGATACTTGAAACCTCTTTTGGATTTGTTCAAGCTCGGTTCTATTACAACCTACCCAAGATGGCTTCACCAGGCCACTTAGAGAGACACACACTCAGGTTGACAACTCAGAAGATATACGGGGACAGCACAAGAAACATTGAAGGAAAGTCAAATTACTGTAAGTGGCTCCTAAATGACTAGATTTACAATAATCAGAAGCAGCTGGGTGAAGATTTACTGCATTCCTGTTTATTTCTGCAGTGAAAGCCTAAGAAAAATTTAAAACCAGATACTTGATACATGAGTCAAAAACTGAAAGCTGAGTTCAAGAGGATGAACTTTCTGGATATCACTACCCAGAAAAAAAAAAAAAGAGGATTTCAATAAAAGGATTACTTATAGTAGCAGAAATAAGGAAAAGAATAATAACTATAGTAATAATCAAGAAATGGTGAATTCTATCCATTAGATTATGAAACACATATAAGACTAGTATAGAATATGCCGATCACATGACAGGACAGAAAGAGTAACACAAAACTGAGCAGACCAATTATGGTCTTGCTACACTTAATATTTTGTCTGCAGCATGTTTGAGTTCTTAATTTTTTAACTAGAGACAATTTTAATTGCAGAGAAAATTTTGTATACAAAGCTTTGGTGATAATGAGAGTTATTGTGAGAATAGCATATGTAAAATTACTTCAATAAATAATAAAGAAAGAAAGAAAGAAAGAAAGAAAGAAAGAAAGAAAGAAAGAAAGAAAGAAAGAAAGAAAGAAAGAGGGCCACTTTCTGTTTGTGAGTTTCCCTACTGTAGAAGTTAAAGGTGTTTTTACTATGCTATAGCTGCATTGCCTAATGAAAATGTCAAACGGCTTGCTGAACATAGAACTGAAGGTACAACACACTGACTTCTGCAGGACTTCTGGAAGAATTTAGAAAATATGTGGCACAGAGATTAAGAATTTTTTTTTTATCATAGAGAAAAAAAAATCTCCTGGGAGTGATGGTTAGAAGTATAGAAGAAGGAGAAGCTGTTGCAGATGGGTACTAGCTGGACAAGAAAAATGTATAAGAAGAGTTAGGCACAGGGAAAAGAAATCCTTAAATATGTCCACAGAATAACTAGGAAGTAAAACTAGATGATTGGTTAGGATCAGGGGAATACTGTCAATGCTTTCATTTGGTAGCCAGGAGAATTTGTCAACTCAGTTTTAAATTATCTCACGGAAATTGTGTTAACTCTATGTTGATGTTAGGAAGAACCAACCAATATATTACATACATTTCAAAAGTTTTGAGCTGGTTTTGGAGGTGCACGCTGGTAGGATTTGCTGAAGGAAGCAGTGTAGCATGAATTTTAAAAGGACTTATTAATAAAAACAAACCTGGAGCCAGGTATTGGGGTGAATGCTGGAAGATCAGAGAAGCAGAACAAGCCACAACCACCTCACCTTACCAGTTCCTCAGTTGATCCTGTTTCCTCAGGCTAGATGCCTCTGAATCCTCATCCAGAATGAATCTCAGCTGAACTGTTGTTCAAAAGCCTAAAAGCTTAACCAGCTCTAGTTCCTGGGTTTCATGCCTTATATACCTTTCGGTTTTGTGCCATGACTTCCAAATTGGTGTCCCAGGAATGTACCCCAACAGGGGCCATGATAATCTAAGAGGCTTGCACTGTTACCCAGAACTCTGGTGACATCTGGGCCCAGACTGATGCCAGAGGCCATGTCTCGTTGTGTGTCCCTAATCTGCCCAGACTCTGAATTGACATCAGTGGTTCTATTGGCACCGTGCTGAGGCCCACAGTCTGGGCCAACACCTGAGGCTATGTTGGTCTTAGAGGGTCAAACTGCTGCTTGGGCCATACAGACTTGACAGACTTGAGTTGCCACCTGGGGTCATGATATCCTCTGGAACCAAAGCGTAGCCAAGGGCCATGTCTGAGTCCATGTTCCTGCAGCTGGGTCTGTGTTGTCCATAGCTGTGGTTACCACTGAAGGATGAGCAGATGCCCAGTGTCTTGGCTGCCACCTAGGGACATGTTGGCATTTGAGGACCATGCTGCAACTTGGGCCATGCCACTGAGGCCATTGCCACCTGCAATGTCAACTAGGACCATGATGACATCTGGACCTAGATGCTGCCAAGGATCATGCCTGGATCTATCGTTCTATAGCAGCCTGAGTCTGAGGATCTGAGCTGCCTCTTGTGGCCAGGTTGCTGTCAGAGGATTGTGCCACTTTGGAGCCCAAACAGACCTGAATGACATCCATTGCCACCTGGGGGGCAATAGTGTTCTACTGGGAGAGCGGCAGGTAAATCCAGTCACCTGGATATACAGTTCTGTGATATCCCATCCAGGACTCAGGAAGTAAAAATGCAGGTAACATGTACATATAAAGCCACAAAATCATGCTTAAACAAAAGTTATGAATTATCAAAATGAGATTTCTTTAAGATCTTAACTCAGAAATTTTCTAAATTATATTAACATGAAATGCACAAATTCTATTCTCACCAAAAATCACATACACACAAAATGATAAAATGATTTCCATGATTGTAATAATGCACCTTAAGATATTTTCATTAGCTATTCAGAAGTAAAGTCTATCATACTTCAAAAGTAGATAAATGTTATTTTTAATGTTGAGACTGATAAAACAAGAACTTCCACATTTTTTAACTTTATGTTTTTATACTCTAAAATGTACATGTTGATATTCTATAGAAAATCAATATAGCATGACTTACAAGTGAGAAACTTTAAACTACAGCTCCCTACTCAATACAATTATTAATTTTAATTTTTGTTCAATCAAATAAGGAACTTAGGGAGAACCCACTATTGCTACTTTCCTAAACCAATACGATCTCTAAATATACGTAGGATACTTACCCTAATACAGACAAATAAGTGTAGCTCTCACAAAATAACCTTATCATTTGCAGCAGATGGAGGCTACTACAGAGATCTACATCTAGTCAAAAAATGAAGAGAATAAGTTCTTGTGCACAGCCCCCATGGCTATACCTACAATGCAACCCCTACACATAAGGGTCACAGGACACTTCTGAGAGGGGCAGAAAGATTACAAGAGCAAGAAGGCCAGGACAGTACTGCTAGATGGTGTCCTGTAGACATAACAGGGATACAACAGTCATGAAATCTTACAATATGGTTGCTTAAACAAGACCTGCACAAGGAAAACATTAATGCACATGTAATAGGGGCTGTCCCTAGGTCCTTACACCTAAATGAAGAACTACAGGCAATTAATGTTTGCTAAGAGGGTTGAGCTTCTACATAGGTGGTAACGTGTATGCAGACTTGTCTAAGAGCAGCATCAAAAGTCTCAGAGAGTTGTATTTTTGAACAGCAATAAAAATAAAAAACAGACCATGTGTTTGAAAGGGGGTGAGGGAGACACAGGAGGAGATAGAGGGAGGGATGAAGGGAAGGAAGAGATGAGGTAGTAAGGAAAAAAGTTATAGCTGTGAAAATAAAGTAAATATACATGAATAAGCATTAACAAAAACTTAAAATAAAATCCAAGTATTTGGGTATCTCGATCCAATCTTTTCCTATATTCCTTGTGATCACTGCCAATCACACTTGCTGCCATACTTTTGTCTGTCTACCATGCTTTGTCAAAGTTGGCATCCTTCCCAATTCACCTTGATCTTCTCTGTCAAGTCTATTCCATTTACCAAATATATCATAAATAATTTTGTTATTTTTAGTTTTAGCATCAAATGTTAAAGTTATCATATTGATAAGTTATGGCACTTAAAACAATAATTATTTTATGAGCACTCTAGGGTGTTTATATGTTAGATTGAACAATGAGCAAATAATTGCTATTTAGTACAGAGATAAAGTAAATTTTTAACATCCCTAGGTGTTTAAACTCTAAGCACGTGTTTGTGGTTATTAAGGGCTCTAGAGCTATATTTTTAATGGTATTAAGCCAGTTACAAGAAAGAATAAAAATGTGAAATTTGTGAATGTACATTCATTTGTTGGGACACATTCGATGATTTTCTTCCTTTTCACCATTGGAACTGTATTGCTTCCCACTGGTGATATACACTATCACAAACTCAGAGGCCTATTACACATAACATCATGACACAGCTCTGCTTGGCAGAATGAATGAGTTGAGAGACTTTAACTGAAGCTTTCTGCAAGACTTGATGTTTTTATAAAGAAAGTTTACTATCAAATTAATTCTTTGTCCCCCCCACCCCCACCCCACCCCCAGGCATGGCTTTAGAGGCTTTAGAAGCTTTAGAGGCTTCTTGAATGCCTTTTGCCTGCCCACATTCAAACCAGGAAATCACATCATTGGGACTTCTGCTCCCACTATCCCCCCTGTCCTGGGTTTCTGATGCTTCCTCTCTATCTCTTACCCACAAGGGGTACTTTGTTTACCAAGAATCCCCACAGATTATCAAGATAATCCCTTTATTTTAAATCTCTAAGTGAACCACATCTGCTAAGTCAGTTTGTAGCATGCTGTAACTAATTTTCAGGTTTAGAAAGTGAATCTAACTCAGGAGGAAGAGCCAGGAGGGGCTCTGTGAGTTTGAGGCCAGCCTGGTCTACTAGTTCCAGGACAGGGTCCAAAGTCACACAGAGAAACCCTGTCTGGAAAAACAAAACAACAACAACAACAAAAACCAAGGTGAATGTATTTGTGGCCCTTCACCAGTGGTCACATGAGCGAAGTCCTCAGTTGTGCACCATCCATGTAAGTGCCCTCAGTCCCCTGTGACAGGTCTCAAGCTAGGAAATTATTAATATTAAATATATTCCATCTTTTAAACGTATACTTATTCATATGATTCATGTAATCTTGAGATGCAAGTTGATACTTCATTGATTAAGAAAAATTCACTATCAGATGAGCTACTAGACCCTGGTGTACTTGAAAAACTTTTAACACCTAATTAGAAAATGGAAAAGGGCATAATTATATTATAATCTCAAAACTACTTATTGAAGATGAAGAGAGAACGTTTCCCTTGGCTGGGACAAAGAAGGAAAATGATAGTAAGTTTTTCTTTAAAATAGAATTTTGTAAGAAATATTAACATGATTTTAAAAGGGAATTGAGAGAGTCTGAGTAGCACTTTCTGAGCTGGTCTGATAGAAATTTCAAGTCAAAGAGTGTAATTATGTTACTTATATAAGGTTCCTAACTACATTATAATAGTAATACATTAGAATCTCTATTATAAGTTAATATATAAAATATATTAAAAACAGATGTGGTTTATATTAAATTGAATAGTTTTATTACATATTAATTGTATAATATCACTTAAAATTGAATGTGAGATGATAAAATGTGAAAAATGACATTTCAAGCAAATATATAACTAAAGTGTATAAAAGATTAGTGTATTTTATTAATTCAAATATTCATGGATGTCAAAATTATTTCTTGTGGAATTTATTAAAATAGAAATAAACTATACAAATTTAACTTTTAATGTTATTTAAATTTAGAAAATTTACTTTAAATGCATTTAAATAATTTTAATTATAAAATTAAGTTAATTTGGAACTTTTTTGTGCTTCTGTCTTCTAAATATTGGAGGAATAACTAGAAAGTTTGCAAAGAAATAGTCACTTTCTATTTCTTTGGGAAGAAGAATAAAATCAACATACATTATTGCGGGTTCAGAAGCAGATGTTTCTTTTTCCTTGGGAACTGGCTTATAGGGCTTTTCTTCCTGATCTATTCAGCAGTAAGAATGGTCTGGAGGACTTTCTCCTTTGCGGTTGGAGAGCATTCTTTTGGCTGTTGGAATATTTCTGTTTTTCCCTAAGCTGTTAAACTTGGGCTATCACAACCTTGTAGAAGCTACATAAACCTTCATGTCATTTCTAAAGGCTGAAGGCTAGGACCAGCATTTCCAAGATCTTACTTAATTTCATTGGTCACAGTAATATACTCTCCAATAACCTGATTGGATGGAAGTTTTCCATTGCATTCAACCTTTTACAAAGTGTTGAGGAATCAAAGAGAACATATGTCAAATAGATCCGGCAACCAGGCAGGTTAGATACTACGTTATATCAACTTCCATAAGACTGAGTAACTGATGGTTCCTAAAATGTAACTCTTCTTTGACAGTTGCTAACTTTTCAGCATAGTCATGCCATCTGTCTTCTTAACACATACGAGCTCCAGCGCCAGAATGAAGAGGGCTGCTGAAGTGAAAGCCCATCTTTGATGAACTTAGACAACGACAGGTACAAATACTACTTGTCAAGACCAAGAAGAGCACTAAAGGCAACAGAAATAATTGTTAAACTTAAATAAGAAACTGAGGAAAAGATGGAGTCCATAAATCAGTTTGCACCAAAGAATAAGAGATATTTGTGGTTTGGGGGAATTTCTGTTTGTATAGAAACAGAAACGATAATCATCTTTGAAATGAATATACTGTGAGATGTTGGCACCATTATGTCTTTATCATGTATGTACCTGACACTGAGAGAGAGAAAAAGAGAGAGAGAAAGAGAGAGAGAGAGAGAGAGAGAGAGAACATTTTCGAACCCTTTTGTAGAGTATGTCTCTGATGTCTCTGCTTTAAACAAATTTTACATATGTATATAAAACCACAGACACAGAAACACACACACACACATACACACACACAATCCATCTACTTATCCTATTCATTTATCTATCTATCTATCTGTCTGTCTGTCTATCTATCTATCTATCTATCTATCTATCTCTCATTTATACATCCATCCACTCACCCCTCATCTATCTATCTATCTATCTATCTATCTATCTATCTATCTATCTATCTATCATCTACCAATATCATCTATCTATATATAAGAATTATGGCCGGGCGGTGGTGGCACATGCCTTTAATCCCAGCACTCGGGAGGCAGAGGCAGGCGGATCTCTGTGAGTTCGAGGCCAGCCTGGGCTACCAAGTGAGTTCCAGGAAAGGCACAAAGCTACACAGAGAAACTCTGTCTCAAAAAACAAAAACAAAACAAAACAAAAAATAAAAGAATTATGTTGAGAGCTTCTTGTTACAAATAAGTTCCTAATATAGAAAGTCTCCGTGGAGTCTCTTGCAGCTACAAGTTGGGAGCCAGTGCACAACTATGAGTGCACAGACATCCAGAACATCAAGAACAAGAGCTTTTTACTACAGTTTACACTTTTACAGTGGAAATAAGCATGCAAATACATAAAGGCTGTGTTTCGTGTTGTGTCAATACATGCAATATGGTTCTGACTCAATTATGCATGAAATCTGGCCAAATAGCTGAAGACTATGAAACCATATCAAAATTTTTTAGAAAGGCTTCAGTAGGTGAATAAAGACTACAGTCATTTGTCACAGGAGTGAACTGAAGCCTGAGGGTTTATGGTCCATCAAAGGTTCTGCCTCTATTGTCAGATCTCTCAGTCTACCATAAAACAATGCTTCACAGAGAGTCTTATTTACCTAGAAATTCTTTGTTGCCAAGGACTTGATATATTCACCATTGTTACTCAAGCATACATTATGCCCAAACTTATCAAAGATTCGCTAAAAATTAAGATAGACATAAATGGATAAATACATTTTAATTGTTACTTAAATGATTGTAATATAAAATCTACTTTAATATACAATTGACTTCTTTATTATTTAAAATTCAATGTTTATATATATGATAATTATAAAATACTAAAAAAAAAAACAAAAAAAAAACCATGTTCCCAATACCCCAATTCTCAAGTGCATTCATACTATTGGTCCAACTCACTTTTGTAAGTGGTGGTGTTTTGCACACTATGCAGTACTGATGGTAATTCACTGAGCATGGTTGGTCACACACATTTCCCTGTGAGTTGTGTCTGTTGGAGTCTGTCCAAAGGGGCAGAGTCAATTTTTTTTTTACCTTCTTCTTCATTTTTAAAACTTTTCTCTCCCACTAAAGGGAAAGCATGACTCACTCCAGTAGCTTCTAGGACAACATTGTTTTAAATTATAAATAATAAAATAAAATTTTACTTTTGCTTCTTTTCTGAATTCCCAAACAATTTGTGAAATTGTGATTATCAGAGTTGACAAAATATATTATTGATTGCTTTAAAATTTTGCCTAGGAAGAGATTGTTGAAATAAGAGGCCTCATTTTTAAATTTCAAATAAATAAATTTATCTATCTATCTATCTATCTATCTATCTATCTATCTATCTATCTATCTATCTACCTATCTATCTATCATTTATTTATTTTACATCCTGGCTGCAGTTTACCCTCCCTCCTCTCCTGCCAGCCCCCTTCCCTGCCACTCCTCTCTGTTCTCATCCCAAATCCACTTCTACTCCATTTCTGTTTAGGAAAGGGCAGGTCTTCCATGAATAACAACAAAACATGGCATATCAAATTGTAGTGAGACTAAGCACCTCCTCATAGATTAAGACTGGGCAAGGTGACCCAGAATGAAGAGTAGGGTTCCAAAAGCCTGTAATAGAGTCAGAGACAACCCCTGTTCCCACTGTTAGGATTCCCCCAGGAGGACCAAGCTACACAACTGAAACATATATGCAGAGTGCCTAGGTTAGTCCTATGCAGTCTCCTTGTTTGTCAGTTCAGTCTCTGTAAGTTCCTATGAGGCCAAGATAGTTGATTATGTGTTTTTTGTTTCTTTGGGTTTTTTTGGTGGTGTTCTTGACCCCTCTGGCTCCTACAATCCTTTCTCCTCCTCTTCTGCAGGATTCTCTGAACTCCTCCTAATGTTTGGCTGAGGGTCTGCTTCCAGGCAGGCTTTCTTACAGTTTCCTACATGTTTACATGTCTTCCAAAAAGAACAGATGTGTCCAAGAAAGACGAGTTTACATATAATTACACCCTCATTGTAGTTTAGTAAAAAATTAACTAGACTCTTCCTAAGGCCATCAAACCTGTAAGAAAAATGGAAGATTAATGTGTATAGGATGTGTAGAAACAGCACAGTGAAATAAATGTGCTATTAATCTTTTTCCATAAACATACATTTTTTAAAATATATTGCATTAAGACATTTCCTATCAGTTATGTTTTAGAGAGATAAGGAAGGTTCTGCAAAGTATCTCCATAAACACTAAATTATAACAAAGCCAAGGACAGGTTTTCCTAAAGATGGTAGCCTTCATACAAAGAAAAAAAAAAGATGTCTGAAGAAAACACTTGTTTTCTAAAATAAACCAATTTGATAGGTTTGTTCAGTCTCAAAATTTCATAGTGTTATGTATTTTCCAAGCATTTTGAGTTATATTAAATATAAACAACACAATCCATGTTCCTTTAAAACTGGGGATTGCTTCAGAGAAATGGAAACATCCAACTGTGCGTCATCAGAAAGCTTGAGCTGGGACATAAATTATAACCTCCAAAGTTGGAAATTGAGCTTTTATTTACTTGCTCACCACATCTCCTCCAATTTTCACCACATTCAGTTGATTTAAATGGTGTAATTCTTTCTATTATTGCATAATATATTAGTATTCAAGCCCACCTTTTTACACAGTGCAAATTTTGATAGATGAGTTAGGCTTCTGAATAATTTACTATCTGCAGCAAGGAGCTGAAATCACAGCTTTGTGCTCTGATTTAACAGATTGTTTATTCACTTACACCAGCCAAATGCTGGCCATCTCTGCTGGCACCTTGGTGTTATACAAACATCAGTAATGAGCAGGGGAACATTTTCTTCTGCTCTGCTAAAAGACCCCATGTTATTACCACTCTGGAACTGTTTTATGCCAATTGCTAAAATACCCTGGCACCTCTTCTAAAGAAACACCTTTACTCATTCTGCAGAGACTGAGTCACATTGGCTCTAAATCTGCACAAGGGAAAATGATTTTTTTTAAAGTTTGAGGACATATTGGAAGAAATGGTTACAAAGTGAAGTGAATTTAGCTCCATGATAATCTTTTAATTTTTGTATGCTTAGTAGTAGTAGAAGATGGATCCAATAATCTCTTTTCTGAAAAGGAAAACAAAATTGATGCAACTTTATAGTACTGTTCCTTGGGTGAGAGTCAAATAACTTTTTGTTTGGAGAGGAAAAAATTAGTTTCATAGAAAAATAGTCTAGATTACAAGTGCTGTGATATTTTTGCTCACCTATGCTGCTTTCAATAACACTTGGGTGACTCAAGTTCTTAGCAGAGTTTAGGTTTCACAGTACCTCGTTTGTTTATTGATTATGACAATAAACTATTAGTATCTAAATGAACAAAATAAAACTTTTAACCTGAAATAAAAACTGAAGTTCTGTTTGAAAGTATCCTTTTTTCTTCTTAAAGGAATCAAGGATAATAGAGCAATAGTACAGCTCATTAAAATATTTTATGCTCATCTTAACAAAGCATCAGTCAGAGTCCATGTTATCATAACTCATTAAAATTCCATTGAATATTGTCGTGAGTTAAAAAATACAAGAGGTCAGCTACATTTCTCTTGATCATTGGTGCTGTTGTTACAGTTTTGACTTTTAATACATGGAGGCTCTATAGAGATGAACCTCATGGTATTAAATCCACTAAGAGGAGGCAGTTTGCAAAGAATGAAACACAAATGGCTAATAAACATCAGGAAACATGTTCCACCTACTAATCACTAGAGAAGTGTGGGGAGGTATTTTTCTTTTTACTTGTTTTTTTTTTTCTGTCTTTCTTTTTGGTTTTTCCAGACAAGGTTTCTCTGTGTAAGAGTCCTGGCTGTCCTGGAACTCACTTTGTAGACCAGGCTGGCTTCCAATTCACAGAGATCCACCTGCCTCTGCCTCCCAAGTGCTTGGATTAAAGGCGTGTGCCATCACCACCCAGCTGTGTGGTAAAATTACAGTCATGAAGAAGGAATGAAAATAATTTTATGGTTGGGGATCATCATAACATGAAAGACTGTATTAAAAGTTTCCTGCATTAGGAAGGTTGAGAACTTAAATAAAGCATATTTCAATATGTCAGAAGATGAATTATATGATAAAGCAGCTAGAGTATTTTTGCTGCATATAGTTAAGTCTAGAATGTAGATAATAAAGTTGAGAACACTGGTAGTATAGTTTTCAAACTACAAGACCCCTCAATGATCTCTTCCTTCTGCTATTTATAACTTTTTTTTGTAACTGTACCACTGCAGGTATGTGGAATGATTGTTTCACTCTTCAAACACATGAAGAGAACACAACAGGGTTTACTTCTAAGGTCACACCCTAATCAATTGTTCTTGATTTCATATTTCTTATCCTGACGTAAATCAGTTCCTGGGTCTGACATTGTCCCAAGGAGCTGTTCACGGTCTTTGGAAAAGAGGATTGTTATCAGTTACTTGGGTAAGCTTTCAAGAGGGAATTGGGAGGGGGTGTTAGGTATGGAGGCTGGAGGGACGGGAGGAGGGAAGAGGGGGATCTTTGATTGGTATGTAAAATGAATAAAACGTTTTTCTTAATAAAAAGAATCCTCTTCATTCGCAGACATATCTTCACATAAGAGCTTTGGACTTCAACCTTGGGCCATGGGTACTCAGACGAGAGGAGTAGCTTCAGGGTTCCTGAACCAAATAAATAAAAATATATGATGTGCTTGTTTTAAACTAATTGGAGGATTATCACTTAGTAATAGAAAAGAGCAGAAATAGGCAAGGGACTCTCATAATTACAAAGCTTTTATAAAGAAAAGATACATTTCCTAAATGAAGAGAGACCACATTATTGCAGGAAAAAAATTGTTAGCACTGCATGTGGCATAGGATTAGTAAGAAGACTATATGAATATATAAACAAAACAAACAAAAATCAGTGTGAAAGAAAGCAACTTGAAGGATGTCAGGGCAACATCACACAGAGATCCTTGCACATCCAAGAACTTGAAGCATGGCTCACAATATTTAAGTTATGAAACCAAGCTAGATGTTCAGTAATATAGGAAAAGATAGGTAAAATATGGTATAGATGCATGGTGAACTAGTTTTCAATCATAAAGAGAAAGATGTCTTTGCAGAGAAATTGATACTAAAATTCATCATAGGACATGAATCTGTCTAGTTTTGTTTTGTTGGTTTTCCGAGACAGGGTTTCTCAGTGTAGTTTTGGTGCCTGTCCTGGATCTTACTCTGTAGACCAGGCTGGCCTCAAACTTACAGAGATCCATCTGGCTTGGCCTCCCAAGTGTTGGAAGAAGGAAAAAATATCAGATGCTATCTATTTTTGCTTCTTAGACTTTAGACAGACACACAAAGTCATGCATGTAAATATGGCATGAAATAGAAGTAAACTAGACAGGGACAAGATCAGGTATCTCCGAGGAAAGTGAACATGGAGGGGTTATGGGAGTGAATATGTTCACTGTTTAATACTTATGTTTGAAAGGGGGACTGGAAAGATGGCTCAGCAGTTACATACACTTGTTGCTTTTCTAGGAAACCAGAGTTTGGTTCCCAGAACCTATATTGACAAGTAAACAATCATCTATAATTCCAATAACAGGGAGATCCACTGTCTTTGACTTTTGAGGACACCTACAGTCACGTGCCCATATACCAAAATGTACAAATATATGCCATTAAAGATAAAACACGTTTTAAAAAGTAAATTAAACCAACATTGCAGTTAGGAATGTGTTAGCCTCAGTACAGAAGCCTGTAAGGACTCACAACATACAGACTATCAAAAATTTTAAAGGCTCTCTTTATCAGTAAAGTATATTTCTTCATCAAATATTTTCAGATTTTGTCATGTCTTTGATCTATGTCTCATAATTTCATTTCTTCCTGATGTCTATTGAACACTGATCAACTCATACCAACTTGTACCTGTCCATTACCTTCATCCTTCCACATATTTGTTTCTCTGTTTCTGCCTTTCCATCTTCAACAAGTCAAAAATAATTTTAAATCAAGAGATGGACGAGATGGACAAACCAAAGGATGAGTTGATAAAAAATCTTATTGATAAAATATGCCTACTTTATAACAAACTTTATTTTTAAGGAGGAAATGTTAAGCAAGTTGTCCCAATTTATTTTGAACTAAATCTGAAGCCCAGGCATGTCTTGAATTTGAAATCCTCCTGCCTCAACATCCTAAACAGCTGTGATTATGTAGCTGAGATTTAGATTTACTCCACATGGGAAAAGCCCTAGATTCAAGTTCATACAGAAAGGAGGGGAGGAAGGTGGGAAGGCAGGAAGGAAAGAAGGAAGGAAGGAAGGAAGGAAGGAAGGAAGGAAGGAAGGAAGGAAGGAAGGAAGGAAGGAAGGAAGGAAGGAGGGAAAGAAAGAAGGGAGGGAGGGAGGGGAAGGGGAGAGGGAGGAAAAAGGGAAGGAGGAAGAAAGAATGATTTATTTAGTGTTCTTGGTGATATTATAAATGGTACTTTTAAATTTTTAATTTCTAATTTTTATTTGCCAATATAATTGTATCATTGTATAGAAGCTCTATTCTACAGCTTGTTACATTTACTACTTCTGGTAACTTTTCATATGAATTTATATATTCCAGAGAATATTCTCTGGAATATATATATATATAACTACACACTTATATATATTATATATATATATATATATTACTACACACTTCCTCTTTTATGGCTAGTTTTCATTGTACTGGAAAGTGTATTGTGTACTGAAGAAGAAAAGCCATCAATACATCAATAGTCTTACCTAGTACTGGCCCTGGTGTGTTTTAATATCAGCTTGCCTGCAAGAGGTAGCAAGTGTGCAATGGTGGCATGGTTTTTTATGGGTTAACTATGTACGTTCTGATTGGACTTTAGTCCTTCCTTCATAAGAGGGAATTTCCACTGAAGATAGCTTATATTGGAGAGGATGTAGAGCAACAGGAACACTCCTCCACTGTTGGTGGAAATGTAAACTTGTACAACCACTCTGGAAATCAGTATGGTGCTTTCTCAAAAAGTTGGGAATAAGTCTTCCTCAAGACCCAGTTATACCACTCTTAGGCATATACCCAAGGAATGCTCAATCTTACCACAAGGACATATGTTCAACTATGTTCATATCAGAATTATTTGTAATAGCAAGAACCTGGAAACAACCTAGATGCCCCTCAACTGAAGAATGGATAAAGAAAATATGGCACGTATACACAGTGGAGTACTTACTACTCAGCAGGAAAAAAAAAAAAAACAATGATATCATGAAATTTGAAGGAAATGGATGCATCTAGAAAATGTCATCTTGAGTGAGGTAACCTAGACTCAGAAGGACAAACATAGTACATACTCACTAACAAGTGGATACTAAATGGGAGGGAAGGGATGGCCAGATGGCAACCTACAACTCCAGAGAGGCTAGCTAACAGGAAAAGACCCTAGGACGGACACATGGATGACCCTGTGAAGGAGAAGGGGATGAGATCTACATGAGTGGACTGGGTGTGGAAGTCTGGCAGAGGGTAAGGAGTGGGGGATGAGAATATAGGGAAATGGGAGGGTCAAGCTGGAACAGGGCAGAGTGGGAGGGCAGGGAGAAAGATACCATGATAGATGAGGACACCACGGGAATAGGAAGAGGCAGGGTGCTGAGGAGGCTCTCTGGAATCCACAAGGTTGACCCTACCTTGGTCTGCTGGCAGTGGTCCAGAGGGTGCCTAGACCAGTCTACTCTAGTGACCAGACTAGCAAATAACCTAGCTGTCATCACAGAGCCTTTATCCAATGACTGATGGAGGCAGATACAGGGATCCATGGCCAGGTACCAGGCTGAGCTCCGGGAATCCAATTGATGAGAGAGAGGAGAGATACTGCAGGTGAGGAACTTCGAGATCATGATGGAAGGATGTGCAGAGATGATGGACCACACTAGTGGAAACCCATGAACTGCAGACTGGTGGCTGTGGAGCCCCCATGGGACTGGACTAGGCCCTCTGGATACAGAAGACAGTTGTTTGGCTCAAACTGTTTGAGGGGCACCCAGGCAGGGGGATCAGGATCTGTCCCAGGCTTCTGGAATCAGGTGCCTGTCGTGTGACACCTTGCACAGCCTTGGTGCTGTGGGAAGGGGCTTGGACCTGCCTAGGCTCAGTGTGCTGGGCTCTGTTGACTCCCCTTGGGAGACCTCAATTTGGGGGATGTGGGGAGGCAGGGTGGCTTGGGAAAGAGGCTTGGGGGATGGGAAGAGGGGGCATCTGTGGATAGTATGTGGAGTGAGTAGAAAATTTCTTAATAAAGAAAAAATTAAGAGGGGATTTCATGTTTATAATACTGTATTTCTATTTAAAACCTCATGGTTGGACAGTTCATAGGTCCTTGGGTAGAACCTGTTATTGTTGTGCTAAATGGCCCTGTTGTTAAATTACCTTTAAAATACTTTAAATATGGGCTGCTCTCTGCTCTCAATCTTGTTCAGAGATCCTTCTTTTTGTAGTGGGCAGCAGTCAGTGCAGACAAAGGCCAAGGGAAAGAAAGTGCTCTGCCTTAAATGAGGTATCTATATTAATACTCTCCCAACATTGAAATCTGAGGACATCACAGAAGATAAAGCATAAGGTTTCTCTAAGTACCTGAGGATTAAAAACCAGCACTGAGAAATGTTGTCTGCTGGGCCTGACCTGGTTATGGCAGTCATGAACTCATAGCTGCTATGGATGCTTGCAGAAGTTCTGCACAAGATCAAATCAGAAAAAAAAAATTCTGGCATTAATGGGGTGGATGATCTCTAGGACCAATCATCAGCTGAGATGCTGCTAACAGTGGACAGCTGCTGGGGAAAGACCATTGTTCTTTTAGGATGCCACATCCATGCACATATGGGAAGCATTAACTGGACTTAGTGGGTTATCAATCAAAAAATACAGACATTAAGTTAGGTGTGGGGTACATTGAGGGGATATGTGAGAAGGCAGCAAAGAGTTTGGACAACTCATTTCATTGCACACCTACAGGATATTCTCAATAGTAAAGACTATTTTTTAAGATGGAAAGTACTCCCTAGCCCTCAAAAAATAAATAAATAAAATAAAAATTAGGCTATCCAATTAGTATATTGATAGTGTTTGAGTCACACAAATTTACTTCTTTATGGATAAGGGCACTCCAAATCTTCAGCTGTATAATGGAACTATTAATAAATAGTCCTACATGGTTCAGTTAAATGGGTGTGGAATGACCACCATTCTATGCATTGTTTTCAGAACAAAGTATTTCCTTTCTCTTTCTCCTGTATTCTATACTAACCACCTGTCTTAGTCCAAACTAGAATCCACTCTTTTTCCAACAGGAGAAATCTGTAGAATAGCAATCACTATCATATAAAAAGTAACATGGCATAGATATCACAAACCTTTGAATGTACAGTTACATAGGTGAGCATAGTATGTCACACGTGTGTCCTCATTAGGTATTTAATTTCTTGAGGGCACAGACAGGATCTTGATTTACTCCCATTTTTTTTTTACAGTATAGTGCTCTACATATGATAGTGGTAAATTACTGTTATGGTTATTTCTTTTGTCCAAACAAACTGTAGAAAATACTAGTTAGACTAATAATGTGAGACTAAATTTTGGAAGTCCTTGAACTAGCACATGAATAATTTAGAGCTAAGGCAATAGCATGTGAATGGTCTTTCAAAGGAGAGTTATTTAGTAAAAATATTTTTTAGAGATTAACATGTCGGGACCATAAGAGTTGTGAGAAGGGAATTATAAACTGCTGATACAAATTACATATATAACTAGAATGGGCAAAATCTGAGGGGCAGGGCTGGGGGGAGCCTTTTTTTAAGGTGGACAATACATCATCTACCCCTCAAAAAGTTAGTTAACAAATTTGTATATTTGGATTAGATAAATTATTGTTCTTGCATAGGAGCCAGGTCCATTTCTTAGCACCAACATGGTGGCTCACAGTCACATGTACCTCCAATTCTAGAGGATTTCATGGTCTCTTTTGGCATCCCTAGAGATGAGTATGATTTTATATATATATATGGTATACATACATTACAGATGTAATGTATGGTATACATACATTACAGATTTTTTTTTATATATATATGGTATACATACATTACAGATGATAAAATTTACCACTTCATACTATGCTTCTTTATATATGAAAATATTGTTAAATAAATGTAAGTTTTAACTTAGTTATGGTTATATGAATACAATGCAATAGGCTATTTTTACTTAATTATACTGTACACATACATTCAGGGATTCACACATGTACATAAATTAAAAATAAAACATATATCAAAGAGGAATTTAATGATAGATCATTACTATTCTTAATATCTGTAACTTAGACTTCAGTAGGCTTCCATACATTGTTATGGCTCATATGAGCTGGTGGGCTTTCTGTATCTGGAGGATGTTTTCATTGTTTTGTTTTGTACATTTCTAGAGTAAAAATTAGCTGTATACATCAATACTAAGATATATTAGAAATTATATCAACAACTTGCAAATCTTTTCTGAACTGAAATTATTTTACTTTTATATAACCAATTTTTTGAAAGTCCTATGGATTTGAGATAAATACTGAAAAATACAATTTTGTATATACAAATAGACAATTAAAAGATTAATCACCAACTGCTTCAGCTAATAACTCTATCACTAAAATAGGCTATTAGATAACTAGATAGCAAAACTACTAATATTATATAGATAATGTAGATACAATATCATAGAATATTATGGATATTATTATTAATAATTATTTGAAAACTGTCTTTTTAGAGGTAATATTCTCATTTACCAAAGGCAATGTTAATTTATTCGACTCTTCCTTCAATGAATTAGAAGAACTCTCAAGTTTAACTTATGATGAACACTTTTCCTGAAGATTCTCTGGGGAATTAGACAAAGTTGCAGCTTCATACTGTGAGACTTAAGAATCAATACTCAGTGATCCCAGACCAAGGCAACAAATTATTTCATTGGCACCAACCCCATTTTATGGGAGGCAGAATTGATTTTCAACCTTAGTCTTTTTTAGCTTAACCATTATGGATTAACTACTTCAGTGACTACCAAGACAGGCTACCTGACTCAATATGCTTGTCACAAATCACTTTGTGATTACAAAAGTTAATTATATTCAACTGTATGCATTTTATAAAGTATAATTTAGTAAAAAAAAGTAGCCTATTAAGCTGTACACTTACAAACATAACTGAGTTAAGAAATTATACATATACTTACCAATTAAATAATATTCTCATATATAAAGAAAACAAACTATCTGTGATTCTTTTTTTTTTTCTTTCTTTTTTTTTTCCCAGACAAGGTTTCTCTATGTAGTTTTGGTGCCTGTCCTGGATCTCGCTCTGTAAATCAGGCTGGCCTCGAACTCACAGAGATCAACCTGGCTCTGCCTCCTGAGTGCTGGGATTAAAGGTGTGTGCCACCACTGCCTGGCTTATCTGTCATTTTTAAACCAGGAAATTTTCCTATACAGCTATAACAGGAAAATACTTTTCAATGTTCTTCTAAAACATAATTTAATAGTTAAATAAATCTAAAAAAATACAGAACATGCCATAAACCTGAATGTCATTTATAGTTCCTGGTTAATGTCAAGTTGAAGGCAGGTTAATTTTGAACAAGAAGAGATGAGATATATCTCTGATGCAGGTGTGAGAGAGGATGTGGGAGTATTTAAGTAGGTGAGTTCATAAAAAAAAAGGTGGCAACAATGGAACTTGCTGATATTTGAGCACTTTTGATCCACAAGTAAGAGTTATCATATACTAAATATCACTGAAGGAGATGAATGATTCACCCTACAGCTTTCATACTTACTCACCTGTCATTTTAGGAATCAAGAATCTAATCAAACACAAGTTACAGTATAAGTTCCTTATATCAAGTGATTCTAAAAGACTGGGTTTCACAGGATGACTCCCAATAGCCTGGCAACACCTCTATCATTCATTAATTCTACTAAATGTTTTGTTAAGTACAGCTATGACATACATTGTTATTTGAGTGATATGTGAAAATAAAGAAAAACATAATTCCTTTTCTTATGAAATAATTGTTTTTTAGATATTACAGTCCTGTTCTTTCCAAATAGTAGCACTTATTATCTACTGCCTAAATGAGCACATACTTTACAGTTGCTCTTTCTTTGCTTGGAATTCGGGTATTTCAGTTAACATCCTAGCCCCTGTCTCTCGCTGTTCCAATGCTGCCCATTTTATAGGCCAAAAGCCAGTTTTAGCTCTCAATGGAACACAAATTGATCTTTTTTAGGGAGAAATTATCTCATTTCTTTCTGGATACAAAGGGTGAATTTATGTATTTATTGGATGTCGGTTGTGTGCCAAGGACCTGCACTGCTGGAACCACTCACGTAATGCATTTGGTCTTCACAGCACCATAGCTGTTTTGCTGGCTGAAGTTAACCTGTCTGAATGTACACACTTGAGAGCAAAGCAGATATTCATTATTACGTTGAATTATTAGTTTCACAGTTTTCTCTACCTCAAAACCATTGTCTTGTGTTGCTGCACTAGTAAAGTTAATTGTATTATCAATACGAGGGACCACAGATTATCTATTATTCTGACTAAATTCTTGTTACTTCATTTTGAGCTATTTATTATTGCTTTGTATTTGTGTCATTTAATTTCAGTGTGTGTGTGTGTGTGTGTGTGTGTGTGTGTGTACATATGCCAAAGACATATGTACACACACATATGGAAGACAGTTTGAAGGAATCATTTCTCTGCTTCTACCATTTGGGTCCTTGGGATTAAATTCAGGACATCAGGCTTGACAAGTGCTTGTATTTCAGAAATGTACTAAAATAATCATTTAATGGTGGAGTCCATGGAATGCTATTGTAGAAACTCAGTTTTTGTAATGCATTCAAAAAATGTTTTCTTTGTCTTTATTTCAAAAGAAATATTTCTGAAATGAGGTTTGTTCACATTCAGTTTTACATATTTTTCAGTAACTAGTATAAAAGAACATATTATAGAAATTTTATGATTTGAAAATATGAATATAGCATGTCTCCACAGATCAATGTGAAATTCTAAGAGGGATAATGGAATATAGGAGAGTGGAGGCAAATTTAGTTGTATAGTTCTATGTGTGAGATGTTTGTGAAACACAGAGATATAAATGTGTCTTGGCCAATAGAGATTATTTAAAGGCACCAGTCTCAAAATATGGATAGAAAAAAGAATCACAAACTATTTGTTGCAACACACATTTCTCTATATTACAGACAAAAACAAAATAAAAGATATTTATACAAATCAGTTCAATGAAGATGTGTCACTAACAGTATTTTTAATAAAACCTGTAAGTATTTAATCATATTATGAAAAGTGAAGTGGCAGAGTAAATAATTGCTTCTCCTGTTAGTCTGTAAACTTTCTCAGGATTTCCTCTTTTTACCATTATAACTAACAAACTTCCTTAAACTGTTGAATTTTACTTCTCCTTAGAAAATATTAACAATTACGTATTTTAATAAATTATTAACCTGAAGCAACAAGACACTCTAGTGTCCAATATGGTAGTGACCACTTTGTTGTTCAATACAGTAGTGACTGCTCTGGTGTCCAATACAGCAGTGACTACTTTAGTGTGCAATATAGTACTGACCACTCTGTGTGTAATATAGAAGTGAGGTCTCTGGTGTGCAATATGGTGGTGACCATTCTAGTGTCCAATATGGTATTGGCATTAACTGCTCTGGTTTCTGTCTTCATGGGACACTTATAGCTCTTCCCAACATCATTCTATCATGTGACTTTTCATGCCTGTGCACAGGCTTTATATTTTTATGTTGAGAGTCAGAGAAAGCTCTTAGCTTGGAGTCCAGTTTCTCCTGACCTGTCTTATATTTCATTTCCAACTCTTTACCAGGTCTGCTTCATTTCTTAGCTAAATATGAATAGGGAGAAGAATGGAAATAAAATCAAAGAAATCTGTTCTCTATCTCAAGGTATTGAAGATGTAAATTTTGTTCCCAGTCCTTGAAAAACAACCAACATTGTACTGAATATTTAGGTCTATTTCTCTTTATAAATTTGAGAATTTTTCCTACCTTTATTTTTTTTACAATTTAGTCCCCATTTTATACTTTCTTTATGCTTTTTGTGTATTCTGCTATAAAAGTTCTGCCCAAAAGAAAGCTGTCTCTATAAAACTATGCTATTTTATTAGATATTTCCTCAGTTTTTTTCTCATTAGAAATCTGCAAGGATCTAATAAAGATTTCATTTTTTCAAATCTATCTTTATTTGAGCACACATGTCTTCGTGAACTTTCTCAGTTCGGAAGATTTTCTTAAAATCTGGAGAAGATATAATACTTTGTAAAGCATTCATCTTCTTGGCTTTATGTCATCTGAGATGATATGATCATCTTCTCTGGAGATTCTTGTGATTCTCCTTCTATCAACTGATGCTTCCTGGATGAAATCGGATCTATAATAGCATCCCTGATTCAAATCCTTCACAGTAAAATGCTCAGCAAGCCAAATTTCATCCAATGCTCTAACTTTCAGGTGACTGAGCCTGCCAAAACAGGCAGTAGTTTGTGTTGACAGTGCCACTTAATTTACTCTTTTGCAAATTATAATTATGATACTTCTCAGCTTGATTATCATAAATTAAATAATAATATGGAATTTATGGTTTCTTATCATACTAACTTATTGTTAATAAGTATTTAATTGGAGATTACTCCCAGCTGAATATAATGAGAGAAGTTATGTTCATTGAACATAATGAGAGAAGTTACATAGATTCAAGAAAATCATAGAGCAATGTTATTGATGAGCATGTAGTGTCCTTAAAACTATTCATATGTTGAAGACCTCTTCTCAGATGTAAGACTCATTCATTGAGAAGTGATTGAATCACAATGGTTCTTACCTAAAGGTGGATTAATCAACTGAAATATGCATAATTTGATGGCTTATTGGGAGGTGTGTAGACTTGCAGAGGAATGTCTGTTACTGAAAGTGGGCCACACAGGACCCCCTGGGGAAGAATAGCTTTTTTGCCTCTCTGATCCCTGTGCATAATGAAGTGATCTAGCTTGTTCCACCATGTGACCCATGCTGGAATCTACAGAGTAACCTCCAGCCCATAAGCAATGTGGGTACTCAAACATATGTTGACACCTTTGATATCACAAGCCAAAAAAAAAAAAAAAAATCTGTCTCCCATTATTTCCTTAAAAGACTGACTACCATAAGCACCTAACATGAAAGACTATAACAAATTGTTCTTCAAGTTCTATAACTTAATTTAAAGAATGCATTTTACCTTCAGGAACGTTAAATAATGTATGCTAAAATTTATATAGGATTCAATATTCAAACTTCCCATGTGTTTCTTTGCTTACACTTTTCACAGCAGTCCTACATTCCATTATCATTTGTCCTCCACTGTACAAGTAAGGAAATTAAAACACATAGATTAAGTACCAGTCATTCACTTAGCAGAGCCAATAAAACTCTACCCCTCTTTTCTGAGAGGACCATAAATTTCAGTTGTGGAGTCCAATAACCACATCTTTTTTTCTAATGTGGATTTTAAATGTCAGTCATTGCTACTGTAGGAGGTTAGTGGCAATTCTTCAGTATCTTCCGTAACTGTGGTTGAAAATATAAAGATATGGTAGATAGTGGGATAGAGATAGTGAGAAATAGGTAAGTCGTTTGAAAGAGATGTGTTAGCAAGTGAGGTAGTCCAACAAGTTAAAAGCTCTTGCCAATAAGCCTGACATCTGAGTTTGTTCCCTAGGACCAACAAGATAGAGGAAGAAAACTGATTCCTACATGTTCTCTATTGATGTACACCCCCCCACACACACACACACAAAATGTAAAAACATACACAAAATGAAATTCTAAGGGGGTAAATGCAATTTAGAGTATGAAAATATTCTGATACAAAATAGGTCATCTTTAAAACCTATACTCTGTACAGTTTATCTTAGGTTATCAATACGATAAACTTCATCTTTTTATTTACTTATTTATTTATTTAGGTTTTTTTTTTTTTTTGAGACAGGCTTTCTCTGTGTAGTTTTGGTGCCTATCCTGGATCTCACTTTGTAGACCAGGCTGGCCTCAGACTCACAGAGATTTGCCAGGCTCTGACTCCCAAGTGCTGGGATTAAAGTCATGCACAACCACTGCCTGGCTGAACTTCATCTTCTAATTTCTTTTGTATCTAAGCTTTTGGGGTTCATAACCATCCTTTAAAACTAGTGTTTTAAGTGTTATAAAACCATAGCATGTTAAATTGATTCTAACTTATGAATAGCCATGTGGTAATATTTTATTTTACTGAAATATGGTGATATTTTATTTGTGCTTCAGTAAGTAAAGCTTGCCTGGAAATCAGAGGAAAAAGGCCAGCCATTATAAGTTGCTGTGGGATGGTCTGTTTGTCAAATTGCTCTGATTGGTCAATAAATCAAACACTGATTGGCCAGTGGCCAGGAAGGAAGTATAGATGGGACTAACAGAGAGGAAAACAGGAAGGCGGAGCGAGTCACTGACAGCCACCGCCATGATAAGCAGCATGTGAAGATGCCGGTAAACCATGAGCCACATGGCAAGGTATAGATTTATGGAAATGGATTAATTTAAGCTATAAGAACAGTTAGCAAGAAGCCTGCCACGGCCATACAGTTTGTAAGCAATATATGTCTCCGTGTTTACTTGGTTGGGTCTGAGTGGCTGTGGGACTGGAAAGTGACAGAGATTTGTCCTGAGTGTGGGCAAGGCAGGAAAACTCTAGGTACAATAAGTAAACAAAGAAGTCAGGCAGTGATAACAAATGCCCTTAATCCTATCACTAAGCAGGCAGGATCTCTGTGTTCAAGGCCACAATAGGGAACAGATTCAAGCATGGTGACACATACCTTTAATCCCAGTACCAACCATAAGGCCTGGAGGTCTGGACAGACAGACAGAAAGTGACAGTGCTGTGTAGGAAGAGGAAGTGATGTAGCTGGGCTAAGAGAACCAATGAGAGAACAGAACAGAAAAGGCATATAAACGTGAGTATACAGGAAGAAGCTCTCTTTGGAAGCTGTGGAGTTGTTAAGGTAAGGTTAGCTTATGGTTTATCTTATTCCTTTGATCTTTCTCTTGGGCTTTAACCCAAATTTCAGGCTCCATGTTTTTTATTTATTAAGATGATTTAGAAATTTGTCTACAATTTGTGGCCAGCTTGTGGGGCAGAAATTCACAAAAAATCCACTTGCCTGTGGCCTTGTAGACCCCAGCTCGGCTAGAGCTGCAAGTTGTCAGAGCTGCATGTGGCTGGACCCTCACATGGATAGAATATTTCTGGCTTTCTTTTTCTCCTGATGGGTGGTGGGCTCTCTCTGGATTCCCATTTCAGACTGCCACCACACTAGGTAGCTGCTTTGAAATTCCCTTGGACTTCTACTGTTTTACACAGTCACAGTCAATAGACCTGGTAAGTCAATTAAGATATCTTAAAGAGTGAAATTAGATAAAAGATAATTTCTTTTCCTACATTAAAAAATGGGGAACATTTTTACCATAGAAGGAATTTGGTCTCTTTTTGATAACACATTAAGTGGTCTGAAAATGGAACAATTAAATGAGAGAATAATTATTGTTGATGGGATATAAGTAATATCAATTATGAATATTATTTGCTTAATCATTTTTACTTTAGCATTACAAATGTTGGTCAATTTAAATACCAAGATAAAAGCTTTAGAAAAACCTGTTAAAATGAATCATGGAGAAATTCAGACCCAGCCAGGAGAATTTAAAGGTGAACCTAACTCAGGATTGACTTTAGAAAAATCTGTTAAAATGAATTATAGAGAAATTCAGACACAGACAGAGGAATTTATTTTATTTTATTTTATTTTTTTTTTTTTTTGGTTTTTCGAGACAGGGTTTCTCTGTGTAGCTTTGTGCCTTTCCTGGAACTCACTTGGTAGCCCAGGCTGGCCTCGAACTCACAGAGATCCGCCTGGCTCTGCCTCCCGAGTGCTGGGATTAAAGGCGTGCGCCACCACCGCCCGGCAGACAGAGGAATTTAAAGGTGAAATTATTTCAGGATTGAATTATATTGTTACAGAGAGACAGCCTGTTTTCAAACCACTAAACTTAATCTAACTGGTAACCTTACATGAACTACCCACTCAAGGGCATGTACAGGCTAATTGGACTCCAGTGGAAATGTTATATTTAAGGAGATTTAAAGAAGCTCTAGTATCATGTGGCATGCATTCTCCATTTGTAAATCAGATATTAAACTCCTGGTTAACTTGTAATAGAATTATCCCTCAGTACTAGAAAGAATTAATTACAGCTGTCCTAGAGGCTGGGGCACAATTACAATGAAGAACTTGGTTTAAAGAGGAAACTAAAACAATAGAATGACAATGTAGAGCTAGAGGTGTGGAAATTTCCTAGGTTCAGCTTCATGGAGAAGGTGATTATAATGATATAAAAAGACAATGTTTATATGATTACCAAACTTTAATTCTATGCCACATGACAGCCATGAATACATGGGACAAAATTGAGGAAGCAGGGAAGATAACTGAATCATTTACAAGTTATACCAGGCCTAGAAGAATCCTTCACAGACTTTTTACAAAGGCAGTAAATAGAATGATACCAAATTCAGAAGCTAGACAGATAATAATTGAATCTTTGGCTTTTAAGAACTCAAATGCAGCATACAAAAGAATAATCAGGCCATTAAAGGCCAGATCAGCACCTTTGGTGGATTGGATCAGGGACACAATACTGAGTCTCATGACCATGGGGATATGTGGATAAGAGAGGTGATATCAAAAGCTTTGAGGAAAAATAATAATGTCAGATATTTTAGTTGCAGTAAACAAGGTCAATTGAAAAGGGAGTATAAACAGGTTGTTCCTAGAAACAATGTTTATTCAAGGAACAATATCAACAGAATGCCGCTCCCTTCTGGATTATTCAGAAGGTGTGGTAAGGGTAAACATTGAAACAACAAATGTAGATCAACAAGGGAGAGACAAGGTAATCCTTTGCCTCTACCCCTGGAAAACTCCCAGAGTGGCCTCATGCAGCCCCCATGGCAAATTCAGTTCAGACTTTTCCTTTCATAGTAGAAGAAACCACTTCTCAGAGCAATTAAATAACCAAATGCCAATTTGAATAAACCAGGCTGCTTCAGGTGATAGAAAAGCTGTAGAAGAGAGAATAGGAAATTCAGGATAAACCATAAAGTAATTTTTTTGGCAAACTTCTATAAATGAACAAAGACCAAAATTAAAATTACAATTAAATGACGCTCTCTTAGAAGGTTTGGTAGATACAGGTGTGGATGTTACATAATTGCACCAGAATTTTGGCATACAAATTGGTTTCTTCAGGAAGTAAATATTCAGCAGTTAAGAATTGTAACATTATCTCAAGTGAAACAGAGCTAAAGATGGCTCAAATGTATAGGGCCAGAGAAACATACAGGAAAATTAAAGTTATATGTGGATAAAATAGCGATGAATTTATGGAAACATTATCTATTACAACAATGGGACACTCAGGTTAACATTCCTCTAACCTCAGAAACAAACCATAAACTAACATATATTTCTAAGAAAAATATTCAGAGGTATTATAAAGAACAGTCACTGGCCATCCAGACTGTGCAAGAAAGGGCATAACAATGGTTGATCTTTCAAAGACACCAACAGCTCTACTTTTAAAATGATCAACAGATATGCCTGTATGAGTTCAGCAATGGCCTTTAACAACAGAGAAACTGCGGGCTTTGAAAGAGCTGGTATAAGAGCAGTTAAACACTCAGCAAATTGAAGAATCAACCAGCCCTTGGAATTCTTCTTTATTTGTTATTAAAAAGAAATATGGTAAATGGAGAATGGTAACAGACCTAGGAGCAATTAACAAAGTAATTCTGCCAATGGGCTCTCTACAATCTGGAATTCCTTTGCTTACTTTATTACCTAAAGGATGGCGTCTTATTGTCATCAATTTAAAAGACTGTTTCTTCTCAATACCTATATAAGAAAAAGACAGAGAAATATTTGCCTTCACAGTGTCTACTTATAATAATTCTCAGCTGATCAAGAGATATCAATGGAGGATTCTCCCACAGGGAATGTTAAATAGCCCAACCATGTACCACTATTTTGTATGACAGCCATTGGAAGTAATGTATAAACAATTTCCTAAATCTATAAGTTGTCATTACATGGATGATATTTTACTAGCTGATTCAAATGCAGATAACTTAAAAAGAATGTGAAAATTTTGCCCTGTTGGGGAATATAAATTGCTCCTGAAATGATACAAACAGGAGATTCTATTAATTATTAATGATATAAAATAGGTCTACACAAAGTTAGACTCCAAAAGGTGCAATAGAAGAGATCAGTTGTGGACTCTTAATGACTTTTAAAAATTATTTGGAGATATTTCCTATCTATGAACTGTTGTTGGGGAAAAATGATGAACTGAGTGATTCGTTCAAAACCTTAGATAATGACAAGGACTTCAATAGTCCAAGAGAATTATTAGCTAAAGCTGAGAGAGAATTGGCCTTAGTGGAAATGAAAGTACAGGAAGAACATGTGGATTCAAAGCTTGATTGCATTTTGGTTATTTTTGCCCTCTAAGTATTCTCCTACAGGAATTTTAATGCAGAGTGAAGATATTATATTGGAATGGATATTTCTACCAAATAAACAGAGTAAAAAGTTAAAAAAAAAACTTATGTGGGAAAGATCTCTGACTTGATTTTAAAAAGAAAATTGAGACTTCATCAATTAGCAGGAATAGACCCAGCAGAAATTGGGTTCATCCTTTAACTAAGGATGAACTTGACAAATTATGGGCAGAAAGTAAACCTTGGCAAAGATCTCGCAATAATTTTTTTTTGGGAAAGATTAACAGCAAATATCCTAAAAGTGATAGAATTAAACTTATAAAGAGAGTTGATTGGATTCTGCCTCACATTGTTTGGGAAACACTCATATCTGGTGCCATACATTTTATACAGATGCAAACAAATAAGGAAAGGCAGGTTACAAGTCAGAAAATTTAAGTAAAGTGGTTCAAAGTCCTTACAATGTGGGGCAAAAATCAGAATTATATGCTGTTCTGTTGGTATTAATGAATTTTTCTAAACCTCTCAACATAGTTACTGACTCTCAGGATGTTGAAAGGGTGATGGTACATATTGAGAGTGCCAAATTTATCCCTTATGAGTCAGAATTAACTTTGTTATTTATTCACTTACAAGATAAAATCAGGAATAGGACACATCCTTTATAAATCACATCCTATTCCATACGGGTCTGCTAGGCCCTCTAGCACAATGTAATGATGAGATCGATAAACTATTGATAGGTAATGTGCTAGAAGCCTCAGAATTTCATAAAAAAAAAAAAATCATGTCAATTGTAAAGGTTTAAAAAAGGATTTTTCTGTAACCTGGCAACAAGCCAAAGAAATTGTAAGGAAATGTCTTACTACTTCTTTTTATAATCCAGCGCCACTACCAGCAGGATGTAACCCAAAGGGTACTCAGAGGAATGAAATCTGGCAGATGGACGTGTTTCACTCTTCAGAATTTGGAAAATTAAAATACATACACCACACCATTGATAGTTATTCAGGACTTCCCTTGGCAACTGCTCTGACTTCTGAAAAAGCTGATTTGGTAATCACAGATTTGCTAGAATTTATGGCCATCATGGGTATACCTGCACAAATTAAAACTGACAATGCTCCAGCATATGTCTCTGATAAAATGAAACAGTTTCTTTCTTATTACAATATAAAGCATATTACAGGTATACCTCATAATCCTACAGGCCAAGTGGTCATAGAAAGATCAAATATAACTCTAAAGGATATGCTAAAAAACATAAAGGGGTAACAAAACCCCTCAGCAATAGATTACATAATGCTCTATTAACTTTGAATTTTCTCAATGCTAATGAGAAAGGAACAACAGCTGTGGAGAGAAATTGGATTTAGAAAACAAACTATAGAATTAAATCAGCCTATATACTTTAAAGATGTGCAGACCTCAAGCAGTAACCAGGACATGTGTTATGTTGGGGATGAGGTTTTGCTTTTGTTTCTACAGGAGAAGAAAAGCTATGGATACCATCCAAATTGACAAAGGTTTCATTTGAACAAGAGAGACCTCTTAATTAGAAAAGGTGATAGTTCATCGAACTGCATGACCATCCAATTTAAACTAACTTATATCACTAACAAATGTTTTTCATTTAATCAGATATAACTTGCCAAAAAAGGAAACTCCCTAAAGTTAGGCTTGGGGAAGGGTTTTTGTTTTTGTCTTTCAGGAGAATGAAGGCTAAGGAATCTGAAGAACACTGGAAAAATGAGAAATCTAAAGAAAAAGGACAAATCATTCAGAAAGAAAAAATGTCCCAAGGACATGTAAATTGGCCTATTGGTATATCACATATAAAATTTTATAAGTCTTCTTAAATGTTTGTTTCTATTCTTCTCTATAGTCACTTAACACAAATGGTCTTTATGTAGTCCCAGTTCAATTAAAAATTAAAGCTGGCTTTGGAGTTGGAGAATGGCTCTCTTCTTCTCTAAACCCAAGCATATTTATTAAAAGAAAAATGCAAAATCTCTCTATCATGTCAGAAAAAAAGATCCTTCTGATATGGGACAGAAGAAAACCAAAATTAAGGGACTATTCTGTTGTCATTAATTTCTGTTCCTTGGTTCTATTTTGATTCTTTAAACTCTTCTTAAGGTATTAATTTTATATCAAAATTTATAAAATATATATATATATATTTTAAACTTTTGTTATGATACTAATTGTCATATAGAGTGCTAAATAATTCTAGAAAGAAGGCTTCATTTAGGTGCCTGTACACGTTTTTGTGTTGGAGTCGCTATCAGTTTTCTGCAGGGAATCATGACCTGGCCTAACAGAGAACTGGAAGTCTCAGGAAAGATGGTAGGGCCCCACAATGACAATTCTACATGGGCAACAATAGTACCACTAAGCTGACAACCATTACCCAAGCTTTGTAATACAAACTGCTCATGACAATTTCAAGATAGCTAGCTGAGATGATCCAGCCTCACAAACTATTCTAGTGAGGTCTTGAGTTAAGCCCTGCACTTTTGCATTATGCAGAGAATGGAAAATAAATGATATAGCTACCTCTCTCAGAACTTGACAATTAACCCAAAATTTTTCTTTTCCTGAACCCCTAAAGATACCTTTGCCCACAAATAACAGGACGCAATTTTAAGAACATGATGCCCACATTCCCAAGAGGTGGGGAGGGTGGATTATGGTCTTTCAATAAGTTTTGGGTTTGGGATAATTGTCATTGTTTAGGATGGTTGGTTACAAGTTGTTATTGTTAATGGTCAGGAAAAAGACTAAACAAAGGAGATTAGATTTAAGGTTCTTGTTTGAAAAAAAAAGAAAAAAGAGAATATAGATAAGAAGTAGATTATTGAATCTACTAAAAAAGATATACAAATGATAGAATAAAGGGTAGATTATTGAATCTACTCTGAAATGAAAAAAGAGGATATAGACATGATATAGATAAAAAGGTAGATTATTGAATCTACTTTTAAAAGGCAACCACTATTTTTAAGTATTTTACATTGGATTGGGTATTTGTATGTTGTATATAAATTATACGTATTGATACAAATTTGAGATTGATTTTGTTAGAAAGCACTGTACATATTTTTATAATCTTGTTCAAGATATTTGTTCCTATACACTTCATTTAACAATGTAATGCAATTTGCTAATCCTTGATTGTTATTATTACCAACTACTAGGATATAAATAAATGAAAGTTAATGTTAGACATTACAATTGAACTTGTAGTCATACTAGATATTTTTCAAGTCAACTAGAGATATATATTTTTGATAGATTGTCATGTTCAAACCCTTCAGCGATCTACAGAATATGACATTTAAAATGTTTTAATAACATAGATTTTTTTTCTTTTTTTTTTTTTGATACATGTCTGTTTCTTGCATCACTAATCTACTTCCGAGAAAATATGGACATTAAGGAAAATGTCTATGGAGTTAAGTTTTTTGTGGCAAAAGTTAGCCACTGGGTAACAAAGTCCCCTTGCATCAACTGCTGACAGTATGCTATCCAAAACGGACAAACAGGACACAAAACAAAGGACTACCAATCATTGCCAAGACAAGTGTGGTTGCAGCTTTGGCAACAGGTATCCTTTGATGCCAGGACAATATGGCACCATTGCTGAAGTGGTTTTGCAATATTGGAATTTTGTACTGGAAAAGGTACAGTGCCTCTTCCTTCAAACACAGCTGAACATGCAGTGGACCGATGGCTTCTAGTGTGCAGTGAACAGTAGCTGAAACAATTATTCTTGAAAGAGTAACTAGGCTGATGGAGTCTAACCTCTTAGTGGTACACTGGCATTTAATAAAGGAGATGAAGCCACCCACAAGTCGAGAATAATGGGAAGCTGAATTCCAAAAATGTCAGCAATTTTCAGAATTTAAAATCCTTAATCATGACAGGACACTGGCAGAATTCAAGTTTATCTGGTACGTGGAATACTCACACTGAATATGAGGTTGAACCATAGGCCTTGTGTACATCCTACTTCACAAATGAAACTGTCAGATACGCTAAGTCTGTAGGCCGAAGATGATGCTCCAAGGTGCAGTGAAACCTTGGTTGACTGTCCAGGAAGCTGGCTGTTTCTGTCATAACTAATTTTTTGGAAGTCACTTGTTTGCACTTCCTGTTTTAGTAGGTAATATTTCCTTTTCAGGTCTCTGAGGGAGTTGAAGATTAGGTAGTTATAGTTAGAGTTTTCCTTCTTAAGAAATTCAGAAAGGTAACCCACTAAGAGGTGTTAGTGTATAAGTTTGAATGACATCATAAGTTAGTTTTCTGTTAGTAATATAAGTTAAGATAGAAACTGAATTGGGTACATTTTGGACTCAACAAAATAGGGTAGATAATGGAATATTTTCTCTGAATTTGTCAAATACAAATGGACTAGACATTGTTAATGTATTTATTGCTTGTATACATTTTATATAGTTATTGTATTTATTGTATATATTTTTTCTTATATTGATTATAACTTTTATTTTTTTTTTTTTTTTTTTCGTCCACTTAAACTTTGTTGTATAATTGATCTCCTTGAGGGTATGAATAGTGACTGTTTCCTTCTTTCAGGAAAACTTCACTTGATTATATTTACATTTGGGTTTTGATGTACTCTGCGTTGGCTGTGTGGCTCCTTTTTTATTTTCCTTATGTTTTAAGTAATTTCCACTTGGAAGGACGGTTGGAAGTGAAATGTGTCCTCTCCAGCTGCAAATGATGATGTGCCCTTCTGAGGATCGACTGCATTAGAAGCATTTGATTTCCTTTTTTCCCTCTGTTAATAAAGAACATTTAATTTATTTAGTACCTCTCACGTAAGGAGTTAGAAGCTGTGTGAAGGATTGAATATTTAAGTTTTTGAAATTCTGAAACTCCTTAGTTCTCTAGTGGCTGTGGGCTGGAGAGATAACTTTTATTTTTATTAGACAAAAAAGGGGAAATGTGGTGTATTTTATTTGTGCTTTACTAAATAAAACTTGCCTGGAGATAAAAAAAAAAAACCAAAAAAACAAAAACAAACAAAAAAACCAGCCATTATACCATTATAAGTAAACAAAGAAGTCAGGCACTCGTAACACACACCCTTAATCCTATCACTTAGCATGCAGGATCTCTGTGTTCAAGGCCACACTAGGGAACAGAGCCAAGCGTGGTGACACATGCTTTTAATACCAGTATCAAACATAGAAGTCAGGAGGTTTGGACAGACAGACAGAAAGTGACAGAGCTTTGTAGGAAGAGGAAGTGATGTAGCTGGGCTAAGAGAACCAATGAGAGAACAGAACAGAAAAGGTCTATAAACATGAGTGTACAGGAAGAAGCTCCCTTTGGAAGCTGTGGAGTTGGTGAGTAGAGGTTAGCTTGTGGTTTGTTCTATTCCTCTGATCTTTCTCTCAGACTTTAACCCAAATTTCTGGCTCTGTGTTTTTTATTTATTAAGACAATTTAGAAATTCATCTACATAACCTTTTATAATTTTAAAGATTTTAACTTTGTCATTGAAATTGATTGTTTACTTTAGATTAAAAACACATGTAACTTGCAGTAATGGAAAATAACCCTACAGATATATAATGATGAAAAATATTGAATATCCATAATCACTGTCTTAATAGCTATTGGATTAGGCTCATTTAACAGAGTTTATAAACAAGAAACAATAAAAAAGTAGTTTGTTTTGACAAGTACATGAAATCACAATGACTTTGTGGAACTAGTCTTAAAAAGAATTATCTACACCATTTCATCTATTCTCCCATACGTGCTATATTAGCTTAAATTAATCATGGTCTTGCCCCTTCCTGAATACTCTTCATAATGTGAATAATTTTAGCATGATAGACTGTAATTTTTCAAGAAACCAATTTTGACACACTAATGTTTCTTTTTAATATACAAAAAATAGCTGCTGAATGCCTCCAAGTACAGACTGACTGACTAACTGCCCATTAGAGGTGGGAATGGTGATTTTAGATTTCAAAGAAAAAGGTACATTTCCATCAAATTTTGAGCTGTCCTCACAAGACAGATATCCAAGCAAATGCTTCAAAGAAAACTACCTTTAATATTTCTTTGTTTTCCCTTACTCATAGCTAAATGGTGACACATACACAACTCTCTGACAATACATGCAATTACCAAACACAATTTAACATGTGCACAGAATTTAATGATTCATCATCAAGATTTCAAAATACAGTTTGTGCAAAGGATACAAAATGTTTATTTGTAAGATTATTTAAAACAAAAAAGTACCAGAAATTGGCATTATCTTAACACGTTTAAAATTCTAATTTCATTAATATTCATATTGTCATCTAATTAAAGAAAGTCTATGTTCTTACAATAATTAAAAGTCAGCCATCCAATAGACTCTGGGAAATATTTCAATACCTGCCATTACAGTTTTAACCATTGTCTATAGTCAGGAAATTGCTCATAAATAGATAGTGGAAAAATGCACAGGAAGATAGGAGTTGACTGACAATGGAGATACTCTTATATCTTTAGTGACTATTTTAATAAGTATTTAATAAGTTATGAAATACAGAAAAAATATGAAAGTATATTTTATACTTTTATTCTTATATTCTTATAATAAATATTCAATTGAGAAGTAATGATGCTCATGGGAAGTAGAATCCTGTGTCACACTCCAGATAGGGTAATTGATTCTGCAAAGACAGAGCTGTTTCTGAGAATGTCACTACTGTTCTTTTACGAATAGCCATTTCAGTAACTGTGAACCCCAGTGGTGCTAATACTCCACGTTAGTAGTTCACTTCATCTCATCTGAAGGAGTACTTCCTGGATAAACACAGCAATCTGAATATGTATTTGGGCACATGTTCCTGTATGTCTAAGGTATATTTCTTGCATCCTAACTTAGCTGAGTGCAGCTAACACTTTTCCTCCAGCTACACTGTTTTCATAGTAACTCCTAGTCCATAACAGAAGTTCTTAAAGTTAAATATTCCGTTCCACTCATGGTACTCCCTGCTTTATTCTTTTTCTTTGCCAGCAGTAAGCTAAATTCCTGGGTATTGTCCACCCATTTTCTTTGCTTCCAATGAAGAGCCTTACTCATGTTTCCTGCTCTCTATTGTCTATCCTTTGGTAAGATGGTTGATACTTCCTTGGATGTGAGCTCCAGATCCCTCTTCCTGTGGCTTTCTGACATTTTTAAATATTCTGAGGCGATGGTTGGTCCCGAACGTCTAGGTCTTCTCCCGATTTCTTTCCTAATCCAGAGATATCTTTAAGAATAGAGACTTCTGCAGCTGTCTCGGCTCACTCTATTTGCAGAGCTGCGTTCTTCTGGTTGTTCTGCCCTGGGGCAGCCCTTAGGGTGATTTCACTTAGTCATTCCTTATCGACAGTTCAGAGGTCATGCTGACTAGCAAATATCACAATGAACCCTCACAATGCATGGGCTACAGTTTTCACTGTGGGTGTCTATAGTGGGTAGCCATTCCAGCTTTGATCTGGAAGTTCCAACTCCCATTGAGGTTTCTGTTACACCTACAAGGCGGGGCCAAAGGAGGACCCTGAAGACCCGAGATCCGGATGCGCCAGCTGGCTCTCCAGAGCAGAGTTCTCCAGAGAACACTGCTGGACTGTGCTACACCTTTCCCAGACCCTGTAAACTATCCCTTCACTTGTAAGTTACACCAGAAAATAAACCTCCCTTTTAATTACGTGGAGTGGCCTTAATAATTTCACCAATAGTTGTCCTCTAAGGTTTAAAGAATTCTCTAGGCTTTGACCTGCTAGGACACATCTGAACTCTGCCCTGCTAGCCAATCACTGCCTTATTCTCTTTTAGAAAGGAAGATGACTTGTGGCATAACAGAATCTAATGATGTAGTTTAAAGAATAATTGCATTTCACTCAGGTCTCCAAGCTTTGGTTCCTGGTTTTCAGTATTTACCTTTAAGTTTCCATAAAATACACTAATTTCCAGTATTTAGACAAAGGGGATCCTTGGAAAGAGTAACTGTATTTTGCAAACAGATGCCCTTCTATGTTTTTGGTATGCAATAGTGCTACAATTCTACTTCATAGATAGCTACTTACACTGTTTGAATTGCTTTGTTTTAATGCTTTCCTTTGCTTTCTGACATATTCTATATGCTAGATGTGATCAGTTGTTAGCTAATTCAAAATAAAAATTATACTTCCTTAAAATTTCAGTTTTATTTTTAAATTCCAATGATCACTGGGATGATATTTAGAAAGTAAAATGTCTTATAGTTATTTCCACTATTAACTTTTTTATCTATTTACTAATCAGATAGATGTCCATTATCAACTCTTATTAAAATTAATAACCTGTAATAAAATATATATGAAATTTACAACTTTAAACATTTTAGTGGTACAAATAAGTGGAATAGACACACACATACTCATGCATGTGCACGTGCATGCACACACACACATGCACACCTGCACGTGTGCAAAAGTGCAAATACACATGCTGTTGTGGAGTCCTGATGACCATTTATCTCCAGAGCTTATTCATCCTATCAGACTGCAAGGTTCCACCTGTTTAACCATAGCTGATTCTTGTTTGCCCACACTGCAAGCCCCATTAAGCAGTCTCCTTTGTGTTAACTGACTAATCTGGAACCCTCAGAGAAGTATTATCATACTGTATCCATACTGTTTTCATTAAATTGTTTCACCCAGGAAATGTCACCAAGTTCCTTTCTTATTGGACTATATGCCAGAACTTCCCATCTTTAAGGCTGAAAACATCCCATTGCATCTACACAACACATTTTTGTTGATGTATTTATGAATTAATAAAAAAACTTCTTATTGATAATGACAGTATTATATGCATGAGCATACCAAACTCATCAAGATGTGGTGTCAGTTATTTGTGGTAATTACACACTTTAGATTTATTGTCTTCCCCTTCTGAAGTGGACACCCAATAGATGAGTAAAAAGGTAGCATAGATTGCAAAACTTTTCCACTTGTTTTATAATATATTTAAAGTGATTTTTTGTGTTTGTACAAAATATATTTCTTAAACAAAGTCTGTCCTATCTTTTTTTAAAAACTCTTGTATGAAATAAATAGGATAAAAGAAAGAGCTTTGAGCACTGTGGATTTCTAAGCATATTTAGATAGAATAAAGTACACACTGGGCAAAGTGTAAATTCAAATAAAGATTTTGAGAGTCACTTTTAAAAGTTAACGTTAGCCTATATATTTACCTGGAAAAGAGTCTATGATGGACTTTTTTTGTGAAAATAAATGTAAGAGAAAAATAACATAAGATATATTAAAATTTAGTTAGAATGGAAAATAAACTAGAATACCATCGTATTGTATACCATATTTAAGAGGGCATACAGAAAACCTTGGGTCTGAGAACCCAGAGATGAAGAAGCAATTTTTAAGTCATTTGCTTCAATAGTCATTTCAAACGTGTGGTTCTGTATTCTAAAGACATTTTAGCACAGAAACATCAAGTGAGAGTACAATGTTCATTGGTAGCAAGAAGAATATAAACACCCATTACTGTACACTTGTACTTAACACTTTCCAAAATGAGACTGTGACACACCAATAATTGGCTAAGATGAACTATTAGTTGATCATCTCCTAATTAGAGTATCTCAATGGTATCATTGTGAAGCTTCTCTTCTAGAACAGACATCTTTATTCATTTCTCCCACCCATTCCATTCCTCCAGCTCAGCATCCTCTCCTCTGTTTTTGAGATAAAGGTCTGAGCAATCTTGTTTCTGTGACACACACAAATTCATAGGCACAGACTTTCAGTACCACTTCTCAACTTTCTTTAATTTTACAACTTTGTGACCTTGCTACCAACCAACCTTACCCACTAATTCTTTGAATGTAATATAATATGCTTCAAAATAAAGATAAAATTAAAGATGTAATTGTCATTATTTAAACTATTAGAACAACTTGCATTAAGCAAGAAACAATCATAAGCCACCAAGAAAGTGCATTTGACAATCAATGGTGATGGATCCACGAACATATGATTTCTCAAATACAAATTGATAAAGATTTTACATATCTTCTTGAGAAGGTTTTCAATATAGAATCATGAATTTGGCCACAAACAGAAAAGGTTAATAGGTCTTTGAGATTACTTATTGTCTGCATTTCTTTACTAAAATATTCTTTTTTTTTTTGTTTTTGTTTTTTGTTTTTTGTTTTTTGATTTTCTGAGACAGGGTTTCTCTGTGTAGCTTTGCGCCTTTCCTAGGACTCACTTGGTAGCCCAGGCTGGCCTCGAACTCACAGAGATCCACCTGCCTCTGCCTCCTGAGTGCTGGGATTAAAGGCATGTGCCACCACTGCTGCCGGGCTATAACATTTTCTAAAAGGAAGTAACATATTTTAAAATAAGCATACTGCTTTAGTACATTTATAGTTACTAATATCGAGAGGCAGATTATTAGTTTTTGAAAAATTTGCTAATATAAAACCTGATAATTTACTGGAATATATATATATATATATATATATATATATATATATATATATATATATATATATATTGTAAATTGACTGTTAGTATATAATTTAATATGTAGATACATCAGTAATTCTAGTCGGTAGAACATAGTAGCAGCTGGATGACAGGCAATTATAAGTAAGTTGTGCAGTTTTAAGCTAACTTGTTTCAATGAAGTGTTACTTAATAAAATATGAATTCATTGTAGTTCAGTTTACTATACCACTAAATGAATTGCGTTTTTTTGGAAAGTGGTTTTGATTGATTTTAGTGCAATTACATATAAATTTGAATGGACATATGTAGTTGGAAGTTTTCCTGTGTCCTGCCATAAAAAGCCGAAACCCATAGATTATCCATCTCTTCACTCTCATTTTTGTGCTGGGTGTGTTTACTTTGAAAAGCTGGCATTGTTAGGAAGTTAGAACTGGAAACAATTATATGACACACAGGCTGTAAAAATGTCATCTTTTTTGTGTAAAGAACTTCAAGGACTCCTTGAGGACGTTAAACTTTTAAGTGAATTGAGCAACACAAATTGCTTTCTTTGGGGCAATTGTGGACGAGCTGCCCCAGTGAGTATAACAGCGTTTTCTCATGAGAGCAAACTACTGAAGCAGCTTGCTCCATTGTCAGATGAAAGGAAGGACCTGATGCTTTGTGGAGCAGTAGATAAAGCTCTGAGACAGGTGACCAAGCTTTCATTCTTAGTAAATGTAGAAATAAATGACTGTGAAGAGTATCATACTTCAGTGAACAAGGAGAGTAGGTGACACACAGGACTTATATACCTAAGTATTCAGTTTTCTCTGTAATATGTAATTGAAAGCTGCCCTTCCCTGCCTCGTTTCTTAATGGCTGTATCTCAAAGGCTGTGAAGACAGTGCACTGGGCAACCATCGGGCCGGGCAGCTCTGAACTAAAGCACAGTGTGTCTGCTAATAATAATACAGGCCTACCCACGCTCAAAACTGTCTACATCTTATTCTTTACTGTGAGGAAATTGGCTAAAAGAATAAAAGACTTTGTAGAAAGTCAAAGAGGAAGGGGAAGGAAAGTAGTGTGTGATATAATTTTATTGAAAAATGTATTGAATTTTTGACGAGTAAAAGGAAATGTGTTGAATTCATTTAGTGAATTCAAATGTAATCAGTCCACTAAGAGGAAAATGCAGAGTTATAACTGTCTCAGAGTTAATGACTCTTTTGTATACATGTTTGATACTCCAATAGGGCATGCATGCTCCAATATCTTTCAAATGATTCAACTGGTTTTACTAAGTTGTGTACTGACAAAAAAACCTCTCAAGTATAATGAAGTTTCATTTGGTGCCAGTTTCTCACAAATATCTCCCATCCTCATTATTTTTTTTTTTTACTTAAATTCACCTAATCTGAGAAAAGCCATCTGCATTTGTTCCATTTTTTTTGTGTGTGTTTCCTCTTAATTTTTTGAGGCTTTTACACATGAATCTAATGAAACACTTTTACACTGACTTCCCATTTTCCCCATCTAAATCCTCTGCATCCATCATGAGTATTTCCTTTTTTTCCCCTCCAACCTGTAAGACTAATTAGTACTGTCCATATGTTCATGAGTCTTTCTTGGGGAATAGGATGGAGCTTGGGCACTCCCTCAATGATAAAAAGATTTTCTCTCACTCAGCAAAGGGTAGGTCAACTGTTTTAACACAGTAAAAAACAATTGACTCATGTTGTCATAGTCTGTGACTACTTTTATTTACCTTTACATATTTATTTACATTTCAGTGAATTTCTGTGTGCACACACCTATTGTGGCACACATATGGAAGTCAGAAAATAGCTTGAAGGAACTGGGTTCTGGGTATTAAATTCAGGTCATCAGATTTGTTAGCAGGTTTCTTTCCTTGCTGAGCCATCTGTTGACCATAGACCTGATTTTTTATTTTTCCATAATATGTGTTTTCTTATTGATCTAAACTTGTGTAAATGTACAAACACACACACACACACACACACACACACACACACATACACACCACGTGTATGTGTAAACATTTAATTTATTATATTTCTATGTAATAGCCTTTATGAGTACAGGAGTCTGAACTGAAACACTTTCAATCTTCTCATTCTTAGTGCCAATAGATAACTTAAGATATCTATTCTCATAAGTTCAAACAGTAAAATACACTTTATGCTACTTTACTAACAAAAAATTAGAAATAAAGATATGAAAACACCTTAAACTTAACAGGAAAAAGAAAGGTATGTGTCAGAAATTTTAGCATGTCTCTATCCCTGAGAACACTATATATTTGCTAGATCTCAAGCATCTAAAATCTCATTTTGATATCAAAGTCTCATTGCAAATGGTTTTCAAATGAAGCTTAGCGCTATTTTTGCTATGACGTTATAGAATCTACAACATACAGGAAGGCAGTGATGTCACAGATTCAGATTTCTATTATGGTTTCATCTTTTGTATAATGAAACAGGTGGAGAATGATGTAAGCCACGAAGATATTACAAAACACATGGAAGTATTATTTGAAAGATTTTTTTTGCAAATTAACGATGCTCTGACTTAATATAGCTGTAAAAAGGTTCCAAGGTTTTGTATTTCCTAAAACTGAAAATAAGGATGGTTAATGTTAATCTGTTAGATTGTGCTATAGCAAAAAAAAAAAAAAACAGTAATTACATTTTATGAAATATAAATAAATACAAATATACCTAAAATGTTACTGTGACATCAATTAGTATAATTAATAGTAAAATATTGTACAATTTTTATGCACAATCTTGCCAACACAGCATCTATATTTAACAATTTATTAAAACAATAAAGTAAATATTTTATGTGATTCATTAAATAACTAATGCTCTTTTAAAGCACATGATTTAAACAGACATAACTCAAAGAAATATCTTCAAGGGTAAGTATAAAATAAGTCAATACAAAATATGTGTCAGTCATATGTAACATTTTTAAATACAATGCTAAATAAATTATATAAAAATACAATGCATTTTAATTGGCATTTTATTTAAAAATATAAACAGTTAATCCAGCCAGATTGCTACTTTTACATACTTCAGAAGTTGGTCTTTCATACTGATCATATTAAAGTAGGCAGCTGAGTTCCAGGCTGACCCCATTGTCATGCACTGCTCAGGAATACTATGGCTCTGCTTCTTAAGAACAGGCAGTCTGCAGATGTATTGAGTACTCCAGCTGAATCTAAGAAATAGAATCATTTAAGTTAAACTTCTCATGTGCAGCTTTTCAAGGCAGAAGGATTCTCTTTTAGGTTGCAAATCCATATATTTGTAATGTGAGAGGCAGGTTCTATATCATGGAAAATATGGGGTATAGTGTTCAAAGCCCCCTTGCTGGCATCAAGAAGCTGTGAACTGATCTTATAACAGCTGGCAAAATACAGCAGAATGAGGAGATGGCTCAGTCAGCAAGGTGCTTTTTTTTTGCAAGCTTGAGGATTTGAGTTCAGATCCTTAGCATCTGCATAAAAGCTGGATGCAGTGGAATGTGATTGTGATCCCAGGCAGGAGCATACCTGGGCTGTGCTGGCTGGTCATTCTAGTCAATTGGTAAGCTACAGGTTCAATCAGGGACTTTGTTTTAGGGAATAAGGTAGAAGAGCATTTGAGGAAAATACGTGATGTGTTCATCTGTCCTCCACTTAAATGTGCAGGCACACCCACCAAAAATAAATATACTAATGCCCTCTACCCCCAACACAAACACACACAAAAGGAAGATGGGACTTCAGTCCTACTGTTGCAGAAATACACTTTCTAGATCAAAGGAGCATAGAAATCAGTAGGCGACGGTGCAAGCTTCCAGGTTAGAGTACACACAGGTGATTCCTGCGCTTCCTTAATTTTGATTCTAGAGAATCTCAACAGTGGGCTACACTGACACACCCTTAACATATTGATATACTTGAGTAGCAATCTTACTGCAATAGGAAATAAGGAATGAATTGCCATTAAGAGATGAAAACACTCTTCATTCAAAATTTTAATTATGAAATACTTTTTTTTGTCTATGTCAGTCATAAAAATAGAAAATTTTTGAAATTAGTATGAAGTATACCGTTAACAGATTAAAAGTTCTTAGCAGATTTTACTAGGGAGATAATCACTTAATGGCATTTTGATTTTTTAAATTTCTTCGGAAATTTTAAATTTATAGACAGCATACTATAAGCAAAAATAATATAGCTACTTCTATAAAATAGCGTAACATTTTCAGTAATAAAAACATACTTTATATGACTGAAACATTGAAAGAATTTTTTATCTTGTGAACAATAAACTATAAATACTTCCTTATTAATCATAATGAAAGCATAAATATTATAGTCTGTTTCTTTGTTGTTTTACTTGGGAGCTTATCATATTGTAGTCTTAGAAACGTCCTTGGGAATATAACTCTGAGAAAAAGAATATACATCATGGTTGGCTCAGTCTTAGGGTGCCTTAGCAGTGCTCACCCTAACTTCAATTTTCTACTACAGTCAGACAACAAGGCATTTATGAGAGAGAATACATTAAGAAAACTGTAATAATCAGTTGGTGTGCTCTTCCCTGGGGAAAATTATTTCTCTCACTCTCAGTGTTCCTTAGGTGCCTGTAGATCTTTGTGTAAGGGTTCCTGTCCACTTTGGCATGTCTATTGTTGTGCTTATTTAGCCCAGGTTTAGTTAGCAAATGTGATGAGACTTTATGGATGTAGCTACTAGAATGACTAGGATGCAATTCTCACAGCATAGAAAATAATAAAGAAAACTTTAATATATTTCAATAAATTAAATGCTAAAGGTTTGTCAACCCACACAAGAAATCCAAAACACCATGAAATATATAAAAAAAAGTGATCATGTCATTTTTCTGTATTATTCTATAGTAACTCAAAAATAGCCTCCACCAGTAAGATGCAGATGCATAAAATTAGCGTCTTTTCCTCCAAGCTTTCACTTGGAACATCACTTGGAGAATTGTACTGTAGTTATTGATTCAGTGTGATATGGTAAGTTAAACCATAACTACTGAAGTACACAGTTGTATAAATTTACATATTGGAAACTACTGTAGTGACTATGACTACTATTGAATACTAGCTAAATGTTTAAAGGTATTTTAATACAATTTCCAGGAATTATTGTTATCTAATGAGTGATTCAGTATGTCATACACTTTTTTGTACGTCACTTTTCATTTATTCATTGTTCAGTAATTTAAGCTCACCACATTGCCATGTTATCTAGCTATAAACTCTTCTTCAATTACTCCTAAAACTGGTCTTTTCAATGTATACAGTTTATGGGAAGTCTGGAGCCATTATAGACCCTGTGAACTCCAAGATTTTACAATATCACTTATCATTCTTTCCCATGCCAGACAGATTTACATTTCCTGTTTATTTTTCATGCTGCTCTTTCCTCTTCTACTACCACAAAAATCAATATACTTGTCATCACAGGATTGTGAATGATGAGGTATTAAACATATTTGTTGTTGCATTATTTTTTAAAACTCCCTTATACTAACTTCAGTATTTATTTTCAGTATTTCATCTCAAAATTTTTGCTTTTATGTACTGGTCTGAATTTGCCAGTCATGCTGTTTAGAATCGACATATATCCCCAAAATATTGTCCCCTCATTTCAGCACTTACTTCATCTGTGACAGGATATCAACTTATTGAAATCCTGATGAACTAAAAATTTTGAGAAACTCTGTTTTTCTTAACAACATACATAGGTTTTTCTCTTTGTTAACTTTCATGCAATTTATAGGAATATAATTTGACCTATTATAAGAAAATTTATATATTTCCAGATCTAATGCATATGAGTTAAGAGAAAACTAAGTTAAAATATTTCTTTAAGGTCTTGATTTTGTATAATATATAATGAAGCAATAAATATTTATAAATGTGCATGGATTCAAATAGGAGTTCAAACAGGAATGTTACAGCACATTGGATTTCTGATGAAGAACTGTGATTCAAACATTGGTATAAGTAATAAGGACAGCGTTGACAGCACTAACTAGACTTAAGAGTTATGGAAAAAAAGGGGAAAACATGAAACTGGGACAAAGATATTTGGGGGGACAGGGATGAAGGTGGAGGGAGTAAGGAATAACTCTTAACAAGATCCATTGCATATTTTCAAAGAATATTTTTAATTGAAAAAAAACTGTTTGAAAAAGGAAAAAATACTCAACATTTTTCCATAGAACCTCAAATAATGTAGTACACAACTTTTGCACTTTAAATAATAGGTCTGATTGTGGAAAATTCACCTATGTTGAAATCTATGCAACATACACTCTGGTGTATAATTTGTGTAATGACTGGTTAAAGTATAATTTCAGAAAATAAAATAGTTTTCTTGTTTCCTAAGAGGCATAGAAAATATAACTATTGTCCGGAGTGGAATCCTTTTTACTGCACTGATTACCTTGTTTGTTTCACCCATATGAACTAATAGCATCCTTTACAGTGAGAACCAAAATGAATCCTTAACTGTCAATATGACCATAGAGGGAATAGTCTATCATTTATAGAACCATCAGTATAAAAGCATGTTCCCCACAACTATCAGCACGAAACTTGCTTTTCAAAGACTGTCCAACATCTGGCATACTGAAATAGAAACATCAACAGCTATTGGTTTTCCCTTTGAGAATAAATGTCTCATTCATTGAACTTTCTTTCTCTTGTTATGACTGTGGCCTTTTCCTTATATAATGCTATCATTCACACATACAATCAACTAGAAAAACCTTCTTGGCCACCTATATGAATTCATGAATTCATACTTAAATTTGACTGTAGAATTTCAGGACCTTTTGAAAGCTGGTTATGGTCTCCAAATGTAAGTTATTCTCAATTTTTCATGGACAGAGATTCAGACATACATTTAACACCTGTCAAGACCTTAACATATTTAGAACTTCCCCTTTACTTCACACTGCAATGCCCTGCTTTGATGAGCTGTCTAGACTGTCATAGCTCATTTGTCTCCAACATCTTTAACAAGTAATAGAGTACTTTTAGGTACTCAGAGTCATATTTTTGCGAGACTCCTGGTATTAGGTAGGGTTTCAATTGCTGTAAAAAGACACCATGCCACTCTTATGAAGGAAAATATTCAATTGGAGGTAGCTTACAGTTCAAAGGTTTAGTCTATTATGGTCATGGTAGGAAGCATGGTAGCACACAAGTAGACCTGGTACATCTGGATCAGTAGGTGTCAGGATGAGCAAAGGACACTGGACCCGACTTGACAATTTGAAACCTCAAAGTCTTCCCCCAGTGATATACTTCCTCCAAGGCTATGTCTACTCTAAGAAAGCCACACCTCCTAATAGTGCCACTCTCTATGAGTCTATGGGGGCCATTTTCACTCAAACTACCACATCTCCTAAACGACTTATTTAACTATCTAAATCCAAGGCTCTAGTCATAGATTTTATTACAGGGCCCATTGCTAGGAAGGAAAGAAACACAACAGGACAAAGATCATCCAGTAAGGTCCCATAATAAATTATTGACAACATTCTCATAAGGACAATAGAAAGGCCAGCATGGATGTATGAGCTTAGTGACTATTTCAATCCGGTAGACATAAGCTGATTGAAAAAGCAATAGCTGGAGGCAGTTGGACAAAAGAGCCACAATGAAAACATTTAAATAAAGTTATCATTGGCAACCAGAGGGAAGATGGTCCGTCAGCACAATTAATGTGGCATTGAACTTTTCTGATCCAACAGGTTTTCTAATTTTTACTTTTATCATTGAATCAAAGGAAATTTGAACATATTTGAATATGAGGCCTATAAAGAAAATGTGATCAGGAGTTTTAGGAATGGATATGATTTGTGCAGGGATTAGTGAATTATGGTGACTAATCCTTACCTGTCAGCACTCATAAAGACTATTAACAAAAGAGAAAATTTCTTTTGTCTAATTCACACTAATATTTGGAGCTAAAATTCAAGGGTCATGATTAATAAAAAAATATGAGCATACTATGAAATATACTTATAGCTTGTTAGGACAGAAAGAACTTCTACAGCTTCTATAAAGTGATGTTCTAATTTGGAAAACTTCAAGCAGGAAGTCAAAGAGTACCAATTATGGATGGGACAGTGAAGGTGAATTCTGAAGAGATCCCTGTTCTGACCCAGTGTCTTATCAGGAAGCTTTGGTCTGCTCACTCACTGTTCTTTTTGTACTTTCAACAATGCCTCCAACTTCGTAAACTCTCAGTCAGTATGTGTTCAAGAAGACAGAGATCAGGGGATCATGGAGAACCCAACCCTACCTGACATATCCTCATCAGAGTTCCTGCTATGCCTCAGGGAGGGTTAGAAAGATTGTAAGAGTCAGAATACTAGGGACTTATCTGTGAAACAGTGTCTCTTAGGAAGGGCTGCATAAACAGGACCAGAACAAAACCAAAACAATGGATATGATAATGTGGAAGAGGGAAAATTTTATAAGATGAGTCCTAGAAAAAGACTTACAGGCAACTATTGACTACTGGAAGCCTTTCACCAGGCTGGAACCCTTATTAGTCATCCAATACAGATTGCTTACCCTTCAACCATATATAGAAAACAAAAACATAAATGGACTCAGCAGATTCTACTTATTTTTATGTACTACACATGTATATGTATATGTGTATATGTGCATGTGCATATGTATATATACATATATTTGCTATACATATAATCAAAGCAAAAGGTTCTATGAACTTGGGAGTTTCACATGGTGAAAATAAATAAGATACAGAATCAGGTGAGAGAGTTATTCCTATGAGAACCTAAAATCCACTTTCAATTTCAACTTGTCCTATAACAAATGCAATTGAAATGCTCAGATATCAGAAGGGATTAGGAAAAGTGGAGCCAGGAGGAACTTAATAGGAAAGAAAAGAACCTTTCTAATGTGGGTAAGATGTTCTTGAGTCTAAGAAACCCTGCACAGGAGGGAAAAACCAAATCCAGTGACTCACCCTCACCAAGAGTGCAGTCCCCTAGAATTACTCCATGTGCCAATCACGGTGTCCTTATTTCAACAAGACAAAATACAATCACAAGTAATGTCCCCTGTGTCAAAGCCATAGCATCAATGATAGTGATCTTTTAAAACTCAGTAACTCTTCTTTAAACCATGTTACCGTCATATATTTCAAAGCATAGTGCAGCTTTATAAAATGTTCCACAGATATTTATGAAGTATTTGATAAATTATCCATTCTGTCTGTGTTTCTGTAACTGCAGTAATTGCAAAATAGGTCAGGAGTATTGGCTACTTAACTTAAATATGTTAGTTACTTTAAACCACTTAGAAGATGACATCTAGTTAATGTATTCTGTTGAAATAATGTTTACAATATATTTCTTATTTAATACCATTAGTTATACATTAATGAAAAGGACATAAAGAATTTATATTCATTACTAATTTCATGTTAACAAGCCTCCAGGCTATACACAAGGCTCTTTTTTTGTTATTGTTTAAATTAGCAAGGTGAAGAGCTTAGTGCAATAACTGTGGAGCTGGAATTCTATCCATGTCTGAAGCCCACCATCCAGTACCAGGCCACAAAAGGCATTCAAAGAGTTTTTTAAAAGTCTTTCCTTCATCTTGGATAGAATCTTTTCTAAGATTTTAATATTCCACATTTCCATGGTGTGCTTTAAAGTCTGCATTTTCTAATTGTACCGTTTCATGTATTTTCCCTTTGAACTATTTCCAATTTCCAATATTTGATTTCAATCTTCATCCTAAGTAGGGGCTTTGATTTTCAGCAACAGTATCTCTGTGTACATGTCATTGTCCCAGGCTCTGTTCAACACAAAGGAGTGTACATGTTTCTGAACAGAATGGGCAGACTACATAGATTACACTTAATTATGGGTAATTTATTATTGAATTTGAAAAACATTCCTAGCTGTTTCCACCTTGATTGTACTACAATACAATCATCCTTGCTAAACTTAACTCTTTTCACCTATTGTAATACTTTCAAAGTGGTGAATTCACAGAAATGACAATTAAAACAAGGACCAAATAGTTGGGGATACTTATACAAGCTTAACGGTTGTAAGTCAGCTGAAAGACCACCCACCAGAGAGTGCTAAGGAACTGGAAGATGGATCCTCATGGCAATTACTAATTTTATGGGGAAACACTATGGGAAAGTAGTTGAACTTTAGACAACCAGAACAGTGCTTTTTCACAAAATTTAAAAAGTATGTGAAAGCTGCACTGAAAATTACAAGCTTTTGACCTATCTGGAATAAATGAAAAGGTTATATTCTGATATATTTTATAAATTTATTAACATTCTCCTTTATTTAGATTAACAGTAGCAAAATGTTTCTTAGCAGGAAACACAGATTGTCAAAAATAATGTGCCAAGTGCATCCGTTTTCCTTTGATAATAGTATGCAGTTGAAATAAGAAAATATTTTTAGATAAAGTCATTGGGTTTTTTGTCTTCTTTTTTTTTGCTTTGTTTTAATTTTTATAAAATCACTTTATTGCAAGGAGCTTAGCTAGATTAATGTAGTCTCTACCAAAAGCATTTGCCCAGACTCAGAGCCTGCCTGTACTTCTCTACTAGCTTCTGTTAAGCAGAAACAGCCATTCTGAAAATTTTGGATCCTACACTTTCACTATCAATTACATTTTTAGGAACTCATGCAACAAAATTCTACAGAAACTCCATTACACACTTAAAAATATAAAAACAATTAATTATATACATGCTTTCACAATTCATCTTCCTTTACTTGTATTCCATCCTTGCCAATCATCTAAATCTATCCTTTTTTTGATTTCCTTTCTACATGTTACAAAGGAACACACATATATTTGTTTATATATTTTACATATATCCATGTATACATTGTATTCTAGGATCCATATATGAAAAAGAATAATTGTTTGCTTGTTTTTTCTTTTTAATTTTAGATGATCTAACTCAATATTACACAAGACTTTCCAATTTCATGATGTCATTGTTTATTCTCTGCTGAGTAGTACTCCATTGTGTGTGTATGTGTAAATGTTCTTAATTCATTCTTCAGTTGAGGGGCATCTAGGTTGTTTCCAGGTTATGACTCTTACAAATAAAGCTGCTATGAATATAGTTGATATATGTCCAATTTCACTCTTCATTAGAGTTGAATATTATTCCACTTTATAGATACCAGATTTCCCTTTTCCATTCACCTATTGATGGACATTGAGGTTATCTCCGTTTGCTTTTTACATGAACAGACAAGGAAGTACAAATATGTCTAAGTAGGGTACATAAGTTAGCTAGTTAAATGCTCAAGAGTGCAATAGATAGGTGTATGGTAGTTTAATTTTCAATTTTTTGAAGAACATTCAAACTGATTTCCATAATGGGTATATTAATTTGCACCCCCCACCAGTGAATGAGAGGCACATCTTTCTCTGTATCATCTCCAGCACTTGTTGGCTTTCTCGAATTTAGACATTCTGAATAGGTAAGTTGGTATCCCAAAGTAGTTTTAATTTGCATTTTTCTAGTGGCTAGGGATGTTGAGCACTTTTTAAAATAGTTATGTGGCCATTTATGATGTATTTTTTTGAAAATTATTCATCTTTTGAAGTCATCAGCTCATTTGTTGATTAACATTTTTACTTCTTTTATATTCAAATTCTACAATTCATTGTACATTCTAGATAATAGCCCAATGCTGAAATATAGCAATAGTAAAGGTTTACTCCCATTCTGTGGCATGTCTGTTTACTCTGCTGATGACTTCTTCTATAAACAGAAAACTTCTAATTTCAGGTAGTCCTGTATGTTTATACTTTGGACTAGTTCCTGTTCTATTGATGTCAAACAGTTCTTGCAGACCCATATGGCTTGAAGGGTATTCCCTCTGTTTTTGTTTATAATTTTCAAAATTCAGGTTTTACATTGAAGCTTTTTTTATCTCCTTTGCACTGACTTTTGGAAAAGGAAAAGAAAGATATGGATATCATGTCATTCTTCTGAAGTTGAGCATCCAGTTTAAGCAGTGCCAGTTCTGATTACGGTCTCTTTTTTCCAATATGTATTTTCCTCATTTTTCAAATATTAGGTGGGCATAGCTTTGTTAATTAATTTACAAGCCTTCTATTCTATGTCTATTTGACAGTTTTTGTGCCAACACCAACTGTTTTTTTTTTTTAAATCACTATGTCTCTATAATGTAATTTGAAGTCAGGATTTTAATATATCAAGGAAGAGTTCTCACTGCCTAGGGTTGTTCTTTGGCTATTTATGATCATTTGTGGTTCCATATGGATTATTTCTTTTCTAACTCCGTGAAATATGACATCAGAATTTTAATAAGTATTGCATTAAATTGTGAATTAACTTGAGTTGTATAGGCATTTTTTATTTCCAATCCAGGAATACGGGAAGTCACTCTGTCATCTAATATCTTTATATTTTATTTTCAATGTCTAAATATTTTTATTTTAGAGGCTGTTATCTTCTTTGGTTTGGTATATACTTAGATACTTAACTTTAGGGAAATTATTTTAAGTTAGTTTTTTTTCTAAAATGCATTATTAGTTTAAATAAAGACTCTTCTTAGATAGTTTATACTGTGTAAAAACTTACTTAAGTATTTATTATGTCTAAGAGCTTCCTAGTGGATTCTATAGAGTACTTAAAGTAAAGAATCAGGTCAAGTTCAAATAGGGATAGTTTGATTTCTTCCTTTGCTATTTGTAATCCCTTATATATTTTTCTCATAAGTAATTGTTATTCTTAAGAGTTCATTCTTGGAGGAGGGGACTGGACCTGCCTGGACTGAGTCTACCAGGTCGATCTCTGTCCTCAGGGGAGGCTTTGCCGTGGAGGAGGTGGGAATGGGGGGTGGGCTGGGGGGAAGGGGAGGGGGGCAGGAAGGGGGAGAACAAGGGAATCTGTGGCTGTTATGTAGAACTGAATGGTATTGTAAAATTAAATTAAATTAAATTAAAAAAAAAGAAAGAAAAAGAGTTCAAGCACTATATCAAATAAAGAGAGCAGAGAGTGGGAATCCTCGTATCACTTCTGATTTTACAAGAAATGCTCTCAGGTTGTTTCCACTTAATATAATGTTAGCTAGAGGTTGATTGTATTTAGTCCTTATTATTTTGAGATATGCTACATTGATTCAGAGAGTTTCAATAGCCGTTATCATGAAAGCTAGTAGAACTTTACCAAAGTCCTTTTTTTTTGCATCAATCTAGTTGGTTGTATTGTTTCTGTCCTTACGTTCATTATATAGTTTATGACATTTAGTCATGTATGTTGAACCAAGTTTGTCTTTCTGAAATGAAGTCAACATGATTACAATGTATAATCTTAATGTATTCCTAAATTTGGTTTGTAAGTATTTTGTTGATAACTTTCATCTATTTTTCATAGAAGAAATTGATCTGTAGTTTTACTTTCTGTTGTATAATTACCTATGATTTTTATCTGTGATTTCATAATAAAACTGGCCTTGGTAAGTACATCTGATAATGTCCCTTCACTTTCTATTTCATGGAACAAATTAAGAAAAATTGGTATGAAATCTTCCTTGAAAGTCTGTTAGAATTCAGCTGTGAATTCAGCAAGTCCTGGGCTTATCTTTGAGTGAAGGCTTTAGAATACAGCTGTGATCTCATTGTAGTCGTAAGTCTGGTTAAGTTATTTACATCTTCCAGACTTAATTTTGATGATAATATACACTTAGTAATTTTTCTGTGTTTTATTCACAGTATTTGTTTTCATAGCAATCTTTGATAACATTTTGTGTTTCATCTGAATCTGTGGTAATAACATCTTTTTGATCTCTAGTTGCTCTGATAATGTTCTTTGAACTGAAGATAATTTCACTGAACCTGGAATTTTTAGGGTTAAACCACCAGACATATGTTGCTAGCACTGATTAGAATAGAAACATTTAGGCAAATGAGATGTTTATATTAATATAAATTCAGATTAAGACAAAGTATTCATAAATGTCACTCATCTTTCTAACTCCTTAGTTATTATAAGACAATAATGAACTCTGGATAAAGACTGGACAGTCACATAGAACACAAAGTAGAATCCTCAGGACAGTATAAGAGGACCAAAAATGATAGAAATTTGTTATTCCTTACATACAAAAGTAACATGTTTAAATAACATAACTCATTTAATTTCACAAATACCAACTAGATCACCTTCATTTCACAAGTGTCAAAAATTAAGACAAAGGAAACTAAGGAGATGGTCAACAGCTAAATGTGAAATGCTAAAATATTTGCAAGAGGTTTTTCTGCATAATGATTTCTGATGAGCATCTTGCTCTATCTCAAATGAATTTCCTCTTTCAAACTAGATATAGCATCTTCAATTCAAATTAGGCCTCTTACTTTCAGCAAATAGTCTATAGAGCCCAACAATTTCTCCAGGTTTATCAAGGACACTTGATTTGGACTCCAACACCACATATGAATTAGGCTCTAGGAGTTTTCACAACAGAAAAGGTGTCTCAATAACAGCCTTTTTACTAAATCATGACTTCCATTATCATCAGTACTATCATATCAAAATCCATGTGCAGGAGCTTCTTATTCATTTTTAATGAGTCAATTAATAAGTGAGCATATAGAATGAAATTAATTGGAATGCTCTCAAGCAGAATTGGATTTCAGTGGTTGTCATGCACTTCTCTAATGATTTATTCAATCTCATGATGGAAGTTTTGTTCCATATACCCATGATAGACTTAGGGAAACATTAAAGGCTTTTAAACTAAAACATGTACATATTTAAAGATAAGAATCCTGACTGATATGTAATGCAAGTTATTTTCGGTACATGGCTTATCTGAAAAATGTGATGAGACCTCTTAAAGCACATGATTGGTCATCTTGGTACAGTGCCAACCATTGGCGATAGTACACAAACAATGAAGTGCTATTGACTGGAGCTGTTTATCAAGGCTACTTTGTTGGGAGACAAAACTCTAAGCCCTCTCCACTTGGATTTGTGATTATATGAGACATTTTAATGTTTTCCAAACTATTTCCACTAATCTTTGTTAACAGCAGAGATCTGATGGTCAGTAGACCCTGTAGATATTGGCTTATGTACAGATAACCAGCCAAAAGAGAAAATTACTATGCTTTACTTTCATAATTTACACACAGAGTCATATTCTAACAGATATATTTGTACTATAACTCTGGTTACATTTTTTTCCAACTAGTGAAATTTCAAATTTACTCCTGCAATGCAAGAATTTGTGAACAGAATCTGTAGGCTTTATCTTAAGTTTAAATCAGTAGAATTATATGAGTTTATTCTAAAAAGATGACATGCCATTATGTTAAGGGTAGTTTTAGACATATGGAAGAAAGCAAACAATTATGTCAAAAACCATTGTGTTGAACAAATAAACGGAAGTGTAGTGAGTATTCAGAAAATTTGCATGTCCACAAAGAACACAAATTGTAATTGTGATTATAATTATGGTGGATTTTGTGCTAATGTACTCTAGCTGTCTATAAAGATTATTTTCACACTCAAAAGAGGCTTGCAACTGAAACTTTATACTTTCTAGTACAAAACAATATTGTCTGGGATAGATTCCCCTTGAGAATTATCTGTACAAACTCCTGCCCAATCTTACTTCACATTACCAGATGTGAGTAGTTGGGAATTATAGAAGTTAAAGAGAAACACATAGTATGACACAACTAGTTATCTTCAGGGAATAAGAAATTCAATGGGCCATGCAGCTTCCCAATAAGGGAAACATACTGGGGAATTTTAAATTAATATCATTATAGTTTTACCAATTTGTTTTCCTTTCCAGTGAAGGTTGTATGCATGGTCACTCCAAGGTAGCTACTACCTAAGCACCTTTTGAGCTAGATATCATACAGAAAAGAATAGTCTAAGAGTTGGTTGTCATAGTCTGCCATTATTAGTATATCTGAGAGTTCCACTTTCTTAAAGAAAGAGCATTTTGAAACATTTAATAACAATGACATTACTGACTCTGTTTACACATTTTTTTCATATTTATAGAGTGATTTGAGGACGGACTAAGATAGTGATAGAGGAAAAAACACAATTTTACTCAGGCAAAACAAGAAAAGAATTAGTTGAAAGGAAAAAAAAAGTGAAGGTTTAAAGGAACCACAGGATCTAAGTGTCCCTAGCAATAAATGAGCAACATCATGATAATAATTTTCCCAATATTCTATGCACAGATTTTGAGCATGAACTTTGTGTGTGTGTGTGTGTGTGTGTGGGCATGTCACAGGCACTTTCACAGTTTGATCTATGCAGGTTATTTTGATATGTTGAAGGAATACTGCTCATTTTAGTCATGAAACTTCAGTGATGTTAGCTCATCACATGGTATTTCTTCAGTGGTCAATTTTTAATACATTGTTTTTATAACTTAATAGTTAGGAATTATTTCAAAGAAGGCATTTTAGACATCTCTCCTTTTCTATAAGGTGAACTCCTTTAGAAATATGACGCACAGTATTTAACAACTCAATTTTTGGAAGTGATTGAAGGACACAGAGAAAAGAAATAACAGGCACAGTGAAATTACTGTCATTTAATTTAAAAACCACAATCAATATTTGTTCACACTATGAGCAGGTTTCAGTGGATTATTCAAAGCCAGAGGCCAGGAAGTACCATAGTCTAGACCTTGATTTCCATTTCATGGAGGGCGAGAAACAGACAGGGAGGATCTAAAACTCTTTTTAATGACAATTTTATTTGTCCACCAGATTTTCTTATTGTTTTATTCTTCTTTAAAAATGTAAATAACAGGGGCTGGAGAGATGGCTCAGAGGTTAAGAACACTGCTTGTTCTTCCAAAGGTCCTGAGTTCAATTCCCAGCAACCACATGGTGGCTCACAACCATCTGTAATGAGATCTGGTGCCCTCTTCGGGCCTGCAGGGTTATGTGCAGGCAGAACACTGTATACATAATGAGTAAATAAATCTTTAAAAAAAAAATGTAAATAACATGTACTTGCCAACAACCAAAAGAGCACTGAAGTCAAGCTAGGAACTTTTGAACCCCTGAATCTTATACCTGTCGCAACTCTCAAGCCAACTGCATCAAACAGCACACAAGCAGAAAAAAAATCACAGAAATATGTTACTCACTTGATATCTCCATGCTTGCTTCTGACATTCCTGGTATTTACTCTACTTTTGTCAAGCAGGTCTTTCCAGAAGAAATGGGTACCTCATCACTGGATGAACAACTATCACATTTACTATTGAAACAAACTCAGCACCTGCTCTAGGGTCGTCGCTTAAAGCTCTTCTCTCAGCAACTCAGGTCATATTTTTAACTTCTTCATGGCATGTCTCCTTGCATGCCTTTTTCATTTGGGTGCTGAAGTTGGACCCTCATCTTTAAATCCTTCAACATAATGGCCCTTGACTCCGGTTGCTACACTAAACAGATTTATCAAATGTATTTGTTCTTTATTTCTTGCCTTAGAAAAATCTGAGGACAGCAGCACATATTGCTTTGTTAAATTACTTAAATAGCTGTCTCAGTTGCAGACAAATAATTAAGAATTGCAGTACTAGAGAAGACTACCATGTAGGATTTAAATCCCACTCGAGTCGTCTTCTCAAAGGGTAAAATTCAAACTTTTTGGTTTATTTTCTAGGGTATTTTAAAATTAAAATCCAATAATATAGTCATTTAGTAGAACTACCCATTGCATATAAACCTCTAACTTAGATCAAATCAACTGGCCTTCAGGACAAATTATACCTCATTAGCCAAACACTGAAAAATTCATCTTATGCCCTGTCTCTTGCACACTCGTACAACTCCACAAAACCTTCTTCAAATATTAAACAACAAATATATGTAAACTCTAAAGATATTCTTCACAGAACTGGGAAAATCATCTTAAAATTTTTTTAGCAATACAGTTCTTTTTATTATTAATTTTTCTTTTTGAGGGAAAAACATTATTTCATTTCCTTTTTTTAAACAGCACCTCTAAAACATTAGTATACTATTTTGAGATTATATATATATATGCATGTATACAAGCATATATATATATATATATATATATATATATATATATATGTGGTGGTATTGTGTTTCTCAAAATATTGTGTACCCTAATAAATTTATCTGGGGTCAGAGAACAGACAGCCACTAGATACAAAGGCTAGAAAACGGTGGCGCTCACACCTTTAATCCTAGCATTCCAGAGATAGAAATCCCTCTGGATCTCTGTGAGTTCAAGGCCACATTGGAAATAGCCAAGCATGATGACACGCCTTTAATCCCAGAAAGCCAGCCTTTAATCCCAGGGAGTGGTGGTAGAAAACAGAAAGATATATAAGGCGTCAGGACCAGAAACTAGAGGCATTTGGCTGGTTAAGATTTTGGCTGGTTAAGCATTCAAGCTTTTGAGCAGCAGTTCAGCTGAGACCCATTCTGGATGAGGACTCAGAGGCCTCCAGTCGGAGGAAACAGGACCAGCTGAGGAATTGGCAAGGTGAGATAGCTGTGGCTTATTCTGACTGGCCTCGGGTTTGGTTTTATTAATAAGAACATTTAAGATTCCTGCTACATATATATATATACATATATATATATATATATATGGATTTTGGAATGTTAGATTGTTGAAACATCAAGTGCATCACATTAACAGTAACATCTTAAATTTTATATGAAAACACATAAGTCCACAAATTGAAGAAACAAACTTAATCATAAAGAGCACAGCAATATGGTCTCTCTCTCATATATATATATATATATATATATATATATATATATCACATTACTTCATCTCAAACTATACTAGATACCTATAGTAACAAAAACAGTGTATTACTGGCCTGAAAGCTCACATGCAGACCAATGGAACCTACTAGAGTATAAAGATAAGTCTACACAGATAGGGTCACCTAATTTTAAAAGGTGTCAACAACATACACTGGAAAATGTTTTTTTTTTTAATGAGTTCCAAAAACTAGACATCCACTTACAGAAGAATCAAATTAGATACTTATCTCTCACCTTGTATACAAACCAACTTAAAATTGGTCAAAGGCATTAATTTAAAACCCGAAATGCCAAATCTACTGAATAAAAGCACTTAGGATATGCACACATGAAACAAACCTCTGACTAGAATAGAAAGCATCTCCACAGAGGGCTCAATAGTATTGTAGAAATTTAAAAATCTATGCAGCAAAATAAACCATCAAAAGAATGAACATAAAACCTCAGAATGGGAAAAAATGTTACCAACTATGCTGAAGAGAAGAAATCTAGACTATACGATTACTGCAAAAAGTAAACGAAAATCAGAAATGCCTATCTACAAATGAAACAATGTTCTGAACAGATTGTTCACACAAGAAGAAATACAAATTGCCAAAAATATATTGAAGAGTGTACATGCCCAGACAGCAAATAAATGTACTAAAACTGCTTTGAGCCTCAGGTCATCCATCAGAATGGCCTCCATCAGAAAACAAGACAATATAGGCTGGCAAAAATTTATAAAAAGAACAATCTATATCCATTGTTGTTGGGAGTATAAACTAGTGCAACAATTTTGGAAATCAGAGTTTAGGTTTCTTAAAATCCTGAAATCAGCTGAGACATCCAGGCATTGGGACCGGGACCTGTCCTCAGTACATGAGCTGACTGTTTGGAACCTGGGGCTTATACAGGGACACTTGGCTCAGCCTGGGAGGAGGGGACTGGACCTGCCTAGACTGAATCTACCTGGTTGAACTCAATCCTCAGGGGAGTCTTTGCCCTGGAGGAGATGAGAATGGGGGGTGGGCTCAAGGGAAGTCAGGGGAGGGGCCGGGGAGAGAACAAGGGAATCTGTGACTGATATGTAAAATTAAATTAAATTAAAAAAAAAAAAAACTAAATTCAGAATTCCCATCTGACCTGGCTATGCACCTCTGGGCACATGACCCAAACCTCCACATACTACTTCAGAGTTAGTTACACATTTTTGCTTCTAGTTGATCTTTTACAGTACTGAGAACAGAATTAGTGTAGATGATCATCAACAGACAAATGATTAATGAAACCATGGAGTATACACACAATGGGATTCTATTCAGCCATAAATAAAAGTAAAATCATAAAGAAAAGGGATATAGTGAATAATGGGATCCAGGTACAAAAATACAAATATTTAATGTTCATTCTCATGAGCAGATTATATAGTCATTTCTTGCTCATTAAAAGCACATATCCAAGTGGGACTAAATAGGGGTAGAGTTCAGAAAGGAAGAGAGAGGAGAAGTGGTGGTGGGCCGGGGAGGAGTGGAGGATGGGAAACTGTGGTCGGGATGTGCTGTATAAGAGAGGAATGAATAAAAAGCAAGAGTACTGGGACCAAAAATATACAGCAGGGACTCAGGGAGGGACTTCAGTACACACTGGAGTTAGAAAAGACAACAGAATTAAATTTGTATGAAATTCCCACATGGAAGTCTGATACTCTGTAAATAATTTAAAAAGATAAAACAATTTAAACCTCAAATTTACTCTTACTTAACACAGGAAAGTGAAGTAACATTAAATTCACCTGAAGATGAACTTAAAAAAAAAAAAAACTATTGGCTGCTGGACAACTGTGGCTCACACCTTTAACCCCAGCACTCAGAAGGCAGAGACAGGTGGATCTCTCAGTTAGAGGCCAGCCTGTTCTATAGAGCCAGTCCCAGAACAGCCAAGGCTACACAGAGAAACTCTGTCTCAAAAACACAAGCAAATAATCAAATCTTCTGGCAAGAAAGATCTATTTTATAAACAAATATACAAAGTTAAGCTACATCATATGATACAGTATGTGTTTAAAAACAGAAGAAATAGACACTGAAATACAACAGGGTCCTGATGGGAAGGTCCAAGACATCAGAGGAAGGGGACATTCCAAGAGCTACAATATATAATGAGATTTCTTATTCAAATCTAGGAGTGTAGGATTTATCAGAATAGTATCAAAGAAAATTCAACAACATGGGAAGGGAAGGTAGATCCTGTCAAAAAAGGGAAATAACAAAAACAACAAAGAAAGAAAAACCAAACAAAATGAAATGGGTCCTAAGAATGCCACAAAAGATTTTTCCTTGGACCTCTACATGCTCTGTGTGTGTGTGTGTGTGTGTGTGTGTGTGTGTGTGTGTGTGTGTGTGTGTGTATACATACATATGTGTGTATGTACGTCCAAATATGAATGTTATTGAACACATATACAATCAATCAATTAAACAATCATTATTTCTTGCTATTGCATGGCAACCAAAAATTCAGTTTAATGGTGGTAGAATACTGTGTGGTTTCTCATGAATAATAGGTACTATTGATTAAAGTCCTTTCAACGAGGATGTAAATCCTGATACTTGAATAACATCCTTGAACACTAATTTTTAAATTTCTTTTAACTGTGCAAATGAACATTTTTATTTATTTTAATGAATATCTGCAGAGGTGTTTGTAGCTTGAGAGATTTCGTTTAGCTGTTGTCATGTATTTAGTATGAGGATAAATACCTTTCATCAAAAAATCAGAAAATTAGCTTTAGTGACTGAAATAAAAAGTTACTGGTAAAAGTTTTGTATAATTAGAAAAAGAACTAAAGGAAAAACTATAATGTGAAGTAAAAATAAAATGATGAAAGTTTATTTTAGTAGTTAAGCCAATTAATCAATAGAATACAATAATCCATTGCCTTTAAACAAAATAAAATCTGAATAAGAGGGCCAAATTATTTGACTTAATGGAAAGCAGCCACAGTTCCATGTTTACTGCCCCTTCTTGTTCTCTTTGACTCTGAAGGAAACAGAAACAGGTGCCTGATGTCTTTCTCCTGGATGCTGGTTGAACTTGTAAAAAAAGCAGCAGAGAAAAGTGAGGTTTCTTCATTGTTTTCAAGACAGAATGCAACCATCTTCATAACAATGTTTGTGTAGTTTTTTTTTCCAATACTGTCTTAGTTAATAACATATTAGAAACTATGAGTGAAATAGATTTATTCACACCAGGCAAAAAAATCTGGCAATCATTCCTAAATGCATCTGTGCCAAATGCAGATTCTACATTGAGGTAGTTTTTTTTTTTTCATTAATAGGCCAACATGCCTGAAAAAAGCAACCTAAGGACATGAATTATTTTGTTGCCCAGTTTATAAGTAGAGTACACCATGGCTAGGAAGTCATGGCAGCAGGAGTTTGAGGCAGCTGCGACATTCGTCCTGTATTCAGGAAGTAGAAATGGATGCTCATCTCCATTTCCTTTTTATTTAGTCTGGACTCCACCTCAAAAAGTGCTGCCACCAACCCCCACAGTGCTTCTTCCCATGCCAATTTAATGAATTTGAAGTTTGAAACTCCCTCATCAACATTCCCAGAGGTTTGTCTCCTACACGATTCCAGATCCTGTTGAGGGGACAGTCAATATTGCTCACCACAGATGTCAAATCTTAAAGAACAACAATTGTAAATCATTGAAACATATGGATTCTCAGGCTTGATGCTATAAAATCATGTTTTGGATTTGATGTATTTTCAATCCAGCATGTTTATTTCTAAATGTAAAGCAACCTTAAAACCATGCTGATTGTGCAGAGATGAATGTGATAGTGTACAAGGCATATGCAGGTCAAACAGAATACATAGCACTGTAGTCATTTCTTTCCAGAACAGAATTTCTTCATGGTTACATTTATACTTTGATTCCAAAGTATATTCCTATTTTTCCTATTTTGGTAATAGAATTAAAAAAAATTTCTTCCATCTCTAAATTCTACAAACACAGGCATGTGCTGCCATAACTTAAAAATAAAAATTCTGAACTGCCATTTAATTCATAGAAGTATAATGGTTTCTAAATTAAACTCCTTATAAACATATAGATTTATGTATGTATTTAAGTGACAAGAGTCAAGAAAGAAAGCAAGCATTATTGACAGCATTGTTCAGAGGCTTTCAGCCACTTTTAAGGTATGAATTTCATTTTCAACCTGCCCTTTGCTAAGCCCCTGGGTTCAGTGGCACCCAGCTGAGTTATGACCTGATTTGGACAATACCTAACAGCTTCATTCTAGATTCTGGGCTCCCAGTACTATAACTTCATCTCTGTGATTATGGCATAAGTTGGGTACTGAATTTTTCTCTTTCATTTTATTTACCAACTACTGCTCCCCCCCTTCTCATGTTTCTTCCCCCAACTACCCCCCCCCGCAACTCATCCCCCCATTCACTCCTCATAGTGGATAAGGCCTCCCTTGGGTAGTCAACACAGGCTGGCATACCAAATTGGGGCAGGACTAAGCACCTCCCCCACTACATCAAGGCTGAATAAGGCATCCCATCATAGGGAATGGGATCTAAAAAGCAAGTTCTAATCCCGGGATGGGTCCTGGTCCCATTACCAGGGGCCCTATAAACAGATAAGCCACACAACTGTCACCCACATTCAGAAGGCCAAGTCCCATAAAGGCTCCCCAGCTGTCAGTCCAAAGAACATGAGCTCCCACTAGCCTAGGTAAGCTGCCTCTGTGGTTTTTCCCATCATAATCTTGACCCCCTTTGCTCCTATAGTCCCTCCTCCCTCTCTTCAACTGAACTCCAGGAGCTTGGCCAATTACTTGGCTGTGAGTCTCTGCATCTGCTTCCATCAGTCACTGGATGAAGTTTCTATGATAACTATTAGGGTAGTCACCAATCTGAGTACAGGGGAAGGTTTCTTCTATCCTACTTTCATGATGATATCATTGACCACAATTCTCCCAACTCTATTGTGTATTCAGTTAACCATCTAATTCAAAATGTGGCATTAGGCAAATAATCAAATACCATGCTGGCAATGCTTAAGGTATCCAACTAAATGCTTTCACAGTTTGAATTTTGAACTTTTTAATCAGATAAACTTAACAGTATAATTTTAAAATGAGATTTAGATAACATGTATGTAATCTCAGTCTTGTTCAGTGTTACAGCTCAATTTGCTATTCTTTTCCTTAAAATAAAAACAAAACAAAAAGGAACAGGAAATAATCATGAAATGTGAGAAAACTAACTTTTCATTTCTCATGGCACAGCAAATAATTATGAACACTTGTCATGTAAACTTATGTTTGCTTACGACTTTACAAAAACAGTTTGGAGGAGTCTCAAAGGCATCCTAACCAAGGATGTCTTCTCATGGAGGTTGTCCTGACTCTAGTGACTGACAGCGTGAGGATGATGGAAGTAGGTGGAAATGTGGGTGTGGGCTCTATATCAGGAGGATTTAGAAATCATCTTTATCACCTATCTTTAACATTAACATTTTATATTCATCAATGCATACATAATAATATTACATAAAAAGATAACAGCATATAAAAAACTAAACTACTAACATAAACTAGCTTGTTTAAAATTAAGACATTTTGACAGCTAACATGAGGTTACACTTTATATTTTCCCACATTTTATGTATATGTAAAAACACCACTTTCTACCCTTTACCTTGAGTTCACATGCATTTGCCAAGAGACAACACACATGTCACTCTACCTTTCACAGCTTCTCTCAGAAAGTGAGTATGCCTTTTCTGGTGGACTTTTCCTTTTATCTGTTCTGTCTGTCATAGCCTCCTCTTCCAAAGCAGATATCCTATCATTCACATAGGACAAATATGTCTAAAGTGTTCTATACTCCAGCCACTCAGTCAGCACAGCCTTTGCCCAGAGCACACAGACAATGAATATTTTCTCTCTATAATGCCAAAACATTAGGACTAAAATATTAAACTCTAACAATTATTGATTAATCACATAATAGCTTCTCAGAATAAGCTTTTGTAAAATCATTTCATCACTTTATGGAAGAAGGAAATGATGCCTACATGTGTAACTATTATTCAAATGTCAGCAATTGAATACATGATTCTGTTTAACCATTTTCAGTTGGAGACTATTATTGTGATTTTAAAGCTGAAGACATTCATACCACATAGCACAAATCTATTAAACAATATTGCATGAGTAAATAAGAACAAGCACAGAGTATAAGTCTCTATTCAATTCCAAATATATTGGTGAAATTAAAGGTGTAAGATGAGATTTTCCATATTTTTTTAAATTTCTGAGAGGCACAGACTTTAGGTTATGATAATTTCTATATGATATGTCACCAATTTGCAGTGGATACAGGTGTTTTGTTTTGTAAATTCCTCCAGTGTTCGCAGCCAGCTGACAGGCATGTTACCCATGTTGATTATATACTGTTTACAACAACTTTTGTTCATGAATACCTTTTCCTCTAAATACATATGATTGGAATTGCTATCTGTTGTAATGCAGTCTGCTCCCAGTTATTCACAAATGCACACGAGTTTCTTTCAAGGTAATCTAAACACAGTATCTGTCCTGATAAAGGCAGAAGCTAGAGCGAAAAGGACAAAATAGGAAGAAGATAAAATGTCACCTTACTTTATTAACAAGTGTCTATTAAATGTCTTTTACAATACAATTTCCTTTATATGTTTGTTTAGTAATTTAATAAAAGCATGTTTCTGATAATGAATTATTATTATTCATTATCCTAACCATGAGACCATCAGTGAGTAATCCTTCAGGGTCTAATCTTTTAATATTAAAAATCTGTATTATATCTATGCTGAAACATATTCTGAAAATCTATTTTTTAGTTGTTTTATTTTCATTGTTTCTATATCATGTCTAATTTTTGTGCTTCATTACTATTTGGCATGTTTACAATATTCCACTTGATGATTTATTTTTATTTTTCCATGCAATCATACCATTATTTATTTTATTGATTTTATTGATTTTTAAATTAGTATTTCAATGTGCATCTCTCTTTATTTTATCCTTTTGAAAAATATTTTCTTTTTAGTATTTTACAGATTTGCTCCATTGTTATTTTTGGCTTTAATTGACATTTTATATTGTAAAATCGTTACATTTATATCCTATTTTTTGTATTTTTATACTTCCCTAGTATCTTAATTTTTTTTCTGTTAAGTGTTATTAGCAATTTTACATTTTACAATAAAAATTTAAATTCATGAACAGATAACTATACAGTGGAATTCATCATCATTTAAAAATTATATAATGTCTGAGACTAAAAGTAAGCATTCTTTACATTAGTGCAATGGTTTTCAGAATTGAATAGGGCTGAGAAACTCATGCAACAATTGTCAAGCAAAGACTTCCAGCTGTACTCACAGATCTGTGCTTTATTGTGTTTAAGTACAACTTCATATTTATACTCTTGACAGCCTCAGTTGGTGGGGGTATTTTTGCTGTGTACACCACACAGTTAAAGTCACTGTTTAAAGCAAAGAACACAGAGTTGCAGGGGAGCAGGTAACAGGAATTCAAACAACTGATAGGATAACCTGAGAATCCACACACTGTTAAAGAAGGTGAGCTGCTAAATGACTTTTGCCACATTTTTGTCAAATGTTCTAATGAACAACATTTTACCACCATTTATGGTGAGGTAGTACTCCACTGAATTGGTGTTTTCTATCTAGTTTCTCTATTTTATTCATTTGAGAAAATCTACTGTTCTCTTCATTACCTCCTATGGCCTCAAAGTATTCTCTCCTCAAATAACAACATTCATTTAATCAGTCCAGAGAGTCCTGAAGGAAAAAGTATCCATTGCTTTTGTATTTACTTTCCCTTAACTCTCTATTATTCATCATATATTCTCCAGGCAGCACATTGAGAATCTATTCTGCTTAAGCAACTGACCAACATCATTGCTTGCTTCATTTTATTTTCCTTTTGTTCAATTTATTTATTTATTTATTTATTTATTTATTTATTTATTTATTTATTTTTTTTTTGGTTTTTCGAGACAGGGTTTCTCCGTGTAGCTTTGCGCCTTTCCTGGAACTCACTTGGTAGCCCAGGCTGGCCTCGAACTCACAAAGATCCGCCTGCCTCTGCCTCCCGAGTGCTGGGATTAAAGGCGTGCGCTACCACCGCCCGGCCCTTTTGTTCAATTTATAATGAGAAAAAAAATTACTCTTATCTCTAAAGATCTCTGGTGTGGTAAAAGTACATCTGTTGGCACAACTCTTAAAAAGGTCAGTTTCATCAGTTCAAATGAACACCTCAAGCCATGTTATAGTCAACCATTACCTTCCAAGTCCATGTCCAAGTGAACACTACTCCTCTGCTATTCTGTATTATTATGTAAATTGATTTACCTAAAATGTTTCTTAATTCACAATGTGATATCCTCTTTATTTGAAGTTGCTCCTTTAATTTTATTTTTTCTTTTTTAAACTTTTTATTTTATTAAGGAAATTTTTATTCATTTTCCATACCAATCACAGACCCCCCTCTTCCCTCCTCCCATGCCTCCAGCCTTCCCCAACCCACCCACCCCGACTCCCTCCTACAAGAAGGTATGGCCTCCCATGGGGAGTCAGCAAAGCCTGGTACATTCAGTAGAGGCAGGTCCAAGCCCCGCCTCCTGCCTCAAGGCTGTGCTTGGTGTCCCACCATAGGTGTTCTTTTCAATGGACTCCATCACATTGTCAGTACAGGATCATTCCCAATTTGTCTGAGCATTCTTGCATTACATCCTTTAGCTTCTTCAGCTCTTTGTTTATAAAGGTTCTCATTTCCTCTTTGAACTCACTACCTATTTACTTCTTGGCATACAGCTGTCAATTTTGAATGCAGCCTCATATTTCCAATTGTCTACATTTGGCACAACAATCATTATCTTATTATCTTGGGCTCAAAATCCTTCTCCTTTTGAGATTCCATTTGTGCTACAAATTCATAGACTTCACCAATGACATGGGTTTCAGTAATCAGGTCTGAGTATTGGGAATGTGGTATCCTTTCATTACTGACACTATGGCATTGTTCTCCCTTTAGCTAGTCTTCTGTGAACATGTTTATGACACGTTCATATGAGTGGAAGGATTCTTTGCTTTCTTTCACATTTATGGAGATCTTCTACTGAAATGCCATTAGATCATACATCTATAAATATTTAATACAATTATATCAAGTTTTAATGCACATTCTTCATAACACATCTCTAACACATAACATCTAAGCAAAAGTATACTTTTTTTCTAACCCATGTTTTTCTGAACTTCTGTTTTGAAATACATTATTTTTCAGTTTTCAAGATTGTTTTCTGATCTCTATTCAGGTTATGAAAATAGATAAGCAAATAAATTGATTAAGATCTGTTTTCTAAAACTGTTAAGATATCTCTTTCATTACTCTCCCTCCCCATCTCTCCCCCAAATCAGTCATCTGGAGCCCTCATGTTCCCACCTCCCATCCCTGCCCCTCTATTCCCCCCTCCCAGTTTACCCATGAGATCTTAATCCTTTCCCTTTCCTGGAGTGATCCATGTGATTCTCTCTTAGTGTCCTCTGCTTTACCTAGCTTTTCTGGGTTTGTGGGTTGTAGCCTGGTTATCTTTTGCTTTGCGTCTAATATTCACTTATGAGTGAGTACATATGAGGAGGGGATGGGGGTGTGTAGGGGGAGCAGGAGAAGGGGAGGGAGGGGGAACAGGGGTTGGTATGTAAAAGGAAAGAAAAAAAATAATAAAAAATTACAAAAATTAAAGAAAGATTTATTTTCTAAAACTCATATGATAGTACATTTTTGAAAATATACTGCTCCATTGACTATATATTATGGATTGCAGTTTAGCATTTTTATGGGATTATTGAGTTGGAAAAGAGTAGATCTTTGTTTCTTGTGCATGCCCTTGGACTCTTTTTCTTGTTTGTTTCTTTTGTCCAATTTGAATGTGTAAGTTTAGTTTTCTCATTTTACATTATTATATTTCATACTATTACACACAATCGCAATCCTCTTTGTTTTCTAATGAGAGAAAGAAAGTGGGTAGATCCAGATTTGCAGTAAGTTGGGATCAACTGGAAGGAAAATAGGGAGCAGAAACCATAATTCCATATATAATACAAAAAAATCTATTTTCAATAAAAGGAATATTTAAAGGAAGTGTATTTATTATGCATGTGAATGTGAAAACTAAATTGTGAGATTTTGTGAGATTCTATAACACAGATTACAGCTATGTATTTATTTTATAAAATGCATGTTTCAATATGACAAGTCAAAATTACAAATTCACTGAATTATTGAAATAGTATAAGATCAGAATTCAACCTGTATCTAGTCTTGCAGGCTACATAAGCCTCAGGCACTAATGCTCATGGTTCTGAAACATACTGCTTATTCTCAACATATTCTACTACATGGCTGCATCTTGTCACTTTCATAAAGCCTTCTGAATCTCCACAAAACAGTTCTAAACCCTTATCTTTGTTTCTCACATATCATGCCAAAATATTCTTTTTTAAACCAAAGCTAGGAAGATGAATTGGTGCAGTTCAAGAGTTCAGTAAATACCAAATACAGTGACCCTAACCAGAGATGGTGTATAAAACTGCTTTTAAAATCCAGGACTTTGGGAACATTATGCAGAAAGGTCATCATTTTGCAGAGAGTTCAACATCTAGAAAGATTTTTAACACTTGTAATTAAAGATCAGAAGAAAGAAATCAATTATATTCTAGCCTTTGCCATTCCATATTGCTTATCTTCTATTAGTGGTGTTAATGACTGACACTGCTGTAAGTAACTCATTATGAGGCTGTTTTTCAAAAGATGAATGATGATAGCTTTCACACGGTATTCAGAGGCAATTGAATGAACTAAATACACTGAGTACAGTATGAAATGAAAATCAAGTGGCAGCTTATCAAACTGAACCCAACCAGCAGGGAAAGAGCTGTATTAATGGAAACGATGACTTTCTTAAATACTTCTTTTCAGAAAATTAGGTCTCAAAATTTAAATAACCAATATTAGAAATAATTTCAAATAATGACTATACTATTGCTGAGTGTCAGAATGAAATATATGTAAGACGAAGGTTTCCAGGGCAAAATTGCTGTTAGTGTCAACAGGAAATAGATCTCAAAGAAACCATATGATAGGTGTGATATTTGGTCCTATGCTATAGTGATATTGCAGACAATAAAATAAATGAACAAAAAAAATCTAGGACCATGCCTATTACCTGGGGTTGAAAAATTGAAACCTGAAGAAAGGCTTATAAACTCATTCCTTTCTGATGGAAGAAAATTAATATTTCTCTCCAGACTTTGCCAAAAATTCAAGGATCATATAACTAGATGTTATATAATTGAGAGTGCTTTTAAATAAATTGAATTCAGTGATCCCTAATTATTCTCAACTGATTAATTTCCAGAGAATGCATAATGTCCATTAAAATACATGCAAAGGATGACCAGATAGATGGTAAATGCACTTTCCACAAAGCCTGAAAATTGAGTTTTATATCTAGGATTCTTATTGTGGAAGGAGAAAATTCCCTCTTAGATGTTTACCTCTAACCTCCATTATCAGTTCTAGCAAGTTAGCATCTGACCTCACAATGCTGTGTTTTTTTTTTAACATTTTTTTTCTGAAGCAGACAATACTAGGTAGGGTCAAACCTTACCTTAAGTTTAGAGTAGCAGTCACAATGATGGGTATACGTCTAAGGTCAGTCACCCATTTCATAGAATGTAAGAGTGATTTTTATTCTATATTTCTGAATTTGCCTATTTGAGAATATAGGTAGAAAAACTACTTTGTGATACTTTCTTTAACTGAATGAAATACTTTGTAACTAAGTAATATGTGTACCAGACATGAACTTTATGCTACATAGTGCTGAGCATCTGACACATGTCATATCAAAGTAAAACATAACTCAGATTTCTGAAGCATTGTTAGAACTACCTGTTGTTAGAGCTCCTGAAACTAAAACCTAAACCAATTCTGTTTTCAAGCTTTTAAATAAGTTATTCTAAAGCCATAAATATGGTCATGGTTGGAGGATAAATTCATGATTCATTCTGTCATCAAAATTGACCCTAATAGCAGAGCTACTCAAATCTAAGAACTATTTAAAGTTATTCACTAATTAAAACAGTACTCATTGCTTTTTAAAAAATGATCAACTACATGGTTAACAAAAAAGAGATAATTACAAGTGGAATAAACTTTCCTAAAACCCTTACAGTAATCTTTTTTATTTTCATAACCAATTGACTAGTCTTTGTACTGGTTTACTTACACAAAATTCCAAATGAGATGCCTTGTTTCCATATTATTAATTATACCAACTGTGGTCTTAGTATTCTACTAGGCAACAAAATAAAATTATTTTACAAAAACATTAATTTATATATTAATACAAGAGAAATGACAAGTTGCTATGTGCCAACCTGTTTTTCTAGATGCCCAAATGACAGTAAAATCCCTCTTTATATAATTGGTATTCCAGTATATACATTGAAAATATACATATAAAAATAACATAGTATGTGCAATGTTAAAAAATACTGATAAGAAGAATATTGTAAAGCAGCATAAATAAGGTGGGGTGGGGAATATTCAAGACTACACAATAAAAACCACACTAAGAAATAAGAGACTTCAATAAAATACATACAAAGGTAAGAAAATTAGCCATTGGTTCATGTCAGAAGATGTGCTAAAGTAAGAAAAAGCAAATGAAAAGCCCTGAAGGTATAATAAACTTGGATCTATTTGAGGGACTAAATGTGATCAATATGGTATAGTTCTAAATTGGGATTAAAAAGCTAAGTAAGTGATATAAGACAAGTATTTGAATAACATTAATATGGCATTGTTTTTCATTGAGAATCAACAGAACAACATCTGGATTTTGATTACTGAAGTAGCTTGATTAGATTAATGTTATCTTACCTGATTCCTTTGGTTAATATTCTCAGAATAGACTCTTTCCAAAGCAGAAATCAGAGAAACTAGTGAGGAAGTTATTTATGAAAATGAAAGTTAGAATGGAAAGGATTTTGGAATGTATAAATGGTCAAATTTTTAACATACAATGTTTTTTATCTACATGATTCCTTATACTCTGTGAAAGAGTTTAGCCAAATATCTCAAGAATCTTACTATGTTTAACTGAGTTATAGATTTGTTACTGGAATAGAAAGTATTTCACCAAAAGCTCATATGAATTCACACAAAAGCTCATATTTGAGTAAAAGTTCTATAACTTTCTACTCAAGATGCATCAGTATATAGAGATATTAGGTTATTTAAAATCTAAGAAGGCTATTGTTGTGCTCATAACATCAAAACCCAGCTCCAGAAAGGACCTCCTTGCCAACATCTCAATCTTTAGTAATTTACTGGACTATTTTCTTTCTGCTTAAGTAGAAATACACAACATTGGTTTTTGTGTATGTGTGTTTGCTGGTTTTACTCAGAACATCTTTAAGCTAAACTCATGTTATAGTTTATATCAAAAATGTCTTCCACTTAGCTAGATACTGAATCATTTTAAGTCATGCCACGCTTTGCCTATTCACCTGTCAGGGGGCACTTGGGTTACTTCCCTCTTTGGCAAGGGTGAATTATTTGGCCATGGCCATGATGTGTAATAGTCTATTTTAGTCCCAGCTTTATATGAGAATGTACTCAAATACGAAGTTGCTCTTACAGAGTTGGTCAATTCAGAAAAATCTATTCTTTTATTCATATAGTTATAAGTAAACTTTGTCAAAGACGTGAAAGGAGATTTAAGGCTCTTAAGTTAAAGAAGACATGACAATGTGTGGATGTTTCTCTGAAAATTAATGATTTTACTACACTTCATATAATATCACAAAATCAATTTTAATATGGGTACATTTAGTAAAAGAAATCCCTGTATAAATCATAATAAAATTACTCAAAATTGATAAGAAAGTTAATATTAGTCTTATCAGTAACCACAATAAAGTATACTTTACATACCTTGACAGAAAGATATCTGCTGAATTATTAAATATAATTCAAATCAGAATTTAATATAACAAAATTTTAAGTTACAAAAGGAAAATAACAAAGAATAAAATAGAAACCTATTATTGAATTTTGTGTGAAAGAAAACTATTCTATAATTATGTGTGAGTAAAGGCAATCCCACTTAACTAAACTTGAGATGACTCAGTATGATCAAAATTGAGGGGCTGGAAGGTAATACCTATAAAGGAAGTTCTTCAGCTGAAATGAAATGATGTTCCAACAGAATAATAAACCTGTGCAAGGATCTTAGAGCTGCAGGTATGTTCAAGATTGTATAAAGTAGAAATACATTTAGCTTTCTTATTTATTTTTTTAAAGTCAACTTTTGAAGTCAACATAATGATGTATTAAATTTTAGAGATGTGGAAGTGAATGTATATTCACAATTATGCAAAAGTATGTATGGGGAATAATATGGGGAACATTACCTCACTGTAACATTTTATTTTTCAGAGAAGGTAGTATGATATGTATTCAAGATATGCCATAGTAAGTAAATGTCATACTTGTTTTCTACAAATTCATCATCAAGATTAGGGCCATATAAATATTAATTGAGTAATATGAAGATAACAAGGAAAACCTAACACAAAAACAGATGAGAAAAAGGAATAACAAATGTCAACACGATGCACTCAAAATCCTTTCATTCGATGTGACTGGTTGGACAAATATTGATACTTTTATAAAATGACAAAGTAAATTCAAAGAAAGACTCAATTATTTGCTGTCTATAAGAAATAGCAGGAGAGCTGCCCTGGCTCCCTACCTTTGTATGCCATTAGATGGCAAGGGTAAGGGAAATATATCCTCTCTTCTCAGGGGCATGAGAACAGAAGAGGAGATGACCTTGCCCCTTACCAAGTGCTGCAATCTAGAGAGAGGGCTCTGCACCTTTCCTGGGCAAAAGAACAGAGCTGCCCCTGGTAGAGTGCATACAGGTGAGCTGGACCCTAGTAGTGAGAGCAGTAAAATCGGCCCCACTCCTTGTTGGCTGCTCTGCTGGGTGAGCTATACAGAAGCCAGAAGCCTTAAACCAGACCAACGATGCATTGCAATAAACACTTACAAGTAAAGGTGTATGGATTAAATACTGTACAGCTGGCCACAGTACAGTTTTCATGCCAAGATTTTTCTACTTTGCTTTTTGTTTCTTTGGTGTTTTTTTTTGTTTGTTTGTTTGTTTTGTTTTGTTTTGGTTTTGGTTTTGGTTTTACTTTGAAATTTTGTTTTGGGAGAGGTTGCAAAGGCAGAGGGTGGAAATAAGGGGGAGGGGAGATGACTGGGACTGGAATACATGATGTGAAACGTACAATGTATAAATTAAAATAAAAATAAGTGGACTTACTAAATTTGGGGGTCATTTTTAACATTGATGTTTTGGTGATATCAAATGATATTTAATAATGAATTTTGCTTACTGTTTTTGAGAATTCTTGCATTTTAGAAGTATTTTCCAAAATTTTTATTACTTAGAAAATGAATTTAGAATGTATTCTATTATAGTCTGGAGAAGAATGAATATTTAAGAAACAAATTTCATGAAGGCACATAATTACAATTAGAACAAAATTTCTCACACAATATGATGCCAGATAAATCATTACATAATAATCATGAGTCTACACTGGTGAGTGTATGCTCTTTATAGTTGACAAACACATTTGACACATCCTCACCCATCTAACAAAGAAATATTCTACAACTTCCTTTAGGCACAACTTAGATATTGAAGGTTTTGTTTCACTTTTTCAATTCTTTGGTATTGATCATAGATCACTGCAGGAACATAAATATCATAAAAAAAATAGCGTACAATTTTGGTTCTAGGTGCATATGACTTATATTGATCCTGTAATCTGTAACCTGGTCTAAAATTCACTAATGTCCCTTAATAGAACAAGTGAAATTATCATAAATGCTGAAGATTACAATAGCTATGGGAAAGGATGATATCGGACAATTTGCAACTTTCAGGTTATTACAAGCCCTCATTTTATAAAATATGAAATATTTTAAAAACCTAATTAAACAAGAAACACCCGTGTTTTGTTAGGATAGCTGAAATAGATAACAAAATGTATATTAGCATCACAGACTTTGGAGTTAAACTCTGTTTAAGGCAACCAATCACAATCTCTGTGATTTCATTTCCTCATTGTAGAATATAAGCATCAATACTGCCTATTTCAAGGGCTATTATAGTAGGAAACTGGATAAATTAAGCTAAAAACACTGAGAGCAGTTATCGGCACTTTATAATTACTTAATAATTATTATATATTAACCTAGCATTCTATGGATGGAGAGATGGTCTATGGAAGTGCCAGGCTTACAGTATTAGCATTTGTTAACACAAAGATAGAGCATCACCGGAGCAACTACCTAGCCAGACTGGTCTAAAAAGAGAGAGCTGGGTTCAACTGAAAGACCCTGCTGCTGTGGATATCATTCTATATAAATAAAACACTGATGGCCAGTGACCAGGCAGGAAGTAGGTGGCCAGGCAGGAAGTAGGTGGGACAAGGAGAGAGGAGAATTCGGGGAATTGGAAGGCTGAGGGGAGAGACACTGCAGCCGCCGCCATGACCAGCAGCATGAGAAGATGCTGGTAGGCCACCAGCCACGTGGCAAGGTATAGATTTATAAAAATGGGTTAATTTAAGATAAAAGAACAGTTGGCAAGAAGCCTGCCACAGCCATACAGTTTATAAGTGATATAAGCGTCTGAGTGATTATTTTATAAGTGGATTGTGGGACTGCGGGGCTTGGGGAACCTGGAGAGAAGCCCTCCAGCTACAAATGGCGCCCAAAACCCTGCCTTAGTGAATAACGTATACACCAAGGAAACTATCCTATGTCAATAGTGGGAGTACACACACATAGACCTGCACACAAAAACATTTGAGAATGTACATATACCTACACATGCATGCATACTAAACATACACATACAAAATTTAACATGTTTTACATTAAAAGAATTGAGTGAAACAACTATTTATTTCTCATTATAGGTAACTAAAATTGAGTCTTAATCTACATTTAACTGTGTGTTCATAATCATAAAAATGAGCTCAAAATCATAAATATCTTGCTAAGCACTCATCAACAAGTAAGAAATATGTGGTTAAAAATTTAGAGAACATGTCATTATTAGAACACACCTGATGTCGGAGTCTTAGCATTGACATTATTAAAGATATGTTTTGTAAGATAGTGAGAACTCCTGGAAACAATGTCTGTGACCCTTCTTGCTGCCTTAATGATCAGTTTGCTAAATACTACCTAATGACAACATAACAGCATGCAGAACATTTAATAAATGTAAAATGAATTGTGTTTCAAATAACAATCTAATTGAAAATTCCATTAACAAAGAGTATTGCCATAGTGGTTGATTATAGATTAATCAAAGGCTATTAAAACTCGCCCCCGCAGTGTTAATGATTTATTGTTCTTTCTGTATTCAGCATAGTGAAGTCTTTTGTTAACCATATTGTTCACAGCATGCAGAAATCTGGTTCTACCAATCACATCAGCATTGAAGACACCTCCTCTTTTTTACCAGTCAAGGCAAGTATAAGGAATGATAGCCCAGTTTCTCATAGTGCAGACATTATTTGGAAGTTAATTACTTAAAGTAAGAATAGCTATATTTAATTGACGCTCAGTGTCTTAACAGTTAATATGGGATTGTGGCAAAACTCAAATGGACAATTGATAAAATCACTATTTTTCCAAATTCTATATAATTTCTACTTCAGAATTTAATGGCATGCCCTATTGTCTGCTCTTTAGTTGATAGTTGCGTTCATTCATGAAAATACGAAGGGAAAAGCACTACTGATTTCTTCAGTGGCCCCACATGGCATACATATTTAATGGTTTTTGATTTGTAACCTTGGTGGCTGTTCACAAGCCTCATTTGGTTTATGGTCCTATATATTCCCTCCTGAATCCAACTATGCAACTGTTACATATTGGTTTGTTCTGTCAACTACTGTTTCCAGCATGCCATTGATATGCCCTGCTGTTGAGACTTTTTATCAGCATGTTCTTTGAAAAGATACTTTCTTCCTGTAGTTACCCTAATTCAGCTCTCCATATGATACCCGGGCAGGTAGCCTGTCATGACAGTATCCAGTTGGCAGAGTTTTATAATATACAACAGTTTTCGGTTCACCTATTTCTAGGTTGTTCGGATACTTATTTTCTTTTTTGCCTCATTGTGATTAATATAACACATAAAGTAATGCTGAGAAAATGTCAAAGTCTTAAAGTTTCCCCAATAGATTAAATACTTCATCCTCCCAGACACAAATGTAATAATACGTAGAACTTTAAAGGTTGTAACTATAAACTAAGAGAGTTAGATACACTATTAAATACATAAAAAAATTCTAAGACATTCTGTAAAGACACACAATTTTGGAGGATATACATTTCCATATACTACTATCAACATGTGCAATAAATGACATGGGAAGAGTGAGGAATACTTTTGAAAAGAATATTTTGCTTTCACTATACTCAAAATATTGTCAACTATATGTTGCATGCTAAAACGTTTCCCCACTGGAAACAGAATATATTCCTATTCAGTCACAATTGTATCTCCTTCTTTGTAGTCATGTTGCCAAACGCAGTGAATATTTTAATTACAAATACTGACCTCTTGGCAAGACAACTAGAATTTTTATGCATGAACAAGTACAGTAGCAAGCCAAAATGCAAGCTATTTATTTTATTTCTGGAATAGTAAAGCTACTTATAGGAAGAAGGCAAAATTTCTTGTGATGAATATATAAGTCCAATAAGTGCTCTGCCTCTCCTGGGTTTACATACCATCAGGACACTCATCCCACTGAGCCCTACTGAGTGGTGCACCTGTTGTTTCCCAAAAACAGGAACGAATGCTGCTGATCTAAAATCTACCAGATTTGCTCAAACATATTTGCCAGGGAGATTACATTACAAATTAATATAAATACTGCAATTTAAACAGAGCACTCAAAGGGGCTTCAAGACATGATTGCTTTTCTGTTAACTTAGAGTTTATGTTATGAACTATATTCTGTTAGGATGCTAAAGAGAATAAAGGATAACATCACCTCAGCATGGAATATATTAAGTGACCTCACATATCTTTTATATTTTTTTAGGGTTTTAAATCATAATTACCCATGAAAATTATTGATTTCAGGAATATAGTTAGGATGAAATATAGAAACGCATGACTATTAGTTCACCCTAAGGAAAAGAAATTAAAATAACCTGACATCAATCTCTTATTTAAGAGACAGAATCATACTCAATTAATTTTAATTAAATTGCTTCATTAGCTTGATTTTTCCTTGACACTGTGGAATCTGTCCTCCTGATTCCATGAAGGATTACCAAGAGTTTCCAACATAACAAATTGCTTCACTTAAGCTTTAGTACTGGTCACATTTAATGATCTGGAAAGGATATGGAGAGCATTTCTGCTATTTTAGTTTGATGATACTTGCAGTACCATATGCTGAAAAATGCTCAGTTTCCAGTGGTTGAGGGAATACATGAGGAAAAACCATGATTGTTGAAGATTATGATTAATTCTTGAAGCTAAAGAACTAGAACAAAATATACTGTAATTGAATTTTGTTTGTTTGTGGAAGGCAAATTATTTATTTAAACTGAACATTAATCAAACATTAAAAAGATGAAATTGAGGTCAATTTTAATTATGAATTTAATTTTTTGTTTTAACTCTACCTTGACATTCAGATAGATGATTTACCTAAAGTTGCTTGAATTGAATCTTAATACATTGCAGTGACAAGGTATTTATAAAAATTACATACGCGCATGCACGCACACACAGAGAGAGAGAGAGCAGGAGAGAAGAGAGAGAGAGAGAGAGAGAGAGAGAGAGAGAGAGAGAGAGAGAGAGAGAGAGAGAAATAATAACTTGTTAATGGAGAAGTTACTGGAATGTGTGTTTTATCAGAATACATATTTATGTTTCAGTTATATGTAAACAGAAAATATTACACATATTAATTGTCTTTTAAAGATGTTCAAGGGATAAAAGAAGATAGGAATGAAGTCAAGAATATGGTAAATCAACAAAATGAAAACATCACTAAAGAGAATAAAAATAAAAGAAAAGGAAATTCTGAAATACAAAACCATCAAATAGAAAAAAATTCAAGAAGTCTTCAAATGTAGTTTACAACGAGCAGTAAAAGAATCAGAGTTTGAAGACACATCACCAGGTGTGCAGAATGAGGAGTTTTAAATACTTAAAGTATGAAGCAAAGGATTTAGAAAATATAATTCTTGGCAATCACATACATTATGTGTTTCAGAAGAACAACAAAATGAAGGAATTATACAAATTAATACTTATAGAAGATTTCCAAAGTTTTATGAAAGATATGAACATAAATATCCAGGCATGTCAAATACAATAAAATACTACCAACTAAAATATTCATTCAAAAAAACCTTATCATCAAACCATTCAAAACCAGAGGCAAAGAAATACTCTTATAAATGAATACAGATTATAAAATTATATGCTAAATCAAAATTACAGTTGATTTCCTATCAAGAATTGTACAGTGCTGAGGACAGTGATCATCTAAATTAAAAAGACTTAAAGAAAACTAAAAAATGTTCAGATTGCTAAGTTTGGCATAGTTATCTTTAAAAAATGGTAAAGAAATTAGGATTTTAATTCTTTAATTAGTAAATTCATTGCCTTTCACTACTGTGGAAACTGTGGTAAAGGCATACTACTGGATAGAAATGGTACTGCCACTAGAAACTAAGTGGAAGTTCATTTTACCGTGGTATTGATGACTGTAGACTCACAGTTGAGAATAAGAGACATAGAAGGCTTCTGTGACAGCCTCCCAAAGCCTCACCCTGCGCCCCCCCAAAAAAACCAGTCTAGACAAGAAGCCATTGAAGAGAACTCTTAAAAATTATGACAGGGATCCTGAATGTAGCTCTTCACAGTTGATGGCTCCAGCAGGGGTGGGGAGTGGGGAATAATTCTGTTTTCTTTAAGGAGCTGGCCACTGGGATATTGATAATGTTCCAGGGAGTAAATAAATAACACAAATTGGACTTGCATTTTGTATTCTTTTATTCTTTATTTTTTCTTTTTTTCTTTTTTTGAGATAAGTCACAGTGTGGGGTGGACCTGGGAAGACTGGAAAGCAAATGTGATCAGGGTGAGTTATGTGCAACTCCCAAATAATCAATTAAATTATTATAATTAAAAAATTAAAGCTATGATGAGGTAAAGGCTGATGTAAATGCAAACACACGCAAGCTATAATGCTAGTGATACTGTGTCTGAGAATTACACTTAAGTATTTTGTTTGGTACAAAATTAAAGATATTAATATATCATAAAATATTTTCTGATTTTAGTTGTATTATATATAAAGATACTATTTTGATGCATAAACCAATGAGAGGGTTGAAACTTTGTATGTCAAGAATCATAGTATGTTGTAGTGGATACCTGTTCTACCTACCTTTGAAGTATCTGACTCTGGGGCATGGCCTGGGGTAAAGCCTTAAGACCTGAGACACAGGTATGCTGGTCTCTTCTCTCCCTCATGAGCTTGAATGGTGCAGACTGACTTAGGTAGCCAGAGCAGTAGGGAACAGTCCCTCAGCCTTCCAGAACCCTGCGATGATTCTCTGACCCTGTTTAGTGAGTTTTCTTTCCTAATAATTTTTTTTTTTACTAATTAAGCAGACTCCCATGGATTTCTTGCTATACCATTAAAAAAATTATTGATGATAAAATTGCATAAATTCAAATTAATCTTTGAAAACATTACCATGGGTAGCCATGAAAAAAATATTGTAGCATGAACATGAAAGAAATAAGAAAACATTTCTCCTCAAAAATGTTTGAACACAGGAAGATCCCAGCACTAAGGAGGTAGAAGTAAGTGAATCTCTTTAAGTTCAGGGCAACCTGGCTACATAGTGAGTTCCAGAATAGCTAGGGCTATGTAGAGATATCTTATCTCACAAAAGCAAACAAGGAAAAAAAATAAAAATAAGAGGCTAATAAATGTAGTGAAGTATAAAAATTTCTGAAATATATACTAAATTTTCTAAATTATAGAAAGTTCTACATTTTTTTAGCATAAAAGATTAAATTTTATTTTGAAAAGACAGACAATATTATTTTTTAAATGTTTAAGTAATAACTTAATATGATGTCTGTGTTTTAAAGTCTCAGTAAAAGGCTGGTTTTAAATCTGAGAATAACTGCACCTAAGCCAAGATTTCTCCCTCCTAGCTATGTTTCATAGAACTGAGTATTTCTGTGCATGTTGCTGGTGTAGAATAAACTGCTAGTCTCACTCAGCTGTAAGCTTTATGAACTATAGTATAAAACTGCTAGGCAAGACATTTCTACTTGTGCATTCGTGGTGCAAGCATTATGACGCTAACTAATATCTCTGGGAATCTAAGCCAGGTATTGTATACTCCTTTAGAAGTCTATGGTACAGGATGCCATTTTAGAGTATGGGGAAGTTAATTCTGTTGTTAAGCAGTGACAAAGCTCCTTATAAATATATAGGTTTACCTATTATTACCATTCCTGACCTTGGTTAGGGAGATCTCTATTTTCAGTAAACTGCAATGAAGGTAGAAAAGTGTGGCTGAATACAAGGTAAATACAATGAATAAATATTGAGTACCAAGCCTTAAACAAGACATTTCAACCATCCAATTCAAGGCTCATGGAACATTAGGGAAGATGTGTCAGAAAGACCGTAAGAGCCAGAAGATAGGAAGAAGGGCTGCAAAATACATTCTAGTCAAATCACAATCAAGAACTCTCATAAACTACAGATGGCTACACTGGGTTTGCACAGGAATCAATATCCAGGCAAGGTGGAAGAAGGACTCAGAGGAATTCCAAATTATTTCTTATAATTAGATTCATGGAAAAGGAAATCATTGTCTTCAGTTGTGTACTCACTAGTGACACCATAGCCTCCAATGGAAGGTTCTTATCCAGTGGTCACAAGGATGGTCCTAATTAATCTAAATGAGTCAGAAAAAACAAATCAATAGTCATGAAATTGGGGAAGGGACTTCTATGGAGGAGGTAGGAGAGAGTATAACCAGAATAAGGTATATACAATATATGATATTTTCAAATAGATTGACTGACAATTAAGAGTATAAATGATATTCCATAAGAAGAGTAATAAAATGAGAGCAGAAATGACTATACTAGTACAAGACAAAATACACACCAAATAATAAAATCATGAGAGAAAAAGAAAGATTTTATTCTTTACTACAGCATTCAATATAGTAATAAGACATTATAATTATAAGATGTCATATACTTGACACACAAATTACAATACAGGAAACAAAAGTTGAAGTAACTGAAAGCAGAAAGATAACAGTTGGTAAATTGTTAGTTACTAAATACTCACACTCAATAATCAATAAAGCAACCATGGATTAAGTGAAAAAAAAAACAGGATATGGGGAAGATGTAGACAATGAGTTTTCTCTACTACATATAGAAACTTCTACTCATAGCCAGACTGTATGTTCTTCTCAAGTGCACACAGATGAAAATTACATACAAATGATATATGCATATGTTCATATTTATATATATATGTGTGTGTATACATAATATACACACATTATACACACAGACATATACACACACAAACACACACACACACACACACACACACACACACACTCACACACACATATTGAAGCTTCATTATTCACCATCAGAGTAAGGCACATTAAAACTATGTTTAACTTTCATCTTACTTCAGACAGAATGGCTTAAGGTAAAAATTTTTAAAAAGGGAAAAGGTAAGACAAAAGGATGATGACACACTCAATCATGGATTTAGAGAAAGTTCATTTGGAGTACAAACTGGCAAAGCCATGATGGAATTTCATGTTGAGGTTTTCCAAAAGCAGAAATAGATCTTCAGCAACACCTCACATGATCCAGCTATACTATTCTTAGACATATTCCTAAAGGACTCCATATCCTACTACAGAGATATCTGCACGTCCATGTTTGTTGCTTGATTGACTATTCACAATTGTCAGGAAATGGAAATGGCTAGACACCTATCACCTGATGAATGGATAATGAAAAAAAAAGATTCATTTATTCAATTGAAAATTGTTAATAAACTGAGAAAAACTAAATTATAAAATTGTCAGGTAAATGGAAGGTGGGGGACATTCTGAGAAAAATAAACCAGACACAGAAAGATACACTTGGATTTTTTTCTCTTTTTGTAGATATAATCTTTGAACCTTCAAATATATATATATATATATATATATATATATATATATATATATATATATATATATATTCCATTTGGAATACACACAGAAGTCAGGGAATATCTCATTTAGAAGAGCTAAAGTAGGGGAAACCAAGCCCACTGGAATTATGGGTTGAAAAGGAATAATGAGACAGGAAAGATTTAATATGGTGGGTGAGCAAAGCACAGGGTGAAGGAGTGAATAAGAAGAAGGATAAACAATGTTAAAGACTTTCAGAAAAGTCACATGAAAGCCAGGTATTCTAGGGCTGTGGAGTGGCTCAGTGGTTAAGAGCATATACTACTCTTGCAGAAGACATTGGTTTTGCTCCTATTTCCAACATGGCATCTCACAATCACCTCTACATCCAGTTCCAAAGAAACTGACATCCTCTTATGATGCCTATGGTGTTATGCACACACACTGTATCCATGCAGACATTCATGTGAACACACATATACAGGTATGTACATACACAGAAATATACACAAGTATGTACATACACATGCATGGACATGTGTGCATATATTCATTTGTGTGTGTGTGTGTGTGTGTGTGTGTGTGTGTGTGTGTGTGTGTGTGTGAAAGCCAAGACTTGACATTGGTGACTTCCTCTATTACTTCTATTTCTCTGTATTTTTTCTATAACCCAAGGTTTATTACTGAGCCTAGAATCTGGAGCATATCAGCTTACCTAGATGGATTTTCCAGCAAAACCCCAGATCCAAAACCCCAGGATCCTCCTCACTCCATTCCCCAGTGCTGAAAATATAGGTACCAATGGGCTCTAGTAGCTCTGAACTCAGGTCCTCATGCCCATCTAACTTATTAGTACTGAGATAGTACACATACAAACCCTCAAAGTAGCATTTATTATTAGTTTATCATATATCCAATTTTAAAGAAATACATAGGTACATATGTTATTAAGATATTTTCTGAATTTTACTTATTTTATTCATTTCCAATTTACAATGTAACACAGATGAGTAGTTAATAGCTTTGGATATTGCTGCCTACAAATCCTCTTGGGTGTTTTGGGAAAATCACCATAATAAAAATATTCTCTCCTTGAAGATCTAAATATATCCTTACACTTAGTTAGAGATCCATTAATTTCCTTGTGAATGATTCAATATTTGCCACTTGTGACAGAAGTTTCTTTGGAAGGCATTTAATAAGAAAATTGGAGCCAATTGCTTCTTTCCAAATTGACTACATCTTACATTACTTAATCATTATTTACTTTCTTTTCAGAGAGTAGAAATGCATGTGAATCTGTGATGAGCTTGTTTTCTTTGGAATTCATGCAAGAGAACAAAATATTATAAAGCCCATCCATTATCAACTAATGAAACTCTATTTTGTGATAGTCTCACTTAAAATGAGCTCCCTTTTCTGTATAAAAACCAACATATATGAAGATATTTGATGATTTGTGGTAATTTAATTATATAACTTTAGCCTTTACTCACTGAAGTATAAAGAATGAAAAATATGCAGTGAGCTTTGATCATGAATTAAAAAGAAGTCATTTAAATGCACGTATTAACCAGCAATTTCAATGCCATCACAAATTCTTCGATTATGAAATTTAGTATTTAATTACTAAGAAATTATTACCAATTTCCATTAATGATAGAAGCTGTACATTTGACAAGTATTCAAATTCAAATATTGGTTATCTTGAATGAACAAAACCACTTTTCCCTGAATATACAGTTTTTCTCACCATTAATAATTATGCATTAGAAAACAGATAACAATCTCTCAAAGCACATGTCAAGGATGATGTGAGCAAAATCTTCTGTACTAACATTTAAGGAAAAACAGTTGAAGGTAAATAACATGCTTTCATTTATTACAGATTGCTAATTATTAGCCCTAATCCATATGCCCCCAGACTGAAGAGTTGAAAATTCAGCATAAGTAATACATGAATTACAATATTTTCTTAGTATCCAGTCAAACTGTTCAACAGCATCATTTTATACAGTTATGTTTATAAGCAGTTACAAATTCCATCAAATTTGAGTATTTCCAAAACATACATCATTTGTATAAACACTGCTTTAAAATAAATTTGAAGGAAATACAAAGAACAGCTAAAAAGAAGACAGAAAAAAATGTAAACCAAACCAACCATGTTCCACCCTGCTGTCATCCAGTAAAGTGAGCATTGCCTTTACATGGCCAAGATATGGATGTGGTGATCCTGAAAACACACACACACACACACACACACACACACACACACACAAAACTTTGGTGGTGTGGTTTAGCATTTTGTTTTTAGCATTATCATCAAACTACAATAATGTTGGGATCTTCAGTATGAAAGTAAACAGATGAACTGTACATGTTGGAATATTTCTGCGTTTACAGATAATCAGTAAAAGCAAGTTCAAGACAAAACTCAGGTGTGTAATAAAGCTGGGCTCAAAACCCAAAAACAATGTTTAGTAAATGAAATAGACCCAGTAATGGTTTCATTATGTGGCCTTTGCTTTCTGGGGTGGTACCTCTAATGCTACCATGTAAATATTGTGATACAAAATTGGGAAACAACAGGGAAGACGCATGCAAAACCAATATTAATGTCACTATTGCACTAGGCATTTAAAATTGAGGCTAAAAATCTAATGGCTCCTTGTTAAAGACAGAATGTGAGGCTGGAAAAAAAAACTTCTAGCTGACACTTTGAGAAATGGAAATCGAACAACTGTGACTCCAGCAATGTTTACCAGCATTCCTCAGAATACATAAAATTAAAAGTGGGGACACCGGAGAACAATGGATATAGGGCAGAAATAGATTGATCAATATACATCTTAATTCAATGAACTACTTTTATAGATATCCTAGCCCGAAATCTGTTTTATAATTTTGAATATATTTTATATTCATTTAACATTAATGAAATAATATTCACAGGCAAGGAACACATATAGGTATTATGGCAAATGCAAGGAAATATTGTAACCTGGTATATGTCTCATGAAAGACTACTAAACTAGTTCATTGGCATTGGCATAAATGAAATAATCTGAGTGTTTCTGAACTTGTAAATTCTAGACCAGCAAAGCTTTCCACCGGTTGCACTGATTCCTCTCAATGTGGTGTCCTTACTGTGCATGGAGCTTTGCTTGGGCAGCCCCACTGATGCTCTTTACAGAACACCTTCCAGCAGCATTTCCCTCACCTCCATCTCCTAGTGCAGAGCAGGCAGTGTCCCTGTGTTCATCTGTGCTTCCTTTAAACATATTGAATTAATATTGGCATGTGTACATTTAGATGTATAAATTGTGTGTGTGTGTGTGTGTGTGTGTGTGTGTGTGTGTGTGTGTGGTGTGATCTAGGTGTGTGGTCAGGCAACACGCACGTGTGGTGTGCAAGTTACTGGATAACTTTGTGGAGTAGGTCCTCCTCTCTTTCCACTGTATGTGCTCTGGGAATTGAACTCCATTAGTCAGGCTTGGCACTTGCTAAGCCAAACTAGTGACCCTTCAACAGTGTTCTAAAAAAACAAGTAAACAACAATGGTTCAGTTAAAACTATCTCAAAGATATTAATTTCAATATAATAATCCTCATTTCATGCAAAATGCTATATTCATTTCTTCTCAGAATGTCTAAAGATGTTTTACATATAAATTTACCATTTAATTAATCCCTATATTTTTAAGACAGGTCCACCATTATTCTTTTTGCTATACAAAGATAAAGAGTTAGGGCAGAAAACATTAATGAGAAGGTATTACAGAAGTTGGAAGGTGTAAGTAATTCAATATTACTCATATTTTTTACATTTAAAATTTTGATAGAAACATACCATATGTCTTTGTTAGGGAATAATCTGGAAAGGAAATAAATACACAGTCCAACACACACACACACACACACACACACACACACACACACACACACACACACACAAGCACACTACTCAAAATTTCACCATTTAATGAACCGTTTAGCTTCAATGAGTAAACACTGCTTTTCCTTTGATGCTGACAGTGGCTTATTTGGCCTCATTCATTTTCTTCCTTTCTAGTGGCCCAGAGACTGACTGGGTTTGTGTAACATTCAGACGAAAGAGAAAACACAGGTCCTCTCTTTGACACCAGGTCATTTACCAAAGAAAGCAGTGAACACAAATTAATGTGATTTCCTCAGCTCCGCTAGCACCAGTGCTTCTGAGGCCAGACCTAACGTGGCTTCAGCTCTGCCTTCACCAGCATGGCTAATGTCATTCCCAGGGCAGGCTGGTTTCCGCCTTCAGTCAGCAGACATACTTACTTTCTCTGAACATTTCTCTTTTTCAAATACGTATAGTGACAAAGTTAGATATAGCATGGATTTACATTTTTAGGCAATGAATATTATAAGGCATAAATCAGCAGAATCCATTACATACTCTGAACTAACACCCAAGTAGCACAACTGGAGTGAGAGGCACCTTGTTAAAACTGTTGTTCTTAGGACTGAATCTGCTCTGAATAGGTATGTTCCGACCTGTTCTGTCCTTATGGCACGCATCATCAGCGACTCACTGTAGCTAGAGTTTTCCTGCCTTGCCCACAGTCAGGATAAATCTTTGTCACCTGCCAGTCCCACAGCTGCTCAGACCCAACCAAGTAAACACAGAGATTTATATTGCTTACAAACTGTATGGCCGAGGCAGGCTTCTTGCTAACCGTTCTTATAGCTTAAATTAATCCATTTCCATAAATCTATACCTTGCCACATGGCTCATGGCTTACTGGCATCTTCACATGCTGCTTGTCATTGTGGCGGCTGGTAGTGACTCCTTCTGCCTTCCTGTTCTTTCTTTTTTCCTCTTTGATATTCCCGCCTATACTTCCTGCCTAGCCACTGGCCAATCAGTGCTTTATTTATTGACCAATCAGAGTAATTTGACATACAGACCATCCCACAGCACTTCCACTTTTCTTTTCTTTTCTTTTCTTTTCTTTTCTTTTCTTTTCTTTTCTTTTCTTTTCTTTTCTTTTCTTTTCTTTTCTTTTCTTTTCTTTTCTTTTCTTTTTTTCTTTTTTTTTTTAAAGGAAGGTTTTAACTTTTACACAACTCCAAAGCCAGCTTGGTATATTTGGGAATTTGGGTATAGCTTCTCTTACTACTTCCTGCTGGAGGGGGGCGCTGTATCTTATGGGGACACAAAGAAAATTTTAGAATTATGGCAGTGGTGGCACACGCCTTTAATCCCAGCACTAGGGAGGCTGAGCCAGGCAGATCTCTGTGAGTTTGAGGACAGCCTGGACTACAAAGTGAGTTCTAGGAAAGGTGCAAAGCTACACAGAGAAATCCTGTCTCAAAAAACAAAACAAAACAACAGACTCACTGCTCTACCTGACAACACTTTGGATGGAATGTGCTAGATTTTACTCTGTTTTTCATATATCCTCATTATAAAATTAGGCCTAAAGCTTGTTCAAAAAATTGTGTGGAAAACTAAATTATCAGCCTAATGAACTAAATAATATCATATGCAGACAAAAAAAATTAGGAAACTTTGCAGTTGTTTTGGGACAAAATGTAAATATTCAGAATTCTCATTTTCTTTCCCAAACCACTGGCTTTTACAAGTCTGAACAAAGATTCATTTCTACACATTATTTCAATTTGCCACAGACAGCATGTATAGACACTCATATAAATTTCAACTAATTATGTTCAGAATTAAGGAGAGTGCTTTGAATTACAATAAGGAATGCTATTCTTACTAACCCTGTCTTTTAAGAAAGCTAAATGTCATTAATTTCCCAATAAAAATTAGAATATTAATCTCATGTAAATAAAGTGTTCCCTTCACCAGGCATAATGATAATGTACTGTGAAATTGAATTGAAGTGTGTCTGCTGGTAAATGTTTATCCCTTCTTAATTTTAATTTAGTCAAATAAATATCCACAGGCATAATTTAAGTTACCATCAAGTGTTTAACACTTTTAAAAGTATTAAAAGGATCTTGAGGTTATCTACTTCAAAAATTTCATTTCATGAGTATATTAATTGAGAGAACAATTAAAAATGTTAATTGAGAAAAAAACAAAATTCTATTTTCAAAACAAGAAAAACAAAGGTTCAGAAATTTAATAGATTCTGGCGATAGCCCAGATCATAAGAAGGTACGCTCACAGAAATAAACATAATTAGAACTGAAAATACTACACAGATTGTACAGTTGCCTATAAAGGAAGCAGGTAAGGAATGCCATGGATTCTAGCCCCCCCACACACACATCCAGCTTTTCCAATGCCCTGACAGGATCATGTTTTTATATAAAAATTATGGATTATAATGAAAAATAAATCTTTTTGGGGTATCTTAATCTACTATTAGCAGCCATGGTTCATTTCTTACTAATTTTGATTTGATAAATAAAAATTAAGTTCTATGAAATTAAAAATTGTTGACTTAAATGAAAATAAATGCAATACTTTTTTTCAGTTTTTGTTTGTTCTTTTTTTTCCTCTATTTTCCCTTCCTTTGAAATATATATATATTTTTTGGGGGGGGAACACATTTACTGTGGTAGTACTTTGTTTCATTTTTCTACCCAAATTTGCCATCCTGCAAAAATAAGTACTGTAATTACTAAAATAAAGTATTCTTCAGAAAATAAGACCTTGTACCAACACTTTTTTTTAAGAACACATATTTCTTGCTTTTCATTTTGTGAGTTTATTGACTTTGGTTGCACAGGATTGCTTATAGGAAATTGTCCTCTATAGACAATGACAGCATAATTGTATGTTTAGAATGAATGTTAGTATTAGCACTGCTTTCTACAATGATATTGTAAAGATTTAAGCATTTTTAGTACATTTTGAAGCCATTCTGTAATTGTTAACCATATACTGCTACATAGACCAATTTCCTTGCCCTGTCACTTTCTGGAATGCCTACAAAAGATGTTTTATGGTGGATGGGTAATAAAGTTCCTAGCATGTACTGTTTTAAGACATAAGTAATAATAGCTTATCAGCAATTTAAGACAGCATCATGTATTGACATCAGAAAGAAAGAGTTATTCATTATCAGGACAATTAAAGCCATTGGAACGGCCTCGTACTAGACACCTTGCACAGCCTTGATGCAAAGAGAGGCACTTGGGACTGCCTCTACTGAATGTACCAGGCTCTACAGACTCCCCATGGGAGACCTTGCCTTGTTGGAGGAGGGAATGGAAGGTGGGTTGGAGAGGGAGGTGAGAGGAGCAGAAGGAGTGAAGAGAGAGGGATCTATGATTGGCATGTAAAATGAAAAAAATTCCTTAATTTAAAAAAAGTGCAAAAGATATCAAGTGTCAATACCTTCTCAGTTTTATCCTCATGTTCAAATTCTATTTGTTCTCACTCCCCCACTGTCTTCATCTGCTTTTTCTTCATGATTATGGACATAGTACCTCTCCATGATTAGCACACCCACTAAGAATGTCCAATTTATACCAAATCATGATACTCTCTGTCAAGCACAGAATGTTAGATCCAGCAGTGAGACATTTTTAAACTGGATATTCTGCCATCTTAAGCTCTGGGTGCTCACTCTTTGTAAAACATGTCTGCAGTAATTTCCACATAAGTCATTGCCATGATAGTATATAGTTCCCTTTGTAACTACTGGAACTGGACAGCAGAAGTGGAGTTGGGAGAATTCTTGGAGACACAATGGCACCTTTCACGAAAAGTCATGAATATTCTGCACTTTTATTGATCCACCTAACTCTCTAGTTCCTAGGAATATTTTTCTTGTTTCTTTCTGCTGTGATAAAACACTGATTATAACCAACGTGGGAAGAAGTAGGTTCCATTTGGCTTATATTTCCAGGTTCCAATCCATCACTGAGAGTGGTCAGGGCAGGAACTTGGAAGTAAGACCTGCAGAGTAAAGCTGCTACTGGCTCTCTCTGGCTCACTCTCAAGCTATTATTCAGCTGATTTTCTTAAAATGTCCAGGCTCACTTGCTTTTTTTTGCCTGCAGTGGGCAGGGTCCTCATGCTTCAATCATCAGTCTAGACAATTTCACAGGTATAACCACATGCCGATCTATTCTGGACTATCCCTCAAATAACACACCCTCAGATGTCTCCCAGCTACGTTAACAGCTGAAATTAAATTGGATAATACATTACTCACTTCTTTCACTTGTTTACATGGGGGAACTAATCTAAGAGTTTCTCTCAAGGTTCTTGTCTTTCATTTTGCTTTGAAACATGTCTTATCTCATTGTATAAATGACCTTATTGTGGTTACTGGCCTATAATAGACTGTTATGACCCCAGGATTGGGCTTTTTAAAAAAAATTGGGTAGCATTTCTAGACTTATTGACTGAAGGGGTGTGGTCATCTTCTCTGCAAAAATAGAGATTAACAGAGTACCTTACATGACGTGAAGATAAGATAAGAAAGGAATGAAGCAAGAAAATACTGTATTACCTTACTTTTGTATGGGTCTTAATGAGCAGGACAGCTCACAGTAAAGAATAGATTCATGACTATTAAGTCTGGGGAAGAAAGTGAGTCAAGCTAGTGGAAGGAAAAGGCAGGTATACGTCAAGGCCAGAAAGGTACAGCAGAACAGCAGGAATAATTCTGAAGACCTATTACATAGGTGAGTGACTGTAGTTAATCACATTGTGCTGTATGCTGGAAAACAGCATGGCAGATTTTAAAATTCTCCCCACAAACAATGGCACATCTATGAGCGTGAAATGATAATTCATTGGATATAATCATTCTTCAGTGTTTGCATACACCATACACTTTTATACTGTAAATGCATAAAATGCGTTCCAATTTAAAAAGATTTCAAAAAATCTTATTTTAGATTTTACTGTCTTCTTTGTTTACATAGTATATTATGTTTACTTATCAGAGTTTTCTCTAAAATGGCATGCAGCAACACATAGAGAATGCAAAGATTTGTTTCCTGGCAAAGAGATTCATTTTCCTGAAAAATAAACAACTGTACATCCAAAGGAGAGCTCCTGAATGTCTTTTTAGGGTAAGCAAAAGACATTTTTAAAACATCAAAAGGTATGTATGTCAGGTTTTTACATTACACTCTGCCTCTCATTATGTTGTCTTAGATAAAGGTGTTTGAAATTCGATTTTTTTTTAATGTTGGCAATGATGAGTAAATCATGACATAGCCAACAAATTGCACTAAGCTGCTGTTTTCCCACCACATAGTTTTTAAGTTGATTAGTGGAAAGATGTAGAAGTCATCTCACTTCTGCACCCTGATAGTAGACTCTTAAGATAAACTCAGTCAAATTTCTCTTCTCTGTAATGAATTATAATCTTCTTCGATTTTTAGAATGTTATTCATGTGCCTAGCAATATTATTTGCACCTTCGTATGGGTTGAATGTTGTGCTCTGTTAAATCCCATAAATTCAAGTCCTAACTACAGAGTGATAGTATCTAGATTTGGGTCTATAGGCAGAGGGCATGTTACAGATTAAGTCACAAGTATGGAGTCTCTACAGCCCTCTACGAAAGCTATAACAGAAGATGTTCTGGATACCAATTGAGGATGAGGGCATCAGAAAGAGGGCCATTCAATAGCTGACCTTCATCCTTGGTTTTATAAGCCTTAAATCTGGGAGATGGGGCTGCTGCTTCCTTATAACAGCCCATGCTAACTAAAAGAGGAAGCTTCAAGAATATGAATAAGGTCACAGCATTCTCTTTAAGCGACACTGTACCTTTATTTATTTATTTATTTATTTATTCATTTATTTATTTATTTATTCATCCTTAAGAACTGAGCTACTTTCTTTTGATATCTAGGATGTTGATATTGCTTGAAACATTTTATCTCATGGGTGTGTTTGTGACATGACTGATCTGAGGAAGAGCTATTTGCCATACTAATAACTCAAATTTTTGCAAGAATATATCACACAATATACTAAATATACACCACAAAGGACATCTCCAAAAACCTAGCTGAGATTTAAAAATTTAGTAATGAAGAAATGCTTGTGTAGTACTGGTAACAAGATTATACCTACCCAAATATACTAATTATTTTTTAGAGCAGATGAGAATCTGAAAGTACAGCTCATAATAATATCATCATGAAAATTAAGGAACATTTAAATGAATTTTTTCCTCTTAACTCAAATATTCTTTTTTATTATTATTATTATTATTATTATTATTATTATTATTATTATTTTATAACACCATTCAGTTCAACATAATAGCCACAGAATCCCCTGTTCTCCCCCTCTCGCCCACCCCTCCCCCCAGCCCACCCCCCATTCCCACCTCCTCCAGATCAAGGTCTCCCCCGAGGACCGGGGTTGACCTGGTAGACTCAGTCCAGGCAGGTCCATTCCCCCCTCCCAGACCGAGCTAAGTGTCCCTGCATAAGTCCCAGGATTCAAACAGCCAACTCATGCAACGCGCCCAGGACCTGGCACCAATGCACAGCTGCCTCCCAAACAGATCAAGCCAAATGACTGTCTCACCCGTTCAGGTGGCCTGATCCAGTTGGGGGCCCCTCAGCCTTTGGTTCATAGATCCTGTGCTTCCATTCATTTGGTTATTTGTCCCGGTGCTTTATCCAACCTTGGCTTCAACAATTCTCGCTCATATAAATCCTCTTCTTACTCACTAATTAGACTCCCAGTGCTCCACCAGGGGCCCAGCCGTGGATGTCTGCCTTCAGATTCCTCAGTCCTTGGATGGGGTTTATGGCACCACTATTTGGGTGTCTGGCCATCCCATCACCAGAGTAGGTCAGTTCCTGCCGTCTCGCGACCATTGCCAGCAGTCTTTTGAGGGGGTATCTTTGTGAATCTCCGTGGGCCTCCCTAGCTCTCTGCTTCCTCCCCTTCTCACCTTCTCATGTGGTCTTCATTTACCATGGTGGCACATATACACAATGGAATACTACTCAGCAGAGAAAAACAACGACATCACACGGTTTGCAGGCAAATGGATGGATCTAGAAAAAATCATCCTGAGTGAGGTAACCCAGACTCAGAAAGACAAATATGGTATGTACTCACTCATAGGAAGATGCTAGATGTGGAACAAGGATGACTAGACTGCTACTCACATCACCAGTGAGGCTACCTGGAAAACGGGACCCCAAAAAAAGACACGGAGAAATGGACAAGATCTACATGAATAGCCTGGTCATGAGTGGGAACTCAAATATTCTTAATGGAAAACAGAACATAATTTAATACTGCAGCAAATGGGACTGTTTTCAGATTTGTTTTTTTTTTTTAAAGATTGCAGCCAAGAAATGCAATAAAATTGTACATTGAACAAGTTGAGACATGTTTAGATGCTTAGTATATTTCACATACATTTTCTATAACTATTCAGAAAGAACCTTGTGACTATGTATGTACACAAATACACACACACACACATATGTGTACACACAACTTTCCAAGTCTACAAAAATAGATACTTAAGTGAATCATTACATATTGATTTGGTTAAGCCAAGATTCAAGATTCCCATATAGCCAACTAATCATGCCTAGCTGGGTCTGCAAGTATACTTTGCAAGGATATTTGATCCAAAGAATGAGTCAAGAAGATGAACCCTCAGCAAAGAGGGCAGACATCATCCAGTCCTTTGATTGAAACCATGTAGATCACAGAGAAAAAAAAAGTTAATTTCTTTAAAAATTATTGAGTTAGAACTGCTTTCTTCTCTTGCCCATCATGAGGAGGGTTTGCCATACCAAGCCTTAAATTGGAGACTATGCCATGTGGACAATATTCTGTCACCAAATGGAAATCATATATGGGAGATCAGGAATGGCAGGACCAGACAGGATGAATGACATGAAGTGACCTAAGCATCCACTGTGCATCTGATGCTGTACCACCTTCTCATTTCCACCATGTAATAAGACTCCATGAGCGGTTCTTAAAATTGGCTGACACATGGAAGCTGACAAGCACCTCAGCTCACAGATGGGACTTCGTGTTCTGAACTCTCCTAGAGGAAGGAGTAATGTTTGAGCTTACTGAAAAATGGTCTTGCTTGAGATGCATTCCCTGGAATGAATGTGCTATCTTCTGTTGAAACTTTTATTTATATGAAGATGCTTTATATTCTTCTATTTTACTTTACATGAAACATTGCTTCTCATTCATGAACTTATTTCAAATCTAAAGGAGTGTATACATGGGACTATGCTTATAGGATTCCCTGCTATAATCATTTCTTCATATCCTGAATTGGGTAGCTTAACAGATAGGTAAAACACTCATTTGCATAATCAAGTTCCATTACCTATAATGCAGCAATAGGACTTTGGTCAGGTTCTTCAGATATTGGGAGCTCTAAATCAGTGATTAATATATAGTAGTTTTATGCAAGCTAGGATTCTTGAGTGCAGACATCAAAAAGTATAATGAGACAGGTCTTGCTATATATTGTTCTTCGTAATCCAACAGTAATTTTTTCCATGGATCTGCAGCTTTATGCTTTCCTAGCCTGGAGTTCTAACTTCTGTTAGGAGGAATGCATCCACCAAACATACATCATAAATTCATTTTAACTGGAAGTTAAGACTTAGATTCTTTGGCATCTAATTACTCATACATCTTAAATCCACAGGCCAGCAAGAAGGCAACTGCCCTAGTTAGTGTGATTCTCAAGTGTCAAAAGGAAACTTACCATGGAAGTAAGGAACAGTGTGCCTGGAATGTATATTTCTTGAATGCCACTAATTATTACCATTCATTGAGACTAAAATCAATGGAAACTACAGCATGTTAAACAACTAAAGGACTACAAATGGGACAGATGACTTTGTATTTGGATTTCTGTCACCTTATCACACCAGGTAAAGGATTATGACAAGCTGATTGCTTGATAAAGTAAAGCAAATGGTAAATAGAAGGAGGTGACTTTAAGTTTATTGAATCCATAAGGCCAATGACAAAACGACTACTATTCCCATGGGTGTCCCCTATGTACCAACCAATTTCATTAGCTCTCTCTTCTTTAAACACAGTTGCCATCAAATTAAGATATACTGACTCATATTGGTACTGAAGTATGACCCTTTTCATATATATATATATATATATGTTATAAGATGGAAAGGAAATATAAGAACCTTACATATACTGCTGGAAAACTGGTCCATTGTTCAATGTAGTCTTTTCATTTAAGGACAATTTATGGCTATGTTTTTATCTTTATTTAAAAATTAAAGTGTGTTTTAGGAAAATATCTATGTTTGATTAAGGGATAGACATGTGATAGATAATTTTACATATCTACCTATTAAAGGATGATGTCATAGAGCTGGTAAAACATGATTTCTGAGTGAGATTTTTCTAAAAGATATCAACATCATAATCTATGGTACGAGCAAAGAGTTGTCAGTTAAAATTTTTGGATGTGTCATAAAACATTTCTTAGATAACAAATAAATGATTTTTCCAGAAACATAAAAATTAAAATATTTCTCAAATCTGATGGCTCCCAGATCTCTGGGTCACACATCACCATGCCTATTCTTCTCTTATAGAGAGCATCCTCTTCTCTTCCCTTCATAGACTTCCTTGCCATCTCAGCCCACCATCCTCCCAATTCTTCAGCACACATTCAGATTTCCCTAGTGCATTTTTCCATGGGATGTCTTCCCTTTAAAATCAAGATTGCATTATCTGACTGAAATAATGGATCATTTGGCCATGAGTAAAATGGTGTGTAGAGGCAGAAGCCTGTCACACACAGAAAAATCTAACTCTAACTTTTACAATGGTTGTTGCTCAAGTAACATCAAAAAAAAATTCAACATTTATAGCCTTCTATCCGAGGACATCCAATTTCATCACTGATTACATACATTTTCTGTTCCCTTCTTGTATAGAAAGTATATATACACAGATCATTTTGAGCACATTTTTTATTTATCTAATGCAATATATATCTAATGAAGACTATTGCCAAGAAAGCAGTTCCCATTTGAAAATTCCCAGTAGAAACATAAAGCAAAATTAATCAACATGTTTATGTACAATTGATTGGAAAAAAACAAGAACTTAAAATTCCACAAGATTACCAAACATAATAATAACACAACACTATTCTTCCAGTACAGTCCTGATCCTTGCCAGAACATAGAATTATACTGTCAAAGTTCATTTATTTATTATAATGTGAACTGAAACATACTATGGTAGACTTTACTATGATCCCAGGCTCAAAGGTAATCATAAAATACATTAAATGGCACTGGTACTATTCTTGCCACATTGGCTCTAAATCTATCATTCTATATCGTACAATTATATAATTAATGCTTAGAAATCTACTTTATTGAAGTATAGGGCATACTTGAGTCTTCCACACCTGGCAATGTCTATGACTACTCCTCAATACTGAATTATTGTTCACTGAGTATATTGCTTAATAATTCACAAACACTCAGGGTTGCTTGTAAAATAGAAAGCTTGCAACACTACACTTAACATTAGGTTCATCAGCTTTATTTGTGTTAATTAAGCACAGCTAATGAGCTAATTCTTATTTATTCACATTGAGGCAATTTTCTTTGCCAGATCAGTGAATAGTTTGTAAAGACAGAAAATCAAAAGGCTGTACCATGGAATATGTTGGGGCACTTGAAATCATACTTTTCTACATATATTATTCACACAGCAACTACAAATGTTAATAAAGCACTAGAGAAATACTTGCTACTTAGATTATATGATCTGATTGTGTCCTTAGTCAGCTTTTTTAAAAATGTTATAAATATCTGGGAAAGAATGTGAAGAGAAAATTTTATAAAAAAGATAGCTTTGCAAATCACGTCCATGGAAACGAAGTAGGTAATAGGAAAAAAAGATACAACAAAAGAAATTATAAGAGCAAAGATCTTAATAAAAGCCCATTTTTTTTGTTATGTGTCCCTTACCAGGTGAGCATTAAGACAACTGCAGTCAAGTTCTCTTTCAGACCTTACAACGTATCAGTAAGTTAAAAGGACCCTATCCATTACAATGCATATGCCACTAGCATAAGGTAGGAAAATGGTAAATTGGAACCCATCAATGTGCATAGCATCTACTACTGTGAAATGACAAAATGTGTCTTTCATAAAAAAATACAGTTCTTATTTGTTTGTATCACATTTCCTAAAGTTTACATCACCTATATGTTGATAACAATGATAACAATTTCAAAATAAATTAATTAAAATAAATGTAACCCATTTATATAGGATTACAATAATTTTGATTTATTTCAAAATACTGACAGGAATAATATTTGCCTCCAAAAAATATCCTATTTCATTCATATTTTCTTGAAAGAACTACGTACATGAGCATGACATCTATGTTATATATATATATATGTATATATATATATGCTATATATATATGCTATATATATATATATATACATATATTTATCTGAGTTTACTCCTATAACAATAATACACACACACACACACACACATTTCAATACAACTAACTATATTTTGTATTTTCTATCAGGGATAATACAAATTTTATCTCTCAAAATGTATTCATCCAATTGATTTTTATCTATGAACTTACCATCATTCCTTTATTTAGAAGTCTATGTGAGGTGATGTAGTGAGGAAGTTGAGTACAACAATAATAGAAACTTCAGTTTCAACTCTAAACTCTTTATCTTGGTGATCACATATTTTGGTATTTTACTCTAGCAGATTTTGTGTGTATTGATGGGCTACATATTTACTATTTGGCAATTTCCCATTCCTCATCTGACACTTGAGCAAGATTTTCCTGTGTGGATTTGTGTCAACAATATATTCCTGTATTTAGATCACACATTGTTGATATTTCATAGGGCAATTGCACTGTCCTTGCTGGTGCTTAGCTTGGCTTGATCCTTTGATGTCAATATAGACTACCTGACCTCTAGCCATTTATCAGCCATCCACACTTAAACAGGAAGCCACCTTTTTCTGAGGACTGAATTTGACATGTCCTTTGGAGCTGGACTCTGACTTCCCTCTATACCATGTGATTCCAGCAACTCTAATAGTCACTCCCCTCTGGAGCTATGTAGTCTCTTATCTTATCAGTATAGATGGTCCCTCAGGTCACTTCTGAAACTGTTTAACTGTGATGCAGCCTCTTTAAATGGGAACTATACACATGCATGTAGATCTATTTAGTCATGCTGTGTGTTGTGTGATATGAGAGATAATATTACTAATTAATGTTGAAGTAAAACCTACATTTCTTAGATTGGAACATGGAAACTTGTGAATTTACTGTTATAGTGGGAAGACATATATATATATATATACATATATATATATATATGTATTTTACATATATAGTCTTCTGCATCAATCCTTTTAAATAGCATAAGATATTACATCTCAGTCTCACTCTAATATAGTAAAATATATAGTAAAGCTCTATAACTTTTAAGGAAAGGCAGTTATACTGCTAACACTAAAACCATTTAAAAAACATGTGGGCACATATTCCACCTGCAGCCCAAATGTACATGAATATATACGTGTGTGTGTGTGTGTGTGTGTGTGTGTGTGTGTGTGTGTGTATTCCTTTTGACTAATTTTGGGGGGGGATTTGTTCAATCATTAAAAGTATTTTAGGTCAGCATATAAAGTTATCTTTCATTGCTATAATAAATCAATTATATAATGCTTACTATATATGCAGCACAATTTATAAATGTACTTTATAAATATTAACATCAATTCACCCTTCATGACTATTATCTGAGTGGGTATCATGAGGTCTTTTCATAATGCTCTTATACAGATAGACCAGGAGATACATGGGGAGATAATAAAACTCTGTACTTCTTTTTAATTCTTCTGAGTCAATCTTTTTTAGTACTCTAAAGTATCGCATTTCAGTCCCATTCCAACTATAGTAAATTTGGTAAGGCTATGTAACTTTTAAAAAGAAGTTACACTACTAGAATGTAAACTATTTAAAACGCTTGTATACACATTATCCTTTTAGCAGCCCAAACATGAACACACACATGAGATGATAGATGATAGATAGATAGATAGATAGATAGATAGATAGATAGATAGATAGATAGATGATAGACAGATAGATAGATAGATAGATAGATAGATAGATAGATAGATAGATAGGGAAGGAGGAAAAGAGACATTTTATTCCTCTTCAAATTCATTTGTTTTTGTGTTTGTTTGTTTTGTATGTGTGAGGGGTGTTGGTGTGCTTTTCTGAGACATGGTTTCTTTGTGTATCACTGGATGTCCTATACTCAGTTTATAGACCAGGTTATCCTCAAACTAACAGCAATCTGCCTGCATCTGCATTTTGGGATTAAAGGCTTGAGCCACCCACTGCCTGGGCATTTTCAAATTCTTATTCAAGAAAATATAACAAATTCTTATATTTCACAGAGACATTTTATAAGCTATAACACAGGGGAGTGAAAATTGTTCATAGCTTTATTTTGATAGAAAATATTCATTATGGAGGTTATAAACTATAGGACATCCTCCAAAATATTTCAAAGGAAAACATTCTATAGTAAAGAAAGAAAAAGGGATGAATAAAGAAATTATACAACATATCCTGTGGCCATTAATCCCAAATTTGTTTCCGTGTAGAATTTGTAAACTATTTGACTTTCATATTATATGAGTCATTTGCCTTCTCACTATTTTGAGCAAGGCTATTTGACTTATCAAAATATTCTACTGTCTTTATGATAGGTTTGGAAATATGCATGGCATCTTTTATTTCTTGTATCAGTATTTCAATTCTTATCTTAAAGGCATGATATTTACAAGTAGCTAAATTAAAAAAAAAAAAACCCTGTAGAACATGTGAAAACAATGACAGAAATTTTACCTGACTTCAGTGAAGGGATCTGTTCCTAAGCCTTCATCAAACACAACTATGAAACATTACCCATAACTGAAAAAATGTACCATATTGATATAGTTAATAATACAAAAAGATGAAAAAGAAAATTAGAGTGAAATTGCAATGTGCTCCTCACATCTGTATGCTTTACCATCCAGAAAAAAACAAATACTGGAAAGTTTCAAGATTCTGTTGCAAATCTGTTATTTCTTTGAATGAGGATCACATTACTTATTACTGACAAAACTATGTGTATATGTTCATAATTTTCATCCAACCTGACTTTATTAGAATTTTGCTATATTTATCTTCATGTATTTTCCCAATTATTTCCTGGCACTAAAGCTTAGAGAAGGTTAATATTATTTTAATGAAATGGAAATCAAACAGTAACTGGCATGTTTTCTAGCTGTCCTCTAAGCGAATCAATGCCAAATCTCACATGGGCATTAGATTGCAATGATCTCAATTGTGGGAAAAACCTGATGAAGATCCGGGTCTTTGTAATGTAAATAGTTGGTGTGATTGTATACCATGAAATCCAGCAATATCTGTATTCCATTAATAGTATGTGATCTTTTCGTAAAATGGACTGTGGAAATGCTTTGCTAAACTTCATAACAGGGTTTAAACTTAAGCTTTTTTAACTTAGTTTTGTTTAAGTTTTTCCTTTGAAAAACTTTCTGAAATCATCACCTAATACAGGTGACACCAATAGAGATGTTAACATGGAAGAGGAAATGCTCACAAATTCTCAACCCAAGAAAAGAACTACAGTCAACTAAGGAATGCTGATAGCAGGAGAAATTGTCTTACTGATTAAAGAGTACAACTGGTCACCCATTACCAAATAGTCACCCTAGAATATACGTGTGCACGCACACACACACACACACACACACACACACACGCACACACACACACACACACGCATACACACACACTAACACCCAAAATGAGACTTTATTTATGTATATTTACACACACACTCGAACACTTACACATGCATACACACACACACACACAAACACGCGCGCGCGTGCACACACAAACAATTAAAGAAAAGGAAGCCATATATTTTAGAGAGAATGAGGGTCATGGTGTTACATGGGATGCATAGGAGGGTTTGAAGGAAGAAAAGGGAAGGGAAAAATAATGTAATTTTGTTAACTCAAAAATAGGTTTAAAGTCTACATTAAAAATATAATGATTTAAAATTGTTATATAATAAATGAATTTAAAATGTTAGCATTTATATAATTGCTTATTTTACATGGTATATACTTACTGAATCTAAACTGAAATTACATTAAGAGGTTCAGGTATGTTTTGTTCTCAGTCTTTCTTCAAATTTTTTTTTCCAAAGATAATGATGTTGAGAGTTAATGTGGGGCAGAAGAAAAAGAGCAAATTTCTAGTTATGAAAATTTGGACAAATGTTTTCTTCTTTATTTTTAGGTCAATAAATTATCATGGTTTTTATTATGACATTTTTATAGGTAAAGTATAATAACATTAACTACATATGAATGTAACCTTCATTAAAAAGCATTCCTAGAAAAGCTATCATGTTATATGCAAAAGTTTGAAAAATTCAGGTAAAAATAGTTTCATTGTCTTGTTTTTTTTTTAATTAGAAGTATGAGTAAGTACTTGAAAAAAATCCAGAAGTCATATAGTATAATCATTTAATGAGCTTAAAAACTTCAAAGAATCTTACCCATGAAATACTAAATGTTTTATTCTAAAACAAACAATGCTATATTATATTTGTGATCACCTTCTCTCACATTTGAGGTTTGTGTCACTTTGTGATTATTACAATCCTATGTAATAATCTCTAATGTCACTGTCCTGTTTACAATACATTTACAGAAAATTTGTGCAAAGGGACATTTCTGCAGCAGAATGTTGACTAATATATTAGATAAAAGGTTCAGTAAAAACTAGAGTTGATATCCTGGGGTTTGAAGTAATGTTCAGAGATTTTCTTGAAATGGGAATTCTCGAGACTCTTCATATGAGAGCTGGCGCCCCGAAGGTGACATCATATATCAATACCTCTTCGTTATCTGTACTTTCCCTCTTTTTTTTTTTAACTTATTGGTATTTGAACATGGGATGTGATTAATGTTGTGATTGCACACTAAGGCTATTGCAGTACAACAAGAAAACAACATGTTGGCAAGTAACTCGTGCTATTTAAGGATTATGCAAGGTGAACACATTTTGGTTTATGACCTATACAAGAGCCACATACTCGTGCCAACATCTGCAAAAGTATATTCATAGGGCATGTTCAACAGAAACACTAGATTTAGAGTTATAGGGTGTGGGAAGATGTGACGTTAACATGTATTATACATAAAAATATTGACAATATTAAGTGTCAAGTAACTAAATACTATGAAAAAAAACACAGACATATTTCAGATGTTTTACCTAGGTATTTTCATTTAATATTACACGTATGTAACTGTGTATGATATTCTCAACATTCTAGATTTGCAACCTGTACTTTTTTATATCTGACAGCAATAAAAAATTTACTTAATCAAAACCACACAGATATCAAGTCAATCTTATTAATCTTTATTAGTTTTAAGTTTATTGCATGCTAAACTGAAACAAAACCTTAAATATTAGTTTATTAATACATTAGTTCTGTAATGTATAAACCAAAGTTGTTTTTTGTTTTTGTTTGTTTGTTTGATACAGAATCTCACTATGTAGCTCTGGTTGTCCTGGAACTCATTATGTATACCAGACTGGCTTCAAATTTACAGATATCCACTTGTCCCAGCCTCCCTAGTTCTGGGATTAAATGCATATATGCACCACTACAGCCAGCAAACACACAAAGTTTTATATATAGTGTAATAGAAGCTAAACATCCATACACTAAGATAATTCCTCAAACATTCTTTGTACAATTATAATATTTATTTCTCTATTAATAATATTTATTTATGCTAGGCGATAAAAATAAAAATACACCCCATTTTAAAAACATAACACATTAAATCTCTTGAAAGTTCAGAGTTTATTGTGACATTATAAATTAAACTTATTTCTAGAAATTTATGGGGGAAGAATTTCATTACTGCCTCATTTACAAATTGGATAGCCAATCATCAAACACTATATCTGCAGTCATAAAATTTAGCTGGATAGAGAAAGTAAAATAAATTATATATAGTCATCAAATATGACTGTAGTATCTCTTTACACTTCTTTTGAAGTCAACTTATAAAGATGCTCACACACACAAAATAACATCAACAAGAATGTGTGCGAGTGTGTGTGTGTGTGTGTGCGAGTGTGTGTGTGTGTATGTGTGTGTGTATGTGTGTGTGTGTGTGTTTGGAAATAATGGAGTCAGTAAAAAATATCTTATTATTAAATTATTAAAATAATTGAACTAAAATATGTTTTCCTTTGGGAATTTAGATATATCAGTTGGTGGAGATGGCTTAGTCAGTAAGGTGCTTGTTATCCAAGCATGAGGTCTTAAGATTTGATCTCCAGAACCAACACAAAAGCTTGACACAGGCCAGTGAGATCACTTAGGTTGTAAAGGCTCTTGCTGCCAAATCTGAGGACTTGATTTGGAATCATGCAATAAATATGCTAGAATGGTTGTCCTCTGCTCTCTATAAGCACAATATGGTACATAATATTGCCCACAAGCATTTTTAAATACACACACACGTGCACGCACACACACACACACACACACACACAAGTAGATAGATAGATGGACCGATAGATAATAGACAGACAGACAGATACAGATAGATGATAGATAGATGTTAGATAGATAGATAGATAGATAGATAGATAGATAGATAGATAGATAGATAGATAGATAGATAGATGAATAGACAGATAAAGTGTGTTTGTTGGAATTTATCTGTAACCCCAGAACCTGAGATGTAGGATGGGTAGAGACAGGTGTATCACTGTGATTTCCAGCCAGAAAATCTAGCTGGAATGATGAGCTCCATGTTGACGATGACACCTAGTCTCAAAATATAAGGCAGAGAGAGATTGAGTAAGACATCTAAGGGCAAGCTCTAGCATCCATATTCAAGAGCATACACTCTCATGTGCACCCATACACATATGTACACAATCATCCAAAATGCATTACTGGGAATTTTATGTCCAAAACTATCCCTACAGTATATTGAAATACATTAAGGGGAAGAACTGAGCAATTATTATTAAATCTTAAATAACCACTATTCTGTTCTGTGATCAGCCATACACTCTTAATTCATTATGAGTGCTTCTCACATCTTCTCACCAGGGTTTTTCTATTTAATCTCATGAAACTCTTAAATGTCATAGTATGATTCTTACATAAAAATGAAATTTAAATGTCCCTTTATAGAAACAGAAAATGTAACATAAAACTACCTATATGGAAAAGATTTAGTTGAGATACTTGCCTCTTTGGTAATTGAACATTTCTGAAGTCACTTACTTAAAACCATTTAATTAGCCAAAGAGAAGGTACAGAAATGTTGTAATTTTTGTTTTATCTTATTTTATTTTATTGTGTTATGTTTCATTATTGTTTCTTAGAAGCCTATTCCTTCCTAATGAGAAAAAGAATAGGAGTGGATCCCAATGGGAGGGAATACAGAAGGTACTGGGAAGAGTAGAATTAGGGGGAACCATAATCAAGATTTATTATGTGAGAAAAGACTCAATTTTAAATCAAAGGAAAAAGAGCATTTGTAAGTAAATGAAAATTATGTAAAACTGAGTTAAAATATATTAGTATAAAGGAAAAATACTTTTATAAGGCAAAAAATTACAGTGATATTTCTATACATGTAATATTACAAAAATGAGTTTGAAAATTTTTGAATCAAAATATATAATTCAGAACAAACGGTAATTAGAATATTAGCTGGCTATTATAATTAGGATGAATTTCAGGAGCACATGCTTAACAAATGAAAAACTACAAAAATTTTGCATAATTCACAAGATTTTCCATATTCCATTAGTTTTAAATAACATTTCTTTATTTGAATCTCAAGAAATAAATCAGAGGCAGGCAGATCTCTGTGAGATCGAGGCAGGCCTGGTCAACAGAGCGAGTTCCAGAACATCCAGAAGTGTTATACAGAAAAAAATGTCTCATAAAACAAACAAAAAACAACTCCAAAAACCCAATAAAACAAAAACAAAAGAGAAGTGAAGACGTTAGCGGAGTCAGGTAACATTCATGTTCCATTGTGATGTGTGAAGTCAAATTTGCACCTGTCCGGGGATCTCTGCATGCTGGCAGGGCCAATGGGAGCTGAGCTTACATCTTTACAGATCAGCAGCAGCATCCAATAACACAGCCTCCAGCGTGTACACTCAAGTTTCACAAAATAAAAACCATGAGAACGTACAACTGAATAATTTAAAGACCCAAAGGCCCAAATTTCCTTTTTCCCCACACTAGCCACTGAAACCATCCATCTAATAAAACTGAATAACAGAGGTGTGGAGAGGGAGCTTTGTTTTCTGTTTCTTCTTTCTCTCCCCCCCCCCCCCCCCCGCGCCTTTTGAATCCCTCTGACTCTTAAATAGGGCATAACTATTTAGTTAATCTATAAACTATCTGGGAGCTTTGTGAGCTTTTTTTTTTTCTAAATATGTTCTAACTTCTAACATGCTGATAGCACTCATTTTATCAGGAGCTATATTCGTTTTCAGAGAGCTCGAAAGGCTTCCACACTATGTCACTCTGGGACAGGAATGAACAGAGCAGCCCACAGTGTGCTTCCTTGGACCCCTGCCACTCTCTGATGGCAGCTGGTGATTAATAGTCTTCAACGAAAGAGTAATTCAAGCAGGCATAGGCAGCCTCACCAACTTTAAGGTTCTACTAGACAAAATTGGTACATTCTAATGTGAAATAGTACTTCAGAAGCTCAATCATCCTACAATTACTTACTTTTATAATGTATGATGAAAGCTTTGGGAGTCCACATGCTTGCAAAGCATGATGGGTCAGGCATCACATTCAAGCATCCTCCTCCAATCATTATTTAATTCTTGCCACCCCATTCTTTACAGAAATCAGAGGAAACATCAGCTACCACATGCTCATAAACATGAATGAATTGATGCTAATGTGGCAGAACCAGATGCATTAATCTGCTGGCTAATGAAGAAAATGACTTTCTATGGCATAATTGGTGACAACATTCTGTACATGCAATGAGTGAAATGGAAGATTATCTTCACTGATGAAAAAATATGTTTAAAATGTCAGGGTTTTTTATATTAATTTTGAAGTACACTTTAGAAAACTGTGCTAATATATGGTATATATCCACAGAATTTTATATAGGTGGGATTTGTAAAACCTTGCAAGGAATTTTTCCTTCATGGATTAAATAGTAATTTCACGTAGGAATTTCACATAATATTCTCTAGCTGAGTTAAAAGAACCTCAACCCACACACTCCAAATTATTTGCCAGTAACAAAAATTATCCACCGAACACCTAAAATCCTTTTGAAGAAAATCAGGGGAAACAACAAAATGTTTGTATACATGCTTAATGAAGGAATAAGGAATGCCTTTCTGGCAGGAAAGATAAAACAACTACTAAACAAACGTCTAGTGTCAGAGGGCAAGTGAGAAGGAATGTTCAGTCTCTAGTCGATGGGGACAAACCAGCCCATTCCTTTAGCCATTAAAATGGAAAAGAGAGGTGGCATCAAACAGTGAGTGCTGCTTACCCAAGTCCTGCTTGCTTTCATGCAGTCAACACAATGAACATTTGTTCTTGAAGATTTCTACCACCCTATTTTTTTAATGGCTGCAAAGCTTAGCTCAGATACCAACCACACATAGGAGATAAAATACAATTATGCATCTCCACGAAGCTCCCCGTGTCTCTGCATCACACAATCACCCTGCACTTGGCATTCCTAGTGCTCTTGGCACAGCGACTAGGCCAGAGCGGAGACCTGGCATGAACAATGAGGAGGGCTTCTTTACTGCAGCTGCCAGCACGGCTGCTGGACCTAGAGAAGCAATTTGAGACTCTCAATCTCTATGGCGGGAGGCACGCACATGAATTAAAATTCAATTTTAGTTATTGCTTAAACTAAAATACAAGTTGAGTGATGCTTGCTTTCAGTCTGAAATGTTTTGTTTGCTCCTGGTTTCCTGTTTCAGCTGTTTTCTTACCACCTGTCTTCCTCCATCATATTACAGTGCATAAATGTAAGTGGCTCAAACACTTCTTTCACCACATTCATTTCATCTGTCCTTACACCACACATTGGCCTTTATTCAAATCATGACTTATATTGATCAGTTTTAGGAGTGTGCCTCTGAATATCCCTTCCTTTAATGTGTCTTTTTACACCTTTCTTCTTACCTTTTCAGAATTACAAGGAGACGTCTTGGTTGTACTTGAATAAAACATAGATTTTTTTTTCTTTCAAGTGCAAAAGGGCACTTGTGCCAACAGCCAGCAGTGTGAATCGAATGCAGTGCTTGGTGGCAGATATGTCTCTGGGAGCTTTAAGAGTACCGTAGGAGCAATAAAAGTAGGATGTTTAGGTCTTCCCCAGTTCTGTTATCTCTCACCTTGGAAAAATTAAAAATGCAAATTAAAAAACTTGCAGTGAATGAATAAATCATGACTTCCTGGTCATTTTATAAAAATGGTAAGATGAAGGAACGAGCAAGACATGCTAAGCGTGGTTGTATCAACTGCCGTTCAGTGTGTTCACCTTTTATGAAAGCTGGACAACTTATGCTGATTTCATATGATTTCATCATACCAAGGTGCTCAGCTTCAGAGAAGTAAATCTGTAGAAGTTTGCTGAGATGTCAGTGTGTTTGAATAGGACCTGTGCATGGAGAATACCTTCAAAATGGTTTGGATAAACTTATTATTACAGTTTTTTTTTTGTTTGTTTTTTAAGAAACATATGTGCATGACCTGAATTTTTACTCTGTGGTAAGGTATTTGAAAAATGTAGATATATTTTTAGATGAGATATGCATAGTAGTAATTCTTTAAGTCTCTAAAATATCAAACTTAAAGATAAATAGCAATGAGCTGAAAGGTAGTGGAAAACAGAGAGAGAGAATTAATGAAGACACGCATGAAGGAATTTATATCATGAAGACAGCTATTCCTCCCACCTGCCTCCTCGCCCCATCTCTGACTGTTTCTTTCCTTGTGTGACCCATGCATTGTAAAAAAAATACTACATTCAATTTTCGAGATTGACCCTCCAAACTCTACTTGTGTACCCTTAAAATTACTGAGAGACAAGCAATGTTATGGCATGTTTTGTAAGAATAATGTTTCACTTCTTCACAAATTCATATCTTTAATTTTTTGTACTTAGGAGTGGAATACTTAACATTTCTGTAGTTTGTAGAGAAAATTTAATTCGAAATCTGAAATAATTTGCCATAATATGAAAGGGGAACTTTTAAAAACATTGAATTGACCAGATCTACCTTTTGAGTATGTTAATTTCTGATGGAGATAGATTAACAATGGGAAAAAAATAGTGTAAGAGCTAGAAGATAGAGAGACACTCAGGAAATGTTATCTCCTGATCAAAATACAGCTACTGCAGTAACAAACAGAACAATATCTGTATTGAACTTGCCAAGGTAAAAAATATGGAAGAACCCAAATTGATAGCTTGATTACGCATGTTAAGGTTTGGAAAAATAAAGAGGACCAAACACAAAGGAAACAGGAAGAAAACAATAATTAAAACCAGGTCTGACAATAATGAGGTAAAAATGAAAAAAAAATTAGAAAATCTATGAAGTAAAGAGATGGTTCTTAGAAAGGATAAAACAAGATTGGCAAATCCTTAGCCAAATTAACCAAAAGAAAGGGAAGACCTAAGATAATCAAATTAGAAATTAAAAGGCAAACTTAATAACAGATGTCAATGAAGTTCCTGAAAATCATAAGGACATACATTATAAATCTCTGTTTCACTAAACTGGAAAATCTGAAAAAAAGGTGACATTTTAGATACATATGTTATGCCAAAATTAAACCCAAATTCAATGACTAATTTAGACAAATCCAGAATTTGTAACATTATTGAAATACTAATAAAACACTCCATACTAAAAATAAAAAGAAAACAGCAATCACAAAAACAAACAAACAAAAAAGATGGATTCACTACAGATTTCCTCTAGAACTTAAAATAACTAAGACCAACACATCTCAAATAATTCCATAACATTTAAAAGTAAAGAAAGGTTTTAAATTCAAAAAGCCAGTATTACCCTGATGCCAATCATAGAATTTCTAGTCTGAAAAAAAACATAACGTAGAGGTCAAAGAGAACCCCTCATAAATGTCCTGTGTTATATAGGCAAGCAGTGACAGCTCCAGGGTTTCACTTAATTCAAGCCCTAAGCCTTCCTATTGAACTCCATCCTCTTACGACTTGACCACCCTTCATCTCAGTCTTGGATTTACTTTCTCCTCTTACCTGCAGTGGCACCACTTAAGATTCATGTACTTTGGATTTTTTTCTTTGCTATCTCACATATGATTTTGTTTACACTCACTTCTGAAGATTTTACTAGGTACTGAAGACTACAGCAAGCATAATAGAACTTATTACTTCCATGAAAATTAATGTGAGAAGAAGCAAAGTGGGGGAGATGAACAATTTTTATTATCCCTCATTAGATGAGAGAAATAATTTCCTCTTAGACAATGATAATGCATTTAGAAATTAACTTTGATACTTAGTTTGCAATTTCAATGTACAGAACACCTTAGTTTTCTCATATGGGCTTCTTAGCTATATAATTGCCTCTATAGTTATACAATGTGCCTCTTAGTTAAATAATTTAGTGTACCTAGACAATGCACTTTATATCTCTCCTACTGTATGATGTTCTTTCCATCTCATGTTCATCACTGTTCATCACTGGAAAAATACTTCACCAGAAGACTACCGAATAACTAAATGCTTATATATTTGCTTTTGTATTATAACGAACACAGAAAGCAATTTATGCTTCAAAGAAACTGGGGGTTATTGGGTTAAAACTAAGAAATAAGTTGACTGAAATACTGGGAAAATGGCCCAGAGATTGATCACAAATTTGTCTAAAAGAAACAGAAAAAGAGAATACATAAGACAATTTGTTAAGCTAAGCAATGCTTTAGTTGGAAAAAAAAAGAAAATGCTTTCACTAAAATGACCCTTGAGTATTTGTTGAAGAGTAAGGTTTTCATAAGAAAAAAAATTTAGAAAAGAAAAATATGTACTTGCAGTGGAACTAAATTCATATTCTAGTGAAAAAAAAAGGCATGATAATGATTCCAGGAATTCTAAGTAATTTAGCCCATGACTGAGACAAAATGTAGGGACAAAATGAAGCAGAAGGAAGGCAGCGAGCGTCACAAACATCAGACAGCCATATTTAGATGTTCTATTCACTGAAAACACAAACAGAGCAGCAGAAACTAGACAATCACTGTGAAACTATGATTCCCTTTCAGCCACGCACAGATCCAAGATTCCACACCATGAATGAGAAAATATAATGTGAGTAAATATCTTTAACATCAATGGAAACTCGGGTTATAGAGGTGTCATTATGAGACAAATTATTTGTAACTCCATTGTCCATGCTCAATTTCTAAGAGCATTACAGTCAAATTTAGGATTACTGAAACACAAAACATTTCAGTAACTGTCACTGTGTCACTGTAAAGAAATGCCACATTATCTTTATCTCAAATATGCTTACAAAATAAAGAAGAAAATCATACTTGAAATAGTTTTGAAAACTATGAATTTCAATTGTTTCAGCAATCAGATTTTCAGTTATTTACATACAAAATTTATATATATATATATATATATATATATATATATATATATATATATATATAAAACATTCCCCCAAATACATATGACCAGACTTATCTTATGTCTTTTTCTATTCATCACCATCTTATATCATTACATGCCTGTAATGAGTTTCCTGGCTATTTGATGAGACAAAATTGTGTCTGACAGCAAAAGGCATGTTATATCCAATTCCATTTTCCACCTCTTTCCTTTACACTTTTGACATTTTTCTGAAAGTGCTAGTGCTTAATTAAATACCTGGAGGGGAACAGCATGTGAAACCTTTTGGAGTATTTCTATAATCTATAGATTTGCAGCAATATATACCATGACAGATGCACCAGGAATGATCAAAATACATGTTTAATAAACATTATATGATAGAACACATCACAAAACATTCATATCTGTTAAGATCCAAAGGGGATCAAAGTACCATTGATCAAATCTTTAACCCTGACACACACAAATGTGGCTATTTCAATATATGGATTTAATTTTTACAAATATATATACAAGCTAAAAATATTCAAATGGCTAAAAACATATACTTTGAAAACAATACATTATTTTTCTATTTTATTTTATATTGAGCAATATAGACTATGACATTGCAAAACATTTACTATTCCATAGTTTAACGAAAGTATCTAGTACTTCTATAATTTGATAGTATTGGGATTTAGATCAATATTAGGAAATAGCTACTTTTAGCTCTAATTGAACATGGAAAGAATTATCAAGAATGTTTAGTTTTATGCAAGCGATAGTCACCCTGAAGCCCACGGGTAATGGCAAGTAATAAAAAAGAAGTCAGAGCAAATGAAAGAAGAAATGAACGCACAAGGAATCATAGATATTAAGTGGCGTAAAAGGCAGAATCTGATGTCAGTAGTTTGGCTGTCCTCAAGTACTTTCAATGGAGGCAAATTGATCCAATGGGCCATGAGGACTTAGAGAAACCTTGCCAAGAGTCCTGCATTTGTCACAGAAAGTCAATGGGCACACTTCAGGGGTTCGTGAGCACATCAGAGTCCTCCAATGCAGTGCTTGTTCAGCCCTGTCAGAATCACGCATGGAAAACAAAAAACTAAACAGAAACATGCAGCAAGCACAGGAAAGCAGAAAGAAACTGGCAACCAGCTTCCAGTAGCTCCTGACAGTCAACTGAATTTTTAAAGAAGTATGTATGTTTCTGTTACATGTAGATATGAGGGAGGCCTTACCCTCTCTGAGGAGTGGATGTGGGGTAGGATTAGGGGAGGTGGGGGCATTGGGAGAAAGGGAAGAGGGGGAACTGGGATTGGTATGTAAATTGAAAAAATAAATTTTAAAATAAATGAATTAAGAAAAGAAAAAGAATAAAAATAAATAAATTATATATACATACATATATATATATATATATATATATATGGTACTAGAGTTTGAAAATGGGGCTCAGTTCTTAATAGATATCCACATCACTAGGTAGTTACATCAAGCCCTTACATAAGCTTTCAATTAAATTCATAATATTAAAAAATTATATAGTAAAATGTCATCCATAATATTTTAATATTATCTATGCTTGTAAGAGTATTTTTTCTATGTTCATCTTCATGGTGTAAATAAAACAATAAATTCTACCAATAGAGTGTGATGATGTAAGTCTGCATCCCATAGGTTCACCAATAGCTTAAAGTTGACCATAGAGGATATATTTACACATATGGATGTCAGAAAACTCTGAACAACTGAGAGGAATTTATTGTTGTGCTGTTTATATATTGTTATATAAATTTAATAAAGCCACCGAGAAAATGGAAATAACACCTATCTTTTTCAGAATAACTTATCCTATCTCATTGTAGAAAAGCCAATGACTTACCTCATCTCATTGTACGAAAAGCCAATGACCTAGATACCTTTATGTGGATGACTTCTGGCCATTAGCTATTATGGAATGAGCATGGTTAAAAAAAAATCACTTATTTTTTTATTATTAATTTTTGATTTATTTTACATACCAACCACAGTTTCCCCTCCATCCTCTCTCTCTTTTCTTTCCCCTTCCTGGCTTCTTTTCACTCCTCAGAAAGGGTAAGTCCTCCTATGGGGGTCAACAAAGCTTGCCATATCAAGTTGAGTCAGGACCAAGCTCCTCCCCTCTGCATCAAGGCTTATGGAGGCATCCAACCATAGAGAATAGGTTTCTAATAGCCAGCTTGTGCACAAGGGACAGATCCTAGTTCCAGTGCTAGTGGTCCCACAAACAGACCAAGCTACACAACTATCACCCACATGCAGAGGGCCTAGGTAGGTTCCATGAAGGCTCCCTAGCTGTCATTCTAGGGTCCATGAGCTCAGGTCAGCTATCTCTGTGGGTTTCCCCATCATGATCTTGACCCCCCTCTGCTTATATAATCCCTCCTTCCCTTTTTCAACTGAACTCCAAGTGCTTGGCTGTTCATCTCTGAATCTGATTCCATCAGGTACTGGATGGAGGTTCTAAGATGACAATTAGGGTAGTCATCAATCTGAGTACAGGAGGAGGCCAGGTCAGGCACCCTCTTCACTATTACTAGGGGTCTCAGCTGGGGTCATCCTTGTGGATCCCTGGGAGTTTCCCTGGCCCCAAGTTTCTCCCTATCTTACTAATGGCCACTTCTATCAAGATATCTCTTTCATTGGTCTCCATCTCTATTCCTCCCCCAACTCAACCATCCTGATCCTTCATGTTCCTATCCCCCATTCCGTCCACTCTACCCATATTTTAGATTAATTTTTTTTAATGTATGGGCACTTTGCCTCATACACATATGCATGTATATACACCATATACATTCCTGTTGCCTGTAGAAGTCAGAAGAGAAAACCTGATCACTGAAATTATAGTTATGAATGCTATGAGCCGACATGTGGATGCAGGGAACTTAACCTCGGTCCTCTCCAAGAATGGCAAATACTCTTGAACCACTTAGCCAACTATCAAGCACCACCTGTCTATTTATAAATGTGCTAAATGTTAGTCCTTACCTCACTTGGCCATTGTGAAGAAGGTTAAATCTAAGGCTATGTTACCACATTCCAGAAACAGTACACATGTGCTCTTACAAAATATTTGCAAACACTATGAGCTTAATCTTGATTTCTTTTCTCCATATACATTGGGAATAGTATGACCTGAGGCTATGCATCCCCGTGAGATAACACATCCCCTTATCACAACCACAAAATATCAAGAAGTTTCACACTCCCCATTTAAATCATGGTTAACACAGTTTGCTACCCCATTAGTCACTGTGTGACTTGTATTTCGAGGGTTTGTGTGCAGAGAAAGGATTTGTTATTGACTATTGATTATGATTCTTTTTATAGCCAAAACAAACTCCAGTGGGTCTCAGTTGTTGCTTCCCATATGGGAGCAGGACTTCTCTCAGGTACAGGAACTGGCTTCTTAGAGACCATTCCCTATGGTGCTATGCCTTACTCAGCCTTGATGCAGGTCAAGGCCCCAATTTGGTATGCCAGCCTCTATTGACTACCCAAGGGAGGTCTTACCCTCTATGGGGAGGGAACGGGGGTAGGTGGGAGTAGCAGGAGAAGGGGGGAGAGGTTGGTATGTAAAAGGAAAGAATGTTTTTCTTTGTTTATTTTTCAAGACAGCGTTTCTCTGTGTAGCTTTAGTGCCTGTCCTGGATCTCACTCTGTAGACTAGGCTGACATGGAACTCACAGAGATCTACCTGGCTCTGCCTCCCAAGAGCTAGGATTAAAGGTGTACGCCACCACCGCCAGGCCAAGAATATTTTTTTAATAAAAAATTATAAAAAAAGAAAGAAAACTACAACATAGTTGACAATACTGTATTGTATATTTCAAAACTTACCTTGTTATTTTCTGGTGTTATTAAAATAGAATATTTGGGTTCAGGTAGTAGATGATCCTGGCTTACTATAATCCTTAGAGTCAAAAACCTGTTCCATTGTAACATGACTTATCCTTAAAACTCAATGGAATTGCCCAATTTCTTATTCATTTAAATGACCATCTATATATTCAAATATCATTTTAAAAATTTGGTGTTTAGGAATTGAAATATAGGCTATCTAGTTGTCTATGTTACCAAAAATTAGATGTATAGGCAGAATTTCACCCAATAAAACTCAAGGAGTAGATGAAAGCAAAATATAGTATAATGAAAGGTGAGAGCAATATAGAAGTATATTATTAATAGTTTTAGGTATTATGATTGTCAATTTGTTGCTGTCGTGGCTGCTGCTGTTGCTGTTCTTGCTGCTGTTGTTTTATTCTTTCTTGATTGTTGTATTTAAACACAGGGTTTATTTTATAACCCAGGATGACCATGAACTCACTGCATAGTCCAGGTTCACCTTAAACCAATAGAAATCATTCTTTCTCAGTCTCCCTAGTCCTAGGACTGCAGAAGTGAGAAAAAAAATGCATGCCTGAACTCAACTTTCCAAAGCTTCTGAAATGAATATTAATCACATTGGTGAAAAACAGTTTGGGTTTTTAAATAGATCAGAATAGCACAAGATCCCCTCTTGCTGGGCATTTTAAAGCTCTAAGTTTATGAATTCATCTACTTACCAGAGATAATTTAAGATAGGTGATATTACTATTTCAAGTTCCCAGATGAGAAATTTAGAGTTAAAAACTTTCAGTTTATAATGTTAGTAAATAATAGTGATGGGTTTTTTTCATCCAGGCATTCTTGCTACAAAGGCTGTAGTTTAAAGACTGAGTTACTGCTGATCAGAATAAAATGAAACAATTTATTGGTTCTTTCTTAGGATCAGAGAATGGCAACATTCACTCTACATGCAGAAAGGTATATAACATCTGCAAATGAAAAAACAGGCTACAAATCTGAAAGAGATCAAGGAGTAGTATATGTGGGTGTTTAGAAGGAGAGAAGACAAAGGAGAAAGGATATAATTATAATATCAAAAAGAAAAGAAAAATGAAAAAAATCATACTTTGGTCCTGGGTATTCCTACAATTACCTATTTCAGAAAATGTTTCTCTTTGAGTGTTTTCTCAAACATAAAATTAATGAATAACTATATTAATTTCTTACTATCTTCTAGGACTAAAATTACATTTTAGTACAATTCTATTAGATAATTACTTCCTTGTTTTTATGAAGTGGGAAGTTATTCTTTTAACTGAAATATTAATTGAAAATCTCTTATTTAAGGGCAAAGTGGTACATGAAAAATAATTTCAGGCCTCAAGACAACTTGTTTCCTAAATATTTTCATCGCCATAAGTAGACTAAAATAAACTTCCTGTTATTCATTATATAGAGATTGTCACAAAGATAAATACATTATTAAATACCCTACTTCCAAAATTTGTTAATATTGAAAAACTGAAAAAATCACTGGTTTGTGTTACTAAAGGCACAAAGTGAGCAAAGAAATCCCATTATGCCCTTATCAAAATCATTTCTTCAAAATACAACTTCATTTTGTAACCTTACATAATAAGCTCATATTCTCCACATTCCTTATTATTTTTTCAAAAACAATTCTGTTCAATGTGGATTTCAGTATGTGTGACTAATATTTATCCTACAATATCCTGTAATATCAAACTCTCTTTGAACAGAAACAAAAAAGGATTAGAAGACTGTAATAGTTTTTCTCATTATATAAAACTCAGAAGTTGTTTATGATGATTTTATGCCAAATTTATTAAGGAAAATGGAAATGAAATATCATCATCTAAGAATTTCTGGTAACTAATCAACATCTTAAAAGATATTTAGCAATATGTGAACAATAAGCTCTTCATGAGAAGACCAGGAAAGCACACATGGTTGACACAGCTTACCAAGTTCGAATAAATGAAATACAGACCCCAATAACTCACAGCCATTGATCACATCACAGAGTATGTGTCCTATTACTTTTGTGTGACAAAGTGGTATGGAATAATAAATACCAGTTTGATAAAATAAAATACAAGAATATTGTGGAATGTTACATACAGAATGTTATAACAAGAACTCCTCAATCTGAATTATTTAACATTCTTAATGATGATTTTTGGCAATCAAATGCACCTTTCTGGGCCTAATTCCATGTATAAAATCTGAATAATCATTAATATTTCATAGAACGATCAGGGATGAATGTGTTAGTAGGTATGAGGATTGTAGTTTGACATCAGCTCATAACAAATCTTAACTGTCTGATATTGTGATGTGTATGTCACTGCTTCTGCCTCTTAATTGAACTAGAAGTAGAAAAAGTACCTAAGACAATGTCCACCATTACTAATACTACACTTGATCATGTACAACAGAGTAAATTCTAGGAACCAGATTCTAGAAATGTACAAGGCACACGTGTGTATGTTAAGGCCAGGAATTGTAGTTGACAATTTGGACATTAAGGTCAAATTGAAAGCAACCAAGGTGCCAGGATGCTTGATAAAGGCCAGGCAGTACTGTGAATATTAATTTGTTTGGGATTGATGAGGAGTCTTTTGGAGAAACATGAAAGCAATGAAACATTGTTCTGTTGGCAGTAAGAAGGGAAGGCATTCATCATCGCAGTGTGGTCATTTGTGGATGGCTTCATTTATTTTCAGTAGTTCCTGTCAGAAACATGATGATGGATCATGTCTTACCAAGCTGCAGTTTACTTCACAAAGCTGTTATTAGCTTTACATATATTTTAACTATTACATATTTTTAAAACATAAGAGCTTTATTCACAATAATTTCTAAATGTCCCACATTTCAAGACTCTCCTCATTTACACATGGAAAGATTAAGGCTTTGGTAGAATTAACATCTACAGATTTGGGACTCACTGACAATGACTAAACTATGATTTATCTGATCATTGTTAGATAATCATTGCTCCAATCCAGTGGAACAGGACTAATTCCAAGTTTCTGCAGAATCGAAGAAATTTCACAAAGCAAACATAATACCAATGTTCATAATTGTATTTGAACTGGACATTTGTGGATGGCATGTATGATTGTTTTCAAATACTAATCATAAGTTTAATTCACATAATATGGCTCTATTTTAAAATACTTTGGTGAAATTCTACAGATTTAGAATATTGTGTTGGAATTTTAGATCTAAAGAGGAAAAAAATTGAATTAAACTCATGTAAACATGATGTCATTCAACTTTGATGCAGCCTTGGTACTGAAAGCTAAGTACTTAGAGATCACAGAGTCAACATCAGCCTAAAAAGCAGAGTGAACACACATCTCAGGAAAGATTAGGATATAAAAATAGAGCTATTGCCGGGCGTTGGTGGCGCACGCCTTTAATCCCAGCACTCGGGAGGCAGAGGCAGGCGGATCTTTGTGAGTTCGAGGCCAGCCTGGGCTACCAAGTGAGCTCCAGGAAAGGCGCAAAGCTACACAGAGAAACCCTGTCTCGAAAAAACCAAAAAAAAAAAAAAAAAAAAAAAATAGAGCTATATTTTTTGAAAATGCATTAAGAGAAGAATTTAGCTCCAAAGTCAATGGAACTACACTGCACATTAACAAAAGGAATATGAATATGTGGGTGTTAAAAGTACCATAGTCTTTACTATAGCAACTCCTCCAGAATTATCATAGCAAAATTTAGAGGAAAGAAATTAAATGCTTGATTACACAAGCAGAGTAAGTTCTTTTAGCAATCTTCCTATGTATGAAAGCCTGTTACTGCACACTCACCTGCTCAAATATCATTAAAAATAATTAGAAATCTGTATACCTGGGTGTGTTTTCTATTCCCAATAGTTTCCCATGCTAAAATCTTAGTATGTAAATACAGCTATATCTTAGCAAGTTTCAGTTATTGTTTTTAATTACACATGTCAGAGAATGATCATAGAAAGCAGAAATATATCCTTTCTTTGCATCTATATATTTGTACAGCATGCTCACACTGGGAGTAACTAAGCAATATTCATATAAACTTTGTTTATAGTTCAGAGTCTATTTAACAGTTCTAATAAAATCAAGGAGTTAATTCATTAAATAAAATACTGACCATGTTGCTTTATATATAAACTAATATGTATAAAACAAATAGATTCAGATGAAGTAATTCTTCATAAAAACTTTTTTTTCTTTTGAATGAATTCAGCCTTAAGTCTTCAAAAAAAATTAAAATAAAATAATTGTTCATCTTTAAGACGTTTCTAATATGGTTGAATTTATTGGAGCAAATAAAATCTTTAAAGGCAGTCGTCTCTATTGCAAGCTATCAGGAGTTGTCTGATGGATGTGAGGGTGCTCAAACAAATATCAACACCTATCAAACACATACACACTCTAGTGCATCTCCCACATGATCTATCAAATTACTGAAACCATTTGGGTATTTTCATACTGTTGATCCACTAAGGAGCAGCTACAATATGAGCTTGTTCAAACACTGGACAGAAAACTAGCTGCATACTTGACAGGGAGATCTGAAGGGTGATTCAGCCATCATGTTTCTTGATAAACTTCTTCATACTCATGGTACTGCAGCAGTATATATGAGCAGTGTAACACAGAAGTAAAACTTATCTACCTATTTTCCCTGGCTCTACAAAGAATCGTTGTGACTTGAACATTAAATAACCTTGAAATGCTCATATATTGAAGGCTTACTCCCCATTTTATAGGGATATCAAAAAAATAGAGTGAAATATTAGAAAGAGCTGTTTAATTTAAAGAAATGTTATTTAGAGAATCCATAGAACTACAAAGGTTAGGTATAGAGTAAATATAAATATAAAAAGATAACTGTCCCCAGGAAAGGAAAATAGTTATGGATAGATGGGGTGGGTCTGGATTTGGAAGATCAAGTGGAGAAGTTGCAGGGAGAACGAGGGAGTGAATAGGGAGAGAGAGAGCTAAAATTAATGTTCATTTGAGCAGTAGTATGGAAGCCTAACACAGTAGAAGATTCCTAAAATATATACATATCTGAGGGGGGCTTAAATTAAATGAAATCGTCAAGTAACAGCAAAGACAGAAACCCAACTGGACATCTCTTCTCACCAAAACAAGTTTTCAGAACCACCATTAAGTTACATCTAATTGAGATATTGACCGAAGGGTTCCAGGGTATGCCCAAACAATGCAGGCTGTTGTCGAAGTTGTAGAGTTTGTGCTCCACAAACTGACAGCAAGGCCCCACTGCTGAAGACAACACATACACAACTCATCTAACGTGAAGTCAAGCTGGTGCCTACATTGAGCCTTTACCCCTACATTCTGGTGTCTTTGATACAGAAAGGTATTTGTATGATACTATAGGAGAAACATAAACACCAAGCAATTATAAATCCTTTAATCTACAATGATATTCTGCCTGCTTGATATGCTAGTACAATGGTGGTACAAAACTTTTAGGGGTAACCAATCAATTTCTGATTTGACTGAAGGTCCATATCATGAGATGGAACTCATATCGACACTTCTTGGGTTACTGAGAATCTGAGACTAAACAGTCCAAGGATCTAGAGTAAAAGCAAATACTACTGTTATAAAAAGGGGGGGCAGTGTTGAAAAAGCAAAAAAATGACTACAAAACACATTCTGTTATTCTCATAGATCTGTGCCTTGCTCAGCCATCATCACTGAAGCTTCCTCTTGCATCAAATGGAAACAAATACAGAGACTCAGAGCCAGACATTATGTAGAGAGTGTGAGACTTTGAAACAATCAGCCATGAATGGAATACCTCCATCAAATTCCTCCTCTCAGGGCTAAAGGCTAAGGAACCCTACAGAAAAAGAGGCAAACAGACTATAAGAACCAGAGGACATGGAGGACACCAAGAAAACAAGGGGAAAAAGAAGAAAAGGTAGGAAACAAAATCAAGCCCCTTCTATATATATATGGGCTATCACCAACCATTATTAGAAGAAGGCTGTTTCCCATCATTTGTTTTTTTTTTTTTTTCTACAAGGCTCCTTTTCAGACTCTACAACAAACTGCACATCAAAAGTCACAAGATGAGATTCCTTTTCTAGGCCTCCATATTATTAATTATTAAAACATCAATACATTTCTGTAAATTGTTCTGCAGTAAAAAAAATGAGAAAATTTGAATAAAATTCATTCTCTAATTTGTTTCTTTTTCCTAGGAAGAGAAATATTTACATGACAAGAACAAACATTTTCAATTCTATGCTCGAAATTAAAGATGTGGATATAAAACTCAAATAGATCCATTAGCAACGATATCTTGCCCCAGAGGCAGCATTATTAGTACTTTCTTTGAATCAGTCAAGTTACAAAAGGAGTCTGCAACACTGAAGACGACTTGGGTGAGTAATTTATAAACAATAGTTACCCATCCAATGGTGAACTGATAAATTAAACCATTTATAAATAAACAGAATAAAACCACAGGACTTCAAAAGATAATCTAGTTCTTCAAATACTGAAGACTACACCATGAATGATTTTCCAAATGCAACACACTGAAATGCCACCCAATCCCTTTTCATGAAGGCTTGTACACAATATGAAATTTTCTTAAATAGTATTTTTAAATTTTCCATCACCATTCTATTTTCTAAACCATACGTATATATTTCCTGTATGTTTCAATCAAAGCATACTTTCATTTATAACACCATTTCCACTCAAACAAAATATTAACTAACTTAGTTCTTTTTGTCCATTTCTTCTATGTGGTTATATACAGTCCTTGGTTGCTTGATTAAATTTGTTTAATTGATACCTATAAACTTACAGTTTTGTAATCATTGCTTCAAAAATTATATTACAACTAAAGCAACAAGGAAAAATTGAACTTTTTAGCAATCCCTTCTTTTCTACCAGTTTTTACCCTCCACTTTCAATATTCAAGCTTTACGTCATTTTCAAGAACGATGAAGTAAATTGGAGACTCAGCCACTGTATGTGTACATGGAGTCTTTGATGAATTTTGAGTGAGCTAATTGACACTGAATAAAAAGATGACACTAATAATAAACTTCCCTTGGAGTTTATTGAACAAATAATTAAAAAAAGTAGATGTGAGTAGGATCCAGGAGAAAGGGCCAGTGTGTTAGCTTTTGGTCTAGGATCTGTAGGAAAGCAATTTCTCTCACTCCCTTCCATTTACTACTTTGCACATTCTCAACCAAGCCTGCTGTGAGTTGCTTGGTTTTAATAACATGAATGAGCACAGAGGTGCAGAGGATCACCTCAAACTGTTCTATTTTATATAACAAGTATTTCATATTGATTGTGATAGTTTGCAAACAAAGTGTTCCCCAAAAAGCTCCTGTGTTGAAGACTCAGTCCCAAGTTCACTAATTTTCAGAAATGTGGTTTTTCAAAAGTAACTGGTCATGTGGACTTGTGTGTCACGATTTTATTAATCCATAATGGATTTATAATGCCATAGCAGTAATGTGAAGTGTTAGAAACCTTAAGAGCTGGAGCCCAATACGAGGAAGCAGGTTGCTATTAGCCATGCCATAGAGGAGTCTATGTTGATGCTACCTATCAGTAGTATTTGCCTCAAGGTGTTTTATCCTGCTGTTTCTATTCTGGATTCCAACTTTCCTCAGGTACACAAGCAACCAGGCTGAATGACTGTGAATGAGATAAAGCTTCTAGAATCATGAGCCAAAGTAAAAGCTTCCTCTTTCAGTTGTATTATTCAGGTCCCTTGTCACAGTAATAACCATCTGATTAATTCAGCTGTTACATAAAATTAAAAAAAAAAACAGAATCTTCTCAAAACATAATAAATCTGTAAAAAGTCTGTATTTGAACTGTTTTTACTTCATTTGCACAATAGTCACATTGATATGAAGCCATCCACCCCCACACACTTTGTAAACAAATCTCTTCTCCATATTTGAATATATTCCTCATATTTAATAGATATTATAAGATTTTACCTTTGAAAGTAAGCTTAAGAAACAAGTCTAGCCAATCTTTCCATCTACAACCCAATCCTCCTCAGACAAATATGTCTTGAAATGAGATGAGAATTCCCAAGAAAATTACATAATATCATGTTATTAAAAAAGATTAGTACTGACAATTCAAAGAAAACAGTGGCGAAGATTAAGAGTTAATATTCCCCTATGAAAAGTCAGAATGAAAATGTGCTAAGTCCGGGAAGATAACCTTTTAAACAATCATGTCAGAAACAAGCTCAAATACCAGCGATGAGACATCTCTGCAAGCATAAAGCTTTCCTTGAATTCATTCTCTGTTTGACCTTCATGTACATCATTCTTCTACACTCTGCCTCTCTACAACTGAATCTGACTTAGCTATGACTCAGTGCCTTATTTACTTCACTGATTGTATTAAGCCCACACAAATCATCAGAAAGCTTTAATTTGGTCTCCATGGGCTTTCTGTGCTTCCCAGAAATGGTAACAAGGTATTTAAAATCTACCAGACCCTAGTACACATGTTGCAACATCACTATTATTTGTCAAATAAATTACACTACAAATATAATTTTCATCTTCCTGTGCTAACTAGGAGAACTAACTCTGAAAATGAGGGGGGAGGCAAAAATCATCTCCTGTGATATTTTTACATTCACAGCAGCAAGAATCCAGCTGCAAGGTTCTACCTGAAAAGTATTGGGGTGAATAAATAGATTCAGAGCCATCTGTGGGGCAAGTACATACAAATAGACAATGTTTGAGATAGGAGTGGTCATCAAAATAGCTTATTTCCATGTTGACAACCAAAGATTAATTTAGTATTTCAAATTGTGATAAGTATTATTATTATCCATTTATTTATACAGCTCTTATTTAATTTCTTAATTTGAGGCCATGATATAATCTGGGAAATCATTAATTACTTTACTGCCATATCTACCACATCATGTAATTATTACATAATAAACACAACAACGTTATTGTTATTGCGTTATCTCCATTTTACATATGAAAATTCCTGAGGCTCAGAATCATTCAGTATATTAAGAGCCTTTGAAACATTTTTTGAATATTTAAAACATATAGACAGACATCTAATTTTATGGTCCATGAACTTAATCTCTATGTTTTCGAGGCAAGGTAAATCACATCAAATTTGTACCTTATATGGTGAAACAAATGTAGACCAAATGAGTGCTCATGATATAATCTAGAGAACCAAGGGACTTAAAGATGATCACCTACAGTTTAAAAGGGGCTACACACTGAGGTTAAAGAAAGAAGTTCATCAATAAGCCAGGACCCAACTTATGACAATAGAAAGATGGAGCTAGCCAGCAAAAATCTCAGGAAAGCTGGTCAGAAGCACATTGTTTTACAGAGCAATTACTGCAACGGTAGAACCACAGAGGTGCTCAGAAGGCACTGCTAAGTAATTCTTGCTTTCCCCTATAATATGTAAATGCCTGTGGCACACTGGCATTTTATATGTTCCTTTGAAGAGAATCTTCCAAGTGAATGCTTCTGTGAGAATTCAATAAAACTCTGCATAAGTACAAAACCCATACCTAGTGTTGGCCCCACAAACTGAATTATCTGTTGAGAAGAATACACCTAATAGTTAAATATAAGGAAACCTAAGAAGTAGGTTAATCTTTGTTCTTAAATTAAGCAACTAACTCAACTGCTATCAACTTGGATATCATTATTTGGAATTATAAGATGTAATACAAATCATCCTTAATTTCTCAACATGACTTAGACTATAATTATGACCCCCAATGGACTACACTCACATGCCAAGTGTGGTTAAATGTGGCTTTTAACCTAATAAACCCACAGTCAGAGGTACTTTAAGGCAATGGTGTAATTCTTTCACCAAGTTAGTATCATAAAAGTTTGACTAAGAAATGAATTATGTATCCAAAAGTCTATACTCCATGTGTACTTGCAGAATGATAACAGAAGTGATTTGCTACTCTTATGACCAAACTGGCAGTAAAAATAACACTCCAGTAACAATGAAAGTGCATGTCTCAGCTTCTGTTAACACAACTTTGAAGAAATCTGTTTAAAAATGACAACACCCAACACATAAGATTCAGAGTGACTCATAATGCAAATTATGTCATTTACGATTGAAACTACACAATGCTCACATTGTAGTTATTGAAGGAAAAGGCTTCAAAGAATGCATCTTTAAAAACTATGATATGGAAAACTGAAAATATGCATTTCAATCTGTTTACATCACTGGAGACCTGTTACTCTAAGAGTATATTAATGAGACAGTGTGAGGCCTTGCAATTCAGGAATCATATTGAGAGTCATTTATTATCTCTGTTAATAGAGTGTTCTTCAAATACTGAATCTCATCTCCAAGATGTGTTACAGTACGTATGGGTTCACATTTGGTGGCTATTAAAGTTGTTTCTCGTTTTTCATTTTTTAAAATAATGTTGCTATGAAAAGACATAAATCATACTATTAATATTTATAACATTTTGTTAAAAAATAAAAGTCATGTCCTTCCTTTCTGAATCCAAGGATACAACATTCTTTTTCTTTTATTAGTAACACAGTTAACACTCAAGTTATACACCCAAGAAGATGTCTTTCTATATGTTAAAAGTCTACAATTTACTTTATGTAAATTTTTCAGTACCCTGAATCACACATTGTCTCCTTGATGTCTTTCATTATGTATCACTAACACTAGTCTAATCTTAGAGTGGCACAACGTGTGGAATTGGAGAGAACATGACTGAACTTTTGGATCCCTCTAATGGGCTTTCTTCTATAGGAGGAGTTAGTGTGAAATACTTAAAAAAACTGATGTGGATGATGCTTCTAGCAGCTCCAGAACAGATTATACTTCACTGCTTTGTTGACAAAGTGTGCTGACATCACTTGTTAGCAATATATGGATTCCTGACTTTGTGGACCAGTCTTCGCAACGTGACTGGTAGGAAGAAAAAATTGGTGAATAAATTGTAGAAGATTTCTGTCTATCATGCTATCTAAGTATAGGGAGAAAAAAAGAAGCAAACAAGTTGCTAAAGGGACCTGTTTTGATAAGCCAGTTAAGGCCTCATTTCCTTCTTACCCCACTTCCCACATGTAGATGAGAGAGACTTACACATTGCGCTGAAGCTCAAAACAGGAAGCCTAAGCACAACAAACTGCTGTGCAGTATGGAAAGATGAATGAAGAAATAGGCAAATGGGCACAGTAGAATTGAGTGTGAGTAGAATTATGAGTAGAATTAGCACAGGACCTTCGAGTTTTGTTCTTGGGCCAGAACTATCAGATTGTGAAGTCTGAGATCCCCAAAGGACACCATTTCAAAATCCAAGGAGCAGTTGCTGGGGAGAGGACAGTCTTGAAGCAGCTGAGCTGACTGTGAGCTGGCCAGAGAGCTCTAGGCATGAAAACTTTCAAGAGATGTCATGCCAAGGTGAGCTTTTCAAGGATGCAGCTGGCTCTGAGTCACCCATGTTCCTACATGTCACCTCTAACTTATCTTCCCACAGCTAATGGGAAAGTACACATTGGTTCACTACACTAGAAATGGGTGAGGTCCTTTCTTGGATTGCCTTTGGTTCTGTATATGGTATTTGCTTCTGTCTTCCCAGAAAGAATTAATTCAACAAAATGGTGCATTTCTGTTATGATTTTAAAACAATCAGGCTGATATCATCAACTAGAAAGGAAGTCATTTTTGGTTTATAAGTTTTCTTCATACATTTGTAAGGACTTCAATTTGGAAGATTCATGAGGCCAACTCAAATGGAAATAAGAAATTTCTCTGGACTCTTTAATGAAGATATTAACATCTTGAATTCCTACTTTTGAGACTTTGATTTATACATAGTATAGCACTAGATTTTTCCACGAAATTGGTGTTGCTTATAATAATGATATAGTTTATAATGCTTTGTAATAGTTCAGAAAGAAATATAATCATGGTCATTCTACACTTTTTTCAAGAATAATTTTTTCTGACTATAGTATGGTTCTGCCATTGTAAGATATAAGCTATTCAGATTTTGGTACCTTTTAGAAAAGAGTAATTATGTGAAAAGTCTTTAGATGAATTTTGCTATTACATATCAGTGTACAGTGATTAATCTTTCCAAAAATCTTACACAAAGAACCATCCAGGTCAGGTTTTTGCATGCAGTATCTAGTGAGATATTCTGACTGGTACATTCTTCTTACTTTTATTTTCTTATAAGCTCTCACATTTCATGGGCAGTAGTTAAGTCAGTCTCTGTCAAGAACTAATAAGATGAGCTGCTACTGTTTTCACTATAGTCGCCAGTGTCTTTCGCATAAGGTGTTTCTATGTTGCTAAGGTTTTATCTAGACTATCACCCACTGATTGTGTTCAAACACTTCCTGACTTCATATCGTAGTTATGTGACCTTTCAGCTGATGAGAAATACCTGAAGGAAGCAGATACTTTCTGTGGGCCTTTGAAGATTAGCAGCCCAGCCATGGGGTCCAGTTACACTCTGCTGTCATTTAAGCTGCTTCAGCGTTATCTCCCACTACCTGGGAAATAGTTATTCCTGAAGCCTTGCCCTCCCCATAGTGATGAGCTGAAACCCATCTAAAATCACCATTAAAATTAATCTTCCCTCAATTAAGTTGTATTGGTCAGGTCTTGTGTCCACAGGGAAACAAAATTACTAACATGTTTCTGATTGGATACATAGAAGAAACAATCTCTAAGGGTAATGAAACAGGAAATGGAGCCATAATCCTTTTGTTCAAGTCTAACAACAGATAATTCCTTGAAAGTGGTGATGGGGACATGCTCTTTGTACTGTGGTGACTTGGTTGATGAGGTGGCAAGGTTTATTTAGAAAATCAATCACAGAAGAACTAGAAGAGATTTGAGAAATGGGAAGTCTTCTCTAAGGATAAATTAAACACCATGAATATGTTACAGAACCATAAAAACAAATGGGTCAAAAGGTGTCTTTAAAATATACTTTGTATGTTCTGAATTTTTCATTTTTAACAGATGAGGAATTCCAAGGATGAAAAAATACTGTTGATTTATACAGCATAAGTGTGTATATCATACACACTGGAATTTTTCTACTACCCCATGAAATAAGTATAAATAATTCATGTGTTATGGATTTCATGTGAATTTTTATACTTATTGCATGTATATAAATCTCCATTTTTTCATTCTTTACATTATTTCTGAACTCTTAGACAAATTTTGATATTTCACAAGTATGTATGTGTGTGCACAGTTGGATTAAATGCAGTACCTAAAACTTAAAAACACTTGTCTTAGGTTCTTGTTTGGTTCTTCACTGCAGATAATTACAAATACTATAAAAGAATTATAGTAACTGATTCACCTCTCTGGATTTTAGTAAGTTTAATTCTACATTCAACATTTCAAAATGACTCATATTCACTCACACATAGCAACTGGCTTTTGAGAAATATAATGTATGATTATTTTCTCTTATATGCCATTTGGAAAGGAAGAAAAATCATGTCCCCTAGTTATCAAAATATTTTACAAAAAGTAAATCAAAAACAAAATTCAAGGAAAGATCCTATGTTAAGGTATGAAAAATAATTTGCCCTTGGTTGCTATTGAACAATTTATTATATGAATGTAAATTTGGTTTATATAAAATATACTCATAAGTAAAGAAAAATAATTTACTAAAAGAAAATTCTTTTCAGATTGCTTTTATAACAACAGAATTTGGTCTCCATAATTCACTTGGATGTATGAACTAAGATTATAGTTATAATATGATAAATATAAAGAAAACTGTCATTGATCATTCAAGAATGCAATGTTAACACTGTTTTATAACAGGTATATGGATTTGTAGAAAGCTACTTCACAGTAAATTATTACCCTCCAGGTCCTCCAGCAGAAACTACAGAGTGACATCAATCATCAGTGATATCTTGGGATTCAATCAGCAGCTCACTGATACATGTTTCCATTATTAGGTGTTGACAATAGACATATCACAAATTTAAAAACTGGTTCTTTAAAATATCTTTTGGAGAGTATAAAAATTGAACTCTTGGTTCATTGCATGGTAGATGATTACTTTCATTCCCAGCCCCAAACTCTGCTCTTAATATGGTTAGTTGAATGGAATTTTTAAATGAATTAAGTATAAGCTATTAGATATGATTTGACTTTTGAGTGAGAAATTTGTCTATTAGATCTCTCTTATCTTTCATTATTTACCAAATTTTCCCTTTCTTTTTTTTCTTTTATGTTACAATACTATTCAGTTCTACATAACAGCCACAGATTCCAAGTGTAATACTTTGACATTAATATGATTGCACATCAAACAGAAAATATCAAGGCTGTAAATTTTGTATAAGAACATTAGAAATTATGTATCAATAATAAGAATATTATCATTGAGTTTTTCATATCATAATAATTTGATAATATTGAAATCATTTTAATAAATTTTAAAAGTATAGCTATGAAGAGGTGATCATAAAAAGTAGCCATCTTTGGTAACACAGAGTTTTTCTTCTAAATTTCTTGATAAACTTTTAAATTGTTTCTTCTTCTCATTTAGCCTGGATAGTTTCTGTGGAATGTTTTTGAACCAATATCTTATAGAAATAATTATTTTCACTTGCAAAATAAGTCCAAATCTTGCTAGGCAGTTGTGGTACATACCTTTAATGCCAGCACTTGGGAGGTAGAAGCAGGAGGATCTGTGAGTTCAAGGCCAGTCTGGTCCAGGCTACACTGAGAAAGCCTGTGTCAGGAAAACAAAACAAAACAAAACAACAAAACAATAACAACAATAAAACCCTCCAAATCCTTCTAGATACAAAAGAGTGACAGGAAGCTTCTCTAAAGCTATAACTTATTTCAGGCTCACCACCCAGCACAGACCATCAACATGACTAACTGGTCCAGAACATCTTGTTAGTAGCAGACACCATCCAGGCAATCTGTCAAGCTCCTTCAGCCTGCCTGTCAGATAACTAGTGGACTCCATCTGGCCAACTTATTTTCTCTCTCAATTTGCTTTCAATGTCACAACTTCTTTCAAGTCCCTACAGTTCTGTTGAGTGAAATTTCTGTTTCTAGAGCTTATCTAACAGCAGGATGAATGCACAAAGTGAGGTCTAAAAGAATATCACTGCACTATTAAAGAAAAAAAAAACACATTCACTGTTCTTAATGTAGTCTTTAAAAAATGGTGTGAGGGAATCTTTTCAAACATTATAATTTCCTCTAATCTCCCTTTTCAATCAAGGTAGACATTTAAAATCCTTTAGTATCTAATTGCATTTTTGAGGTTGATATGGAGAGGAGTTAAGATTGACACACATAGACTGGGAAGATAAGTTGATCAGACCTCTTTGTTTTCTGTTCCCATCATGGTCATGAAAGCACTAGGTTACAAAAAGGTCTTGAAACATTCATTGAGACAGTGATTGTTAGTAAACATACATACTGTATTAAATATCTTCTTCAAATTCTACATTATTTTTCCAATTCCTTTATAGATTCTAATATTAGACATGTTTTAAATGCTTCTATGAATTATTTTTCAACACACACATTATTTGAACCTTTAATTCATAGTATAACTATGATTTTAATGTGAAATATTTGGATATATTTTAATTTGGCCTTGAATTAATATTCAGTTATTAAAAATCAAAACTTATCACTAAACATACTTTTCAGTTTTCTGTGAAAATAGTTGGTTCTTAATTCTGTTTATTTCATGAAAAAGTCTTGTTTATACTACCTAGTCAGCAATAAACAATATTTTTTAGATCACAAGTGCAATATCCAGTCTATAAACAGAAGTAAATGAATGCCTAAGAGTCCTCTCTAATATAATCTATACAACAAAAAGTTATAATAGTAGATAAAAGGGGTGCATGTTCCAGACACTTAGGGTTATTTTATCATCCCCTCCATGTCAGTTTTGACACTGTTTCCTGCCAAACTAATTTACCATTTCCAATATGATGTTTGTTGTTTCTTCTTCCAAACCCGATTTAAATGTTTCACAAAGCCAAGTCATTTGACTAGATTACTGTGCCCTTCGTCATCTTAAAAGGATCATTGCAATAAAATGTAAAACAGACCAATGTCTTAGTCTGTGTAACTATAAGAAAACATCTTTTAATTAGTAACTTAAAAAGACTGGAAATTTATCGCTCACAGTTTTGAATGTTGGAAGCCCATGTTCCAGGAGCTAGCAGACTCTGCCTACTGAGTGTTAGGTTTTCATACCAAAGAAAGTGTCTCCTTGTTGTGTCCTCTGAACGCAAAGGGTGCAGTGTGCTCACTCCACCTCTTTTTTAAGAGCACTAACCCTATGTATAAAGGCAGATTCCCATGCCTTCAGCAACTTCCACATTTCCTACCTCTTAACGTTATTGCAGCAGGAATTATGTTTCAACATTGAAATACAGGGAAAATCACAAAAATCATCTATATACTTGACAACCATAAAGAAATAATTCCCCCATAATGAGTGCTTTATCAAAGAAGGGTATTAAAGCTTTCTTAGATTATCAAACTGAAACAGACAATTCCACTAATCTGAGAAAGAGCAATGCAGATTACTTTTGTCAGTGAGAACTTTAATTCACTCTCATGAGAATCAGGAAGAAAGATACTATTTTAATGCCCGGAAACTTGTAGAAAATAAAACAATACAGCCAGAGTCATGACTTTAGGAACACATCATAACACTGCTGATTTGTGGGTGGTGTTTCTAGTTTTTTTTGTTTGTTTGTTTTGTTTTATTTTTTGCATCACTGTATTTATCATGTGTATACCTGAAATGTCATTGCAAGTTCTAACAACACTCAAGTCAGCTGTAATTGCAGAGAAACACAAAGCAAAAATTCTGATAAACAGTCATATTTTTCAGAAATGTTCCATTTCCATTGACATTATAACAATGACAAAAAGCTCTTGACTCCAAAATGTATGCAAAGTTTCATATCATATTTCAATCCACATAACTTTTTATATGACATGCCTTCAAAAGTTGAATGTAAGATTATAAAAGTACATTGTAAGAACTCTCAAAGAAAAGTAGCATCTAATTAGCTAAAACCACAGAGAATGATGCCTACTTTGAATTGCTGTTTACTAATCTATTTTAATTTCCATTTTAATAAACAATAAAATAACATAATTAAAATAAATCTTAGATCACGAAGGGCCTTACCTTCTTGAACAGCTTGAAAAGGGTTGTTGCCATCAACAAATGTCACTGAAAATGTGATTTTCTCTGTCTGTAAGATTTCTTCATTCTGATTGAGGTCACCAACTGCTGTGCGGAACACCTCATCATCTTTTTTAGCAGATTCATCAAAAATTGCTCCTAGAAAGAAATGAATATTTCTATTAAACAATAGCATAAACGCTATCATGACATCTGGCAATATGCCTAAGACACATTTACTTGAAAACTGTACACTTTTACTTAAAGACTTTACTATATTTATCACAGGAACACACTGCCCTGGATACAGGGCTCTCACTAAGCATGGATGCATCCTCACTTCTTTCAAGTGTAGATGAGGAATGATACTTCAAAGTGTTGTTGCAGGGAGAGTATCCTGGAGGCAATTTTATGTGCTTGTTGCTGTTTTTAGGGTTTGTAGGACAGTAGATAATATACCAAAGTGTTGTAGGAAGTTTGGCAATCACAGATTAAAGAATTTTTCAGTGGGAAAATGAGATACACTCAGTACATTTCTGAGGGCCCACACCCAGAGTAGACAGGAATTCAGATTCTTTTATTGAATTTAATTGTTTCTGCTTTTCTTTGCGTTCATTTTTCTCTCCAATTTTGAGCAGAATTTTCATAACCACTTCAGCATTATGCACAATGCTACATACAGATAATTCAGACATATGCAAATTTATGAACTGATGTAAAAAAGAAACTTTTCCCCTGAAGGATTAATTTAGCTATGACATTTTCCATTCCATTCACTAATACTGTGAAATAATCCTTCTATACATTGTGTAAATATATGTAGCTATGATAAGTTTAATAAACAAGCTGACTGGCCAATAGCTGAACAGGATAAAGTTAGGCAGGAAAACCAAACTGAGAATGATGGGATGAGGAAGCATGGAGTCAGAGGAGTCGCAAGGAGACTCAGGGGAAGCAGGATGTATAGAAAATGAGGTAACAAGGCATGAGCATGTGCCAAAGCATAGATAAGAAATAAGGGTTAATTTAAATATAAGAGTAAGGTAGTGACAAGCCTGAGCTATTGCCTGAGCTTTTATAATTAATATAAGCCTAGAGTGATTATTTGAGAGCAGCTGTGGGACAGGAAAACTCCATACATGAGTTCCACAGTTCACTCTTAACAGTTTTTAGTCCATATTATAATAGTTAAACACGGGTGTTTCTATTGCGTACTGATTGATTTCAAATCCCATTCTTGTGAAGTGAATCAGGAAATTGTTCACATCATGAATCATGAGCCTCAAGTTTATAGTCAGCACCAGGATGAACCTGCCTACAAACAACTCTATCTATGAACAACATTAGTAATAAGGTTAATGTGTAAATAAGTTGTGAAGAAAGAAGTTACATTTTCTGTGTGTTAGTACTTTTTTTTTTTTTTAATTTTCTAATTAACTCCATGGATGAATTGGAGGGCATTATACTCATAAGTCAAACACTGTGGGATAACTCATCCCTAACAGGCTTGTGGGCCATTAGGCCCAAGAAGTAAAAAAGATCCTTTCTGAGAGCCAGCCTGGGCCTGCCTTAGCAACAGCGGCTGAAACATGATCTGGAGATGACGTTGACCAATGAGAGGCTGCATGTCACACCAGCAGATGCATATTCATCAGACCTCCCCCCAGGGTAGGGTGGAGAGGCTGCATGTCACACCAGCAGATGCATATTCATCAGACCTCCCCCCAGGGTAGGGTGGAGGATATATAAGGCTTGCCTCTTCCTGAATAAACTGAGCTTGTTGTTTTGACATTCTCCTGGAGTCTGTGTGGTTTGACTCTGTGCCTACTTGGCCCCCTCCCCCAAAGGGAACAACAGCAAGGACCCTGCTACAAAACACACAAAATAAAGTGCTGCATGACCTCACTTCTATGTAGAATCTAAGAAAATTCAAACAAAGAACCAAGGGAATGCTGAATTCTCTTCTAGTTATGGACTGAAGGAAGCAGAACCCAGAGGTAAAGAGTGCAAACCTCCAGTAGCAGCAGAGTTCACATAGACACTGGGAAAGAAGAGGAGCAGAAAATGCAGATGAATGATGGAAAGTGTCAGTCACTTGTAGGCCTCACACAACCACTGGGAATAGAGGAGTCAGGAAGCAGAGGTGAGGGATGCAAATCCCCAGTGATTTGCAGACTTCACTTAGGCACTGAGAAGCAGGTAAGCAGGAAGTGGAGGTGAAAGCACAAACAGAATATGAGAATTAGAGCTACATGGTCGGCCATGCATTGGAAATGGGCTATGAAGGTAGCCTTAGGGTATTCCAGTACATTCTCACAGACAGACAAAAGAGACTGTGGAAGGAAACAAAGATATAAATGTGGTTGATACTATAACCACTCCAATATGTACATAAAAACAAATGTATAAAGTTGTATTCCTTAAAATAGATGATAAAATTTTAAAAAAAGTTTCAATTCAGACAGAGCTTAGAATTGTAATTAACTTGTCGTGATACATATCTCATTTGATCTGTAATATTAAATGTTTCTAGGTCTATATTTTTAGTACTAGAAATACATTTAGTCATGAAATAAAGATTCAGAACCAGATATGCACCACATATTTGACACAGGTCATGTTTCACAATAAGGGTAAGATTCCTGGCTCTCACTCAAGTGTCCTTATTCCAAATCGCAAAAGGTTGTGGCTTCCATGCTGTACCTATGAGGAATCACAGTGCAGTGCAATTCTTGACATCATTGAAAGTCTACAGGCAATGTCCATTTGAACATACATTTATTTTTATTTATAATTATTGATAACATTTTTATTTTACTCTAATCCTTCATCATGAAAGCACTCATGCATTTTAAACTAGATTTCCTATTCACTGAAAATATTTGACTAATTAAAATATATAAAAAACTGATTCAGGTTCAATAAAATAATGAATGAATGACTACAGTACTAACTAGATAAACAACCAGATATTTTATTTGTGACTGCAAAAAAACTGTTCATATATAAAAAAGTATCTCATTATATGCTTAAATACTATATAGCTTTTATATGCAGACTCATAGAGACTATGTATGCATACACAAATTTAATATAACATACATATTTTTACATACACAAATGGGTGGATAAATGCAAACCTTTTGCATCTGCAAGTTGTGATGATTTTGTGTTACTAGTAGTCAGTTCCTAGGCTTTCCAGTGAATGAAATACAAAGTTATGAAAGATATTATTCAATATGTGAGTCAATATTCTAACAAAGAATGCATGATGATGTCAGGTCCAGCAAGTGTGACAGGTCAGTGTTACCCTTTATAGCTGAGAAGGCTTCATGTTAAAATACCGTCTCTGAAGAGTGCCCTACATGAATCTGGCTTTCTCTTTTGACTGATCTTTTGTAATCCTTACATGGATTACATCAGTATTATGACCTGACTTCTGTAACTCTTGTCTTTCATTTCCTGTCTATATTGAATATCTCTACTGCTGAGCATATGAGAAAGACAGTGAATAATTTTAATTGATATACAAATGGCATGTGTCTTGATTATATCATTACATATTTATTGAGCGTATACTAATATTTTATTAATGTAACAAAATAGAGTAGACTGCAATTTTTAACCCATTCAGTTACTTCTGAAACATAGAATTATGTTTTTAAGATGGATAAATATTTATGCACTATTGGTATAACCTTATGATTTAAATTTTTGTAAAGATGGCTCGTTTTAATATGTGAGAGTACTCCTAAATATAGATTAATACTTATACTAAAATACTAAATATATTACTACCATATTGGAATATAAACTTATTTACCAAAGTGTTAGGAAATATGATATAAATTCCTCATAATTTGTGCTGAAGTGAGCAGTCTACTTTAAACCACATGATCTAAGTGTCTGTTCACATGTTTGTATATACATATGTCAGCTTTTGATGAGATCCAAATGGAACTTTGCAAAGAATATCCATTAATCAACCTCGTGTTAAAACTGGTGTTGTGGCTGACTTCTGTTGAGTGCCAGGTAGGCATTTTTATCAAAGGTATTTTTACTTGATACAATACTTACACATTAACCCTGCCATTATAAATTTCAAAACCCTGCAGAAATGATATCAAATTAATCACTTAGGTACTAAATTAAAATGTACAAAAATGAAAGACAAAATAGATATGGTTCATCGTCTTCCAAATAGAAATGTTAATTTCAAAATCCAATTATTTATTTACCACTTCCTTTCATCTATAACACTTTTCTTAAACTTCACTTTTCACCAAAAGAAGACACGGAACATCTTAAAGGATACCAGAGAATACAGAAAGACTCATGTGTGGTTTTCTTGAAGAACATGAAGACAAAATCTCCCTTATATCATCAGTTTTCCAAAGCCCTCAGTAGTGTCCACAATAACATTACCACATATATTTTAGGACATGATACAACATCATATACCATATATTTGGCTCCTGAGTGTTTTCTCATATACAACAAGTAAAGACATACACAGAGTATTATGAACAGCACTGTTTCCTTCCTAGATGTTTGGATTAGAATATTTTTGGAGTGAGCTCTGTTAACAGACTTAAGGGGGAAAGAAGGTTAAGATGTATCAGCATTGACTGTGCCTTGAAAAGCTACACACACACACACACACACACACACACACACACACACACACACACATACACGACACACACACAGATACAACACATAACCAATTATATCTATATGTATTCATTATTTCCCTTAATAGAAGTAGATAGTTCCTTCTATAAGATGGAAAAACATCACATAAACTTTTAACAAACACGTCTCTATACAGGAAAGTATATTTTTAAAGGTAAGCTATCACATAACTTTAATATCTAAGGACATTAGCTCTATGAATTTTAATTATAAATAATACTATTTATGATGTTTCTTTTGTTTAACAAATTGACAAGAAATAGCAGTGGTGGCACACCACTTTAATCCCAGTACTCAAGAGGCAGAGGCAGGCGGATCTCTGCAAGTTCGAAGCCAGCCTGGTCTACAGAGCGAGATCCAGCACAGGCTCCAAAGCTGCATAGAGAAACCCTGTAAAAAAAAAAAAAAGAAAATAGAAAAGAAATAGGAAAAAGACAAAACTTAAGCAATGATTAAAAGATGTGATTGTGAAATTGTAATTAATAGTAATATCAAAACCATGCTGACATCTTAATTTTGAATTTTGAAGTGTCCGTATATCCATAAGTCACTATTGCATATGAGGGACCAAATAATATATCTATTTTCTTGCTAGATACTTTAAAAATCTTAAATCCAGACTTCTTCTCAAAATACAATGGGTATATTTATGTGAGCATGCATGCATGCCTCTTCCTCTGTCTCTGTCTCTCTGTCTCTAACTCTGTCTCTGTCTCTGTCTCTCTCCATGCGTGTATATGTACATGATGCTTAAAAGAAGACTGAAACATGGGACTACTTCTCACAAATTAAAATTTACAAATAATACTGGCAAATAAAAATTATGAGCAATCGGGCTGGAGGGATAGCTCAGCCGTTAAAGGCTAGGCTCACAACCAAAAATATAAGAGTTCGGTTCCCAGCACCCACGGCTATCCCTCCGGCTACCAGAAAAATAAAAAATAAAAAAAAAAAAATAAAAAAAAATTATGAGCAATCATTTGGCCAAATCAACAATTCCACCAAGTTTCATTTTCTAGTTTTCTATTAGTGACATAAGTTCCACTGTTGCATTAGCAAGATATTATTTCCTGGCCTAACAAAGTATTTTATATTTAGATAATCAAGTAACATTAATTAAACCTTTTCCTCTAGTAGGTTATATACAATCTTTTATAGACAGGAATGCAATGCAAGTTATAACCAGTCCTAGATTAAAAAGTGGCAAATATATTTGAGTGTGGATTTACCAGAGATATTACCTGTGAATCTAGAAGAACCATGTTTTTAAGCAAGGTATTAATCATTCACTTAAATTTTAGTTTGAATATTTAAATTCTCTTTTGGCTTATAAATATAGTAGGAAAGCACAGAAAACATGATGATAAGAAAAAGAAAATTTCTTCAGTGAGCTCACAAATGCCTTCAAAGAAAGGGAGACGAATCTACATAGCAGAATCCTTACAGGAACAATCATATACACACCCATTCTTCTATATATTTATCTGCCACATATGTATCATTTATTTATATATTTATCACCTATATCCATAATTTCAAAATATTATATAAAAATTAAATAATTTAACAAGCTAAAGCAATTATCTGTATTTTGCTTTCATAATCAATTTGAACTTAAAACCATGTCTTCTAAAAATACATATTTAAAACAGTTGTTCAAAATATGTTCAGTCATATTTCTGTTGAAAAAAAAATAATGATTGTTTTCACTCAGAAAGTTCAGTGCTTTATAAGTTTGAGAAATGGCTCAAGAGTTAATAGCACATGATGTTCTTGCGGAAAACCTGAGTTTGGTTCCCAGCACTGGATGTCAGGCAGCTCACAAAACCCTGTAACTCAGAATCTCAGTTATCTGACCCCCTCTTCTGGCTTCTTCAAGTACCAGCACATGCATGACATTCATTCCCACGGACATTTGCATACATAAAAGTGAGAAGACATATAAATCTTTTAATTAAACATTTAAAAAAATCTTATTTTCCCTAAACACATAAATTTATTAGCTGCTTTAAAAAATTAAAAATAGCACAATTGCTGCATTACATGGTGTGGATCTTTAAGTGTCTCTGAAGCAAGCGTTGATTCTCTCAACACCCACTCCCACACAAGTTGTGTGTTGGTTTTCTTCTTTGTTCTCTCTTTCTTTCCAGACATTCACATGCATTCATCCTATCTCTCCTTAAAGCAGAGAACAAGTTCATGGCTTTAAATACTCTGTTTCAATCACACTTTTGGTGGAGTGTATTTATCATTCTGTATACACACATAGTTGATGATTCTCAGATGATCAGCTTATCTGATTCATTAATGACAACTTAGAGAACTAAGGTGAATGAGCCAGAGTGACATAGAGATTGGTGTCACACACTTTACTCCTTTGCCTCAGAGTCTCTGTACTGCAATGTAGGAGATAGAAAGAATCACAGATTCTCTTTGTTCATCCCAGTAAGGGACAATACTACAAATGATTCAGAATCACACAAGCATTAAATTCTACAGTTGTGCTATGTGGATACTAATTGCACTGTCTCTTTGGAGACTTTAAGGTTCTACTATCCTGCACAGGACATTCACTGATACTGGAATTAGGTGGAAATTACTTATGTATTTCAGAATGAGGACAAGCAACTACATATAATTATAAAAATATGATGTTTGGATGTTTGAATACTATGCGTTCCAAAAATTGAGGTTAATCATTTTAGGTAACACAAAGAAGTAGTGAAAAGCAAGCTATTCCTACTGTTATAATGACAGAAACGAAATAGTGTCCCTACATCCTGAGCTACTTCAGGATTCTATTACTGCTGTGCAAGGGAAAACACTTTTATTATTTTTGTAGAAATTTTCTTTTAAATATTTTAGTTGATAATTACAATATGTCTCCTTTTCCTTTCCTCTCCTTAAACCTCTAATATATTCCTCCTTAATATCTTTCAAATTTATGGTGTTTTATCATTAATCATTACAGCATTCATATAAATATATACAGATAGATTTCTAAATAAAATCTGTTCAGTCTGTATAATGTTACTTGTATGTATGTCTTCAAGGCTGAAGACTTGGTATTCTATAACCAAATGAGGTGATTATATACAAAAACAAATACTACATATGTAAAATAGTAATTTTCTAATATAAATAGACATAAAATAGCACTTTAAGGACAATGTTTAATTACATGAAGAGGTGAAATTTCATCACTTTACCTTATCTAACCATTCACAAGAGTTCTAACTAGTCAAAGACACTCCAAAGCTACTTGTTGGTAGAAAGTGTTGGAGGACATCAGATTCTTAACAGAAAATTTCATTCTAAAGTCTAGGAAAGTATAGTTATCTTTTTCCAAAATTTGAAATCCATCAAATAATGGCATCCACAGCAGTTACCATCCATTAGTACTAATCACTGTATGAAGCATCTCACAAGAGTTATTTCATGTAGTCTTAGTGATAATCCATTGGGGATAAATGGTGCTCACATTCACTGTCCTCACAGCTCATGAGAATGAGAACTTCTGCCTAATTCACAACTTTAGCTTCTGACTAAAACCACTAAAAACTACATGTGTCTCATGGTCAGACATTCACACAAGCAGAAAGTACAAGATAACACTATGCTCATGGTAACTACAATAACGTTTTTGTGCATAAAAAGAATAAAACACTCTAATCTTATTCTTATTTGATAAAGTCTAATGTGTTATACATTTCTAAAAAATGTATTTTTAAATAACTTGGGTAAATGCAATAGTACCACAGTAAATTATATTGTAATATAATAGTATATTATATTGTGCTATATTGAAAAGAAACACAGCCCTTAGCCACAATATTTGAATATGTCTTTTTCTCAAGCATTATGCTTCTATCTGTTTGCATATAAATATCTAATAAAAAACATTCTCAAACTGAAACAACTTTTTAAATCTTTTTCCATTTCATTTATGCCTAAGTGAATTCTGAGAACATGTATGCTGATATATATACTTGAGAACCTTAAGAACAAATGTAGGCTTGTGTGTGAGTAAAGTACTCTGATCACTAAGCAATCTCCCCTCAGTGCTATGTCCTTAAAGAGGAAATCTCTGGTTATTCTATTTTTAGGAAGTATTATTTTCAGGAGTTGTATCAACTAGTAAAACCAATGTAGAAATTAGTCTGGAGGTTTCTGAAAAACTGGAAATAAGACTGAGTGTATGCCCCAGCTGTACCACTCCCAGGCATACACCTAAGGGACTGCATACGCTACTCCAGAGTGGCTTCCACATCCATGTTCATTGCAGCTCTAGTAACAAGAGTTGGAAAGTCGAAGAGATCAAGATGAACATCATCTGGTGACTGGATAAAGAGAACACGTATACACACACACAACAGAATATTACTCAGCCATAAAGGAAAAGAAAGCCAGGAAATTTGGATAAAACTATTCAAAAATAGACTGAGGAAGTTCACCTAGGACCAGAAAGATAAACATAACATTTTCTGTCTTTGACTCTTTCGTTTTCTAGGTTTAAATTGGAGTACATGTGGATGTCAGGAAACTGGAATTAGGCTACCAGATACAGATGCCTTACAGGAGGGAGGGTAACAAAGTTCAGGTGAAATGAAAGTAAGCAGGGGAACACTGGGGTCAGAAATGTCAAGTAGAGAGGAGCCTGGGGAAATGAGATGGTGGTGGAAGGGCTAGGCAAATCAAAGGGTGCAAGATAAGCTATAAAGCTATAGGAAAGCCTACAATCTCCCAACCCAACCAAGAGGCTTCTCCAGAGGAGATAGTTGAAGCCGGGTGACAGGAAGAGGGCAGTTAAATAGGTGTTAAGTTTTTAAGTGGGGCATAGGTGAATAGGAAGAGGAGTCTGGAGGGATATTATTGAAAATAAGGATACATGAAGAAGTCTGATAGAAATCTACTAGTATGTAAGCTAATTTAAAAAATATACATATGTACACATATGGCACATATAATACACACATATACATATTTACATACATATACTATACATAAGCATATATTTAAGGGAAATTTGAAAATAAAGACCCTTCATGAGTGGACAACACAACACTGCTTCCAAAAAAACATGGTTTATTAGGTAAAAAATCTCAGGTCTAACCACAGGTTATTCCTCAACAAATAATTAATCTGGGAGGCATCAGAGATACCATGTACAACACAGGCTATTGATATTTCTCTTGGTTTCCTACCAAAACCCACTGGCAGGACTCCATGCTGAAGATACCACTCATATTGGTTACAGCCAGTCTAAACTTGGCCAGGAAAATCTCTCTTTGCTAGACAGCTTACATAGTGCCAGAAGGTGCTATGCTGGCTTATGAGAGAGAAAAGACATCCAAGGTCTCACCCCCCACTAGGCCCTGCATGCTACACTGACCTGCTGCTAAAATTTATCCACTGGTAGAATAGAATTATACAAGTAATTACTGAAAACAAGTGCTTTCTAGTAGTATATGATACCTGCTTACAGGAAGGGTTTCATTTCTGTTACTGTAAACCTGGTCCATTGCCAATGACTAGGAGGATCATAGACACTGGGGAATCTACTGTTGTTGTTTTGCTTAATCAGCATGCTGTCAAGATGCCTTCTAAACATTTATCCATATTTCCATAGATTTGTGTTTTTCTCATCTTTGGTTAGACAAGTATCTTCTTTCAATGAGTAGTGGCTAATTCAGAGACATATAAGACAGTTAAAGTGGTAAGTAAAAATAACTGAGAATGCTCAGTTGTTGCTAGATTATCTAGAGAAACATCCCATTGTCCAAAGCTAAGAGATCTTCCCTGAAGAGAAAGTGGAAAAGAATTTAATATCCTAAAGATGGCAGAACAGCAGTGAAATGCTGATTTTTGAACAGGGTGTGGTTAGTACATATAATAGGCTGAAGAGGTATGGCCTCCATAGACTCATGTGTTCAAATGCTTGTCCATAAGGAATGGTACTATTAGGAGGTGTGGCTTTGTTGGAGGAAATGTGTCACGATGTAGGTGTGCTTTGAGGTCTTATATGCTTAAGCTATATTCAGTATGGTACACAGCCTTCTTCTACTGCCTGCTGATCAAGTTGAAGAATTCCCAGCTTCTTCTCCAGCACCTTGTCTACTTGTATGCTGCTATGTTCCACCATAATGATAATGGAATAAACTTCTGAAAATGTGAGCCAACCCCAATTAAATGTGTTCCTTAATAAGAATTGTCACGGTCATAGTGTCTCTTCACAGCAATAGAAACTCTAACCACGACTGTACAAATCAACTCACACTTGCAGTGGTCACTGGCAAAAGACTTATACAAGATCGAGACCACCAGAGGGTGAAGAGATGGCTCAACACTTAAGAGAGTTTACTGCTCTTCCAGAGGACGTGAGTTTAGTCATAGCATGCACATGGAAGGAATTTGAATTTAGCTATAACTCAAGCTCTAAAAGAGTCTGAATAGTTTAGCCTCCATGGACACTAATAATCACAAACACATACCTCCTACATGCATACACATTTAAATAATAAAATATCTTTTAAAAAGATTAAACCATTCAAGCCCCCAGCATGGAATGAGGATCAGCCAACACTACTGAAGGAGCTATTGGCAACTGAAGGCTAATGAAGAAGCAGATCTATTCTCCTTTAAAGATATCAAGATGTGCCCATTGGTTGATTACTGATATCTCAGTGGATGGCCACACATGCATGTGCATATCTAAAGCAGTAAGTATAGGCTATTTAAAATAAATAAACAGTATTGATAATAAATATGATAGGAAGCTTGGAAAGGATAGAGTAGGCTCTGAAAGAATTTTGGTGGGAGGTAGTAATAGATGGATACACTAAATAAACTTAGTGCAAATCTATGGTATTTTCAAAGAATATTTTCCCTTTAGTAATGCATTTATGTAATGAAAATGCATTTACCAACTTTTTTATATACTAAAGGCTTTTGATAATTAATTTAAAATGCAATATTGAAATTGTGAACAGGTATACTTTTATCCAGTTCTCATATTTTTTCAGTAGTATTTTGTCCTCAGATTAAATTGCATTATAGTTTACTCATATTCCATCTATTATTACTTAGATTATACTCAAACACCATTATTGTTTTAAGATCAGGAAATCAAGTTCAAGGAGTGCATTTTCAGGATCATCATGGAATTAATTATGATATAGTGTAGAAAAATACAAATGAAATATGTAATTATACAAGACATTTAAAAATATATGCATAAGTACCTGAATGAATTATTTAAGATTATATTTAGCTCATGTCAGACAAACACATTCTTCCCTAATAGCTTATGTATTGTCTTATTGGTCTGATAAATAAACATTTCAAAGATCGTTTTGGATAATAAATATTTGATAGTTTTAATGAGAGAGGTCCCCAGAAATCCATAAAGTTACCTCCACAATAGAGTGCTGGCAATGGTTGAGAGAAAGCCCAAATTGACCTACTCTGGTGATAGGATGGCCAAACACCCTAACTGTCATGCTAGAACTCTCATCCAATGACTGATGAAAGCAGATGCAGAGATCCATAGCCAGGCCCCTGGTGGAGCTCCAGGAGTCCAATCAGTGAGAAAGAGGAGGGATTGTATGAGTGAGAATTGTTGAGACCAAGATTGGAAAAAGCACAGGGACGAATAGCCAAACTAGTGGAAACACACGAACTATGAACCAGTAGCTGAGGAGCCCCCAACTGGATCAGGCCCTCTGGATAAGTGAGACAGTTGATTAGCTTGAACTGTTTGGGAGGCACTCAGGCAGTGGGACCAGAACCTATCCTTAGTGTATGAGCTGGCTGTTTGGAACCTGGGGCCTATGCAGGGACACTTTGCTCAGCCTGGGAGGAGGAGACTGAAACTGCCTCGACTGAATCTACCATGTTGAGATGAATCCCCAGGGGAGTCCTTGCCCTGGAGGAGATGGGAATGGGGGGTGACCTGGGGAGAGGGCGGGGCGGAGGGAGGAGGAGGGAAGACAGGGGAATCCATGGTTGATATGTAATATTAAATCAAATTATAAAAAATAAAATAAAATAAATAAAATAAAAATAAAAATAAATGGATAAACAAGAAAGAAAATTCAGTGATCTAGATTTTTTAACAGTGGTTGTATTTTTTTTTTAAGTTTTCTATTGCTTGATTCTATACCCTGACAAAAGCAACTTGAAGGAGAAGGGAGTTTGGGGCTCTCAGAAGTTGCTGCCCTTGAGCTTAAGGTCGCAGCCCACAGCACATCCATGATGAAAAACCAGAAAGCAAGAAATGAGTGCTCAACTCACTTTATCCTCTTAATTCAGTTCAGAATCTCATCCCAGAACAGGTCTTCCCATCTCAATTAACCTAATCAAGGTAATTCCTCATGGGCATGTCCAGAGGCTTGTTTCACAGGTCACTCGAGATTCTGGGAAATTGATGATTAGGACTGATTATCACAGGTGGTATTTAACACTCTAAATATGTTTTGTAATTTCTTACTGAATCAGTGAAGAAATGCATTCTTCACTTCCTATGCTTCATCTATGTCATCTATTTATCTGAAGCAACATCCCATCAGTGCAAACTTAATAGTCAAGACAGATGGAAAAGAATTTGTCTAAGAAACATGTAAACACCATGCAGAAAATCACGGTTCCCTTGATGAAAGAGGAGAGGAACACTGAGGCAAGAGGGCTAGAATGTGGCTTAGTAAAAGTCTGCTCCTAGAGAAGGTATGCGAATATTTCTGGAAATGGAACAGATCTAACAATTTTCTACCTGTAACAATTACTGTATCTTTTTAATACCACTGTAAACTTTTACTAAAAAGTAAGAACTTGAACATTACATTAAATGTAAAATCATACTTCAAAGATCTGAATTATACAAATAATAGAGTGAATGCTGTCCTCTCAGAAGAGACAGGCACATTGCACATGCAAATAATGTAGTCTAGGTGTCTTTAACACATCTAATTTCATGCTTAACACTAGAATCTGCCCTTTGTTTAAATGGGAAAGAATTTATCTTTATGAATTCACTTAGAGAAGTTGCTTGAAATTAAGCATTATAAAGTTTTCATGAGATATGTTTTATTTCTAGAGAAAATGAAGACATCATATGGAGTATTCAAGTGGATAAATGCATCTTTCTGTGGTAAAACTAAAATCTTATGCTTTCATTTCTTATGACCCACTTCTAGCATTATTCTTTTTTCTTTCATGAGCATACTTAAAATGGTGACAGATATTTTTTAAAATTCTCTATTTCATGTTAATTGTTCAGTATATGGAATAAAATTACTTTAAGGAGCAACATACAGGGACTGCATGGTTATGTCCCATTAGAAGCAGCATACAGGCATTATGAAGATACACCTTGTACAGTATTTTATGAGTACAAAAACAACAGATGTTTTCTTATACCTGTAGACTAGAAGCCTTATTCAAGACAGTTTCCTCAAATGGAAGCACTGTGGGGCATTATTAGATGGGATTGATTACTAAATAGACCTAATTTCTTTCACTCTTCAAGATTTGTATGATAGTTATATTATTTAACAAATAAGTTAAATTTATAAGATATTCATTCTACTTTGAAATAGTTTAGTATTATATTACAGAATGTCCCAAATTAAATATGCAATGGCTTCTCTACAAAGCTTGTTACAAATAAATACATAAATAAATAAAAAGAAAACCTTAATTTAGATGAGAAGTCTTCCACTTACTTTTATGCTATAAAAATTCAACAAATTTGAAACTTGTTCATGAGACAGAACATTTCATGAGCGAGAGTTACACACAGATAGACAGACAGAGAGAGACAGAGACTTATAGAGCAGTCATTGAGTTCAACCTGTGTGAATCGCCGTAGATAGTTTGACATGACATAGTCTGTAGGAGTGTTTTCCTCCAAGAAAACAAAAGAAAGAATTGGAAAAACTAGGTGCAAACCAGATGTCAGGCATTGGAGAAGAAATGGCAGGAAGCATTGTTCCTTTTTATCAACCTCTTTAAAAGTATGTAAAATATGCCAAGAAAGAATCTGATTCATGGCACTTAAGCCTGAGACTTCACGCTATCAAGCAAGGAAGCTGTGTACAGGTAGAAGGGGGAACAGATCCTTAACCTAGCTGTAATCAGAATTGTAACAGCCAGTGACAAGTACAAGGCCAGGGCACAAATGCCAGAAGAAGCCAAGGTTTCTAAAAACACAAGAGCAAGACCAGTAACTATCCATTATGGAAAATGCTCCACAGAAAATTAGTCATATGAGTACAGAGAAGTATCCCTGTCTTGTATATGTGTTAGCATGGAATTGACCAATTGTTTTAACAAAATTGGTTTCCATAGAAGTTGTGAAACGAACCTAGACTGGAAAGGATGAAAAACTGAGTGAGACCTTGCGGGCACTTCAATATCTTTCCAAAGAATGAGGCAGGGTTCAGGATTCTGTTCCCTCCTCCATCCATAATCTGTAATTCCTCGCATGGCATGGCAGAAACATGATACATTTTTCAGCCTGGTTAACAACTGAGTATTAGGGGCTTTGCCTAGAGGAGGAATTTAGTATATGTTTGCTGAAATGAAGTGGCAGAATCTGAATTCTGAAACCCAACTAAACAGCTCAACTACTGATAGAGATGTGACATAGTAAACATACCTTCCTAAACACACTCAGTAAGATACTCAGGAGTGAGGGCCTAGGAATCCACTGACACTCTATATAATTAATTCTTCAGGAAGAAAGTTATTGCAGATAAATGATAACAGAGGAGGCCCTTCATCCTGCCCAGTTCACAGGGATTATAATTAGAAGGAGTTTGTACAAAGTCCATGTCCACCTTGCTGCCACCTATGGGACAATGCATCCAATAACTGCAAGAAGACAGAACCTTCTGTGACATTCTGAGAATGACTCTGGGGCATATGTTAACCTAACTGATAAACTTTTAAAGTAGACAGACCTTCAAGAAATGCAGGCAGCCTGATGAGATGGCTCAGTGGGTAACAGGACTTGCCTCAGAGTCTGAAAGACCAACATTCCTTTGATCCCCAGTACCCACATGGCAGAAGAAAATTTCTAAATCCTATTCTTTGACCTCCACAGGAATTCCTGACACACTTCAAAAATCAATCCATTAAATAGGAAAAGAGGAAGCGCAAAGCTTCTCTGACAATTAGAGATATTTGGTGAAGATCACTATTTCACAGAAAAACAGCAGTGTCAGCACAACCTTAGACTAGGGCAGCACACACACACTCCTTTGGGTAGAGCCAGCTCTCCATGTGCAGTGGTTACTTTTCTGTTGCGATAAAACATTGTGACCAAAAGCAACTTATTACCAAAAGAGATTTTCTGTCTTATGGTTCTAGGAAGTGAGTCTGTATTGGCAGTGGCACTGTGGCAGCAGGTGGCCAGAGCAGGAAGCTTAGAAATCACATTTTCAACCAAAACCAAAGAGCAGTCAGAAATAACTGGATGTGGGACAAGGTTAGGAATTCTCATAGCTTGCTGCCAATTATTTAATTCCTCCAGTACGGCTGCAGAACTTCCCAAAACAGTCTCACAAAACAGGGACCACGAGTTCAGTACCAGTGCTTGTGGAGGGGAGTCTTCAGTCAAAACCAAACCAGGGAATTTGAGTTCATGCTGATGTTTAAGAAGCATCCATTTCACAGAATGCACCTCCACGAGGTTTACACATGTACTTTTGCTCTGAGCTTCTGAAAACTGGGGTTAGGAAGGCAATGATCCATAGGCTGATGTACTCAGTCTGAATTCTGGTGCTTAATTCTCTTATTGTATTCATGTGCCCAGAAGCTTTTTCGCCAGTCTTTGTATACTTAGGATTGAAAGAAAGCTGTTAAAGTTAAGGATATGACAGCCCTGGAGGGTGATCACCATCTACCAGTGAATATAAACATTCATTAAGATCTGCTCTGAGATTGGGCCTTGCTAATTCTCTCCTCATATTTTTCCTTCACCTATGTCCAGTTCTATCTCCCCTGAAGCTATTGGCAATCCTGAAAATCCCCTAGCCAAGTTCCCCTTACCCACATAGATAGATCCCCAATTTCCAATAGTTCTCAGCACCTAGTCTTTTGAAAAAGCTGTGATCATAAAGATCAGTGAGTTACTCATCTAAAGTTGGAAACATGAAAAAAAAAAAAAAACAGAAGTGTTGGTCATTAAAGTATCTTCTGGGCCATACAGTGGTGGCACATGCCTTTAATCCCAGAATTCGGGAGACAGAGGCTGGCGGATCTCTATGAGTTCGAGGCCAGCCTGGGCTACAGAATGAGTTCCAGGAAAGGTGCAAAGCTACATAGAGAAACCCTGTCTCGAAAAACCAAAATAAATAAATAAATAAATAGAGAGATAGATAAATAAATAATCAAGTATCTTCTGGGCCACAATTCTGCAACTGAGTTACTTTGTGAATCCATGCATTTGGCATATATTTTAGTTTAAAGGTGCATTTTGGCTCTAGGGATTTTTTTCTTTCATTTAAAGAGGTTAAATGCACCATGTTTTTATCTCCTGGTTGGGCAATGATTGTTAAGGTGAACAACAGAAGAGCCTATGCATTTCAAGAGTGTAGGGGAAATGTAGCCATGATACTCTTCCAATATGAAGTATTTAGTTCTTGAATTGTACTCATGATCATTTTAAACTTCATAGTTCTTTTGAGATTAAATATCAGTAAAGGTTCATATTTAATTCAACCAGAATCAAGTATGCAGAACTTTCAAAAGAGTAAAAGGTAGGTTGTATCTAAATAACTAACAAAGCTCTTCACCAAGTTGGGGGAACAAAGGTCACTGCAGAAAATGCTGTGTCAGGGCAGGTCACAGTGACATTGCAACACAACCGCAAAGACACTCAAAGGCCCCCAAGGGTGGGCAGCTCCTTTATAAATTATTGTACTTTTAACTTGAGAGCATGGTACTTGCTGCAAGCCCTCTGTCTCTTTGCCAGTATCACCCAGCACCTTGGCTCTGATGGTGCTGCCACATTCCAGAGGCTCCCTTCCAGGCACTTGGACTTCATGTTGCCTACTGCTTCTAAGGCCCTTGTCCTTGCTTAACTCCTTCAAATCTTGCCCTCGGGCATCCTATTTAAAATTGTAGTAATAGGACATAACACTATCTAAGGATCCATATGGTAACTATTTACAGTTGGCTTCCTACTCTTTTGGAAACTGGAGGAGTCAAAGGCTTTCTTTGCTCTGTTCATTGCTTAGCTGAAAAATGAAAAATAAATGTGGTTTATTAGAAAATGAATCAATATTTTATGAATAAATACATGCAATGTGATTATATATTAAAAGCCATTACAATTTATTCTATTAATAGCATAATGCCTTTGTAAAATATTTAAACTATGTACACTCAGAACTTAAATAAAAAACTGATACACAGAGATCCACATATCAAATTACTATTTTTTTTAACTCCTCCTTGGTAGATTTAATATAGCACTGAAAAGTTAAAACAAATATTCTGAGAAACTACACAATTTACAGTTTTCTTCTAAATAAAATTAGGTATTATTTCATCAAATACTTAACAAATGCAAAGTATCATTTTATTTTAATTATAATCTGTTGTTTTTTCAATTTATGTTTTTTCAATTTATGTATTTGTATTGGTGCCAACATATTTAATAAATACATGCTATCAACCATATTATCATCTATATAATTTTTCTCTAATATTCATATACAAACTAATGATATGGAGAAATTCATTCTGTCTTTACAAACTGGTGATCAACTGATTCCAAATAGCCCCCACTTTTAATGTTTTATTGTCATGATGACAATCATGTTTTACTAACTCATGTGTTCAAATTATCGAAGTAGGCCCTAGGAAAGCATCATGGGATTTTCCTATTAGTAGCTTCTTCTGTTGCTTCTTTTCTATTAAAATTATTTTAATACAATATATTTTGATCACTGTTTCCCTTCCCCTATCTCCTCCCAGTTCCTCCTCATCTCCAACCCATCCAACTCCACACCTAGAAAACAAACAGGCAAATTTAAAAAATCAGCAAATCAGAATAGAACAAGTAGAAGAAAAAGAAAAAAGCATAAGATACACATACACATGCAGAGAGTATAAGCATGCACATAAAAAAAAAGGTTTTAAATTAAGACATAAAACAAAAGACATACTATAGTTCAGCATACCAAAGAAACTTTCAGAAAGCTATACTCTGAATCCAAAGAGAAAAGATTTCCTGTGAAGTTTGAAGATACAAGACTAGAATATTACTTCGGTACCTCAGTTAAACTGGGAAACTTAGCATATCATGAACTGATGGGGAGCTATCTATTCTTAAGATGATGATCTAGTGTGTCATAGATCATTTTTAACTGTTAGAAAACAATAAAACAAATAATTGGAGGATATATATGAATGCTTTTTAAGCTGAAAACAAACAACATCATGTGAGAACTTAGTGAGGGCCAGTGGAGACTGTGGGAGCCAAGGCAATTCATAAACTAGAGGTAGTGGATTAGTTTTGTTGAGTTCTCTTTGCAAACAAATCAGTGACAGATCCAATACAGATGCAATCATTTTCACTTGGGCATGTAAGTAGTTATTTTGACACTTGATGAATAAAAGCCTCTGACAGGTCATTAGTAGGGAAGTATGGTTTAATCAGAATAAAATGATGCTCTGGAACAGGCAGCACTTCAAAAAGAGGAGTACAAGATTGAGCAGCTTTTAATAGTGAGCTTCTTGACCATGACATGGAAATCATTCCTGAGTACCAGCTCTGCATCACAGGCTGACTTTGAATGAAACCCTGTGACATGAGCCAGAACTGTACCTTTTTTTTTTTTTTTTTTTTAGCACATTTAACAAAATCTGTTACTATGCTCTTGAGGTCACATAGCACTTATTTCAATTATTTATCTTCTTTATTTTATAATTTAATTTAATTTTACATATCAGCCACGGATTCCCCTGTCCTCCCTCCTCCTGTCTCCCTCCCCTCCCCTCAGCCCCCCCCCCCCACATTCCCATCTCCACCAGGGCAAGGACTCCCCTGGGGATTCAGCTGAGCCTGTTAGATTCAGTCAAGGCAGGTCCAGTCCCCTTCTCCCTTCACCCAGGCTGAGTAAAATGTCCCTGCATAGGCCCCAGGTTCCAAACAGCCAGCTCATGCACTAAGGACAAGTCCCGGTCCCACTGCCTGGATGCCTCCCAAACAGTTCAAGCTAATCAACTGTCTCACTTATCCAGAGGGCCTGATCCAGTTGGGGGATCCTCAGCTATTGGTTCATAGTTCATGTGTTTCCACTAGTTTGGCTATTTGTCCCTGTGCTTTTTCTAATCATGGTCTCAACAGTCAAACAATCCCTCCTCTTTCTTGCCGATTGGACTCCTGGAGCTCCTGGGGCCTGGCTGTGGATCTCTGCACCTGCTTCCATCAGTCATTGAATAAGAGTTCTAGCATGATAGTTAGGGTGTTTCGCCATCCGTATCACCAGAGTAGGTCAGTTCGGGCTTTCTCTCAACCATTGCCAGTAGTCTATTGTGAAAGTATCTTTGTGGATTTCTAGGAACTTCTCTGCATTATTTGTAATAGCCAGAACCTGGAAACAACTTGATGCCCTTCAGCTGAAGAATGGATAAATAAAATGTGATACATATACACAATGGAGTACTACTCAGCAGAGAAAAACAATGACATCATGAGGTTTGCAGGCAAATGGATGGATCTAGAAAAAATCATCCTGAGTGAGGTAACCCAGACACAGAAAGACAAACATGGTATGTACTCACTCATAGGAGGATACTAGATGTAAAACAAAGGAAGACTAGACTGCTACTCACAACTCCAGGGAGTCTAATAGAAAACAGGACCCTAAGAAAGACACAGGGATTGCCCAATGACAGAGAAATGGATGAGATCTACATAAACTGGACGTGAGGGGGTTAATGAAAGGCAAGGTTTGAGGGAAAGAGAGCTTAGGGGATTGGGAGATCCCAGCTGGATCAAGAACAGAGGGAGAACAAGGAAAAAGAGACCACGATAAATGAAGACCCCATGGGAATTGGAAAAACCAATTATTTATCTTTGGTATTGAAAAAAAGAACAGTCTTTACAGTGTTCCTTTACATAGCTCAAATTAGTTTTCCTTTTGAACTAGGATAATTTCTTCTCTGAATATACAGAATAGTGTCTCAGTACATTGAGGGGGATGGGGAGTTCAGGCAATGTCTCCACATGATGTCGGCACTTCAGAGAAACTTCTTTCCACTTCCAGCCTCTGCAAAGGAGTCACACCAGCTGGAGACCCAAGAATGAGTACAGCCAGCCAGCCAGAGCTGGACTGCATCTGCAGGGTTCAGACATGCTGCCAAAACATTTTCTGTTTCTCTCTGTCTCTCTGTTTGTCTCTGTCTCTGTCTGTCTCTGTCTCTGTCTGTCTCTGTCTGTCTGTCTGTCTGTCTGTCTGTCTGTCTGTCTGTCTCTCTCTCTCTCTCTCTCTCTCTCTCGTCTTTCTCTCCTTTCCTCTTGGAAATTATTTCATTTCTCTAAACACATTTATAGAGTTAAATGTCATATAGGGTAATGACACTGTGTTTCATTTGCCTCTTAAAAACCAGAAATACTTCCTTCCTGGATTGAGGAGTAAATAGAGTTTCTGGTATTTCTTGTGAATGAAATTCATGACCTTTTGAGATGCAGCAATTTAGATAGTTTTTACTTTTACTTTAAAAAGCACTACATATTGCTCCCCAAATTAAGTAAATACTTCATAATAACAAAAATGCACCAGCTGCTGAGCATAGCTACAAAGTTTAATGAAACGTGCAAACTGTTTAAAACAAAAAAGGCAGCAACTAGCATGTGAACGCTAATAATTGACTGAGATGCCCAGCTCAGATACAGAACTGCCTGATGGGTAAAGCAGTGCAGCTTACACTTCATCATCAGCCCTGTACACCCCTAGAGAGCTATCCCACCATACCAGATATTTACCATTGAGGAAACAGAATTAATAAACTGTTAAAGTTTCTCCAGACTGCCAAGAAATATGTATACCCAGTCTTCTCCACTCTCTAAAATATGTGATGGCCAATTCATTAGTGTATGGAAGCAATTCATACGTGGCCTACACAGTGTGAGGAAAAAACTTAATTACTTTCTTTTCTTTAACACACATCAAATGAGTGTGTACTTAAGCCAGATACAGTAATATAAAGTTGGCACTAGGAGTAGAATATGAACTTGCTTTACAGTTTTTATTTTCTTATACATACTTTATGTGTGTAATTATGCTACTTTATTATTTTCCTATGAGTGTTAGGCTATTATTGACTTGCAGTGATAGCTTGTTAGGATATTCACTGTAAATGAAGTTTCTTTTCCAGAGAAGCCAACTGTATAAAGTACAAAAAAACAGTGAAACAAGAAACATAACTGGATTTGAAAAATTTTTGAAGAAATTATAGTGAAATTTTATAAATGAATAATGGCAAACTATGTCACTATAATAGGTTTCATCTTATTTAAAAGGGGAATAAGAAATTTGTGAGATATGAAAATGATAGAAAGATGACAAGTGAATAGATGATAGATAGGTAATAGATGATAGATACAAATAGATGAATAGATGATAGATGCATACATGGATTATACATTGGTAGATGATATATTGATACATAGGTATAAGGAGTTCATAGATGATAAAAGATTGATGGATAGATAGGTTAATATAATAGATGACATGTAAACATATAGAAATGCATAAACAAAAGAATAGATGACATAAACATAGATGTACGGATAAATGACAGATATAGGTATCTAGGATAGTTGATAGGTAGATGAAAGATACATAGACTTTTTAAAAGATGGATAGATGAATTAGAGATGGATATAAAACAAAATAACAGTTGGAGTACTGTGAGGTATGGCTTGGATAAAACGTTGGTTCTCTGTGATGTAATAGTTTTAAAGCCCTAAACTGTCCTGTGGAGTTGTCAGTAGTTAAAGCTTCTTGCTCTTAGCAAATTTGTGGTTTAAGGACACAGAAAACATACTAAAACACATTTCAATGAAAAAGTAGTGACTGAGATCCTGACTTCACTATCTTCCTACTTTACGCTGTTTGCTTCATTGTAAGGAAGCTTTATTTTAGTGAATATCCTAAAAGCTACCATTATAAAATTAACAATAACTTATTTCTCATAGAATAATACTAAACAACATAACTATAAATATAAAGTATGTACAAGAAAGTAATAACTCATAAAATTATATATATATATGTATATATGGATGAAAAGTTAAGACACAGGGACTAGATAACTTTGTGAAGAACTTGTTTCTCAAAATTATTTTCATATTTGTTCAAAGTAAATATTAAATGCACATTAAAATATTACTTATTCCAAAGACAATAGTTTATGGATCATTCCATGCTGTGAGGACAGCACAAGTATTCTACTGAGAGAAATTCCCTGCTTCTTAAGCATAGATTTCCCCAACTACACAGACGATTTGAGGAACTTCATATAAACATAAAGAAGTAATTCCTCTTAAAACAAGAAATACAGCCGGGCGGTGGTGGCGCACGCCTTTAATCCCAGCACTCGGGAGGCAGAGCCAGGTGGATCTCTGTGAGTTCGAGGCCAGCCTGGACTACCAAGTGAGTCCCAGGAAAGGCGCAAAGCTACACAGAGAAACCCTGTCTCAAAAAACCAAAAAAAAAAAAAAAAAAAAAAAAAACCAAGAAATACATATTTTATTAATGTCACTTTGAACCGTTTGATTGCATTATATGAAGTAATTCATCCATCACACTCTGATGTCTGTATTTTAAGATATGTTTGCTTGCCCCTTTCCATAAAGTTTCTTTCCTTGAGATTTTCTAAACATAAGGATTTTAAACTGATGGTGGTGTTGGCTACTGACCAGGAGTGGAGTACTTTATACTCTCCAAATGATCATCCAGTTTCACTGAGAAAGAAATGTTCAACATGTTGAGAGACAGGAGGAGCCAATTAACACAGGTGAACTGTGAAGAGCGGCAATCAGAACTGTAGGGCTGGAGCACATTTTGAAACTGAGCTTTCTTTTTTTTTTTTTAATTGATATCTACATAATTCCCAGCAGAGAGTGTTTTAGTCACAACTGACCTCAATGTGTCTCTCTTTCTTAGTCTCCATTGTATTACACCTGTGTTTGAATGTCTCTCAATGTATAACTTCATCTAGTCATGTACTTATATAAAGTTTTTATGTCTTTCTTCTCAACAAATGGCCATCCCTTGAGAATAACATTTCCTTCTTAATCAGATTTGGTATATCACATCCACCTGTGAAATACTAGAAGGGATTAAATTCAGTACATTAATTTTTATTTGTATGGAGTTTCTAAAATTTAGACTTAATTGAAATTAACTTTGTTTAACGCTAAGAGCTTTTTCTTTTTCCATGTGGGAAAATATTCCTAACTATTACAAGTATAGAGATGGCTGCTGGCTTTGCTGTGGTTATAAACTAGAAAAAAGTAAAAGACAAATCCACAATTTCTCAGATGAATATGAAAAGGTGATGAAAAGGTGATGTAATGATCTAATTAAGTACGGTGTAAATTCAAAGAGGTAGAGATAGAGGAAATACTATGACATGGAAGAAAGACATTTGACCTGGTCTTTGAAGACAATGTGATAGTAAGATATGTGAAAAAGATTGATTGTGAAAAAGAGGAAATGATTAATTATTGAATAGACAGTGTGGTCACTCTGATTTGATTACAGCACAATGTGTATTAATAGCACAAGGAAACCAATAAAAATACATTATTATTTGTAAATTCATGAAAAATTAGATTAATAGAAAATGTAGAATGCCCAATAATAAGGAAATATTGTATTTATTTTTATTTAAACCAAGACTCATGGCAAGGCAGAGACAGTGGAAAAAGTAACTGAGCAGCTTGGACTGAGCACTCTGCACTTTCTCCTGTTCTACATTGTCAACAATTTTTGGTATTTGTTTTGTTACTGTCCACTACATAAAGAAACTTCTCTCATGAGGACTGAGATATGCACTCACGTATGGGTATAATGCTAAGTCATTAGGAGTTGGTTTAATACTGTATCCATATAGCAGAATGAAAGGTCCTGTGATCTGTCTAGCCACAGATTCAGGCTCTAATGCAATAAAAGCCATGAGTTCTATGTTTTTTTTTAAAATTAACATTTTCGCTTTATTTTACCTACTGACCAGTTTCCCCTCCCTCCCTATCTCCTCTCTTCCTGTTCCCCCCACACATTCCCTTAACCCATATACCCACACCTTCTTTGTCTCCATTCAGAAAGGTGCAGGCCTCCCATGGGCTACAACATAGCATGGCACATCAAGTTGAGATAGGACTGAGCTCTCCCCCTGTATAAAGGCTAGGCAAGGTAATACAGCATGCACAACAGGTTCCCAAAGGCCAGCAAAGTGCCAGGGACAGGCTCTGATGTCACTGCTAGGAGTCTCACAAATAGACACACAAGTTACACAACTGTCACACACATTCAGAGGGCCTAGGTTAGTCCCATTCAGACTCCCTAACTGTTGGTCCAGAGTCCATGTGCTCTCAGCATATGGTGAGTGAGGTAGCTAGACCCAAAAAGAGAACCATGGCTCATATTCACTCATAACTGGATATTAGGAGTAAGTACAGGATAACAAACCTACCATCCATAGCCCCAGAGAGGCTAGATAACCAAGAGGACTCAAAGAAACTTCTCTGGGAAGTAGAAATAAAAGAGATCTCCTGGTAAACTGGGGGTAGGGAATGAGAGGATGGGTACTTGAGGGAGCCAGTTGGGTAGCCTGGGTGCAGGAGGTGGTTTGGGGGTAGGATGGAGGGCTAGGGAGAAACTTGGTACCAGGGAAACTACCAGGAATACACAAGGATGACCCCAGCTAAGACACCTAGCAAGAGTGGAGAGGGTGCCTGAACCGGTCATTTACTGTAATCAGATTGGTGACTACCCTAATTGTCATCACAGAACCTTTATCCAGCAACTGATGGAAGCACATGCCGAGATCCACAGCCAAGCACTGGGCCTAGCTCTGGGAGTCCCGCCTGAAGAAAGGAAGGAGAAATCATATGAGCTAGCAGGAACAAGGTCATGACAGAGGAACACACAGAGACAGCTGGTCATGAATTCTATGTTGTGGTGTAGGCCTTAAATCTAATTAGAAAGTGGTCTTACAGGTAATAACATCCACACTACTATTGCAACAGTGAGTATATCCTGCCAGGTTTATCATTATTGTATCTCACATCATTTAAATCTGAGTAAGGTTGTTGATAACTTTTGTCTTCCAGTAATATACACAGGACCTTTTAAGCTTATGGACCTAGCCAGAAGGGATGAAGCTTCTAAGTCAGTACCAGCTTAATTTCCCCATATTCTATGACTCAAGTATATGAAGTCTTCATCAACAGGCTCTTGTCATTAAGTCCTGGAGTGTAGCCAACAGCAACAGCATTAGCCTGTAATGTTTGTGATTCTAAGGGACTCCAATAACCAACAACTCAATAAAGGTAACTCATTCCTGGCACTGTACTTTATACTGGGTAGCCTTTAGGGTCTAGATGTGGAACTGGCCCTTGTTGTAGATTAATTCTATGTAATCTCTCTTTTAAGGGATGTATATTTTTAGGAAGTTTTCATTAGGATGGATTTCCACATGGCTGTTTTACAGATCTTCAGTGCTGGTTTCCTCTTCATATACTGCCTCTGTTACACTGTCCTCCTGTCAACTACTCCTGTGATTTTGACTGATTAGTCTCCATTCTCTCTTTATACCACCTCCATTTACCTCCTCTCTCTAGAAATCCATCCTTCCCCCATGGCCATGTGTTAATTTTCTTGCCTCTATTGATATTCCAGTTAAAACACTCCTATCTAACATTTTAAAGCTAACATCCCCATGTGTGAGATAAATTGTGACCTTTTACTTTCAGGGCCAGTCACTCAGAATTATTATTTTCAGATCTATTTATTTATTTACAAATTGCATATTTCTTATAGGTTAATAGCATTATATTATGGAAATGCACCAAATTTTTATTATTTATCCACTTGATTGCTACCTTGGCTACATCCACTTTCACTATTGTAAATACAGAGCCCTAAATGGGCCATTTCCTTCTCCCAAAACTCAGGGATCACTATGAAAAAGGGGTTTAAGAATTGAACAGAGGAAAGAAGGATTGTACTAACCATAGGGTCAAGGACATCTCACAAGAAAACCCACAGAGCCGGGCGGTGGTGGCGCACACCTTTAATCCCAGCACTCGGAAGAGCCAGGCGGATCTTGGTGAGTTCCAGGCCAGCCTGGGCTACCAAGTGAGTTCAAGGAAAGGCACAAAGATACACACAGAGAAACCCTGTCTCGAAAAACCAAAAAAGAAAGAAAACCCACAGAAACAACTAGCCTGGTTTCATAAGAACTCACAAAGTCTGAACCAACAACCAGGAAGTCTGCATGGCACCATCCTAGGCCCTCTACATATATGTGACAATTATGTAGCTTGTTCTACTTGTGTAACTCCTAACTGTGGGAGCAGGGTCTCTATAATACTTTCGTTGCATTTGGGGACCTATTTCTCATACTGGGTTGCCCTGCCCAGCCTTAATACAAGGGGAGGGGCTTAGTCCTACTATAACTTGATATGACATGCTTTGTTTATAGCCATGGAGGCCTGGCCCTTTCTGAACAAAAATAGAGGAGAGGATGGGGTGGTGGGTGGGGAGGGAATGAGAGGAGGGGAGGAAGGAGAAACTGTGGTCAGGGTATAAAATAAATAAAAATAAATTTAATGAAATAAAAAAAACCTACAGAAAAAATTCTAAGAGTCAAAGACAGTAGATAGCTACATGAAAAGTGTCTGAGAGACACAGCAGAGTAGCTGCACACATGAATTCACAGAAGTTATGGCAGCAAATTCAAAATCTTCCCAAGATCAAACTAGACAAAATCGTAACATGGAAAGGAGAGGTAGTCATGAAGTCTCACCCCTAGTTGAGGAGTCATTGATAATTGCTGGGAAAAGGAGAGTAGAAATCAGTTTTTATTAATGGTTTTGTCATTGCTTGGTTGACAGCACCATAGTGGGTGACCCCAGAGGCACAAATATATGAGTAGCACAAACTGAGCTCTACGAGTTATTATAAACAAAGAACAAGTACATAAAACTGATGGGCGATGGAAACGGGGTGTGTCTGTGAGGAGTGAGTGGGAGAAATGGAGTATATATGTAAATAAAATAAATTTCATGAAATTCACAAACATTGAATAAAATTGGTAACAGTAGCTTGGAATAAAAGGGCACTAAAGATAAAGATCTAATTACACTGACACATCTTTTCATTTAAGATATAGGTAGTTTGAGTAAGTCTCTGAAGCAAAATACATTAAAATTTGTTTGGGTTGATTTGTTGAACATATATTGAAATGTTGGCAAATATATAACTTCGTAATAATAAGATGATGATTTTGTTGGTCAGTAAAATTGGCATGCAAGTATATTGTACTTATATGACTATTCTGAGTTTGCATATCAGGGAGCCTAGAAGAAAAATATTTTGTGAGAACCTACAAAAACTAAAATTATACATAATTCTCTTCTCCAATGCTTTATAAAGCAAAATGATAGCTTTTACAGAAAATTACTTTGACTATTACTAGACTTGGTAAAAATTTTCCCCATTGTAAGCATAAAATCAATTTTCCAAACCAGGGATTATTTAGTTTATATAGCATTCACATCTTATGGAGGTACCAAAGTTAATAAACATGTCTGTTCTTGAAGGATACCACTAACAAATACTGGGGGAAGGAGTTCTTTTAGTTAATGGTATAAATCACTCAATTCCATATCTGTTCAGTTTCCAATTTCCACATCTTTTCCCAAAGCATAAATAAGGCACAGGATTCTAACATTATTTTAATGATTATTAAAATGGAAAAGGAACACACATTATGGAGGTTATAATTTAATATTTTACAAAATCATTTTGCTATTATTTATTGAATAGAAGCTCTTAGAATTTGTGAGGTCATCTCAACAGCAAGAACAAGTATTTATCCTAAAGGAAGAGTGAGTTGTTTGGGGTCACTAAGTACTAAAGATGCCATACCAACACCACCTCTGTGAAAGTACACTGTATACACCAATTCTATAATGCAATTTCACATGGATTTGATGGACAAGTATCATTATGCTGTTTGCTAGGCATCTTACATGCATTTATAATTTAAATCTTTACAGAAATATGTAAGATATGTATATATCATAAATAAGAAAATTTGGTGGGGAGAGTCAAGAAAAAAATCTAGACGGGACTTCAAAACCCAAGGCGTTCCGATAATGTCCATGGTTAGTCTCAATGCATGCATATGTTTAGGTTTGACACCTCGAGACAAGAATTGGAGATGATATTTGAAATGTAAACTAAACATAAACATTTTTGGAATATAACTTGAAAAAGCACTTAGAGAAAAAAAGTGCTTATTTAAGTCCTTGTCACTGGCCAATTACATACTATTTTAGTGACTCACCAAAAGAGAAAAAAAAATTTTAATTATGTTCACAACTGGTTTAGGATTACATTAATTAGCACTGGAAATAATCAAAGTATTGTGGCTATCATCTGAATGACACTCTCTGCCTATTAACCTAGGAAAGTCTGAGAAATCTCATTTGTGGCCTAGAGGGTAGAACAAAACCCTGATTTTCCCTGTCTTCAGTACAATAGCCTCCATCTAAACAAAATCAATTTGTACTTGCCAAGGTTTCATGTTGTTACAGAGGAGAGAAGTCATAAATGATGTCCTCGAGGCAGGAATGGGTCATTAGACTAATTGTGAGGAATTAATTCAAAAGCAAAAGTGTTCCTCTTTGAAAACTACAGACCAAACTTTCTCACAGGAAGTAAAAAAAGGATATATATGTATAAAATGAAGTTACCTATGAAGCATCTTATCTATGTCTATGAGGACATCCATTGGGCTACAGGGTGTTTCAGGATTGGGTACTTCACCTACTAGAGAACAAAATTTCTACATAATATGCTTATATTTATTTAAAATTATTAAACTGTCATCATCATTATGACACTATTAGAATACTACAACCTTCCTAATACTGTTTGTAATAGCAGTAATAAACTGGCAACCAAAGTTTCTGTGTTTATAATAATTAAGGCCAAATATATTCATAAGATTATGTAGGCAACCTCCCATACACAACAGGTCACGATTTTGTAGTTAATGTAAGAGAATAATGATGCTAGTTATTCAAAATCAGAACTATTAAAAAGCAATAATTATTATAATCTATCTGTATTTTCTAATACATAAAATAAAACTATACAATGTAGCTGCACTATAAACCTTTGCTCAAATGGAACTAACTTGTTCTATAACTGTGGTATGCAAGAAAGGATTGGATATTTAAAAATGCAACATGACTAATGTTCTCCCTTAAGAAGAAAAGAAAGTAAGCTGTGTTAAAACAATGGAAATACAGGATATAGAGTAAGGGGAACACTCCTCCATTGCTGGTGGGAGTGCAAATTTGTAAAGCCAATTTGGAAATCAGTATGGTAGTTTCTCAGAAAATTGGGAATCATTATACCTGAAGATCCAGCTATACCAAACTTGGGCATTTAACCAAAAGATGCTCAATTATACAATATTTGACACTTGCTCAAATATTTTCATAGCAGTGGTACATTTACACAATGGAGTATTATTCAGTGGGGGGAGTGGGGAATGACATCATGAAATTTTCAGGCAAATGGATGGAACCAGAAAAAAATCATCCTGGTAATGTAACCCAGACTGAGAAAGGCAAACATGGTATGTACTCACTCATTAGTGGTTATTAGCTGTAAAGTAAAGGATAATCAGGCTACAATCCACAACTCCAAACAATCTAGGTAACAAGGAGGACCCAAAGAGGGACACATGGATTTCCTTGGGAAAGGGAAATAGATAAGACCTCTTAGGTAAACTAGGGGTTGGGAGTGATAGGGTAGGGAGAGGAGTGGATGGGGGGATGAAACATGAGAAATCTGGTTGGGCACCTTGCGGGCAGGACAGAGGAAGAGAGCAATGAAAGAGATATCTTGACCGGGGGTCATTTGTGGGCTAGGAAGAAATCTGGTGCCAGGGAAACTCCCAGGAATTCATGGGAATGACCCCAGCTAGAGCTAGCAGTGGTGGAGAAGGTGCCTGAACTGGCCTTCTCTTGTGGTCAGGTTGGTGACTACCCTAGATGTCATTAAAGAGCTTTCATCCACTAATTTAGGGAATCAGATGCAGAGGTCCACAGCCAAACACTAGTCCGAGCTCCAGGAGTCCTGTAGAAAAGAGGGTAGAGGAATTGTACAAGCCAGGGATGTCAAGAGCAAGACTGGGGGACCCACAGAGACAGTTGACCTGGGCTCATAGGAGCTTACCGACTTGGCAATAGCTAGGGAGCATGCATGGCCTAGGGCCTTTTTATGTGTTTGACTGTTGTGTAACTTGGTCTGTTTGTGGGGCTCTAGCAGTGGGATTAGAACCTGTCCCTGGTGCTTTTGAGAACCTATCCCCCATGCTGAGATACCTGGCCTAGCCTAGATGCACTGAGAGGAGCTGGGTCCTGTCTCAACTTGATATGCCATGCTTTGTTGACTCCCATGGAAGGCCTGCCCTTTTCAAAATGGAGGAGGAGTAGATAGGAAGTGGGTAGATGAGAAGGAGAGGTAGGGAGCAGAAGGAGAAGAAGGGGAAACTGTGGATGGTATGTAAAACAAATGAAAAAATTAAAAAAAGAATAAATAAATAAATAAATAAATAAATAAATAAATAAATAAATAAATAAATGTAAATACAAGCCTCTGGGTAGACAGAGAGCAGTAGAAGATTATTATCCTATTTGGATATGAATTACTCTATGAAGTAGCTCTTATTTTTTGCCAAATACAGAAACAGAAGATTAAAATATTGGTCATTAAAGCATTTATGAATGGTTCACACACTATTTTGTCTTATCCCCAAAGCTTTTTACATTTCTCTTGTGCAAATTCCTCAAGGTATCATTATGCACAAAAGGACTGGTTTTCACATGATACAATAATGCAAGTGACAAGATTATGACAAACACTGCATTGAACAAAAATGAAGAAGACCCTTTAATCTAGCACACTTCAAATACAATGTCTACAAATTAAAATAAAAATATCCAAAATTGAAATAGATAGGTGATATTTCCCCAATTCATGATTCCAGAAATGCCATTTTATGTGAGGATAATACACTCTCGTGTTTCTACTGAAGGCACAGGGACTATTCAAATGAGATGCAGAAGAAGTTATGATTTGACTGGACTAGGAAGTGATGGTTTGTTTTTATTGTAAACTATATTTAGAATCACCATGGAAACACAGCTATGCGTGTCTATTAGGCTATTTCAAGAAAGTCTTAAGTGAACATGGAAGATAAACCCCAAATGTCACCACAGTATACCATGAGCTGGGGTCCTCACCTGAATAAAAAAGAATTTGTAGCCTGTTAGTGGTAGCACATGCCTCAATCCCAGCACTCAGGAGGCAGAGGCAGGTGGATCGCTGTGAGTTCAAGGCCAATATGGTCTACAGAGTGAGTTTCAGGACAGCCAAAGCTGCACAGAGAAACCCTGTCTGGAAAAACTAAAGAAAAAAAAAAGAAAGAAAGAAAAGGAAATTGAGCTGATACCAGCATTCATCTTTCTCTGCTTCTTGACTACTGATGCAAGATGTCCAAATATATTGCACTGCTACTCTTATGCCTTCCCTACCATTATGGGTGTGACACTACCCCTGTAATTACCTTAAAGCTCCTATGGAATTGGAAATGGAAGGTAGAGGGTATGTACATGTGCATTTAAGTATGTGCACATAGGTATGTAGGCAATCCAAACTGAGGTCCTCAGGGAGGTCATCTACCAAATGAGCCACTTCCCCAGCTCCACAAATTGCTAATGAGCACAAGAGATAACACAGAAAATTAATTTTGGAAGTGAGACATTGCTCTTTAAAAAAAAATGTCTTGTGGTCCTTATGCATTTTGAACTGATTGAGTGGAGGGGTTGAGAACTTTGGGATAGAAAAGCCCTAAAATACTATAAACAGTATTTCTAACACCCTTTTGATGGTAATTTAGAAAACCAAAATTTCTAGAATAATATGAAAGTAAAAGCCCACCCCTGAGATTTCAGAAAGTAACAAGAGCTCTGTCAGGAGCTGTTCTAGAGACCATCATGGTATTTCCTGGCAGGAATCTCTCTGCACTTCTGTCTTTGTCTTGAACACTTGAGTGAGACTGAATTTCAAATTTTTTTGGCAGAGGGACTTTCAAGAAGAGGCATCATCCATAGTGTGTCATAGTTTCTGTTCTGTGTTCATATCCAGGTCCACAATAAAGTAAGATTTAAGATGAACAAAACAATGGGGAAAATGTACCTTTTATATAAAATGGAGGGAATTTTAAATTGTAGACAATATAGGTGCTAATAAAATAGCTGTAATTTGAGAGAATGGCACTATTAAAGAGAAACTTGGCAGTCTGCAATGGGACAAGAAAAGTACCCTTAGGGAAAGATGCTCCTCCATCTTGTGAAAATCCAAAGAAATTATAAACAAGAGAGGATAAACTGAGAAAGCCAATGAGTTATTTGCTTGCAAACAACCACCTATAGAAATGTTTCCCCAGAATTAACCTAATCAACACACAAGTTTTTCCAAGAGAGGCTGTCTCTTGGGCTGGCAAAACTTGGTAGCATCATCAATGAGATCCTTCTTTTAAATGTAAGACAGGTATAAGAACGTGCGGACATTGAGGTTTATGTCAAAGATTCTGAAGGCTCATGAGGTCAAGAAATATGTGTGTGCCCAAGTCAGGTTTCCTTTTCAAGGATGCCCAGAGAGGGCAATGTATAATTTATGGAGGTGATACCTATGTTGCAATAGAGAATAAATGATGTTGTACATGCTACAACCTTGGGGTATCCATTATGAAAACTTCATACATTGAGTAAGCTAGCAGCAATGATGTATGGAGAAGTGGCTCTACCTAATCCTGTTGGAGCTCAGAGGCTTCCATTGGGAAGCTCAGATGCTTGACATTTTGCTACATGACCTAGGGTTGCTCTGTTAGGTTAAGTTTTGCTTCTGTTTGATTGTCCTACTCTTCTCCATTCTTCTATTTTGGAGTGGGAATGATTACTGTGTGCCACTATATATTGGAAATTTGTAACTTGATTTTTCATGATCATGGTTCACAGTTTGAACATTACCTGAGTCTTAGAAGAAAATACAGTTACATTTTTTAAATAGTTTCAAAATTCTTCAAGGTTATAGAGACTTCTGAAATTGGACACAATGAATTTTGCTTTATGAGCTGTTTATGATTTATAAGGAAAATGAGTGTTCAAGTATGACTTAACCTTGATAATATGCTGTGTAATGGTTAATATTGATTGATTGACAACTTGATTGGATATAGGATCATGTAGGTGACAAGCTTCTATCATGTCTTTGGAGGAGGTTTTACAGATTCTTCTAGTTTAGGTAGAATGACACACCCTAATATTAGTGACACCTTTCCATCTTCTGGATCCTGAACTAAATACAATGGAGAAAATGAGCTTAGCTTTCAGAATTCGTCCCTCTCTGCTTCCACACGATGTAATGTGACCAGCTGACTCTTGTTCTGCCACCATTCTGTGCCCATCATGAAGGGATGTGCTCTCAAAGTGTAACCAAAGGGAACCTTTCATTCAGCTGCTTTTCTAGGGGGTTTTGTCACAGCAAGGGAAGTAACGAATTCAGAGGACATAAAAAAATCTGAAAAGTTCATTGAGAAGGTAGCCTTGAACAAGATCTGGAAAGTAGGTATGTCTATTCAAACGAGAGACTACATACATGTACAGAGTCATTTAGAGTTTGGTGTGAACTGGAAAGCTACTTTGGACAGGAAATCCAAGACAATGCAAGGTCAATAGACAATGTGTCTTGTGAAACAATGATCAGTAAAGGATATGAGCATTTCACATGTGGTTTAGTTTCATAATATTAATCTTTAAGACAATATTCTATTAACTCTTTCGCCTGAAGATCAGAGTTTATGTTGTGGAAAATAATATAAGTTCTGCCATGTCAAGAAGAAGAGCCAGGTCCAACTATGGGCCTCTTCTTTTCCTCAGTCTGCCTCACCATCCTCCTCCCTTCAAACATCTACCCTTCATCAGTACTACACAAACTATCAAATATGAAGGAAACATGCCCTCTCTTCAATGACCCTAAAAGGTCATTTTCCCTTACTGTTCCATTTTTGAGAATTGTTATAAAGTCAAATATATTCAAGTAAATATAAGAAAATATTTCCAGAATAATTAAATGTGACAGTGAATTGACTCACCCAGTTTTTGAACTTTTAATGGACAAAAATTGCTTTCTCAAGGTAGATATTTATTTGTTTATATTAATAATCAGTCTACTAATACCAAGTTGTTTATTTGCATATTATCTCTCTACAAGGTTAGCATTTTAATGTATGTGGTATCTTCTACAAAGTTATTAATATATGGTGATATTATAGTAGCAAAAGAAGAACATTTTCCCCTTAAGATAGGTACACTGACATGAATAATAGAAGCTGCAGACTGTTCCCAGGAGATATCATAAAGGATGTTGTTTACAACTAACACAGTGAATAATATGGAGCAGATTTCCAGTCTTAATGTTTATTAAAGATTTGCTCAGCTCTTAAGAAATATAAAACCAGTCATTGTCTCATCCTCTCTTGACCTCTCCAAATATATTTGAGATCACTTCCTCCAAGTGCAGCATCAGCTTTTGTTATTGATTCATTATTTTCATCTATCTTACAAAAAATAGTCATTAAATTTGCCCTTCACACAGTGCTAAGTTCTTGACACTGGGAATACAAACACCTCAAGAAAAGTATGACCTAGTATCTCAGAGACAGATAACTTCACTGTCACAAGGCAGCATCTGACCTGCCTTTGATGAAAACATAAAACCAACTTCACAACAGAGATCAGAGGCTCAAGGCATACAACATGCTGTGATCATCCTAAAAGCCCTGTTTTGTAGAAGGTAGAATTTGTGTAATCACTTGATAGTAAATCAACTTTCTTTTAGTCAATCAACTTGCAGGCAGAGTAAACCCATGTATTTTTCTATAAAAATAAGCTTTTGTGTATTTGATGGAGGAAGAACAATACAAATTTTCATCCCACAGTTCATGAAAGTTTAAATGAGAGACATGGACTCTGGGTGATATGGATATAATTCAATGGGTAGGATGCAGACCATGTACAAAGCCTTGCTTAGCTACTTAGTACCACATACATTAAGCATGGAAACTCATGCTTATAATGCCGGCACTTAGGAGGCAGATCAGAAGATTGATATCATCTTTGTGCAAACAAGGGATATTAGGCCAGTCTGCGCATACGGAATGGAAAGCTATCTAAGTTTTGTGGATAAAAGAACAAAATCCTCACAATGCTTTTTCCTCCATGGCTTTCAACTCAGTCATTGTCACTCATCATCTCTTACTTGGCTGTGTACATCACATTTGAATTGGCCTATGTTATGTCTTTTCTACTCCACATCAAGTATGTGTATGTATTGGGATTACAAAATGATTGCATTTTATGCAATGATATTTATACCATTCTAGTTCATATCACTGAAAAAAAAATACTACACTGTTATAGGCATTCCAAGATGACTAGACAAAGTAGGAAACTCATGTCCCTAGAATAGATCGAAACAAAATTTCAGCTTGAATTTTTTTATAACTTCATTCTCATATTTGTTGATTTGTATTTGTATAGCTAATTAACATATCCTGGGATTATTCATTATTATCCAGTGTATTATTCACACACTGACTATGCAAGTTTAATTATAATTCTTCTGGTCATGTGGTTCTAAGGAAACCACATTATATTTTCAATGATACTAGCACACCATGTTTTTGTACTTACTGAGATTCACAATGCTGTTTTAGATCAGGTACATATGTGGCATTTATAACATTTCTCTTGATGCTTCTGTGCTTCAGTAGGTATACATACACTAGGCAGCACTAGCACTAGAGGGTAATTAGATGTCTTTTTATAATTTTATAGTGCCATAAATAAGTCATTGTTTTATATTCACTAACAAATATTAGCCTTGGCATTCTTAATGTACACATTTTATAATACATTTAAACATATAAGTTACTAATAAAAATGTAAAGCCTTGTGCGCAGCATGACAAACTTTTATACAAAAAGTGTACTAGTGAATACTAAGTTACCATCATGGACTGCATTTGTAGGTTCATCCTTGACTTCCCAAGCTACTGGCTAATATCTACATCATGTTTCTAATTTTGAAAACAAGAAACTGTCCCTTTCCTGAGAACAAGATATGAAATGATCATAAAACTAAAACAATCAGAACATAGCAAAATAGTCACCCAGGCTTGTTTACACTAAGTGATAGGGAATGTCATGTTGTCAAGTTGCTGTGCTAACAGAGAAGGGATAGATAAAGTTAGCAGACAGAAGGGGCTTGGTATTCACAATAGCCAGAGAAGTAAAATTAGAATTAGATCCTCAGTGACTTAAACCTTGAGTTTATGGCAGTCCTTACAGAAAACTTGACTTCAACCTCATGAATGGCCTTGAGTCATAGTCATCAAGAGGCAATGTCTGTTCTTGACCACAGAAAACACAGAACTCCCTGTTACAAAGCATCCAGCTTTGGGGTAATCTGTAGATTACAGTAGATAATACACTGCAAATGAAAAAGTAACCCAAGAAAATCACTCAAAATTATATTTCATTTCAAGTGAAATAATTGTACTGTAATCAAATCTCATGATTTATTAAAATGGTGACCAAAAATGAACTCAGTATCATTTGAAACAGCAGTCTCATTCTTTTTTTTTTTTTTTTTTTTTGGTTTTTCGAGACAGGGTTTCTCTGTGTAGCTTTGCGCCTTTCCTGGAACTCGCTTTGGAGACCAGGCTGGCCTTGAACTCACAGAGATCCACCTGCCTCTGCCTCCCGAGTGCTGGGATTAAAGGTGTGCGCCACCACCGCCCGGCTCAGCAGTCTCATTCTTAAATAAAACTTTTCTTACATCTGAGGAAAAGGAAAGAGTTCTTGATAATAATCTAATGAAAGTTATAAAATGAAATCTTTAACTTGAAACCATGACTTCTCAAGGGAATTCTGCTCAGGGTCCTTTGATGTTAGTGGCACGGTCTCATACTCCAGCATGCATAAACTATCCACTACTGAGCCTTGAGCCTTGCATCAATTTTTCTCTCAGGATCACATCTCAGGTTAGATTTGGATTTCCTTGAGATTGCAATACACAGGTCAGAGAGGCCGAATAATTTACAATATGAAAGTGAGGTAGAGAATAGGAGGAATTAATTCAGAAGATCATCTAAAAAAGAGCTCAGAGATCATGCAAAAGTACCCAAAAAGGACAATGCAAAGGCCAAACTGCTGATTTTTATAAGAAAAAAATGAAAAGAAAATGGCATAGCTGTACAGACACAGGAGCATCTGTGGTCCACTGTGCAACATCACATCCCTCACACTGCAAGAAGCTCTGTCCTCAACACGGCTGGGTAAGCAAAGCTGAGAAGAGGAAAGGCAAAAGCTGTCTTTACATTTTCACAGACAAGGAAAGGAAAAACCACAAGAACTTGCCAAGATACAATTAAGCAAATTTCATCCCAATATTTTAGAAAGTTTTTCTCTATATTTCTTCATTGCCAAACTCCTAGAAGTTATGAAGCATGCCAGCTGCCTTCATTTTTCTCACTATCTCATCCTCCATTTCTTTTGCAATCTGGCGTCACCAGCCTTAATACTGCTGAAGTAAATTTCACTACTTATGAAAATGAAGCTAAGTCTCATTCTATGCCCAAAATAATTGAAGTCACTATACCTTCTGAAATCTGATTCTGAAATCATCATGCCTAACTTGTTTACCTTTTCTATCTTAAGCTTAGTTATTTTAGACTAAATTATCCTCTACAGGTCTGTGTATACTGTGTCTTATTAATATCACAGAAATTAAACTAAAGTTAACAGGTTAGCTCTCAGGACTTAGTGTTTCTTTCTGCCCCCCCTTCCATCTCTTTCCTTTTAATATTACTTTCTCAAACTTTCCATTCCCTGTAGGTATTACAGATGTGTACATGTCTGGATTATCATTGAATGTCCTATTTAATTTGCTATTTAAAAGTACTTTGGTCTCTAAATTTCTTCAAATTCAATTCTCATAATGGATTCTACCCTCAAAATTCTTCTCAGTTTTTTTTTTTTTTTTGGTTAAAAAAATTGTTACTACCTAATTTTATGAACATTAGTAATCTAAACTTGTCTCTTTTGATTCATTAATGGTTTTATTGATACTTACATAAAAAAATAACCTCACACTACCATTATTTAGCTGAGGTAGAATTATACATGATCGTTATCCTAATGAAATATTACTATTTGTTTACATGCATAGTTACTGCTATTATCATCACCTTTCACGTGTTTTTAATATTTTTATTTCTCTTTATGTGTTCATGTGTATGTGGCAGGAATGGGGGAGATCATATGCACCAGTATAACCAGAAGAATGGAGGTCAGAGGTCAATCTCAGGAGTTGTTTCTCAAGAGATGTGTTTTATGAGGAATTGTCTTGAGAGAGCCATTATGGGGTTAGGGAGAAACCTAGTGCTAGGGAAATTCCCAGGAACCCACAAAGATGATCCCAGCTAAGACCCTTAGCAATAGTAGAGAAGGTATCTGAACTAGCTTTCCCCTGTATTCAGATTGGTGACTACCCTAATGGTTATCATAGAAACTTCATCTAGTAACTGATAGAAACAGATGCAGAGATCCACAGCTAAGCACTGGGCCAAGCTCCTGGAGTTCAGGAAAAGAGGGAGCAGAGTTTATAGGAGCAAGAGGGGGTCAAGATCACGATGGGGAACACCACATAGATATCTGACCCAAGCTAGTTGGAGCTCAAGGACTCTGGACTGACAGCTGGAAAACCAGCATGGTACCAAACTAGGGCCTCTGAATGTTGGTGACAGTTGTGTGGTTTGATGTGTTTGTGGGGCCCCTGGCAATGGGACCAGGACTTATCCCAGAAGCATGAACTGGCTTTTTGAGTCTATTCCCCATGGTGGGATACCTTGCTCAGCCTAAATGCAGGAAGGAGGGGCTTGGCCCTGCCTCAATTGGCATGCCAGCCTCTGAGGAGTGGGTAGAAGTGGGGGAGGTGGGGGAAGAGGGGAAAGGGGAAAGAGAGGCAATTGTGTTTGGAATATAAAATGAAAAAAAATTAAATTAAAAAAATAAATCAATCAATTAGAATAAGCCACCATGCCTGGTTTTTTATGTGTGTTCTAGTAATTAAACTCAGGTTCTCATGCTTGCACAGACTGAGGGATCTGTCTCCTCACTCCCTGGTAAAACCTAACTTGTACAAGTAGACTAATAATGGGGTGAAGCAAAAATGTCCAATGTATAGTTTGTGCTCTCTCAAAAATGTTATGAACTATTAACAGCTTGACACACTCAAACATCAGGAAGACAAAAGTAATCAAATCATTTTTGTAGCTACTGACATAGAGGGCATTAAGTGACTATTGTTTACATACCTTGTCTAAAAATTCCACAGTATTTTCCATAACAAGACTTTATACTTGCTTTTATTCATTTATTTTATATGTTTTTATTGTATTTTTATTATTAAAAAATTAAATTTAAATATATTTTGATAATATTCTTTCCCTCTTACAAGTCCATCAAATTCTTTTTCAACATAAAAAAAAATTAAAACACAACACAACATCAAAACCCCCAAAGCAAACAAAATAAAACTATACACAAGAAAAAAAGCACCAAATAGAAGCATACACACACACATATACACAAAGAGAACATGGAGTCCATTATATGTTGGTCAACTACTCCTGAACATAAGCCCTGTCCTGGAGTGGTTGATATACCCAGTGTCACTCAATTGGAGAAAATCGGTTTTCCCTACCCCAGCAGGTATAATCAACATTTGTTATTAACCTGTACCCTATTGGCTAGGTTTTCATTCATTCATAAGTTCATTCATTCATTTATTTTCCAAAATATAACAAATAAAACATAATAAGATAAAACAAAAACTAAAACATTGAATTTGGAGGAAAAAAGAAATAGAAGGAAAAGATCCCAAGAGAAAGCATAAGAATCAGAGATTCACTTGTTTACATACTAAGGAATCCCATTAGAACACTAAACAGGAAGTCATAATATATATACAGAAGACCTGGTACAGACCAATGCAGGCCCTGTGCATGCTGCTTTAGTCTCTGTGAGTTCATAGGAGCTTTGATCTTGTTGATTTAGAGGGTCTTGTTTTCTTAGTGTTGGTGTTCCCTCTGGCTCTCACATTCTTTTTCCTCCTCTGCCAGGTAATTATATGAAATTTTACTTAAAGTCCTTAAAAGTTATGGAAAACAACCTGATCACTCTGTGGCTGGATGTGAGATAAATTAATTAATTATTAAATTAACAAATATTTTATAGTGACACTACAAAAATGTATGAAAAACAAACATGTGAAAATTCTCACTAACAGACCATCTGTTATTTTATAAAGTGAGTTATTCTCCCAAATCTCTGTAACACCTTTCTCACAATGTATATCACTGCAAGTTTCAGCCTTAGAGGGTCACATGACCAACAGAACAACTTAGATAATTATACTAGCACCAAAGGATCTGTTTAACTGTCTGTTCAGTGCCCCTTCAATTGTTTTAACCAGAGAGAACAATTCCCCTAATTTTCAACACATTAATATTTTCTCATTTCAATTAGCTGATTTGAAATGTATGCATATGTTAATGTTTCAAAAATTTTATTTTTTGTAGTTTATTTTATCCATATGGGTATTTGTTGTGGAGGTCAAAAGAGGGCATTGAATACTCAGAACCTGGAGTTACAGTCAGGAGCCACCATGTGTTTGCAGGGAGTTAAACTCAGGGCCTCTGAAAGAATAGAAAGGACTCATTAACCACTGAGCCATCTCTACACCCCACTTTTAATGTTCTAATGGATGCTTTTGAATAGTTGTTACTGAGAAGATTTGGAAAAATAATTAATTTCAAATTTTCAACTTATCTTTTTTTCTGTTGTACCTTTTCATCATAAATTTATTTATTTATTTATTTATTTATTTATTTATTTTACATCTAGCCTGCAGATCCCTTCCTCCTCTCTTCCCATTCCCTTTCCCCCAACCCCACTCTGTTCCCACACCTAAATCCACTCCTTCATTTCTGTTTAGAAAAGGTCAGATATTCAATGAGTATCAACAAAACATAGCCTATCAAGTTACAGTAAGACTAAGCATCTACCCAATATGGCTGGGAAGGGGACCCAATATGAGGAGTAGGTTCCCAAGAGCCAATAAAAGCGTCAGAGAGAGTCCCTGTTGCCATTGTTAGGAGTCCCACAAGAGGACCAATCTACCCAACTGCAACTTAAATGGAGAGCCAGACACAGGGCTGACTACCAAATATGTAAAGAATTCAAGAAATTAGATATAAAAAAAACTAAATAATCCAATTAAAAATGGGGTACAGATCTAAAGAGAGAATTCTCACCAGAAGAATTTGAAATGGCCAAGAAACACTTAAGGCGATGTTCAACATCCTTTGCCATCAGAGAAATACAAATCAAAATGACTCTGAGATTCCATCTCACATCTGTCAGAATGGCTAAGATCAAAACCACTGATGACAGTTTAGGTTGGAGAGGATGTGGAGCAAGGGAATACCCCTCCTTTGCTGGTGGGGGTACAAACTTGTACAGCCACTTTGGAAGTCAGTGTGGCAGTTTCATAGAAAAATGGGAATCAATCTACCATAAAACCCAGCTATACCACTCTTGGGCATAAACCCAAAGGATGCTCAATCATACCACAAGGGCACTTACTCAACTATGTTCATAGCAGCATTATTCGTAATAGCCAGAACCTGGAAACAACTTAGAAACTCCTCAACTAAGGAATGGACAAAGAAAAAGCGGTACATTTACACGGTAGAGTATTACTCAGTAGTTAAAAACAAGGATACCGGGAAATTTTAAGGCAATGGATGTAACTAGAAAGAAATCATCCTGAATGAGGTAACCCATACTTACAAAGATAAACATGATATGACTCACTCATAAGTGAAAAAACTCTTAAAGTAAATGATAACTATGCTACAGTTCACAGATCCAGAGAGACTAGGTAACAAGGGGGGTTTATAGGCGGATGCCCAGATCTCCCTGGATAGGGGAAGTAAGAGATTTTGTGAGTGGACAGAGGACAGGTAGGCATGGGAGCATGAGTAATCAGGTTGGGAGGGCATAAGGGGGGAGTAATTTCAAATTATCTTAATGCAATGTTTCTAATATAAGCAAAGATACTATTTACAAGTATTTCGGGGTTACCAGGTTATGTCACTAATAATAGAGTTAGTGAATCAATATTATTTTTTAAAATAATTAAATGAGAAAGAAACACTAAAATATTTCAAGTTGAATTTACATGTGTATACAAATAACTAACCACAGGTTGCATTTTCATGATATTGAGTCTCATGAATGCATATGCAAATGCAATAAAATTCTTAAAACCATGAGAATCCTGTTCCAGTATGAAAATCTTTATTCCTGTTATATCCTTCTCTAGAAGGCAATTTATTGAATCCCAGGCTTTCCTCAAAGTTCTAATGTTAGCAAAGACTGTCCATAGAACAAAAAAAAAAAATACTAAAAAGCATCATAAATAGCATCCTATGCTATGAGTTTTACAGTGACTGCCAGATAGAGGAAGATACATTTTGAAACCAAACTCTGAGAAATTCAGCCATGAGTGGAAAAGAAGAAAAGTCTATAACAGGTTTTTATTTGTTTGTCCCCTACCCACACGAAAAGGAATATATCTCAGTTATAATTCCACTAAAGGAGAGTAGGTTCAGATGGTCCCTTTTCCTCTTTCCTACTAAGATCAACTTCCCTAACTTCAGAAACTCACAGGCACAGCAAGAGGTAAAGGGAGTTTCTACATTGTTCCTGAAGTCTCTAGTCAGTCTCTGTGTAAGGAGAACTAGCCCTCTACACCTGTCCCTTTGTGCCATCCCATTGGACTGTTTACAACTATGCAGATAAAATCCATTCATATTTATATTCTTTCTTTCTTTCTTTTCTTTCTTTCTTTCTTTCTTTCTTTCTTTCTTTCTTTCTTTCTTTCTTTCTTTCTTTCTTTCTTTCTTTCCTTCCTTCCTTCCTTCCTTCTTTCTTTCTTCCTTTTTCTCTTTCTTTCTTCCTTCCTTCCTTCCTTCCTTCCTTCCTTCCTTCCTTCCTTCCTTCCTTCCTTCCTTCCTTCCTTCCTTTCTTTCTTTCTTTCTTTCTTTCTTTCTTTCTTTCTTTCTTTTTCAAGACAGGGTTTTTCCATGTGTGGTTTTTGGTGCCTGTCCTGGATCTCATTCTGTAGACCAGGCTGGCCTCAAACTCACAGAGACCCTCCTGGCTCTGTCTCCTGAGTGCTGGGATTAAAGGCATGTGCCACCACTGCCCATTTTATATTATTTCTTATTCTCCCTATCTTTAAGGCCTGAAAACAGGGCAAAGTCATCCATCTTCCCCTGGGACTCTCTGATGACAGTTAAGGTTGGAGAGGATGTGGAGCAAGCAGAATATTCCTCCATTGTTGGTGGGAGTACAAACTTGTACAGCCACTTTGGAAGTCAGTGTGGCATTTGCTGTCTTCTACCTTAGCAGGAAGGCTTCTCCTGGAGACTAGATTTCTCTGCCTTAGTTTCAAGCTCTGTTCTCTACTCCTTATTGTTTTCCTAATTTTCACTTGGGGTTCAACTATTTATAGCTGTTTGACCCCATTTTGCTAGCTAGCTTCTGTCTCCAGCTTCTCTCAAATAACTCCTTCTGTGTCCCATTTCGCGCTTTGATTGGCACAGACTTACTGAATCTACTCTAATATACATCAGGAATTCCTTATTAAGTAATGATATCTGCCAATGAGTTTCTCTCCATTACTTCAAATGAGTTACTCATCACAGTTAAGTCTTCACCATCTCATCATCCTTTCAGTTAAGCTATTTCTTCTCAGTTCATGCCTACACTACCACAGCTGAGCTCAGATGGTTCCAATCCATTGTCTACTAAGGTCTGCTATTACTGGGGATATATATTTATTTCTGTTTTCTTTCTTGTGTTGTGATTAATATATTCATTTTAATATAAATCTATTAATTTGTCCCCATGATCTCCACCAGTGCACACTATATGTGCACTTAGTCCATGTTTGTGTTTTGAATGAAGCTCTTGGTAAAACTAATTTAATTCACAGGTACTGACACATAGTTACTTTATCTGTCACTAAGACACAGTGGTTATCATTTAGTGTGTCTTATACATGAAGAATTTAGAATTGCTAATAATAATAGTACCAATTGCCAAGAGACAGAGTGTGGAGCAGATCACACAACATAATATGTTATGTATATTTACACATAATTTCTCTTTTTTAGGTAAAGTTTCATTCAATTGGTGCTGGTATAGAAAAAGGGGTTCATAAGAATATTCATATTTGTATATGTACACATATATGTATGTATAAGCACACACACATATATATGTCTGGAGAGATGATAAATCATAGATAGATGGTTGGCAGATATTATAGACAGATGATAGATAGAAGATAAATAAATAATAGGTAGATGAGTATTTTTTTCATGGAATTTCTAAAATTTAATTCCCAAATGCTCTATTTTTGTTGGATTCACAGCTAATCATTTAATCTCTCTTCACATCAGCATTCAAATTAAAACACAATTAGTCTTTCCTAGTAGTTGAAGTTAGGAATCCTGCCCTATGAAACCTTAATATGCAAAGCAATATAGCAATATGAAGCTCCACTTCCAGTGATCCTCTGTCAGCTCATCAAGTGAAATATGAATAGGCAGTTGTGGAAAATTATTCTAATGGCTCACATAAAGCTGACCAGTATTTCAAACATTGTATTTTAATGTTCAGACTGTTATTTCTGTATAAAGCATCAAATTGTAAATATTCTCAGACTTTTGATATCAGTCAGCTATAATCATTTTCATATGGATACTGATTATATTACCATAAAAAACTGAACTGAAATATTTATATCATGTAGCTTGAATGATCTAATATGAGTATCTCAAACAACTGAAATCTCCACATGTCTAGTCTTCCTTTCTCTGTAATCTTTGGAGGACAGTCAGAGTGAACACTTGTTGCTTCATACTTGTGAGAAGACTTCTTAGTGCTATACAGTATCCAGAAAGCACAAATGTTTCCTCAATTAGAAAAGCTGAGCAAACCAGGGCCTCAGACTGAGCTTTTCACTCCTGTAGACAGAAAGCCCTGATAAATTGGTCTGCATATTTTTAGAATAAGATATCATAAATAAATATGAGTTCCATCTACATTTATAGGAAAGTCAGATCATGTTCAGGCTTTAAAATGTGTTTGCTCTAAATCAATTCATTTCTCTAATGAAGAGATTTGTTAACATTTAATAATAGGTGTCTAACGAACATCTGTGGAATAATGACTTAAAAGAATGAGTTGACAGTTTTTAATATAGGATCATAAACTAAATATGAGTTACAAAGTCTCCCTTTTGTAAATGAGAATCATTCTACCCACCACAGATGGTAATTCCATATTTTATAAATATTCTAGATACAAAAAGCATAATCTATGTCTTCATATTTAGATTCACTTTAGCTTTGTCAAAAATTTAAAATAGAGGTTTCAAGAATATAAGTCTTAATAATCATGAAACACTTGAAGTAATCAATTTTATATATCATCTGCCATTTAACATTGCAAAACACTTTCTATGTATATTGTCTGTGTATATAGCAATGTCTTCTTATGACAGTTTAGATAAAATGTAAAATGTTTTATTGTCCCACTGCAACACTTGAAGGCTCCATTATAAATCTCAAAATGTTGCCAAGAAGCTAAGGAATGGTGTATCTTATTAGGAGAATGAAGTGTTACTATATTCCAATAGCATTGTCCTTGTTTACATATCAGTGAATTCATATAGGTTATATAAAGTGTTAAAACTAAGGTACATTACAAACATAACCACTTAGTTTTTAAGTAACATCAAGATCAGTTTTTGATTATATATGCTTTACATGAATTTACCTGTAGCCTATGGGTCATTGGTATTTTAAACTAGAAGCTATACAAAGAATCCTAGAAAAACACCTTAAATTCTAAGATTTATTCCTCCTTCAAAGATCTTTCATTAAGATGTTCCTTAGTGTCTCACATTTCAATAGTGCTCATTGTCTTCTCCCTTTAAAGACAATGATTTGGTTTTACATAACTTGGGAGTAACAGAACACAGAAGTTTTCAAAAAGATCATGTGTCAGTTCCAAGAGGATATGATGATCTAGAGTGGACTCAGACAAGGAATTAAGACAAACAAGCATGATGCTAGTTTTGATGAGGAGGAAATGAATAAATGTGAGTGGAGCCTGTGGCATGGCTTATTTGTACCATGATTTAATCATATCGCTCTATGGTATGGTATTTCTTAATCTTGCTAAACTCCATTTTTCTAATTTTAAGGAGTATAGAAGTCCTTGTAGAATATTTAATATAAATTATATTCAACAATTATTTATATGCCTGTTGTGAGCCAGGATATAATGTGACTGAAGAGGTAAATTCCACAGAATTAGATAATTGGACACATTTAAGATTAGGAGAAGGGGTGATTTCAGTTGGCTTTCCAAACTGTAGGCAAAATATCCAACTCAGCAAAAAAGAGCTGAGTTGATAATAAATATGGAAGTTTGATATAGATGTCCACAATGAATTAGACATATGGACCTGGAAGAGACTGAATATTCTGAAGATTTCACTTTTTCTGCCTTATATTGAGAATTATATGTTCAGAGTCATATTCTAACTCAGCCTGTAATTGTATACTCATATAGACTGCTGATCATTTAGATGTCTGCATATAGATGAGGATAAAATATGTATGTTAGACCCTAAACACAAACACTGAGAGGAAGAGTGTGGTGGTGAGAGATGTCTACCATTGTCTAAGACATTTGATCTCTTAGTTTCCAGTTGGTGAGGCAATTTTCAGTGGCTTAGAACATGCAGTCTGAACTCTGTCAGGAGGTGTGGTGTTTGAAGAAATAACTGTCGATAAAATGTCCCAACCTGCTTCCATGTTTGAAAATTTACCAAAACTCACCAATGTCTGAGTACAAAATCCCACCAATTCTATGGCTTAAATTAAAATATCACCAACCCCATCCTGGAAAAATGCCTATAAACCCCTACAAAAGTCCATCTCCTATTTAGTTCCCTGCTGCTTCCCTCCCTAGCAGAGGTAGCTACCCTCTTGCATCTTTCCCAATATATATCTTAAGTGGGCTTTCTTATGCAGTGTGGTGTTGCGGTATTCCTCAACTCCTGAAGTCCAGGATGCATTTCCCCCAGAGCTGTAACACCTATGTTAAGGATGTGCCCTACTCCATGTTTGCTCTCTGTCAAACTTGAGGCTCAAGATGTGAACTCTCAGCTTCCTTTTCTTGCCATAATTCAAAAAAAAAATAGAATAAGTCTGCTTTTATCCACTTTTAAAAAATGGAGTCTAATTGTATCTTCCCAAATTTATGTTTTACTTTTTAAGTTCTTTTTTTGTTAGATTATAATACAATTACATCATTTCCCCCTCCCCATTCCTCCCTCTGGACCCTCAATGCTCTCTTTGAAGGATATGGAGCAAGGAGAACAGTACTCCATGGGAGTGCAAGCTTATACAGCCACTATGGAAATCAATATGGCAGTTCCTCAGAAAATTGGGAATCCATTTACTTCAAGGTTCAGCTATACCACTCTTGGGCAAATACCCAAAAGATGCTCCATCATACTACAAGGAAACTTGTTCAGCCATGTTCACTGATGCTTTATTTATAATAGGCAGAAACTGGAAACAGCCTAGATGTTCCTCAACAGAAGAATGGATAAAGAAAAATGTGGTACATTTACACATTGGAGAATTAAAAAAATACATTATGAAAATTGCAGGCAAATGGATGGAACTAGGAAAAAAATTCATCCTGAGTGAGATAACCCAGACTTAGAAAGACAAATGTGGTATGTATTCATTTATAAGTAGATATTAACCATTAAGAAAATAATAAACAAGCCACAATCCATAGATTAGATAGATTAGAGTGATTAGATAAAACAGAGGGGATGGGGCGGGGGAAGGATCTTCCTGAGAGGGGAAATAAAATAGAGCTGATTGAGCTGGGGGTGGGTAGGGACTGAAGTGGGAAGAATCAAGTCGGGGGTGTAAGATGAGATGAGGGAGAGAGTACAAGGAGAGATGGCTGGAATTAGGGGTCATTTGTGAGTGGTGTGGAAACCTAATGCAGTGGAATCTTCCTGGAATCTATGAAGGTGATCTTAATGAGGACTCCTAGTAATGGTGGACATGGAGTCTCAGCTGGCCATCTCTTCCAGCTAGGCAAGGCCTCCGTTGGCAGGTCTGGGTTGCATTCAGTTGATTTCTTGGCCAAGGGGGTCACAGGGAAATCCCCAAACCACCCAGGTTGATGGTAAGACAAAATGTTGCTCTCTGCAAACTGATAGCAGGGTACCTTTGATGAGGACAACATCAACATAGTTCATTGAACATGGGGAAGTTGAGCTGTTGCCTACATGGAACCTTCACTAGTATTTATGTTCTAGTCTCTTTGGTGTGTGAAGTCACTCTGAAGGCTACCAGAAGAGAAATTTGGACACCAACACAGCTACAAAATGTTTGACCTGCTATATGTCCTGCCTACAAACTATACTAGGCCAATGGTGTCGCAGAACATGTGGGAGTAGTCAAACAATGTCTGATTTAACATAAGGCCCAATCTACAAGAAGGAACCCATGCCCAACACTGCTTGCATAACCACAAACCAGAGACTAGATAGTCCAGAGACATAGGGTAAAAGTAAACAGGATTGGTCTAAAACAAACAAACGAACAAACAACAATAAAATGACTCCTAATGATATTCTGCTATACTCATAGATCAATGAGCCTTATCCAGTCATCATCAGAGAGGCTGCTTCCCACAGCAACTGGGAACTGACGCAGAGACCCACAGCCATACATCATGTAGAGGGAGAGACTAAATGGGAGGTCTCCATCAAATCCCTCCACTCAGAGCTCAGGGAATCCAGTGGAAGATAAGTTAGAGTGGTTGTAAGAGTCAGAAGACATGAAGGACACCAGGAGAACAAGAACCTTTGATTCAACTAAGCAAGATATATATGAGCTCACAGAGATTGAAGCAGTAAACACAGGACCTACATGGGTCTACACCAGGCCTTCTGTGTATATATAATAGCTATCTGCTTAGCAACTTTGGGGGATTCCTGACTATGAGAAAAAAAAAAAAAAACGGGTCTCTGATTATTTTGTTCACTCTTGGGACTCTTCTTCCTGTTGGGTTGCCATTTCAAATTTTGATATGAAAGTTTTTGCTACATTGTGCTTTGTTTTGTCATGTTTTCTAGTTATCTCTCAGAAGCCTGTTGTTTTCTAATGAGAAACAGAAAGGGAGTGGGTCTGGAGTTGAGGGGAGGGAGGGAGGAACTAGGAAAAGCAGAGAGAGAGGAAACTAAAATCAGGGTATATTGTATGAGAAAAGAGCATTTCAATGATAATTAATAATAATAATAATAAAAATAAATAAATAAATAAATAAATAAATAAATAAATAAATAAAAGCAAAAAATTACTTGTCTAGAGAGAGTGTCAGGCTTTTCTTATCTGTTCTTGCTTATATAATTGTTACCTCCTCCTACAATCTGAAATACATAAATTAAAACAAAACAAAAAACAAAAAAACATAACAGGGAACTTGCCACTGTGACACTCCTTGCACCTAAAGTCTTTAGCTAGTCTTCCTTGGGACCAACTCTGATAGTCTTAGGCTTGTGTTATATAGAGTGACTGAAGTGGCATGACTATGTCAGGACTTACCCTCCTCCCCCACTCCCTCTGCCTTGCTAAAATCCATTAGATTACCTTTCTAAAGCTCACCACCAAAGTCTATTCTATTATTTGGCCACTTTCTCCTCCTGGGGCTGACTACCAAGGTCCAGCTATCCAAGTAGTTAAGGCCAATAATCAGAAGCCCCCTTTGTATCACCTAAATAATATGCCCAATTAAATTAAACACCTCATGCTAACAAAACGTTTCCCATTTTACGTTTATAAATCACAAGTGGCCTATGGGCCACATCTGCCTTCTCACTATCTAGAGACAAACCTTTGTCTCTTCAGTACAAATAAATACCTCTGACCCCTCTCCCTTCTCCCTGGGACCTTGTTTCTTTTACAGCCATATCCTAGCCCATTCTAACACAGACCTCCCCTTCTTCTCTTCTGAAAAATTACCCCTGAGAGGTCTTTTGCTGCTGTTTTTTTCTGCCTGAATCAGAAAGAATCCATTTTAATTTTTCTTCCCTGCTTTATAAAGGATCTCTCTGTGAAAGCAGGTGTTTGTGTGTGGATTGTGCCTAATCTGGGGTCTGGGAGGAAGCACCTGTTATGCAAGGTGTCCCACTCAGTGACCATGCTTTAAATTCATATTTATCAATGAGAATAGGAAAAATATGTCAAATACATATTTCGTCTTTAATACTTTTTCAACCACTTTTTTTGGCAATTTATAAACCTCTTCTTTGTACCTTGTCAATTACATACATAATTTGTCCTGCAGCCAATATGGAAAATGTAATTAATGTAGATTTCAATGTGTTGTGTAACAGTTTCCTCTGAGATTTCCACATTCCATCCTGCAGGAAGATCCTTAAGCAAGAAGGTAAACAATTCAAAATAGCCCAGGAACTCCCTGAAATTAATCAGATTAAGTAGACCCCCACCCTGCCAGAGTAAACAATAATAACCCACAGTCTCATTCAGATAGAAGGAAGCTGAGGGGCAAAGAAGACTCTCAGACTTACAAGCAAAGCTGCAAAAGAAGAATCCGAGACTGACCAGACCTGCTGCCTAGAAGAGGTTTAGACCAACCTTTTTTTGAGTGTCCTTGGAAAGGACACTCAAAAACCTATTGAGCTGACTGCATAAACTGCAGTGTGCTCCAGGTTTCCCATCTTTTGTGAGCTGTCACCTATGTTGGGATGGGCCTTGGTGATGCAACTGTCATTTCTAAGACAAAATAAAACAACAAAAAAGGATGTATGGCCCCCTTTTCCATTAATTGTTCTTCTATGTTTATATTTATATGTCTATATACATACACACACGTAAATTTCTAAGTACAACCAGTTTGTACAATGTTACTAGTATGTTTGGTACCAGAAGGCACCATGCAAACTTCCAAAGGTAGGAAGCATTCAACAATCCTACCCATCTATGATAATGCCTATGGACCATAACTACTACCTGCACAGCATAATAACCCTAAGGGCACAATGGTATGTATACACTATCCACAACCAACAGCTCTCTAATTGAACTTAAGATGTACTCATCTGGCACTGGAAACCTTGCCAACAACCCAGAGCTGGTAAAGTCATGGATCTTAGAGAAGAACCTACAACTCCCACCTTTTACAACTTTTAATCACATACTTATGTAGTAATTTCTGTTGAAGTTTTCACTAATGTTTGATTTCTGGCTAGTTACATCCCATTTAGGTTTAGGTGTTGAGGATTTAGGAGAAGGAAAACCTTTTTTGTTTGAATGAATTTTGAGTTTTTAATTTTTTTCTTTTTATTAACTATAATTTTCTTTGGCAGTTTTCAACCTACACACATTTCCTCCCAACAATATTCACCCCTTCTCTCCTTACTGCCAATTTCTACACTTTCTCCTCTTGTCTTCCAATTCTTTGATCACTATATTTCATTTGCTTATGGAGAGAAGTATCACATGGATATACACTCACGTTCATCAACATAACTTTAAATATAGAAGATCTTCCTTTTAACTCAAGACCAAAGCTATACCTTGTCTCAAATGATAAAACAACAATAATAAACATTTGACACATAGACTAGTATTATTGTTTGCTTTCACATGCTAACTTCACTTGGCTGCTTTAAAAATGCACAGCTACAATACTGCTGGTTTACATAGATGTAAGAATCAAGGAGAAAATGCTATGATATACTGAGTTAGCTCATGCTACACAGGCAGCTCCATCAGCTTGGACAGGTTTGTATTAACTGTGTCAGAGAGCAGATGAGGAGTGGCCCCTTTTCTAAAGTAATAGTATATGATGGGGAGTGGGACATTTTTATATCAGAAAGAAACAAAAATTAATCAGGTAACCAGCCAGTGTTTTGGGAGTGTGCTCTATGTAAGAATTTTTATATGTGTGATTCACCTAAAATAAAGCCATGTCAAGGAGCAATTAGAAAGTATATATATATATATATATATATATATATATATATATATATATATATGTGTGTGTGTGTGTGTGTGTGTGTGTGTGTGTGTGTGTGTGTGTGTGTATTTTTTTAAGTCTATGATCAGAGCTCTGAGAAGCCCTGGAAGAAAAACAGGAGGAGGAGAATTTGATCTCTTTTTTTACCATATATAAAGATTCACTTGTATAAAGAGATTAAATGAGTCAGATATTCAATTGAACAAAACCCTACTTTGTGGGTAGCAACAAATGTGCGGATCACACAGAATAACATGTACATTATAAAGCTACTCTTACACACTTACAGAGACCAAATAAAATATAGTACAGTGCTGAACCTCTGAAGTTTGCAGCTTGAACAAGTTTTCCCATTAGTAAAGTATGATGAGTCAGGTGTAGGAAAATTTCCAGGCAACTTTTTTTTTTCATTGTACATGCCAAAATCTGGAAGCAAGCTTTAAAAATATCCACCTGAAGTTTGAGAATTCAACCTGAATTCACTACACCTATTTTTTGAATCATTATGCTAATTCCATTCTTCTCTTAGTTATGACCTTGAACAAGAAAAAAAAAAAGCACTGTTCTAAGAAGAATTTTCTTGCCTAGGATGAGGATACTATGATATTCAGAGGCAGCAATCCATTGGGACATAGAAAACAAAGCCATTTCTTTCTTTACTATGTGGCCCAAAGTCCCAGCCACAGTTTTCATTTCTTCTGCCTTATGTATTTAAATTACTGTTTGCACTTGTCCTAGCTAACACAACATATCGAGACAATGCTTATTTTCATTCTCTTGCAGTTAGACACAGCGAGGCAGGGTGAAGCAGAAAGCCAGATTAAATATGCATCTACCAAAAAAGGCCTAATGTTCAGGTAGGAGACTTTTACCAAGTAGTAGCATATGCCAGCCATTTCAAGCCAATGCATGCCACTTCCCAAGTGAGCTAAGCTCAGAGATCATTTGAAGTGTGAGAATCAGGAGGTACGTATGAGGTTCCATAAAATATTACTTGTAGAATATTATTAAATCTCGATCTCGGAGCATCGTTTCTGCACACTTGACTCATAAACCCTGTCACCACCCCTGAGAATGTGGTACAATTGAATGGAGCTACGTTACTCAAGTCCAGTAGAATTTTGTTGAAATTTCTAGGAGCCATGAATTCAACTACACATGTTTACTTCTTAATCAAGTATTATACCTGTGATATTAGAGATTTTGATAATATATGAAGTATCTGGTTTATGAAAGACAATAGAAAGCCGGCAGGTTAATATTAGCTGCCAGTTCAGTGTGCTCTCTGTAAAGTGAAGAAGGTCTACTGCTGTGATGACCCTTCATGTTAAAAAGTGGTCTTTCCATATCTTATCTACCAGTCTCTCTAACTTTATAACATCATTTTGTTGTTGTTGTTGTTGTTGTTGTTGTTTTGAGACAGGGTTTCTCTGGGTAGCTTTGGCACCTTTCCTGGAACTCACTCTGTAGCCCACGCTGGCTTCAAACTCCCAGAGATCCACCTGCCTCTGCCTCTTAAGTGCTGGGATTAAAGACATGTGCCACCACCACCAGGCAACATCAACATTTTGATATGCTGTCATTTAAAAAAGAACTGGGCAGAATCTAATGATAAAGTAATGCACACATGAATTTTTAAGTTATCTGCCTCAAAAGCACCAAAAACAAAGTGAAATGATCTTATTCTCATAATGTTAGTAAAAAGTATTACTTTTGGTTCAATTCATGTAATAAAAGCATCTTTCCCAAGATAGTCCATTCATTAATTCATCCAGCATTGATGGACATGCAAAATTGAAGTCTAGTTTTAGAGGAATCAGCTTAACTATCCTCTGAGTCTCCTTTAGGTTACCTGAACAAAAATGTTTCTTCAGAAAATTGCTTCTTTGAAAATGAAGTATTTGACAGAATGCATCAACCAGATGCATGATAACTGGAAAGGCAAGTTGTGGTAAAGAAGATAGGCTTATTCTAGGAAGGAAAATGTGAGGTAATTCTAAACTTATATGAAATTTTGGGACAAAACTTTTCCACAAACTAGTGCTCCCTGTACAAAAACACTTATTTATGTTGAGGCATGTCATATGCCACAGAGGTGTATAATGGACCTCATTATTCTACAGACTGCACTCAGCTGTGCTGTTTATCAGCAGTGTGACCACAGGCAATTTCCTGACCTGCAAAATGGAGATTATAATGATCTTTTGTGCTGGGTTTTGAGAGGAACAGAAATAAGAGAGCATTGTTTGAGGTATGTAGGAACACTCACAATAGTACACTATAGGTCTTATTCTACCTCCTGGACTTTGATTCCAGAAGGTTTATTATTTCTTCTCTAATTTCTGACATAACATCTTGCACATTTTCATATTCAGTAAGTCTTTATATAAGGAATGACCTCCAAGAAGAGTGAGCCTCAGATGACACTGGTTGGTTGCATAAGATGACATGATTTGTGTGAACAAAATTCACAACATTCTTAATTTGTATGAGTGCTAATAGAGTTCATGGAACCAAGGAATAATACAGAGTAGGGGGACAGTGGTTGATATAATGATGATAGTATTAATGAGTCAATAATATTGCTAGTAGTAGTAAAAGATGAATACAAGATTTAAAACTCCAATAGGTTTGGTGCAGGCAACAAGGAGCATTTGAAGAACAGGGTGAGTCTGCAAACACTATTAAGTAATTACATATGCTGCTGCTGATGTCAGTAATTAGTATTTATCTCATATGATCATTTTCAGTATACTTTAAACCTTTATTTTCTCAGCACCCTTATAAGTATAAATCTCTATTTTCTAAGCATGTTCAACAAAAGTACAGGAAAACTGGTTTCTTGTACTTTAAGGGTGTATATTCCACAACAATGAGAAAGAGCTTCTATGTTTTAATTGCTACATATTGTGTGTGTTGTTGCTGCTACTTTTACATAGACAGGTCACCAAGGAAACTGGGGACTTCTAGTTCACATAATTTTAATCTTAGAATCGATGTCATTACATTGCTATGTCCTTCCTTAATCTTCCCTCTTCCTCTTCTTCTTTTTCCTCTCTCTCTCTCTCTCTCTCTCTCTCTCTCTCTCTCTCTCTCTCTCTCTCACTCATTCTCTGTGTCTCTGTGTCTGTGTGTTACAAGGTTAATATTAAAATGAACACAAATATATTTTAGATATTACCATTTGTTAAAATGTTCAATTTTGTGGTAAAGTATACGAAGTTAATTTTCCATTTCTATTTTTCTCGTATTTTACAAATTATATTTAGTTGGTTTCATTTGGTATTATTTGTTCCAGGTGTCCCAGGAAGACAAACTGATCCGGCCTTTACCTGGCTGAGCATGGTGAGGCATTGCAGATTAGCTAGGAATGTCTGTTCACAATACTTGCAGGTCCCATTCTTATTCTATACACTGATGCAAACAGTTTCCTCATTTAGTGATGTGTTAATTTCTCTTCATCTATTATTTGAAAGTGTTTATATTCATTCTTCCTATTAATATTAGGCATGTCTCTTCAAGCAAAATCTTTTAGCACATCAGTCCATATATCCATGTAAATTATTCCTTAGTTCCATGAATTGTGTTGGCTCCCATAGAGAACTGTTGTGAACTTGTCTGTTATATAAAAGTAAAAGTAATTGTATATTATCAATTATCTCTAGATAAGAAATACCTTGATAAAAAGAATACATGCTGCCTCATATTCCTTGAAGGTCATACTTTCGACCAATCTTATTTTTATCACAGCATAAATAAATTATTTCTTGATATTTTGACCAATTTGTTTCTTAGAAGTTCAAGCATATTATCTCTCTAGAATATTCTAGCAATCTGACAAATAATTTTTATAATACCTATCTCTCCACTCCATTTGTTCTATGAAATCATGTTAGAATATGAGTCTAGTTAATGGGAAACTGCTGCTAATAACCAGGATCACTGTTTTTTATCATGTTTTATTTTTAAATATTGTTTGTTGTTAATTGACTAAAATGAGAATTAGGGACTATTATTTTATGTATGAATCAATTCTTCCTTTAATTTGATAGGATAAAGTTGGGCTTCTTTTGTATGCACAAAAATCAATAAAAGTGTTCAAGTTCAATCCAGGAAAGAAAGGTATCTTATATTTTATGAACATGTGTTGTCATTAATGACTCAGTGGTCATTGATTGATGATTTTCATACAAAACCAAGAAAAAAAATAAAATCTGTATCACTTCAATTGTATATCTTAGGTACCTATAGGTAAAAAATGTCCATTGATGATATTTCAAAATATTTAAAATTGCCAAATTTTAAGAACTTACAGAGATAATTAAAAGTATAAACCTTCAACCAATATTTCAAGCTATTAGATAATTAGATGACAGAAAAAAAGCATGACAAAATATTTTTTATTTAAAATGTGTTGGATAAGCACAATAAATTAAACTGAAAGATTTTGGGTTGTTTTATCCTAAGAAGTTATTTCTAATATATTACATTGTATGCTTTTAAATTCCAAACTTGTATCTTATTTACAGTAGTCAAAAAATGTCTCAGATAAGGCATTTATATAGCTACAAATAGAACAATGTGCAAAAATAAAGTGGAAAATAGAAAGAAAATTACAGGAAATGTTTACAGGACCTTAAATGTAACAGAAAGTCTGGAATTCAAGATGTAGTATTTTAATTAATTCTTAAAACTATTCTGTGTCCTATGAGGAAATAAGGACTGCATACAATATATTGCCAAAATCTCTATAATAGGAATTGAATTTAGACCTAAGCATGTTCAAGTTGAGTTCATAATTCTACATAGAAAAATTGTATTTTGAAAAAGGGGAAGAGACTGTGCTGTACAATCAAATAAAAGAAAAGAGGTGTTTTAGAATGAATGAATCTTGTCTGTGGAGGTAATGGGGGTAAGTTGGGGGGGAGGCTGGGGAGCAGGAGGAGAAAAGAGGGGGGATCTGTGGTTGATATATAAAATGAATTAAAAATTCTTAATAAAAAATAAAATAAAATGAATGAACCAAATTTAAAATAATAATACCATTTAACAGCATTTTTAAAAGTCCATGTCTTTCCTATTACTGCCTTTCTTAAAACTTCAAACCATCTAAAATGTAAAACAAAACAAGACAGAAAAAAAGGTACTAAATCTTGATAAGAATTTTAAAAAGATAGGAATCTCCATAAGATTAGTTTATACCTGAATAACATCATTTTGTTACCAGCAAAATAGATACTGTATTTGTTCTAATAATAATTTTACAATAGAACACTAAAATTTATGAATTATTCATATCTTTTTAGGGTTACATAGGAAATATGTATCAATATCTCATTAAATATAATATGGTCTTATGTAATCTAATTATTAACTAAAGAATGAATGTCATAAATGTACCCAATTAAATCAGGAAAATTTCCCATTTTCTCTAGCATTTCCATAATTAGTCCAGCTAATTAATCTTGAATATATTCTTTGATGGATTTTACAAAACCAGTCCATCTCTATACTTTAATAATTTTATATGTTTTCGTGTTGTAATACACCTGGAAGACACTTATTCTTTCTATTTTAATGTATGCTTAGTATTTTGCTTCACATGATATTACTTGTTTATGTATTGCTTTTTGTTACAAGGTTTTGAATAAAGGCAGAGTTATGTAGTCTATAGTTCTTGGGTGAGATACTATCAGCCTAAGTGGCATAAATTTATCTCTATCTCTATCTCTATCTCTATCTCTATCTCTATCTCTGTATGTGTGTGTGATGTAAATTTAAGTAAATATAAATTTTGATTACTGATAGCTTTTTCAAATATCTTAAGTATCTTTAATCATACTGATCTCTCCTCCATCCCTCATCCATCCTCAAATAAATTGCTGTCCCACACCTTTGTCATTTAAAGACCCCTTTGTGTTTTCCACATTTCTCTCTTCATATCACCTTTTTCTTTCTATTCCCCACTCTAAAGTATCATCCCTACTGCCATGGATATTTTTATTTGTTGGTTTCTGTGCTTACTCTGAGTCATACAGGCACATCTGAAAGTTTAGAGTCAAGAGCTGCAAATGAAAATAAACTCATGGTGTTTGTCTTTCTGGGTCTGAGTTACCTTACTCAATATATTTTCTACTTCCATTTAATTATCTGCAAATTTTATGGTTTTGTTATTCTTTATAGCTTAATAGTATTCCATTTTATATATGTACCACATTTCATTATCCAGTCATCAGTTAAAGGACATTTAAGTTGTTTCCATTTTCTAGCTACTCTTCAGAATGTCAGTAATCACAACCCAGGAAGTTTCTGTGGAATAGGATACTTTGGGCACATGACAAAAAGAGGTACACCAGGACCAGAGAAGACAAGAGAAACCTCCTTTGGAGTTTTTGATTAAGGAAGAGATCCAAAATAATGTAGGCTAGCACTTTTGCACTTGATTGCCCTATTGCTATTGCCTCAATTTTACTTGATTGAAGTGGAAGGAAAGTCCCTATAGCTGAAGACATGTGCACCCTGGATACAAAACTCAGAGGAACAGAACTGGATCTGGCCTGAGAGCTGCCTCTCGAAGGTCTTGCTTCCATAGTAACAGAGGGGCTAGGCACTCTTCCAGGTGAGAAAACAATCAGTAGTCTTACTAGCTGTGATGCCTATGAATGGCAGCAAGAGCCAACGTGGAAAGATATTCCTAGAGGTGTACTAGTGGCATTTAAATTGTGGCAGTAATAAACATCTGTCTAACAGAACAAAAGATTTTCAAGATAAAGACTATTAGGATGAAATCTAAAGGAATGCTTACTGAACACTATGATGGACCCTATCATATAGCATTGTGTTTTCCATATTAAGGAAAAGCTCTTTCTCATCTTTCCTTCCACTTTTGAATGCAATTCTCAGTTCACTTCACTCAACCAGATTCCCAAAAGTTCTATTCGAGACTTATTCTCTACTGGATGCTCACATGTCCTTACTTCCACAGTTCCAACACTGTGTTAATTAATACACTAAGTAATATAATCTTGAGTACTTCAAAGTGGCTGTGTCCATTAACTCTTGGGATGCAGTAATAGATAAGGATGGTCATTATAAATTCACAAATCATGTAAAGTGACTTTCACTAAACTAGCTGCTTGGCTCATATTATTTCAACTTCAACAAAAGGGCATCCTTAGCTATAAGCTACATAGTAAATTCTCAGCCAGCTTTAGTTTTTGCTTTAAAACGGGTTGGAGGAGAGAAAGGAAGAATTGAAGGAGGAAAGACAGACAGCAGAGAAGAAGAAACAGACCGGGGGTGGGGGGAGGAATGCTGGAGGGAGGAGAAAGAAAAAGAGGAAGGGACAGATGGCAGGAAGGTTTTATGTAAACAATTTATATGGAAGAGAAGTGGGTTTTTATAACCAAGTGTGGGTTGCTAATCCATTTAATAAACGGTAAAAATGAGTAAAGAGTAATTTATTTCATATTAAATTAGCATGAATTTTCTGTTAGCCCTTCTTCAAATGCAAACAGTCATATGGGCATATGTATGCACACACAACTACACAGACATACACACAGAGAGACACACATGATGCATACACACATTTACAGCAACCCTGCATTTTTCAGAAAATAAAAGCTGCTTGCCAAGTTGTTTGTACCCCGGGAAAGTCTTTCAGAAGCTGTAGGTCTGTTTGCAAACACAAACAGTGCTCACTTACCAGACAAGCGTTATTTACAGTTTCTTCCAGAACAAGTCATTTGAAGTGTAATTATTCATAATAAAACAGATTTGTTCAGTGGAGATTGAAGCAGGAAGAAATATGAGGAAATATATTTGCATAAACTCTCAAAATCTAAATAAACCATCCTTTCAATTATTATTGAGTATATTTCTCTGCTTTAAATACAGCATGATCAGGGATTAGTGATAAAAAGCCATTTCACTGCTGTAATTAAAGGGATGTTTTCAGGACTACTCAGTATGTTGCAATGCCTATCAAAACCTTTTCTTATTCCTGGTACAAACCAAAAATATCTGTTGTTCTCATTATAAAATAAGTACCGGCTAAGTTAAATACAAACTAGGGTTATTAATATGCATAAAAATAGATAATCTATGCCAAATTACAGAATTATAACCAAAATGAATTTCCCTTTTCCAAAGTTTAATGAGTGAACAATGGAAAATCCAATTGTCAAGAAAAAGAACAGTAGAACTATTTTAAAATAGGATAATGACACTATGCAATGAATTATCTCCTGCAGAGTGGAAGGAGGAGAGATGTTCACGCCTGACTGAGCCCATTGGGCATGAAGTTGAAGAAACCCTATTTATAGCAGCAAAGATAGAGAAGTTTACTGAGTATTACACTCACAACTGTATTTTCTTTCCGTAACAAGATTTGGATTTTTGTTGTGTAAACACTGCCTGATAAAGACACAGTTGCTACTCATCTAGAGTATTCACATGGAAACAAACAGAATAAGTGTAACAATTTTTTTTTAGGTATAATTTCAAAAACTGGTAACTTAACAACAACTTACTACACTGACACGTTTTGGAGAGCACTTAGTCAGAACACATGAAATTGGAATGAAAACTGGAATGATACAAAGTTAAAAATTAGAAGAAAAATTCAAAGAAAAAAAGTGAAAAAAAGTGAAATGATAAAAATTCTAGATATATTTCCATATTTGTATTATATATTCATATAAGCATGAGGTTATATGAATATAAAATAAAATAGAAAAGCAAGCAAAAATCAAAATAATTTAATTTTACTACTGTAGTAAAATAAAAGTAAACATTTTATAATTAATTTTGACAGAATGTCATGTATCCCAGGTTAGCCTCAAGCTTCTTGTATATGGGAGGATGGCCTTCAACCTCTGATCTTCTTGTCCTCCACATCTGCATTGCTAGTGTATAGGTGTGTGTCAGGATACTTGAGTCTCTGCAGGGCTAAGGACAGAACTGTGTTTCTTAAAAAGAACTACCATCTGGTCTTGTGGTTCCCTTGTGAACCCATTCCTGTTTGCTTTTATCCATTCTTTTCTGTCCCTAAATATCACTACCAGTTATATCTACACTGCCAATATGAAAGCGATTTTGAATAATTCCCCTGTGACACCCATAGCACACCGATGATTTTTTTTTCATTTTCCACTAATGAGTCTTCTTCCCTTTCTAAGTGCTCCCATCTCCATGACCTGCTTGATCATGTTTGAATGTGAGTTGTTCCCTTGCCCTAAATTCCTGTTGATGTCTAATCCCTTTTGTGAGGCATGAAGATGGTGAAAACTTCATCCAACAATGTGGTTCATAGATGGGGTGTTCAGGAGTTGGTTAAGGTGTTGACTAAATTCTTGTTGTTGACATACTCATTATGTGTTCTAATGTATATGTAACTGTAAACTAATATAAAAAGTATATTTGCATTAGATTCTACCTGATACACACACACACACACACACACACACACACACACACACACACACACACATATATAAAATCAGGATAGTCTATTGTCACCTCAAATCAGGCTTCTAAACACTAAGCTATTTTCTAGTATTTCCAATAGTGGAAAATTTAAACATTATAGGACAGAAGATGCCATGGTGTCCATGCTTTTTTAACCTAATACTAAGTAATACATATAACAAATGCTAACAAGCAAATTATCAGTATTCTAGAAAGTTATGTTTTATTTTCTTTCCTATAACTTTAACTAAAATTCAAGGTTTTATCTGGGAGGTGGTGGCCCACGCCTTTAATCCAAGCACTTGGGAGGCAGAGTCAGGCAGATGTGAGTTCGAGGCCAGCCTGGGCTACAGAGTGAGCTCTAGGAAAGGCACCAAAACTACACAAAGAAACCCTGTCTCAAAACAAAACAAAAATCCAAGGTTTCATATCTTTCCTTAGACATGTGTATTTATAAATAAAACCAAGAAAATTAAAAATATTCCTCAACAAGGGATGTAAGACAAAGTTTAGATACAAATTTACTGATTCCTTTTTTAAAAGAACTTACAAACATGGTTTGCTCAAATAAGGACGTTTGGCAAATAGTCCCTGAATGCTACCACATATTCCAGAAATAATGCTTTGATTGCCTATTGGTAGTGATAATTGTAGTTGATATATGTTTTACTAGGATTAATATTCTTCATAAGTAGTTACTTAGATCTCCTCTAAATATTTGAAGTCAATGTCTATAAGAATGAATCAATTGCAATAAATAAATCTTGTTGGTTCCCATCACATTAGTTTTAGTTTAACAATAAGTACTTTGCAGACTCAAATGATGAAAAACCAATGAGTAGCTTATAAAAATTTCTATCAGTACCTGTCTAGTTACATCATGTACTGAAGATATGCACCTGGACCTTACATTTTTATGTTGGGATGAACATAATGATTGTCTAATCCTACCATCCCCATGTATTTGGTGAAATGTTGAAAACATTTTTCAAATGGAACTTTTTCTACATTAAAAACAAAACAAGACAAAAGAAAACAATACAAAATCCAAAACAACAACAACAAAAACTACTCTCACTATAAATGCAGCATAAATACCTGATATTCTCTTAAAGGATTTATTCATTTCACTGTTTTCTGTCTTCTCAGTATTTAACTCTTGGTAGGGAATCCTGGTTCCCATTCTGTCAGCTTCCTTTTGTTTGTCTTTTTGTTTGTTTGTTTGTTTTCTGTGAGCACATGTTCATCTCTCTCTCTCTCTCTCTCTCTCTGTGTGTGTGTGTGTGTGTGTGTGTGTGTGTGTGTGTGTTTCTGCAGGACAGAGATAAATATTGGATATCTTCCTAAATTGTCTTCCGCCTTATTTAAAAGAACAAACAAACAAACAAACAGGTTTCTTGAACCTGGAGCTCACCAGTTTAGACTCACTCACCAGCCAGCCCTTGTTTCCTCTTCCCCATTCTTGAATTACAGGTGTAGAAATCACTGTACCAACTGTGCCACCACTCCACCCTCTCAGGTAGATTTAAAATCAATATTCACTCATTTGAACTGAACTAAAAAGTCAACTATTCAGTGATCTCTACCTCACTTACCCTCCCCAACAGAGACAATTTCACATCTCTGCTTCTTCCTCTCAGGCTCTGGGCTAATTATATGAATGCACTGTTACATAGCCAAATGATTTGTATACATCTCTCCACTGGACAGTAAGCTCTTCAGAAGGCCATTCTGATAAAAAAAATGCATGACTAAGACAGTCCTGTCTGTGTATGATTTTTGCATGATAACTTGAGCTATGATTATCTTCAGTATTCACTAGATGTCTTTTCCTTACATGTCTGCTGTGCCCTGGGGCTCACATGCTTTCTGGCTTTAATAATATTACACACACACACACACACACACACACACACACACACACACACACACCACATATAAACACTACCAGACACCAACACATACAGATACACACAGAGAGACATACACACAAACACACAGACACAGAGAGAGGGGGGAAAGAGAGAGAGGGAGGGAGGGCCGAGGAGTGGGGGGAGAAAATGCTCCTCTACTCCTGATCTCTCCTCTTTGGCATAGGTTTCTATGTTTCTATATTAGGTTGTCTATGGTGCAAAATCTCCCAGATGCTCTACTAAGGAAATCCTCAACTCTCTATAAAAAGATTTAGCCTTAAATACAGTTTGCTTATTTTGTTTCTTTTTTTTTTCTCTGTGAGTTATCTTTCTTTCTGTGAGAATTTATTTTACAAGATTCTTCTTCAGTTACAGTAAAAAAACAACTAAGGCAGACCATGCTTGGAGACTTTCAAAACTGTACTGACATTCCCCCTTTAAGTGTTCTGTGTTTAGATGATTTTTATAGACATTTGACTTTCCTCATGTAAATGAACCTTCTCTCCTGAAACTGATGTAGCTTTCCAGGCCTTAAGTCACTTCTATAGTTCATAATGAGAATGAGGTTAAACACAGTACATCTTCTAATAGTTAAATCAACAAACATTAAAAAGACAATAGTTGTTGATCTCATAGTTCTAATCATCCTGAAAGTTATTGTTGTTGTCATTCTGCATTCTGACATTATCTGTCCTGTTTTTTTTTTTTTTATTTTTTTATTTTTTTTATTTTATTTTATTTTTTTATTTTTCGAGACAGGGTTTCTCGGTGTAGCTTTGCGCCTTTCCTGGATCTCACTCTGTAGACCAGGCTGGCCTCGAACTCACAAAGATCCACCTGGCTCTGCCTCCCAAGTGCTGGGATTAAAGGCGTGCGCCACCACCGCCCGGCCTATCGGTCCTGTTTTTTTTTTTTTTTTTTTTTTTGGTTTTTCGAGACAGGGTTTCTCTGTGTAGCTTTGTGCCTTTCCTGGAACTCACTTGGTAGCCCAGGCTGGCCTCGAACTCACAGAGATCCGCCTGCCTCTGCCTCCCAAGTGCTGGGATTAAAGGCGTGCGCCACCACCGCCCGGCCTATCGGTCCTGTTTTTAAGAGGAAAAAATATGCGAAGATCAATCTTCAAGTGATGCCTCTTAAATGAGACAAGGAAAACATATAAATCCTATAATGTACACAACCCAAACAGCATTGCTAGTTACTCCAATAAAGGCTGCTGGTGAATTGATTAGCTTTGTTACCTTCTCTAGTTTACAGAAGTTTCTTAGTTGTTTGAAAGAGATCATGAACCACCCCAGGCCTGTCTGAAGTGATCAGGATAATATTGCCCCAGCCTTTTCTTTTCTTTCCCACTCCATGAAAAGACAGAACTCAATTAGTCCTTCATTAGAATGTTTAGGCAATAAAGTCTCAGATCTGAATATGGGACAAAATGTCTTTTGTTTGTTAATAGTTTTATAAATACCTTTGTTTAGAGAAAGACACTTGGCTTGTGGACAGACCATTGGGACCAGGCTCCTAGACAGAAAAACCATCACTTTCTACTCTGCAGTTCGAAGACACTGTGTGATTGTTTAGAAAATACTATGTGTAACTTGACTGTAGAAACTCAAATGTTTTACTCTTATTTTCTATCTGAAAATAACTCTTTAAAAATGAAGTTAAACTCATTCATATTTTGCAGTCTTGTCATATACTTCTAAGGAAAACTTAGAGATGAAATACATTTTTTAAAGTTTTAGTACCCTGGCCACAGTACTCCTAACACACAATAGTTGTTATAAACTTTCAGCCTTGTACATATAATTGGAAATATTCATTTAATGCTTGAGCTATTTTAGTGCCATGGAGGACTATATCTTCTATGATAGTCTGTAATACTCTGTCTCCTTCCTGCTGTCTTCCAAAAGGATTCAGAAAACATTTTAATATGTTCAAACCAATTGAGTTCACATATACACTGCACACTAAATGTCATATTATAATTATCTTTTTCGAAATACCCACTGAGTCCAAATAATTTCTAATTTACTTTCACATCTGATGAAATTATTGCTTAAATTCTACGTTGTGCACTTCGCTGGTGCATCCAGATGTCCAGAACATCTATGATGAACATGAAGCCTACTTCATTTTCCTTGTCTGACTGTGTGGAGTTCCCAGTAATGAAAGAGTGCCACCAGGAGGAAGAGGCACAAGTTCTTCTTCACAGTAATTTTCTTACTAATACTGTCTGTCTTACTGGCTTTTTCACAGAAACTTAACATTTGGTTTCACTTTTAAGAAATGCTTATGTATAAAACAGGAAAAAGAACCTGACAATCTCAAAAGAGAAATTTAAAGATGAAGGTTTTCCCTTAATTTACCACAATGAAAAAATTTGGCTAACTAAAAGTTTAAAACTTAATATATTTAATAAACAACCATAAGATGCATAAGACGTTTTAAAGTAAGGAATTGTTTAAGTCTTTACTTAAAAACAGTATTTTTTTTTTTATCAAGGATTATGCTGCATTTCAGGACAAATTCCCTTTTATTTTAATGCTGGGCAATTAGTTAAGGATTTTAAATGTTTCTTCTGTGAGTCTTTGATTCCTTCTTTTTTCTTTAGTCCCTCCCTTCTTTCCCTCCCTCCTGCTCCTTTGTCCACTGATCCAGTTTCTGTTTCCCTTCCCGTCTTCTCCCTCTTCTGCCCTTCTCTGCCCCCTCCTTCATCTCTTACTCTCCCTTCTTTTTTCCTTCCTATCTTTTTACTTTGGTTCAGTCATCTGCTGTGGGATAGTCTGTATGCTCAGAATATATGAGGCAGAACTGAGAAAAGGTACCAAGCCACGTGGCTAGATGTGGTGTACTGTGTTCCTCAATATATTGTGCACCCTAGTAAACTTATCTGGGGTCAGAGAACAGAACAGTCACTGCATATAGAGGCCAGAAAATGGTGGCCCTCACACCTTTAATCCTAGCATTCTGAAGGCAGAGATCTGTCTGAATCTCTGTGAGGTCAAAACCACACTGAAAACAGCCAGGCATGGTGACACATGCCTTTAATCCCAGGAAGGGATGGCAGTAAGCATAAAGGTATATAAGGCATAAGGACCAGGAACCAGAGTCTCTTAAGCTTTTAGGCTTTTAGCAGCAGTTCAGCTGAGATCCATTCAGATGAGGACACAGAGGATTCCAGTCAAGATCAGCTGAGGAATTGGCGAGGTGAGGTTAGCTATGACTTGTTCTGTCTCTCTGATCTTCCAGTGTTCACCCCATTATCTGGCTCCTGAGTTTTTTTATTAAGACCATTTAAGATTCCTGCTACAGCTAAACATAAATGAGAATTATGGGTTAATTTAAGTGTAATAGCTAGTTAGTAATAAGCTTGAGCTAATAGCCGTACAGTTTGTAAATAATATAAACCTCTGTGTGTTTACTTCGGTCTGAGCAGTGGGACTGGCGGGTGAGAGAGATTTGTCCTGACCACGGGCCAGTGGGTACAGAGGAAACCTTCAGCTACAGTTGTTGCTTCCTTTCAGTTTCCATTTCACTTCTCTTTCTTTCTGCTATCTTTCTGGTTTTTCAATGGTCCCAAACACAACCATCCTTGGAAAGCTTTTCAAATGCCACCTCAAATGGTGTTCTGTGGCAAGCAGAGACACCCCAGCCTTTTACAGTATAGTGAGTGCACCAGTTCATGTTAAATTAACCGGTGCTTTGTGTTTATGCTGACACTTTCAACAGAAAAAGCTCTGATAACTATCTGCTCTTTGAATTCTCTGTGAAATATAATGACTTCTGAATGTTCTCTTTCATAATCTATTTATTTATTTAAAGTTATAACAGTTATTTTGCATATAATTGGTTCTACCAATCTGATTCCCCTTTTCCCTCACTGGAACCTTTCAGCCACTTTCTGGGTTAATATTCTTAGCTAAAATGTCTGGACGCCATGATTGATTCTGCCAGAATTCCCTCTCATGGCCACCTCAATCTTTTTAACTCCTCTTCCTCCACCAAACATACAACCTAAACCCTACAACCAGAGTTCGTTCTGCCTATACAGTGCTGTATTCAATTTACAATATCATCTCGTTGTTTTGCAATTGAGGCAATTCCTCAGTGTCAGTAATATATATATTTTTTTAATTTTTAAAGATTTATTTATTTTATTTTATGTCTATGAATGTTTTGCCTACATATATGTATTTGTGTGCCTGGTACAAATGAAGGTCAGAAGAGGGCACTTGATAGGCCAGGATTACAATGACTGAAGGTGATGAGTGGCCCTGTGCATGCTAGGAACCGAACACTAGCACACTACAAGAGTGACAAATGGGTTAACCATCTCTCCAGCCCAGGACCTGTGGTGCTAAAATTTGGTTGTTATTCTCTCGGTGTTTCTTAGTATCCAACCCTCAGAAGCTTGGAATAAAAAAGGGTTAATCAGTAAGTGAACAAAAAGGAACAGGTATAATTAATCAGGTGACTGTGAGGGAGCAAGATTATCCCAGACTTTTGAGGTGTGTTTGGGGTGATTACTAGATTCTTTGAAAACAGGAGAACAGCATAAGCCAGCAAGTAAGTTCACATAGCCTCTTGATTTCAAAACTCAAGACAGTGTACAGCAAGTAGTAGCATAAAGATGCTAACACATTATTTCTGTAAGAACAATTGTCCTACTTCTAAAGAATTGCAGAGGGAAACCTGTGTTTCTGACATCCCTAAACTAATACAGGAATTTGTTACAGAAGAGAAAGTAAACTAACTGACGTGTGGACCCTTGTACTTCTCTGTGCTAGAATTTCCTTCACTTTTCTTTTCAATGCATCTCATACTGTACCTAGTTCTTGATTGCCAACAGAGGCAACTCTGGGTACTTCATTGAAAAGGATATGACTCATATATCACAGTTTTCCTTACCTTTCCTCAATTTCAGCCTACAACTTGATGGAAGCTACCATTAATTATTACAATGTTTCATGATGTTAGAAGAAAAATCCTACTTTAAATGCTTTTTCTATAAAGTGAAACAATGAAATAATTTATTTCTCCTTTTGAAGATGTTTATGTTAGCAATTGTCGATGATTATAAAAACTGATTAATGCGTTATTATTTATTTAACCTATATGGTTAAAGTATTCAGATTTGGGTCACCCTACTGGGTATACGCCACAACCAGTAGAAGCTATCTATTGACAAAGAATGTACAAAATAAACAATAGAGGAAGACAATTTGCCTGCTAAAATAATTTCAGGAAGTGAGGAAGGGATGAGCTGGCTGAGCGTTTCAGGGGCCACAGTCTTCAACTGCAAAGAAGGCTTGAGAAGGCAGGAACTGGTCACATTGTACCCACATGCAGAAAGCAGAGTGATAGAGACATGGGTAGATTGCTTTCTGTTTTTATTCAGATGCTGTGGGACGGTCTGTATGTCAAATTGCTCTGATTGGTCAATAAATAAAACACTGGTTGGCCAGTGGCCAGGCAGGAAGTAGGTGGGACAAGGAGAGAGGAGAATTCTGGGAAGCGGAAGGTTGAGGCGGAGAGACACTGCAGCCGCCGCCATGACCAGCAGCATGTAAAGATGCCGGTAAGCCACCAGCCATGTGGCAAAGTATAGATTTATGGAAATGATTAATTTAAGCTATAAGCACAGTTAGCAAGAAGCCTGCCACGGCCATACAGTTTGTAAGCAATATAAGTCTCTGTGTTTACTTGGTTGGGTCTGAGCAGCTGTGGGACTGGCGGGTGACAAAGATTTGTCCTGACTGTGGGCAAGGCGGAAAACTCTAGCAACATTCAGATGCCAACCCATGAGATTGAGCACCCATTTGGAGTAGGTCTTTCTTCCTCATTTAATTGAATATAGAAAATTGTTCACACACATGGCCAGAGACTTATTGCTGTGGTGATTCTAAATCCTTTCAACTCATCACTCAAGATTAAATTATTAAATTCAATCATATCTCTACCCCTTGTCAACATGACATATGAACATTTTTAAGCCATAATCTTATATGTTTTTCCCCATAAGTACATGGCCATCTTATAACTCGAAATGCATTCATTCTTACTTCAAAATTTTTCATAGTCCTTAACACTTCTAACAATGGTTCAAAGTCCAAAGCACTAGTCTTATATGATATGACTCAAGACAATCTCTTTACTATGAGATCCTATAAAATTTTTTAAAAGTTACATACTCCAGATACACAGTTGAGCAGAGTAACATTATCATTCTAAAAGAAAATAAGGGCACAGAAGACAATGATCAGACTAAAGATGAAAACACAGCAGGGTAAACACAACATCATGCAGCTCCATGTTCATCATCTGAGGCTTGTTATGAAATCACTGGGACAAACTCACCATTCCAGTTCTAATTTATGAAGCACACAGAACCCCTCTCTTGGGCAAACTCAACCTGCTACATGAATCTTTCCTCAGTGGACATCTCATGGTTCTGACATCTCCAAAAATATGGCCATTGTAACTCAGACCTCATTTGCCTACCTTCATGCACTGGATATACAATGCAAGAGCCTATGAGTCCTTCAATCCTGTGTTGCTCAGGGTAGAAAAAGTAGTACTGTGTATATGCTGCTGCCCCATTCCACTGTGAGTCAGGATAAAGACTGGCCCTCTTAGACCAGTTTAACCAGCTTCTGTATACTGACTATGGAATCACTCCCCTAGGCAATTGTTTCTGAAGATGAAGGAATAGCTTACATGCATTCACGGTTTGTATTTCTCATCTCAGATGAATTTGCTTTACCCAAGGTAGGTAGGGTCTTTCCATCGGGGTACCACGACTATTGCCCCAGTTGGCATTAATCTAATAATTAGAATGGCTTGGTATCTGCCTTGTCTGAAACTTTAAATTCATCCCTCCTCCTCTCTTCTTCACCAAACATCATATCCATAGTACCTTTCTACACCATGTTCTGTTCTCCTCCAGTGAGGATATAGATGAGAAAAGTGAATAATATTTGTCCTACTGACTAAATGCTATTTATACTATCTTGAAATCTTCACTAAAGAAATTAGTTCACTATTTCCTTAATCCACTTATACTCAATATATCCAGATTATTTTCCAGAATGTCCTTTGAATCGTATCTACTCAGATCCCAATAGAATTCCTCAGTTCCTCCAAAACTTCAAGAGTTTGCCTTCTACTCTATATTTCTGCTAGCATTCTGACCTCCAACATCCCCCAGAATATCCCCTTAATCTCTGCTCACAGTAGTCCAGAGGCTTTTTGTTTGTAGTTCACATTTCACACTGTTTCTAGCAGCATTTGCTCTGCTTTTGGTAACAGCTTTATATATTAGTTACTTGTACAATGGTTACAATGAAATGAACTTGATGAAAGCAACTTCAGGAAGGAGGGTTTATTTTGGCTCAGAGATCCAGTTGAAACACTTCATCATGATAAAGGAGCAATGGCATCAGGAAGAGGAAGTGTCTGGTTGTCACACTGCACCTCCACTCAAGAAGCAGTGTTGAACACACATGCTCAAGTTTCTCTTCCTTTCTGATTCAGTCTAGGGCCCCGAGTCAATGGAGTTGGGAAGTTCAAACTCAGGTAGTGAATTCATACTTTAGTTAATCCACTCTAGAAAACTTCCTCACAGGCATGCCAGAGAAATTTATTTCCATGGTGACTTAAACCCCGCCAAGTTTAATATCCAGATTAGCCATGACAACAGCTCTGTTGGTATGAAAAGTTAGAACAATGAGGACTACTCATTGTAAAGACAAGTACAATCAAGAAGAGTGAAAATCCTTCAAGAAATTTGTAATCTGTTCTGAGTAAATATTAGTGTTTTCTGATTCTGAACCATAATTTATTAAATTTAAATGCATGTATGCTGCTAGTGCATATATTCTGACATAAACGTGTATGCAAATTAATATATGGATCAGTGTGTCTGTATATGTGTGTTTGTATGTATGTGTAAGTCTGTGTTTGCATATGAATTAGTACATAGACCAGTTTGTATATGTGCAAAATATACTATTGGTTTTGTTTATCTAGAAGACAGACTAATAAAAAATACATTTCAAGTTGGGATTAGAAATAATATACTATTGTATATGAGATCTATACCTGTATTTTTGTTTTCATTATTAATTTTCTATTGTTTTGGGAGGAGTGCTTTTGTGTGTGTTTACATATGATCTGTGCATGTGCTACAATGTCTGTGTAGAGATCAGAGAACACATTTGGAGTCAGTTCTCTCCTCCCACCTTACGTTCTAAGCATTGAACTAAGGTCATCAGTCTTGTGGAGCAAGTGCTTTCCCATGCTGAGCCATCTCACCAGCTCTGTGTTTGTTTTTAATTATAGATATGATTATGTGTTTAAGTGTTCTCTTCAAATCACTTGTAGTACTACAGTTTTTAAGACTCTGAAATGCCGGAGTGTTTGGAATACTAGTAGGGTGAAAACAGTAGCAGGTGAACACTTGAAACTATGATGAAAAGTAGTATCTTATTCCATTAGACTTATATGGAATTATTCCCCTGTTATGCTACCAATTAGGTGAGTTTTTCCTTTAGTAATTTTTAGTCAAGATCATGCTTCATTATAAGAATCACTAAAAATTATCTATACAATAATAGTTATTGTATGATACTACATCCTATGCAGGTTATAATGGCTAGACATTTTTAAAAAAATGACGAGAAAAGCTGGCATGTGCGGAAAGAGTAACTTCTATCCAAAGTTTGTAGAATTGCAAACTGGAGCACCAACTATGGCAAACATTCTGGAGGTTCACCACAAAACTAGAGCTAAATATACCACAGGAACCAGATAAAACATTCTTGGGCATATATGCAAAGGATTTCCTGTCCTACTATAATGATGCCTACTCACACGTGCTCATTAAGGATTTATTCACAATAGCCAGGAAATTGAAATAGCCTAGATGTCCATCAACCAATGGCTAGATAATGACAATGTTGTATATATGCACAGTTGAATACACTATTGAGGAAAATGAAATTATAAAATGAACAGGTAAATTGACAGAGTAGGAAATAATAATTCTGAGTGAAATAATTGAGGCCAAGAAAAACAAATATCCCACTTTCATTCATTCATGGATGTTTTCTTTGAATCTCCAGATATGTGTGTTTCATTTGGAATACCCATAGAGGTCAAGAAATTACTATGGGGCCAAGAAGCAGATTTTAAGGGAGAAGAGACATAATTCACCAGTATAAAGAGGGAAGTGGGAAATTTGGAAGATGAAGGGTTAAAGTGGGGTAGAATATTGGAAGGAAGCACAGAAGAAGGAATACAGGGTGTGATACATAACATTTATGACATTTTTAAAACTAAAGTCATAGGGATCTCTACTAATGTAAAAAGCTACACACACACACACACACACACACACACACACACACACACACACACACAATTAAAATCTAGTTATCCTATAACAGGGCAACAATGCCCCTAGTAGGTACCACAGAGCCAAAAACCAACCAAACAAACAAAAATAAAAACATGTGCTTGGAATTGGTCACTTTTTTGGAGTTTGTGGTCAGTGAAGTTCTTAAGACTCAAAATATTACAAGCTATTCAAACTTGATAGTAATACTCTATTGCTAAAAATACTAAATGCTGAGTCATAGAGAAATCTGATACTCATGAAAGCTTCATCCCTACTGTTTAGATTTCATTGTGCAGGAAGGTGCTATACATGCAACCCAAGGAGAAAAGTAATCATCAGTCTTACACAGCTGTGAACCCAGTAAGCAACAACAATGATTACTCCTGTCAAGGCATGTCCACTAGTTAGATAATAACACAAATGTCATGAGATTGACCAACCATTTTAAGTCTCATGCCACAAGATGAAACCCACACTGGGCACCACTATTAGGCCAAGAACCCATGGCTACACATGTCATAGACCCTAGGAGGAAACCCACTACGGCGATTCTGCTATTATCCTCTAATAATAAACCTACTATAATACTCATAGTTTAATTTATTTCCCAACCCTCATCAGACAAGCTTTGAAGTAGACAGTGAGAAACACACAGTTGGCCAAAGTACAGAGATGAAGAGACTGCAGAATTCTCAGCCCTCAATGGAACTTAAACCCCCTTTTTTAAAAAAGGGTAAGGGATCATTGCAGAATAGCAGGCTTAGAGACTGCATGATCCAAGAAGAGGTATTCTGAACACAGCATGGAAGATACACATTTGAACTTAAAAGTGGGGTGAAAGTACACATATTACCTGTTCAATGTACAAGCATGGAGAGAGAACTTAGGCACCCAGTTTCCAAGAGAACCAAGGAGTGTGGTGATATTTTGTTTGTGATCTGACAAATAAAGTTTGCCTGAAGATCAGAGTATGGAGCTAAGCCACCATTTAGCCATAGAGGCCAGGCAGTGGTGGCACACACCTTGAATCCCAACACTCTGGAGGCAGAGGCAGATGGATCTCTGTGAGTTCAAGGCCACCCTGGGCTACACAAGATTGATCTAGTCTAAAGGAGAAATAGAGCCAGGCAGGGGTGATACACATCTTTGATCCTAGCACTTGGGATCTCATGCATTTAATCCCAGCACTTGGGAGGTGGAGACAGGAAGTGATATTACTGGATAGAGAGAAAATTACAAATTAGGAGGATACAGGAGCTCACTTCTTTTCAGGCTCTGGATTTCAAAAGAGGTAAGAACTAGTGGCTGGCTGCTCTGCGTCTCTGATCTTTCAGCTTTCACCCTGATGTCTGGCCTGTTCCAGGTTTTTTTTTATTAATAAGACCAATTAGGATTTGTGCACAAAGGAGTTAGTGGCAATGTCTATCTATTAGAAGAGGGAAGATAAGAGTCCTTAAGATGACAAATCTCCCACGGATGCTCATATAAGAATATTCAGGCAGCACAAATTAACATAACAGCAAAGGGGGAAAAGGACACAAAATTGAGTTTATACAAAAGGAGGACAGAATCTGGAAAGATTTGGGGAAGATAGGGATAGTATGATTAAAATAAGTTGCATGAAATTTTCAGAGAATAAATATATTAATTTAAAATAATAATTTCAACTAAATCAAACAAAGGACAGGTTAGATTTAATACATCTTGTTCAATGTAGACATTTATTTACCTTCTCCTTACCCCACTCATGTTTTATTGTCACAGTTTGTCTTATACTTGAGGTCCTGTTATTATGCGCATTCTGAGTTGATTCAAAAGTCCATAACAGAAAAATATTTCACATAGACATTAACAAATCTATACTTTATACCAAGAGTTTGTATGTTGTGATTTATTGTGTCCCCCAATATATTGTGCATCCTAATAAACTTATCTGGGGTCAAAGGACAGAACAGCCGCTAGATAGACATAGAGGACAGAAAATGGTGGCACACAAGCCTTTAATCCTATCACTTGGGAGGCAAAGATCCATCCGGATCTCTGTGAGTTCAAAGCCACACTGGAAACAGCCAGGCATGGTGACTCACACTTTTAAGCCCAGGAAGTGATGGCAGAAAGCAAAAAGGTATATAATGCATGAGGACCAGGAACTAGAGTTGGTTAAGCTTTTAGGCTTTTAGCAGCAGTTCAGCTGAGATTCATTCCGAATGAGGACACAGAGGATTCCAGTCTTAGGAAACAAGACAAGCTGGGGATCTGGCAAGGTGAGGTGGTTGTGGCTTGTTCTTCTTCTCTTATCTTCCAGCATTTACCCCAATACCTTGCTCTAGGTTTATTTTTATTAATAAGAGCTTTTAAGATTTGTGCTACATTTATATCCTTTAAACTTTGTTTCTTGAAACTTGAAATATAAACATTATAACACCATGATTAATGGAATGGCAAAGGCTGGCTGATTTTTCAGAAAAATGAGGTTACCTAAAGAAATTTCTTATAATAGTTATTATTGAAGGTCAGGGTGTTTCCTGTATTTTACTATGCCTTCATTTATTTATTTATTTTTCATTTTTATTGCAATAAGTAACACTTAACAGCATCTCAATTGTTTTAAAGTCTATATATAGTTCAATAATGTTAAGTATATTTAAATTGTTCCAAAACCAAACCAGAGAACATTACATCTTATGAAAATGATAGTCTATCATTATTAAACAACTCTGTACCTCTCCTTCCCATCCTCTGCAAACACTGCTTTACTATCTATGTGCATGGTTACCATAGATGCTTTCTCTAAGTCGACCCGTGCAGGTTTTACCCTTCTTTCCTTAGACTCTAAGGCTTAGAACCTTTTAACCTTCCTCACTTACCAGCCTGAGTATTCAACCAACTGCTTTGTGTTTTAGTTTCTCTTCATGAAGTTTATTTAATCTGAGTGGAACAAACTGGTTGATTCTTGCTGCAGAGGAAATTTGCACATGAATATCTTGGCAGAGCTAGATATTGGGTTGGATGCTCTGCCTCAGTGACCCCTCTTCCCTCTCCAAACCCTGCCTCTCTCAGCCCTCCAAGCGGAGGCTCCTCATAGGAAGCTGCTCAAGACCACATTACAGGGTATTTAAGCTCTGGTCTATAGACCTGTCACATGATTTCTCTTCCTCCCTTCCCCTGAGGTCACCTGAGAGTGCTTTGCTCAGATTAAACCTGGTCCTTTACCTTTTAATTCAGCTTGATTTGGCTTACTGTGTTAGTTGAGAAACCTAGTACTGGGGATTCAAAAATACTTATCATCTGGTGCCTAGCCCAGGTAGAGACAGGCCTCCCTGCTGGTTTCCTGTCATTGGGGCACATTCCCAGTCAGTTCCCTGGCAACTTGGGAAACCACCCTCCCTCTTACCCACCCCTTCTCCATCATGCAGGATGGACTTCTGGCTTGAGTAAGTCACCCATTTCCAAGCAAAAAGCCTATAAGCGATCCAGGATCTCTTCCGAGTCTTTTGACCCACTTCTGGGTCAAAGATTTTTGGGGTAATCTGCCAGGAGGTAGCCATGCTAGGGCAAGTCCAATCTGCTTCCAGAGCAAAGTTTATCTTTATTTTATGGGACCTTTTGTTAGGAGACCTTCTATCCAAAGACACCCCTGCACACACACACACACACACACTGACCCCAAGCTAATTCGGGGCGTGCCCCACCCTAAGGTTTGGTATCTGGCGCAGGTGTAGAAATGGGAAGTGCCATATCTAAGTCCAATGCCCAGTCACTGCAAAATTTATCCGAATTGTGACTGTCACACACCACACTCCTCACTCAGGATTTTTGGCCCTGCACTTGCACCCCTTTGTCTTCAGGGTTCTGTATTTGTCTGCATCCCTGTCCCTCTCCGACTCTCTGCTTCTGCCTGCTCACCCATCATACCATGCTGGAATTCTACCTGCCCGCTCCACCTATAAAAAATTCATTATTTTTACATAAACTTTGCTAACACCTTCCTCTCTCCCAAAAAATCTCCTTTTCCAAATCCTCTACTTACTCCAGCTTGCTCATCTGGGCTTTCTTTCAATCTTGGGTAGCCTGTGCTGCTACTCTGTTTTTCACTTCCCTCCAAGGTGCCTTCTCCTCGGGATTTAGGTGCCCGAGGCATTGCTGCTTGCAAGCCTGCAGCACCCCACCCACCCTGGACCATGCTGTCTGTGAGCTGGGCACCATGACTTGCAGTGCCTGGCTGCCCACCGAGGGTTGCCCTGATCCAGAAAGCATTTTTTATTCCTATGCTTTCTTACATGCTGCTATATACTGGAAACTTATTTCAGAATTTTTAAGTTGCTCATCTGACACGGTTCCCTACAGAAAGTCTTTGTTTGTCTTCCTGCTAAAAAAAGTCCCACCTATTTTATATATAAGGATGGAAATGTTACCACTTCATGCTTGTTTCTGACTGGTCTTGAATGTCTGAGTTTATATGTTCTGTGTATGTTGGTAATAGCTCATTTGTTATTACAACTAGCTGCCTGGGCTCAGAATTTGCCTCTGGATCTTTTCTGGCCCTGGATCTGATGAAATGACAGATAGAGTTACTTTATGCTATTCTACTTTATTAAAAATAAACAGCTAAGAAATTGGGTATGGTTTAAAAAGCTATAACAAAACGTTAGCTTAAAACTTCTAACTCCAAATTGAAACTGCTCCAAGAAACAAGTAGTCTGCCACCACTTTAATAAAGTACATGTATACAGCCACCATTTTGACAATGGATGGAGAAGAGGGAGGTCATATGACTTCACCGTCATCTTAAATAAAGGTGACCACATGAAATAGTCAACCAATAGGCAAGAGGTATCCAAAATATTTTAGATTAGGATGAATTTCTATATGATAATTCCTGTTCTGTCCTATAATCAAGGCTGATAAATGACAGGATTTAAAGCAATGCTGGTTTGATGAGGTAGTAAAGCTGCACCTCCATGCATTCATGTGCAGGGATGTATCCTGCTGACAGCCAGATTTTGCAATATAAGAGTAATCTTCTTGAGAGTGATTTTAGAAATGCTAAATTATTTACACTGTGAAAATCAGGTATTGCCTTCTGGATATACTAAACTGCCTATACCTAACAGATAATGATCCGCTGATTCTCAAACCCTTCAGAGATCTGAGAATATGGCATTTAATAGGAAAGCTTTCATGATAGAGACATGCCAGCTCCTAGCAGCACCCTCTATCTCCTCCAAGCAAGATGGATGGCCACAGAAGAACTTTCACCTGGAGCTTGTTTTAACTGCAGCAAAGCCAGCCACAGAGCAGAAAACTGCTTTGCACCTTAACTGGTGCTAAGACCCTGTCCAGACTGTGAACAAGCAGGACACCAGGGAATTGATTGCTCCACTTTGTCAAGAGAAGGTAGTTTGGTCTCCCCAAATTCCTACCCCATAGAAAAGTCTATCAGATATTCTGGAATTGGAAGCTGAAGACTGATACTACCCAGCGACCACAAAGAAACTTGGGGTAGCTGCCTAGGTAGACAGCAAGCTGTCTCACTTCTGCTTACTCAGGTGAAATTTATCCTTCTCAGATCTGATGGAGTTTGATGACTAGGGTACTGACAGATTTACCAGTTTACCAGTTCCTCGACCCTGACCCTCCAAGGCCACAACCACTTTGCTAGCTCATTACTTCATTAGTTATGTTCCCTGTTAAAAACATAGATAGGTTTGTCTTCTTCACAGGCTTCATAATAAAGGATAAACAGGTTTCAAATGTAACTTCCCATTTAAGGTATGTAAAGATGATGTTCTAAGTACAGACTTAAAGGTATGTTTATTGGACTAAAACCAGGCCCTAGAAAAATGTTCATGCCTTCTAACCCAAAGCCATGACCTTTTACTTTGACACCAAGGTGTAAATCTGTTCTAGCTGTTTTACAGACACCTACGTGTTGCTAATAGAAGCTACTATCAGTCTCCAGAGTCTTTGACCCCACCCATATTTAAGCCCAGGTTCACTCCTGCCAGACTTGTGCCAAGGCCAACCCACAGGGGGCCTTCCAAATACAGCAGCCCCTACACCAGCTCCAAGGATACCAACTAGGTGAATATTGGCAGGTCGACTTCACCCACGTGGCCGGCCACTCATAAAAGCTCCATTATCTCAATTCTTGTTGACACCTTTACAGAATGAATAGAGGCACCCCCCACCTCCAGGGAAATAGATGTGATGGCTCAGGTACTTCTGAAACACATCATCTCCTGATTCAGCATGCCATCACCCCAAGCTCCTGTGATATCATTGCTGGTACCACCTTTCCAGGCACAAGCAGGCACCTATCCAGGATAGATGGTCTGTCCAGCAACTGGGACCCTCCACCTTCTAGTTTTACAAATTGTGCAAAAATAGGTCTATCTGCTCTTCTGCCTTGCTCCTTTATAGTACAACCAGGGTACATCTCCATTCCATTCTTACTGGCAATCTCCACACTACCCATGGCTAGTCCCATTCACAGGGCCAGTGATAACAACCTGTTATTTCTTCTTGCAATGTGTCTTCTCTGCTTCCTCAAGAAACAGATCCCTGAGGTCCCCAGGATGGCAGTTAACCAAATGCTTCCTTACCCACACCTCTCACTGACCACAAGCCCACTGATTCCTGAATCACCCTCCCCACATCACACATCATCCCATCTGACAGGAAGTAGGCAGACTAGAACTGGCACCCATACATCCAAGAAAGTTAGGATGTTCTGTTGGAAGCTCCACTCAGCACCCTCTCCTCCCTCTCCAAACCCTGCCTCTTTCAGAAAGCCCAACAAGTGGCAGCAACTCCTCCCCTGGAGTTGCTCATGACTCTGCATACAGGGTATTTAAACTCTAGACCCACTATGTGATTTCTCCTCCTTTTTTCCCCTGAGATCACCCAGGAGTGCTTTGTTCAGATTAAACCTGCGCCTTTACCTTTTTTTTTTTTTTTTTTGGTTTTTGGAGACAGGGTTTCTCTGTGTAGCTTTGTGCCTTTTCCTGGAACTCACTTGGTAGCCCAGGCTGGCCTCGATCCGCCTGGCTCTGCCTCCCAAGTGCTGGGATTAAAGGCATGCACTACCACCACCCGGCATGCCTTTACCTTTTAATTCAGGTTGATTTGGCTTACTTTGTTGGCAGAGAAACCTAGTACAGGGGACTCAAAAATACTTACCACTATGATTTGAATTTAATATGCAGCTAAGCTTGAGATATCCTTTACTATAACTTCTAACTTGGAGTACTATCTGCCAAAAATAAAATCACCTGAAGAACTCATATCTATTCAAAACAAAACAAAACAAACAAACAAACAAAAAAACAGAGAACAAGGTAGTAGAAGAAGATGAGAAGAAGAGAGAGAGCATGGTAAGGATATGTTTGGGTACTTTCATATTATTTATAAAAATGTAGAGCTGGAAGTCAAACAACACTGCCATATGCTGGTATATATGAGACAGTCCTGCCCATTTCTATACTACATGTTTTGACTGCTTTGTTTCTGTTTATGAGTAAACAAGAGATGTGAGGCTGATGTTATTGAAGATAACTGCTTTCCAAAGTGAACAGAATGCTATAAAAATAACTTAAAAAGTCCAGGATTCCATTTACAAAGTACTGTAGGAATGAAAGTAAGAATAACAACTTCTTTGTTTACCAGCACCTCAAAAATACAGTGCAGGAAATATATAAGGGAATATTCTATTCTGAGAAGAAAAATAAATAAATCACTGAAACAATAAAGCAACAAGGACACGTCTCAGAGTTTCCAGGAATCCAGATTGGATGGAGCATGACTGTCATCCTGGAACTTAATACACCTCTGCAGGAGGATTATGAGTTTGAGGCCAACCTGGAATACAGAGAAGTCTATTTCCAAGATAGTCCACCTGTTTGTGTGACTGTTGAGAAACCTTCAAATTCACTTTGAGTTGTTTTGCTATAAATCTACTTCCAGGACAACTTGCTCTGAGGAGGAGATGCCTCACTCCTGAGTGCTCCTGTTGTAGTTTGAGATGGGAGGGCTCTGTGAAGTGCTTTCTTACTTTAGACTGAGAAGATAGGAAGATAGAACAAGCATAGAGTAGATAGCTCATTGATCTCTATTCATAAACTAATAAAGAAGTAAAATCATCGTAGTTAACTTATCCAAACATTTATGGCCTAAGTTTGTCTTTTTATTGTCCTAAACAATCCCACAATCCCATGCCCCGGTGTTTATTAGTCACATCTTTAAAATCAAAAGAACACCAAGTTTCCATCTTTATGATCACTAAAAATAAAAGCAAGGGGGTGATCAGTGTTAATCTAATAATCTAATATAATTCAGAAGAGCAAATAACTTCTGCAAGAATGTTGAACAGAAGAAAAGCAGACACAAGTAGCCACTGAGAATGAAAAGGGGCAAGCTTTACACTACAATACTGTAGGAAGGCTGGGAGGTAGTGGACACAAGATAACTCTCTCACTTTCATCTCTTCATGTGGCTTCCCTGACAAGGAATGTGGATTTCTGCTGCCATGACTGATGGGCAGAATTTCAGGTATGTCGTAGGATTAAGCAACCTCATGACAAAAAGACAGGTTGCCTAATGTGATCCTTAACTGAGCTTGAATACAGAGCACAGCTATTGAACCACAGGCTCTTTTCCAACTGCATATCCTTAAAGTGATTTTTTTTAACTGATTGTAATTTGAAATGATACAAACATTATTATACTATATGAAATGAGCTAATATTGGTCAAAATGGAAAATCACCGATTTTCCATTATTAAAACTGTTTTATTACAAGGCCCATACAACAGCAATGTTGATGATCACTGTAAATATTAGATGATCTACTCATTAAATTTTTCTAGGACAATAAAAAATGTTAAAAATAAGAATCCTTAATACAATGTAGACCATAAACTAAAATGTCATAAGTTAAAAAGGAAACTACACTTTATTCTTTAATGAGATTTCACCGAAGAAAATATACTAACCCATCTGGGTAGGACCAATTGATTCTCTATAGAACACTGCAAGTATTGTGTGTAGTAACTCAGGGAAGTACCTCAATTGTAAATTACAGAAACAAAGTGACAATTCCCAATGTTATTTCTATTTACATGATTTTAGATGATCATAATGTTCTAGTAAAAAATAAAATGTAACATATTTTAAGGAAGACTGTTTTGTAGTTTATAGTCTTCAGAGTTCTCATATAGGACTTACTGAACAATTTTTAAATCCATTCCCTTGTAAAATGAATACTTTTAACAATTCAAGTGAAAACCTTCAGAACAAGTGTCAGAATAATTTTGTTTCCTTTAGAAGTCATCAAGAAATAGAAGAATAGGATTCTTCTGTCTTGTTAATCACAGCATGTACCAGAGTATTTCAAATAAAAGGTGTCACTTAGTAGGCACTCAGTAAGTGTGTCATAAATGATAAGATTGTAAAAGATGTACCATTTGTATGATAATTCTGTAGTACCCAAAGTATAGATAGAACTAATATAAGATAGAGTCATTCAATGAAATAACCCAGTCAACTAAAATGAGTCCATTGTTAGTGATATTGTTGGAATTATTCATTAGTTGAAATTAATTATAATAGAAACATTAGAATCTCATATTTTTATGTGCTACAACTTTGACTCAATATCATAAATTAGTGAAAAGTATCATATCCCAAAACTGAAACTTTTGTTATTCAACATAACCCTTTCTCACGGTTAATACAAATAAATTAACCTATTGTGTTGTGTATTTTAATAGGCATTTTAATTGGCGGATTTGTTTTAGGATAAAAGTTAAGGTATACTACACAGTAAATATAATGTTATAGATCTTGCAACTAATTGCATTCAAAGACAAATTCAACATGGAAATTAGAATAAAAATAGCAGGAAATAGTGAAACGTATCAATTTAACCTAGCTTAGCAATGTTGTCTAATTTCCAGCATGAGCTAGATTTGTAAATATAAAATTATAACTATTACCCATGTTCATAGTATACACTGTGTGTGAGAAAAGAAAGTTGTGTTAGCTTTGGTTGATATTTCTATGAATCCAAAGATTTTGTGGAAAACCACCAACTCAAGCTATTTCTGGGTAGAAAGCTAATGTAGCATAGTTGTTATAGTGTGAGAAGGAACACTTTACCCACAGGCTGAGCACAACCTCTGATACCACAGCTTTGAAAGAAGAAAAGTCAGAGATGAACACTTGCCTTCAAGCATGCAGTGAGCATGTTCAAAAGACCCATGCAGTTTCTGTTCCTAAGGCACAACTCTTCAAGCAGAGCTGGGTTTCACAGATAACAGCAGCCAGTGCCATAGGGCAAACCACAGCTTTCCCACAAGTATAATGTGGCCACTGGCCACTCTGCCCTTTTGTCACATGGTCTGTGTGAGCAGCCATTGATATACAAGTGCCATCTTTTCAGAGAAAAATGTAAGAATTTAGTATGGACATTCTCCATTGGGAAGCATGTGAGGTCGGCTAGGACACACAGCAGCAGTGGCAGTTGTAAGACTAAATCTAGTAATAGTGGACCAAATATAACAGGATTAAACTTTACAACAGCTGACATAAATAGAATCCATTTCTTTATAGTTCAAACAACCTATTAAAAAATAGTAAATTGAATACTACCTATAAATTACATTTGTTGGCACCAAAGGTCTAAAAGTTCTCAAAAATTACTAGGTCAATTAATTGCTAATAATAAACTCAATACCTAAATATATCCCATATGATCATGACATAAATAATACTGTCCACTTACAGTTACTTTTAAGAGTTAATCCTAGGAGAATCAGAATTTAACAAGTGTAAAATAATATGGTACTGGCTATGTGAAACTTAGCCTACTATGGCTAGTGAACATTGGTTGGCCCATAAAAGCAATTTGGTAATGAAATGACAATGTTGCTTACATAATTTGTATTTCTAGTGTCCTCCTAGGAAACTCCTGAACATCACTGGGCATTCATTAACACAGAGTTCTGTGGTGATATATTGTGTACTATGCATCATAATATACTTATCTGGGGTCAGAGGACAAAACAGCCACTAGACAGACATAGAGGCAAGAAAATGGTGGCACTCACACCTTTAATCCTATCACACTGGATGGATCTCTGTGAGATCAAAGCCACAATGGAAACAGCCAGGCATGGTGACACACGGCTTTAATCCTAGGAAGTGATGGCAGAAAGCAGAAAGGTATATAAGCCATGAAAACCAGGAACTAGAGCTGGTTAAGCTTTTAGGATTTTAGCAACAGTTCAGCTAAGACCCATTCAGATGAGGACTCAGAGGCTTCCAGTCTGAGGAAACAGGATCAGCTGAGGAACTGGCAAGGTGAGGTTAGCTGTAACTTGTTCTGTTTCTCTGATCTTCCACCTTTAACCCAATACCTGGCTCTGGGTTTGATTTTATTAATAAGACGCTTTTAAGATTCGTGCTACAGAGTTCCATATTTCATTTCAAATTGATGACTGATAAAAATAGCCCCCAATTTCAATTGTGACGTTCTATTGGTTTACTCTGATTCAGAATTCTCACGAAACGGATGCTGACAAAGTATTTTAGGTATCTACTATACAGGCAGACATTATGTACTTCTAAAAGTGTTCTTTCTATTGTAGAGACACATATTATGTAATGCTAACTCTTTAGAAATCGATTGTAGAGGCATATACTATGCAAAGCTGACTTCATATTTTAGTCAGTTGTTGCAGAGGTATAAACTATGTAATGCTGACTGAGTATTTTTAGATGTCTATTGTGGAGGCATATACTATGCAATGGTAGCTAATTATTTTTAGGTATCAACTATAGAGTAGAGGATTCCACTATGAAGGAAATAGGACAAAGGACAGAGAGAAATCATACAAAAGCCTTAAGAAGAATGATCTGACAGCTCTGAAGCTGAGGTCAATTTTAGGCAAATAATCATTTCCAAGTAGAAGAATTATGAAGTTATAGTTATTATGGAAGAGTGACACATTTAGCTATGACATATGATAAGAGAGCTGATTTAGGGGATGGACTTCCTTAGGAAATTAATGAATGAACCTAGAGGCAGAGAGAAAGTGGTCTTTCTAAGGGACTGAAGGAAGGCAGCCTTGTCTGCAAACAGAGACAAGATCATGAAACGTTCCAGGAACTTAAAATTTCACCTGTCAATACGAATCAAGTTCCCAGAAATAAGCACAGCCAGGTGTATAGCCAGGACAAAATGGGGCCATTATTTTCCTTGACTGTGTACAGCCTGATCCTGAATAATTTCAAGATGCCAGGTGTCTGTGATAAGCTGTTCTCAGTGTTGCATTACCATGCTCCAGAGTGTGACTGAAACACTGGAAAGAAGGCACAGTGGCCAGTGAGAGTCAGCTGGAAGAGACAAGCAAATTAAAAAGAGGCAAGCACACAAATAAGCAGTTAGTATGAGCACAGCTTTATATGCACATCAAATGCACATTAAAGATCCACCGTTGTTATAAAATGTAGCTACAATCAGGTGGGTTGGGCTCACTCTGGTTAAATGACAAAAAGCTATGCAGCAAGCCTGAACCTCAGAGTGGTTATTGTGAAGCAGCATCAGAAGGAGATCTTAGCCAGTTTCTGTTGGAGGAGGTCAGGTTAGGGGAGCAGACTGTGATTGCAATCATCCCAGAGGAGGAAGCTGCAGTTGCCAGATTTTTGGATAAAATGTCAATATCTGCATGTGGGACAGAGGAAGGCTTTTTGTGTATTTACTCTGTGCCTCACTAGGAGAAATGCTTTGCTAATTCCTGTGGGAGGCATTGGCTTTTTTCAATAATATCAATAATACACATTTACTCAGGCTTTCATTCACTCCTTACGCAGTCACTCAGGGATTCTTCATCTTCCCACAGGTCAAGGTGTTTATTACAATAATAAGAAATAATTTAGAACAATTGGGAAGATTTTTTCCCCAATAAAATGACAATTCAAAGTAAATAATCAATAAAATAATGTTATTAATGATGCCAATTTTAATCTCTACTGATTCACACAATTAAAGTATTTCCATTTTTTTCTAATAATTTAATATTTGATAATGATGTATCTACAATAGCTATTAAGATATATAATAAGAAGATAGAACATTAAGGTTGAGGCTAATCTTTGTAACCATAATAAAGATGTTTTATGATAAAATATAGAAGGGCATTTCTCTGTCTTTTCAGGACCTCAAAGTTATTTGAAGCCTGAAAACATTGCTATTGACTAATTGCTATTGAAGTTTATAATTTTTGCTCCTTAACTTAAGTTACATCTGAAACAAATAGGTGGACATAAAATCCAATCATTCATCTCTATTTCAGATAATATACTTGCTAACAGAATTATAGAAATCTTACAAATGTGTTAGAACATCTTCTGGGCTTGTTGTGGTTGTAGTTGTTTGTCTTAAAGGATACAAAGTTACATGGATAGGGAAAGGTGGGTGGATACTGGAAGAGTGAAGGAAGGGGAGTAAATATGTCAAAATACATAAAGTGCTCAAAACACTGAAAAAATAGTTTAGCTAGAGTTTTTCTCTCCAGGTCCCTCCAAGCCCCAGTAGTCCCATAGCACACATATAAAATAAACCTACAGATGCTTATATTATTTAAACTGCTCAGCCATTAGCTCAGGCCTACCATTGTCTACCTCTTACTCTTATATTCAGCCCATTTCTGTTCATCTATATGTCACCATGTGTTCCATGGCTTTACCTGTTGCCGTTGCCTTTACTTGATGCTCCTTGGATGGCAGGCTGGTATCTCCTTCAGACTTCTACCTCCCAGCCTCTCCTCTCTGTTTGTCCTGCCTATCCCATACTTCCTGCCTGGCTACTGGCTAATCAACATTTTATTTATTCTCAACATACAGGACATCACACAGCACTTCCCTTTTCTGTATTTTTTTAGGAAGGTTTTAACTTTTATAGTAAAACTGCATATAACAAAACAATTATCAAGTGAGAATTATAGATATAATATCCAATTTATTTGTATTTGGCAAAATTAAAGAAGATATCCCATCTATATTACATTTGTGAGTCTAAATTATCTTTTATCATAACTAAGGAAATTATAACTATCTAGTCTTCAACTACATCAAAGACCTCAGAAGGATAGAATATTACCTGAGAAATGGGAGAAGGATGCAAGCAACTTTTGGGAGTCTTGTGAGAATAGACAGAGACAGCTGGCAGCCTGGACAGTCACCTAATGTTCCTTTGTAAAGTTGGGACATCTGGCTTCAGCCCACAGGCCTAGTGTCTCTCAGTCACATTTCTCTGTGTCCTGTAGAATGTCTGGCAGTTTCCTCTGTGAAGCAGGAACCTGAAGGACCATTTTGTCAAGCAAAGCTCAGTGGTCACTTTCCTATGGGTCCTGCACGTCCAGTCAATCAAGCAGTCCAGGCAAGAACAGTTTCTTGCTCAAATGGCTATTTTTGCCAAGAAGAAGATAAACTCCATATAGAGTGTCTTCAATGACCATCCTCCCCTCTGAAGTAAATCAGTGCTGTAGGAGCAGACATATCTCATTGTCCAGAAAGTCTAAATTTTTAAAACATTTTAAATGCCATATTCTGTAGGTCTTTGAAGTTTTTGAAGATTACCTTCCTAACTGAATTTTATCTATGTATACCTAGAAAACAATATGACTATAAGTTTGACTATCATAGAAGACTTATTATTAATCTATATTTCTTAATTATCCATTATAATTTAAATGAGTTACATAAACATAGTACTTCAAATGAGAATAGAAATACATATACAGTATAAAAAATTATGTTTAAACTTGTATCAATAAACTAAAATCCATAGCAATGTAAACATTTTAAACAAGTTGTTCTTTAAAAGTAGATTTAATAATCTACCCTTTCATCCTATCATATCTATATCATATCTCCTTTTCTTCTTTAGAAAAAGATCACATTTGTAATCAACCTGATTTAAATAAAAATATTGGTTTTTCTCTGTCCCAAACCAAAATAGTTTATTCCACAAATAATTGACAGCAGGTACTACATAAGGCATTTGTACATCTGTCCATTATGACCTCAACTACATTACGCCATATCAGAAAGTATCCTATGTGAATGACAGATTAATGATACATGGAATGTGGACTTAGGTACGATGAAATGTTCAGTGATAATATGGCATGGATTTCCCACACAAAGATCACTCTTGTAATACAAACACATTTCTGGCTAATTCTCCTTGTCTGTTAAGTGAACATTCATTGGAGGTTCATATAATGAGAGTAATACAGACATATGCTTGCTGATCAAGATCCATTTATCCATTTACATCATATCCATCCCGCCTTTTCCCTCTCAAACACTCCAAGCCCCTTCGACTACTTCTCATATTCATGACCTTTTCTGTAAGTGCACACAGACACACATACACACACACACACACACACACACACACACACACACACACACAATTGAATCCATTTAATGTTGCTCTTAGTTATGTGTATATTGTTACCAAAATGTACCTGGGATCAGGTAGATCATGCTCACTCTGGCAACAACTATGAAGCAATTCTGAACCTGTGTGTTTTTCATGCAACAGCATTAAAAGGAAGTGTTAGCTAGTATCTGTAGGGGGAGTTCTCTGTAGGAAAGTAATCTCTGATTGTAATCTTCCCAGAGTAGCAAGCTGCCATTGCTAGTTTGGAGAATCAGTGGCAACATCTGCATATAGACCAGAATTAGGTATGTTTCTCTGTACTGCAAAATTTCTTACAATGTGAAACATTTCCTTCAGGAAGTAAGAAGAGTCCGGTGACCCTTAGAGGTCTACCCTGGATATAAAATGTTGGGTCATGTCTTATAGAAACTTGTAAAATTCTTAAAAGCCACATCTAACAGTATAAAAGAATAAACGAAATTGCTGAGAGTGGAGATTCCAACAAGTTACTGTGATTAAAATAAAAGTGATATTTATTCTGTTGAGATTCCAATAATCTGGGGAGAGAGCATCAGGGTAGCAAATTTCAGGAGTCCTCACCTGTGTTGGGTGGGACTTCCAGTAATAAAGATGCTTTAGAGTTGTCTCTGCTCCTTCTAAGCGATCCTTACAATACTCATGTTAGTAACCCCAATTAAAAAATCTCATTGTTTCACCTAATTGAACATTGCTATAGTTGATAACTTGGTCTATCAAAGACTGCCTTTCTGGGATGAATAGGTGTGTGTGTGTGTGTGTGTGTGTGTGTGTGTGTGTGTGTGTGTGTGTGTGTATGTGTGTTTCTCCTTGGTGAAATCTGTCACTCAATAATGTGTTTAATTAGGGCTGCTCACTTGGGATTTAATATCCTATCAAGTGGTCTCAGTCCTGAAGAAGACGGGTTCTCCCTCTTTATCAGAAATCATTGATAACCTATAGCTTTTCATCTAGGAGCAGGTCCTTATGAAATTCCCCCAATCCCTGTTGGCATGCCAACTGGTGTTGTCATTATGTAGTTCTTGTTTAGGCAACTGCATTGTTGAGATTCTTGTCTTATTTAAAGACACTGCCTCTTTATATGTGTACTGTTCCTCTCACCCTTACAATCTTTCTGCCTCTGCTTCCTCAATGTTCGCTGAGCCTTTAGGTATAGGAGTTGCATTGTCGATGTACCAATTGAGGTTTGGTAACCCATGATGAGTTATTCTCTGCCTTTTGACCAGTTGTGGATCTCTGTAATATTCTCTACCTGCTGCACAAAGAAGCTTCTTTGATAAAGGGTGAGAGCTATGTATAATATAGGCACATATTTAAAGATATAGGCATTTTTATTCTTCTTGCATATATTACATCTTGACTACAATTTTGCCTTCCTCCCCTCCATTCCCTCCCTTCCCTATTCTCAGTCTCTTCCCCCCACCTCCCCTCCCTTCCAGATCCACTCCCATCCTGCCCACCCTCAGAACAGAGCAGGCTTCCTAGAAATGTCAACCAAATATGGAATAACAAGCTACAGTAAGACCAGGCACATACCATCACATCAAGGCTAGATGAGGCAACCTAGTAGGAAGAAAAGGGCCCTGCAAATAGGCAAAAGATTCTAAGACAGCTCCTGATCCCACTGTTAGGAATCTCACAAGAATACCAAACAACTCAGCACTAACTATAAAGCATAAATATTTATAATAGAGTTAGAAATTATATTGGTTTCAAAAAATAGCAGAAGTATGTTCTCCTCTAGGGTCTACAACCTTACTAATCATGAGCAGTTGGCCATGTTTATATATTGAGGAAGACCAGGCATAAATTCTCTGCTATTGAGTGGGCCTTAAGTCTAGCTAAACATATGTGCATTAAGTCCAAGTTAAAAATGCCACTACTGCACCACTAATGATCTCTTGCCTGACCAGTCACTAGAAGCTTAACAGCTAAGTAGGGCTACTTACTAGTTTTTTTTTTTCTCAGCTTACAAAGCATATTTGGATACCATAAGAACTACTTATCAGGCTTTTTGGTCATTTATAGGACTAGGAATGGGAAATAGAAAAATGGGATGAGAAAGACTTTAGCTGCAGACAGAGGAGGGAGCAAAATACAGACAAAATACAGGGAGAAAGATAAAGAAGATGTAAAGTCATAATGAAAAAAATATTTTATAAACCTAATTGAAAATATTTTCATGTAGAGGATACAAGGTCCTTGTGCTCACTGATGGCGCTAAGAAAACCAGGAACATTAAACTTTCGAGCTTCTCTTTTGGATGCAAGAAATTTACACCTGTTTTCTGCCCAGGATGCTGGGATTGGAGGTAGTTAATAATTTGGTGATCTTTTGCTATCTGTAGAGCCAGGCTTCATTGAAATTCCTGAGAATATTATGTTACCCCAGACTCCTAAGCATTGTTTCTCAGTCAACAGAACCCATTCTTATGAAAAAACATCCCAAGTATTTTTCAAATGAGTCTACTATTATGCTTATTTCAGACACTTCCTCCCCTATCCTGATCCTTATTTTGAGCATTGGCAGTCAACAGAACCCATTCTTATGGAAGAAGTCATAGGCACTTGGCTAAAGACATGTACTTTGCAAAGTACTTTAGTTGCAGTCATGCCATAATCTTTGTTATATTTTTTCCAAAGTCATACTATGCTAAAATATGCCAAAAAGAAACTGGGGTCAGACTCCAGAAGTCTGAACCAACACAAGTTAAAGTTGTATTGAAACAGATTATTTTCTTGCCTCAGGAGAATCATTTCTCTTTTGCCACTAGTGTTTGCAGGGGACCCCACACTTTGTGTGTATGTATGTGTGTGTGTGTGTGTGTGTGTGTGTGTGTGTGTGTGTGTGTGTATATATATATATATATATATATATATATATATATATATATATATGGTTTAAATGGAAGTTATGCCACACATAGTGAGAATGTCCCTCCCCTAAAACTCATAGACTATTAAAAAAAAAACAACCAAACATACAAATGATGAATAAAAACAGAAAAAAAAGTAAATCTAATGCCAGGAATGTGAGAGATAACTTCCAGTTGTTGTTCAGAGGAGTTCAAGAGACTCCTGAAAACAGTACAGGCTATTGTTGTTGCCCTTAGCTATCTCTCAAAACTTGAAGTAAGACTTTATTATTGAAGACACCACACACTTTGGAGATGGGGTTTGGAAGAAAAGACAACATTTTTTAGCATGCTAAAGTGCCAAAAAGAATCATCGGGATCTGCCCTCATCAAAGTCATATTTTATTTGCAAATAAACTAGTCAATTAAGTTTTGTCCCCATTTTGCCATATTCTAAATAGTATCAACATTTGCACTCATCCCCAAACTGTGATTATATTAAATCCACTTTTATGTTCAGCCTAAAATTGATATATCAGTTAACTATAATTGTGTAACATGTCCCCAGACCTTAGTAGGCTCTAGAACTTAGCATAACTGAAGCCATGATGGAAGTACCAATCAGGCTTTAAAAGCCAGCATGTAGGTAGTACTACATGCCAAAATGATAACAAAGATCTAATCCATCTAAGTCCAAAGTTCAGGGAAAGTCCCTAAGGTACTAACCATGCTTTTTGACTTCAGTATTTCTGCTTCTGGCTAACTGCTATTGCAAACTGAGGTGGGCTAATATACTATATTTTTGTGCTTAAAAGCTCACACCAAGAAAAGCTTGGCACTACATTTGGGTCCCAAACACACATTTTAGTCACAAGCAGCTAATTAAGACATTCTACTGGCTGAAACTGACATCCTAGTAGTTTTCTCTTCTCTGGTAGGTACCCCACAACAGTTGCTACACCTTCAAAATGTATCTTGCATTCACCAGCTCTCAGCACCTTTACATTTTTAGACTGGTACAAACCATAGTCATTTCAAAGGGTGAATATGGTGGACTTTAATCTCTCAACACATTCTCCTACTTTTCACCATTAAACAAGCTTTAAAAATAATAATAATAAAAAAAAGTCATCACTGCTTTCTTCCAAAAGTGCTCCATTATGCTGTCAGCAATCCAAACTCCTTTTTTAGGCCTCCAGTGATCAGCCATCTCTTATCATCTACAACATTTTTCTTGGTTCCTTTCTCCAGCACTTTGAGAATCTTGCTCCCAAAACATGGTAATCTCATTATTCCACAGGAAATCAATGCTTGCTGTCTTCAAGCTCTTATTTGAAGTTATATACTGTCCTATTTTATGGGTCTTCAGCAAATGCCATTTCATCAATGAGGCCTGAATGATACCCCATCTTAAAGTCCCCTCTAGCTGCACCAGCTCTTATCAAATGGAATCCCTGATACACTTCCAAGAACTCATTTGCCCTGTAAACTGATCATTCATTTGTTCCCTTTTTCTCACTTAGAATAAAGTGTGTGCAGGACATTCATTTATTTACTGACATAACTCAAGGAGATGATATTTAATAAGGGGATGTTGATGGGCAAGTTAATGTGATATAGTAAATGTGGCAACAGAAGCCCATACTGAAAAACTGTTTCTGTACCCATTAACAAGAGGCTTTTATCAGATACTGTGTTTATAAAAAGATGTAAATTCATCTTTAGGAAAGAACAGTCTAATTTGGGTGTCATACATGAATAAATGGCAATAAGGCAAAATATGATGAGAAAATACTGTTCAAAATAAACAAAACAAAGGCTCTATGATGATAGTTAGGGTATTTGCTAGACCGGTCACCAGAGTACACCAGCCCAGGCACCCTCTGGACCACTGCCAGCAGTCCAAGGTGTTGTCATCCTTGTGGGTTCCTGACAGCCTCCCCAGCACCCTGCCTCTTCCTTTTCCCATGATATACTCATCTATCATGGTATCTTCCTCCCTGCCTTCCCACTCTGCCCCTGTTCCAGCTTGACCCTCCCATTTTTCTATATTCTCATCCCCCACTCCTTGCCCTCTGCCACCCCCCACACACCCAGTCCACTCATGTAGATCTCATCTACTTCTCCTTCGCTGGGTCTTTCATGTGTCCCTCCTAGAGTCTTTCCCTGTTAGCTAGCCTCTCTGGAGCTGTGGGTTGCAGTCTGGCCATCCCTTCCCTCACATCTAGTATCTACTTAAGAGTGAGTACATACTATGTTTGTCCTTCTAAGTCTGGGTTACCTCACTCAGGATGATATTTTCTAGTTCCATCCATTTGACTGCAAATTTCTTGATATCATTGTTTTTTACTGCTGAGTAGTATTCTATTGTGTCTATGTGCCACATTTCTTTATCCATTCTTCAGTTGAGGGGCATCTAGTGAATACCCTAACTGTCATCATAGAGCCTTTGTCCAGTGACTGATGGAGGCAGATGCAGAGATCCACAGCCAGGCGCCAGGCTGAGCTCTGGGAATCCAATCAATGAGAGAGAGGAGGGATTCTGCAGGCAGGGAATATCAAGATCATGATGGGAAGAAGTGCTGAGATTACCTGCTACACTATTGGAGGCCCATGAACTGTAGATTGGTGGCTATGAAGACCCCAGGGGACTGGACTAGTCCCTCTGCATATGGAAGACGGTTGTTTGGCTCGAAATGTTTGGGGAACACCCAGGCAGGGGGATCAGGATCCATCCCTGGTCTATGGGCAGGCTTTTGCGAATCCAGTGCCTGGGGTGTGGTGCCTTATACAGCCTTAGTACAGTGGGAACGGGACCTGCCTAGGCTCAGTGTGCCAGGCTCTGCAGACTCCCTATGGATGACCTTGATTTAGGGGATGTGGGGATGTGGGGTGGGAGGGCTGGGAGATGGGAGGAGGGAGGAGGTGGGATCTGTGGGTGGTATGTAGAGTGAGTAGAAATTCCCTTAATATAGAAAAAAAAAATAAAAAAAAATAAAAAAGTCAGGAAGATGAATCAATGGGTAAGGACTCTTGTTTATAAACCTAATGTCCTTAGTTTGAGCCTCAAACTGATGAGTAAAATTTATCCTTTGACTGAGTAAGTATAAAAATATTTTGTTTAAAAAAAACAAAAGAAAAGATTTCTAAGTCAGGAGTGGTTTATTAGAGAAGTGAGTATCTGTACTTGTGATGTGAAGGCCTGAAGAATACAGAGTAGCCAAAGAAGAATCCACTAATACTAATACTTGAGGCCACAGCAGCCACATAGCTGACACATGACATTAACCCTGTGTGCACATGGCACATAGTGTGACAATCTGAGAACAAGAATTAAGAGGTGGTTGTGCTTAATGCAATCACCACACTTCACGGGGAGTTTAGTGAAGTAAGAACTAGCAAGATGTTATCAGAACAGATTCAAGAAAAAAAGAAGAAAAAAGAAAAGGAGAAAGAGGATAAGGATGAAGGGGGAGGAGGGGCTATCTCATTAGTAAAGCTGATATAGGTAAGGACAATTCTAAAAGTTATTATAAAATCAAGCCACAAAGAGTAGGACTTAGTGATGAACTGTATATGGGGCATGAAAAACAGATAAAATACCACAATTATTAGGTTCTTAGGATGGTGTAAATTGTGAAGCTTACACACACACACACACACACACACACATACACACACACACACACACACCAAAAGATGCACTGTGGATGGAAAAGCACAAGTTAATAGCAGTGGAGAAGACACTGTGAAATAAGATTTTCTTTTATTTTATATATCTTGACTTCAGAAGCTTTCAAGACATTAATGTGGCACTCTAGTGATTCAGAAATAACCTCTGTAATCTCAAGAGAAAGATGAGTTGAGAAATTGATAGTAATAGTAAATGGAAGGCTCAAATACAATAATGTATATAGTAAAAGGCAAAATGTCAGTCACTACCATGTGGTTCTTAGAGAACCTTATCCATGAAAGGCTTGGCAGAAAAATAAACCATATTGCAGCATGAACTGAAATAAAGATACAGAAAACAACATGCAACATTTTCCAAGTTGGTATTGAAATTAAGGAGGGAAATAACAGTAGTTTGAGGATGAGAAAGTGCCGTAGAAGAGAAAAGCACCACCACCACTTGCCAGGCAGTGTGGACAACTGACAGAGAACTAAGAGAAAGTCAGAGAAATGGAAAGGAAGACAAGAATGTTTAAATCCTATTTCTGCTGCTGTAACCTAGTACCAGAGATGTGGTAATCTATAATTAAAGAATCCCCAAAACATAGTGCTAGCCTCACCTCAGCTTCTAGCCAGGGATTTCTTGCTGCTTTTTAACTTCTTAGGAAGAAAACATTACATCATATAAACCTTTTATATGAACACATCTCAGGTTGGATATATGGCTAAGTGGTTAAAAGCACTTGTTGCTCTTGTAGAGGCCTCATATTCTATTTCCAGGACCTACCCGATAGCACATAACCATTTGTAATTCTAGTTGCAGGGGATCTGAGGTCATCTTCAAACTTCGAGGGATACTAAATACACACTTGGTACACACACATATATACAGGCAAAACTGTTCATACACATCAAATAAAATGAATTAAAACTAAAATAAAACTAAACACACTCATGAAATCCAACCTAGTTCTTCAAGAACAGCATTAATTCATGGGGGTATTTCCCTCATGCCCAAGAAGCTCTTCCAACACAGAACTATTGTTAGTTAGGATTTTAAGACATGAACTTTAGGGGACATAAGCACTTGCTTTCTTTCTATTACACCATATATATTCATTGTTCATGGCTGTCTTACAAAAGTACATTTCATATGAACATATATATGTGAGCATATTGCTCTCATACTCCCTACTCTTTCTTTTACATTTTTTTAGTTTGAATTATTTTTTTTTCATTTATTTTACATCCTTACCACAGTTTCCCCTCCCTTCTCTACTCCTGCTCCTTCCCACAACCCCATCTGCATCCCCTCTACCTCCTCTCCCTCCCAATCCACTCCTCCTCTGTTTCCATTCAGAAATGGGCAGGCCTCCCATGGGCATCAACACAGTATAGCACATCAAGTTGAGGCAGAACCAAGCTCTTCCCCTGCATCAAGGCTGGGCAAGGCAACCCATCATGGGGAATAGGTTCCCAAAAGTCAACTCAAGAACCAGATCCTGATCCCACTGCTAGAAGCCCCACAAACAGACCAAGCTACACAATTGTCACACACATGCAGAGGGCCTAAGTCAGTTCCATGTAAGCTCTCTAACTATTGATCCAGAGTCCTTGAGCACCCAAGAGCTCAAGTCCACTGTCTCTGTTATGACCTTGACCTCCCACCCTGGCTTACAAAATCCCTCTCTTCAGCACGACTTCCAGAGCTCAGACCAGTGCTTAGCTATAGATCTCTGCATCTGCTTCCATTAGTTACTGGATGAAGGTTCTCCTATGACAATTAGGGTAGTCACCAATCTGTTTACCAGAGATGGCCAGTCCAGACTCCCTCTCCACTCTTGCTAGGAGTCTTGGCTGGGGTCATCCTTGTGGATTCCTAGAAGTTTCTCTGGCACCAGGGTAAATTCACTCTTCCATCAAGACATCTTTCATTACTCTCTCCCTCCAACCTGCTCCCAACACACCCGACTCAATCCCTTATGTTCCCACCACCCACCACCCCTGCCACGGCCCCTAGTTTACCTCTCTTCTATTTCCCCTTTCCAGGGAAATCCATGTGTCTCTCTTTGTACTCTCTTTGTTCCTTAGCCTCTCTAGGGTTATGGATTGTAGCCTAGTTATCCTTTACTTTACAACTAACACCCACTTATGAGTGAGAACATACCATCCATGGTTGTCATTATGATACTCCTCACTCTTATCCCCTGTTTTTCCCCTATATAATTTTGCTTCTAGTTTAATGTCATAAAATATATAGGTTTATGGGTCTATATATAAAATCCAGGAATATGGCACTTCATTGTCCATTCAGACATCATACCAGAAATCTAGTTACTGTCTCATCCACAGGTTTAATGCTGTTTGACATTTCCATGTCTTTATTTTTCCTGTGCCTATCTGATTGCATCTACCAGAGGTAGATATAAGCAACAGCTTCTATGTAAGTTTCCCTTGTTGCCTCAGATACCCTCTCAACTATGCTCACTTTTCTCTGAATCCTAGCTAAAGTGCAGGCAGCATTTAAAGTATAGAGCTACAGTGACACAAAGAAACAGCTATCTGCTATCGTGTCAATCACTGGTACTCCATTGCATCACTGTGCTGTGAATCAGTAGGATAAGACTTGTCATGTGGTTTGACAAGTTTGATGGAAAAAATATAGGGAGAAAGGGAGGAGGGAGGCAGGGAGGAAGCAAGAAAAAGGGCTGACATCTACATTCAAAGATAAGGTTTCTAATAGGATGATGTATTTTTTGGTAGCAATTTTCCATTTTTTCAGCATTTAATCTAGAGTGTTTAAAAACAGACATCCAGGTACGGTACTTTTAAAAAGAGATTTTATCATTTTTAATTATGTGTGTGTGGAGGGGGGAGGTGTTATATACACATGAGTTCCCAAACAGGCATCATAAACTCTTAGAGTGGAGTTACTGGAAGCTGAAAGCTGCCTAACATGGCTGCCGGGAACCTAATTCACATCCTCTGTAAGAGCAGTTCATGCTGTAAAGTACTGGGCCAGCTTTCCTGAATCTCATGCACAGTATATTTTAATGTTAGAAGATGAATATATTTTTGCTCTTCTTGGGGTTTTTTGGGGGGAGGGTGGTGTTTTTCACTGTGTTTTTGTTCATTTAAAGAAGTTCTCATTTTGTCACACAGATTCACCTGAATCTCACTATGTATCTCAGGTTTTCCTCAGATTCTTTTGCTTCAGCCTATCAAAAGCTGAAACCATAGGCATGAGCTCCTGGAAAACTGAAGGGTTAATTCCAATGGGCTGACATTCCATGGGAGACAGAAGCATCCAATGGGCTGGCATCTTATGGAAGCTGAACTATCCTTTGGATGTATGTGATGAAGCAGGATCCTCAGGCTCTGAACAGGATAACAGTGGTACTGTCTTTTATGAGTGATTTGAAATTAGCTAGGTGATGTGTGGAAGCCGTGGGGTTTTCCTCCTTGTATTGGCACATCTAGATTCACATTTCTTCTGCCTCTTGAAGATTTTTAAAGTTTTCTATTTTGATGACAAATTAAAAGATAAAATGAATAGCAATAATTTAACAATGGATTCCAACAAGAATTATTTCAAGACTCTGTTTGACTCTAAGATTTTGTCAAACCTCCAGCAAAACCCTCAAAAATCTAGCAAAGTCACATGATAAAGAGGTTTATTTTACAAATCCAGAGTTCAAAGCTTATTGAAAAAACAAAACCCATTTCATTAAGGTCTACAAAATAGACTAAAGGAAAATACTTATACATCCCTTTGGGAAAAGTATGTTGTTTTTAGGCACAGATAGTTTAAATGCAAGTAAACTATTTTCTTTTGGGGCTATCTCTAATAGTCGAGAAGAGTCTACACCTTCCTTTTTTGTTTGTTTGTTTGTTTGTTTGTTTGTTCCCTATGAGTGATCTAACTACTGCCACCATGGTACCTATGAGAAGAGTTAATTACATAACACATAGCCCTGACAAGTTCTCCTCCCTATCATGTTAAAAATCCCCTAGTTTAGTTTTATGTTTTGTTTTGTTTTGTTTTTTCCATTACATCTCAAATCCTTTCTCTGGAATCCCATCTAGTTCTATCCAGAAGGCTCAGAGGACAAGGTGCCTGTCCTTAAGCCTGACTACTTGAATTTGACCTTCAGAACCAAGAACAAAGAGTAGAAGGAGAGATCCAAATTTGCAGGCTGCCCCTCAACTTCCACAAAAGCACACACACACACACACACACACACACACACACACACACACACACACACACACACACATCACAAAGTCAAAATAAATACCATGTAAGAACATTTTATAAAAGAGTATTAATTTATGGAATAAATCTTTTACACATCATAAACTTTCACATTTCATTCTTACCAAGCACATCCTGGCAAAACTTTCCCTTCTTGTTAAGTGAAAGTGATTACCATAGTTGACAAACATGTACTACAGTTCCCGATCCTGGGTTCAGCTTGCTCTTAATTCTGTTTCCATGCTCTTCTTTCCTATCACAATAACTAAAGTATTACTATTTGGAGGTCAGGGATGGTGTTTTCTTTCATTTCTCAAACACCTGTAGTTCCTAGCTCTGTAATTTCTCTCAACAAAATTCATGACTGTTTTGTAGTAGATCTCTAAGAAAAGAGATCCCAGACCTTCAGGCTTACTCTAGCTTTATCAGTAGAAAAATGGTCTTACTGTTACATATAAACAACATATGAAAATAAAGTATTTAATAAACCTTATTCAAAGGGAAGGACATCACACTCTTCTGGGTCTGGGACTCAGATCATTGAAGGTTTTACGGGACTGTGAGAAACAATAAACTTAGAAGTCTTAGAAGTATGTTTAGGAGGTATTGGCAGGTACTTCAGATGACATTGGAAATTCTTTGAAAAAAGTTTTTCATAAGATTCATAATGAACTCCATACACTAGATAGGGGCACAAGTCCTACCCTAAACTGAAAAGTTTATTGTGTCTTTCTTGAGAGAGTGGAGTTTCTGAAGCTAGGATGCCATAATTTTATATGTTTAATAACTAATTCTAAATAAACTTAGTAAATGTATTTTATATAAAATAGATAAGTTTTATAAAGCAGAAAAGACATGCCTTACTTAAAAGTATTAGAATAGAAGAAGAAAAAATACTTGTAATTATACTTAAACTATGATGATAATAAACTAACCCTCTGAAAGTATAAGAAAGCTCTCAATTAAATAAACATTTTCTTTTACAAGAGTTACTTTTAACATGAATAGAAACTTTAAGATAGGTGTACAGTGTTGGAGGTAATGTGTCATTGAGGGCCAACTTAGACTTTTCAAAAGCTCACACCAAGCCCAATGTCCCACTCTCTCCCTTTCTGTCTCTGACTCTGTGTGTGTACATATGTTCTGTCTCTGTGTGTCTGTGTCTCTGTCTCTGTCTCTTTCTCTCTCTTTGTCTGTCTCTCTCTGTCTCTAACTTATGGTTTGTAGATCAGAATGTCAGCTCTTAGCTCCGGGTCCTGGCTGATTGCCTGCTCCCCACCATGATGGCCATGAATTCATTCTCTGAAACTGTAGGTAAGCCACTAATGACGTGCTTTATTTCATAAGTTACAACAACAAAAACTAAGACATTAATACTGCATTTTATATTCAAATGGAGAGTTAGTTGAATGGGTAAGAGTGCTTTCTTTGAAAGCATGAGGAGCTAAGTGAATATCCCCAATATCCATGTGAAAAACAAAGCATTTTTGCACATAGTGGCAACCCCAGCATTGAGAGTCAGAGATGAGCAGATCTCAAGAGCTCTCTGGCCATCAAACCTACTTCTGTTTCTGTGAAAGACTCAGTTTCAAGATCAAGAGATTTAAAAAAAAAAAGAAAACAGAGGAGGCACTGCTCTTGCTTCCTCATTCACATGCAGGAGCATGCATGTGCTGCATACAAAAAAAGTGTTGTTTAACATTTTCTTGATTTGGGGAAATATTTTCATTTCATTCTTATCTGACTGGCTCACTGTATGTGTGTGTGTGTGTGTGTGTGTGTGTGTGTGTGTGTGTGTGTGTGTGTGTAAAATGTATTCAACTATTTTGCTTAGAAATAAAGAAAAGAGGAGAGAACCAAGAATTGCTGCATCCTTTGAGATAAAAATAAATTCTAAAATTAAAGCATGAAAATATTTTATGCCTTAATCTTAAACAAAATCAAGAGAATGTTTCCTGTTTTATGATTTCATCTTCAGAAGCATACATGTGCTAAAACCATCTTACTTAGGCTGAAAGACTAGAGATAATTGGAAACAGCAGCTCCAGTGTGATTGAAAGAGGGACCCATCATCAAAGACGCTGGTCCACTGAGCTGGACAACCTGGTGGCTACACAGAGTAGAGGTTGCTGGCATGCTGTCTTCACTCCACTTGATGTAATGTTGTTTCTGCAGGCTAGTGAAGAGTTGGCAGGGCTGAACTACCATGGAAGAATGACTAGTGGGACAGTGCTTCTGTAGCATTACCCCCTTTCCCTGCCATCCTGTCTCATGGAGAATCCTACACAGCTGTAGCTTGTTGGAGCTGACCTGCTCACCCTTGTTCTTGAATCTCTCATGCCAAATCTTGGTTTATGAGCACATTCAAAGCAGTAGCCTTGTCTTGTTTATCAAATTGTCTAAGAGTCCAACTTGCCACAGTGCCTTGGACATAATTTTAAATGTTCAACAAATGTGAATTGAATGCTAATAGAATTAACCTATTGGCACCATTTCCTACCTCCCATATGCTCTGGCCCACACTTGCTTTATTCCTTGCAATGGGATGATAGGCTATCACTACATGAATTAATTACCATCACCAACAGCAATGACTATCAACTATAATGTAGTTTTACAAAAATATCATTGGGAACTCCTGAATGCATTCCTACCATCTTTTTCTCTCAACTTAACTCAATTAAAAATAATCGTTTGGAGAAAAGAATATCAGGACTCATGACAGGGCTAGAACAACTAATATTTGTCTAATATTTCCTGTGCTATCTAGAAAAATATTGGGTAATGTCTTTCCATAATAAAAGAATAGAAGCCAAAATCTGAAGTTGTTGGTGAGGGATATAGAGCAAAAGACAAGATAGGAAGTCTTGGTAATCTGAATAACATTGACAGACCCTTAAGGGTGACATTGAATGATTGCTGACTTGAGAAATAGTCACCATAATGGTACTTTGACTTTTCTAGCCATACAGGAGCCATGTATCAAAAAATGCTGATTTTCTAGTATTCTTGAGGATGAAATGATAATCAACTTTCTAGATAACAAAATCAGGACCCAGGCAAGAGTCACTCTACTTCCAAGGGAAAGAGGATGGCATGAGGGAAGATTCTCTATCAAAATAAAAGTTGGCTGCTCAAAATCACAGGATTCAGATGCTTAAAATAGATCAATAACAGGGCAGGAAGAAGGACAGGAAGCACAGAGGCAGTGAAGGATAGGAATAGTAAGATGCAAAAGGAGTGTAAGATGCAAATGAAACAAAATCTCAAGCAGAGTCATTCACATGACACTGTGAATGGAAAGTAAGAGGATTCAGGAAAAAATACTGCTAAAGTTCAATGAAAAGAACATTTTCAATTATCATGGTGCATATCTGTACATATTTATACTTATATCTAGTATTTGAAAAGCAATTATAATTTAGTATACAAACTACATTACTATTTATATCCTAATTGTTCTGCTAGATGTTCACATAAAAGTATCTTAATGTACAGAACAAAATACTAGCAAAGATAGAAAGTATAAGGGGAAAGAAGAAGAAATATGGCAAATAACTTGCATTAAAAACTTTTAAAAAGGAAAATAATCCCTGATTTATTTTATCTAAAGCATTAGGGGGCAGCTAACCAATACCTTGTAGAGTACTTCAAACTGTCAAAGAAAGAACCTTACTTGCATCAAATGGGAGAGCTCAGACATAGGGCAAAGAGGAAGAGCCAAGGGGGGGGGGGGAGCTGAAAGGACAGGGTTGATCTCCACAATCCTGAATCAGTCAAGACATTCAATCAGAAATAAGAATGGCACTGGGACTTCTGGAATCATTCATAATTTTTTTTTGTAACCTACACATCCTATTTTTAAAAACACAAGAAAAGCTTCTACCCAAATCAGTTGATTTTATGTTAAACAATGAAACTTCTTGAAATAGAAGACATATTCTATGAAGCCAAAACCTATTCAGAACTTTACGGAGAAATATAATTATTTTAGTAAGACAGAAATAAATAGAAAATATGAACTAAAACCACACAGGTAAATCTTTGGAGAATCACATGGTAACAATAGGTAGAGCACACATGCCCTAAAAAATGTAGAGAACTAGGAGTGTGGTAGAACAGAGTGCAATTCCTGCCTTCTCAAACATCAGGATGGACAGACCATGAGTCAGGAAGGAGACTACAATGGACAAAATCTCAGGATGTAATAAATAGTACCTTAATAACTATCATTGAAAAAAATAGATCTTCCATAAAAGGAATGAAATACATTGTTTATTCTGGATCATATATGAGTGACCATGGTTCAGAAATGCAGATTTAGTTCCCCCTATTCCATGTTACAATCTGAAAGCAGTTTCATAGTTTTAAAGATCAAAGGAAGTCATAAATAAGGCAAATTTAAAATACATTGACATCAGAGAGTGAAGTGCAGTGAGATAGAGGAAGTTTTTCTATCAGCCTAAGATGATATCTGATGGTGTTCTAAGCTTTTGGGTTGCTAGAATCTGGTGGTTTACTAAGTTAATAGATTTCAAAAATTTTTACCTATTAGTCACTGTTCTGACACAGAAGTGGGAAAGGAATGGCTTTTCAGGGGGGCTAAAGTTAGCCTGAGATAAAGTAGTTAGGGTATGTACTGCTGTGGGATAACACTATTGTACACTGTAAAGATATGTCACTCAAATTGTTTTAATAAAATGCTGACTGGCCAGTAACAAGGTAGGAAGTATAGGTGGAGTGACCAGACTAGGAGAATGCTGGGAAGAGGAAGCACAGAGTCAGGAGTCACTGGCCAAATGTAGAAGAAATGAGAATGCCCACTGAGAAAAGGTACCAAGCCACCTGGTTAAATATAGATAAGAATCATGGGCTAATTTAAGTGTAAGAGCTAGCTAGTAATAAGTCTGAGCTACTGGCCGAGCACTAATTAGTAATATTAAGCTTCTGAGTCAATTATTTAAGAAGCAGCTGCTGCATATTTGGAAACAGGTATGTGGAAAGAAATTTCCTCCTACAATGCACCTACAGCATTCCAAACTTCCCACATTACCAACATTCTAATCAGTAAATCATTCCCTGCAGACACGACTTCTTCCAATGAGCTCTGACAACAGTAAGGAAAAAGGAAAATTATTAAGAAAATATGAGATCCACACATCTTCATTATATCTTAGGTCTTCACACCTGTTTGTCTTGTGCCGAAAAAATAAAATCACACTACAATGGCCCTTAGATTTGCTTTCAGGGTATCTCTTCAAATAAAGTCCCAAGTGGGCATAGTGTTCTGACAGTTCCCAGTGTTTTGTGTGAAATGTTAATTTTACAACCCATGCTGCACACACTATATGATTATGTGCACACAACTAAGGATAGAACACGCTATAAATATGATTATCATAGATGACTAATTATTAATCTATTTCTTAATTATCCATTACAATTTTAAATGAGTTACATAAACATAATACCTCAAACAAGAATAGAAATATATATACAGTATAACAAAATTAACTTTAAGTTTGTATCAATAAACTAAAATTTATACCAATGTAAAACATTTTAAACATAAACTAAAATCTATACCAATGTAAAACATTTTAAACAAGTTGTTCTTTAAAAGTAGGTTCATTAATCTACCCTTTTATCTTATCATCTCTATATCTTATATATCTATATCATATCCCCTTTTCTTTTTTAGAAAGAGATCACATTTATAATCAACCTGTTTTAAATAAAATAGTTGTAATTTCCTCAGTTATGATAAAAAAATAAGTTAGATATAGAACCTTAAACTCACAAATATAAGATAGGTAGGACATCTTCTTTAATATTGTAACTGTAATTCTTGCTCAATAATTGTTTTGTTATATGTAATTTTGCTATGTTAAAGTTAAAACCTTCCTTTTTAAAAAAAGAAGAAAAGGGGAAGTGCTGTGGATATAGCTCTATATAAATAAAACACTGATGGGCAGTGACCAGGCAGGAAGTATAGGCGGGACAAGGAGAGAGAAGAATTGGGGAAACAGGAAGAAGGAGGGAGAGACACTGCAAGCCACCACCAGGACAAGCAACATGTAAAGACACCAGTAAGCCACAAGTGATGTGGCAAGTTTTAGATTTATAGAAATGGGTTAATTTAAGATATAAGAACAGTTAGCAAGAAGCCTGCCACGGCCATACAGTTTATAAGTAAAAAAAAAAAAAAGAAAAGAAAAAAAAAAGAACACGCATATTGGATTGGATTTCTGAGAAAATGTGACTTGTACATTTACAGAACTCACTGAGAATGGATGTCACCAGAGTTGTGTCACTGGATGGTGCTTCACACTCAGCTTCCTCTCTGGCCTTTCAAAGGTTTGCTATAAGGTTACAATTTAAATGGATTTTTACCTTTTTACATTTTATTGATTTACCTCTATTCTGTCCACTGAAAGTTAATTTTCAAACAAATCAAAGCAACTTTTTAAATGAAATATTCAGAGATTTTTTTGTAAAGGTAAGATTTTTTTTTAGATATTGAACTCATTTCTTTGCTTGTGTTTATTTTTATTTATATTATTTTAAAATACATTTTAATTAGATGCATTTCCTCCCTCCTTCCTCAATGTCTCTTCCCTCCAAAGCCTCCAATGACACCCTTATTCTCAAATTGAGAGCCTATGTTCTTTTTTATTGCTTCATATATAGATATGTTCAACCCAATGAACATATCTACATACAACTGTTTTTGTTATAAGCAGGTATATAGCTTCAAGAACAGCCCTTCACGTTGGACAACAAATTAAGTGGCTCATGTGTAGGAGATGTTAATTCCATCTCTCCCTGAAGTCATTAGATATCTGAGTTCTATGTTCATGTGTGGGATTACTTTGAGTATTTTTTTCTTCTATGCTATGTTTATACTGTCATTGTTCAAGTCTTGGTACTCCCATTCACAACATCATGAAAGACAATAAAATACTTGGAGCAAGTCTAACTGAGGATGTGAAGACATCTGTAATGGAAAATTTGAAGAAACAAGCTGAGCAAGATATTAGACAATGGACTAGCATCTGTGTTCACTGCACTGCTAGAATTAATTTTGTGAAATGACCATCCCACCAAAAGCAAAGAAGCTTCTAATGCTCATAATCTTAACTCCATATATATTTAACATTTTCTCTTCACAAAATCCATGTTTTGTTCCTTGTTTTTATACACATATTTGGTGAATATATAGTTTTAGTTAGCACACAGTTGCCATAAATATCCAAATTTCCTTCTTATTACCAATAAAATGTTGCTCTCCTATATATAGGTTTTAAAATTAACCATACTTTGCAATTTAGCTGTGAGGTGACTTTGAACTGATTCAGTAGTAATAATTTTTAACTCCATCTTTGTCCTTATACTGCATTATGAAGACACTAAATGTAGCTACTATGTCCATGCAACTGTGGTGTTCTTACTGCTCCTCCTCCAAACCTCTCCTCATCTATCTCCCCTTATTCCTTGCCTCAATTTCTTTTATATAGATTATTTTAAATTTATATCTTGATTATCATTGATCTTGTGCTATTCTGAACTCTTCTTAAATTCAAGTATGCAGAGAATGTTTATACTCATGTTCGCAGTGTAAGATTTAAGAAGTGACTAAAGAAGCAATGAAAGTTTCCCATTCTCTGAAATAAAATTACAATTTCACATGTCAGAATTCTTGCCTCTAATTTTCAAATGTGTTAAATCCCTATGCTAAATTTAAATACTGCAGTATATGTGGGAAAGTGCTTCAACTTTGGAAGCAACATAATGGGAGCTAATGGGAAGGTTCCAGTGTTAACCAGAACCAAAGCAGGAAGAAGAGTTACCTAGGGAAGCAGCAGTGGTAACATGCAGGAAACAGAGGAGGAATGACAAGTGTCTGTAATGTTCTGGTTTTTAAAATGTTTTCACTTTTAAAATTCTCCTCTAAAATTTAGGATGGCATATATTATTTTTACAAACTTCCTAAATGTAATAATACTTTAAAATATCTTTCAGAGTGAATTATAAAGATGTAACTTAGGAAAACAGTTGAATGATGTGTTAATACGTTAGCAACACTTGTCTTACATACTCTCTGTCTCTCTCTCCTCTCTGTCTCTGTCTTTGTCACTCTCTCTCTCTCTGTCTCCCTGGTAAACATATAATTTTAATTAGCACACAGGTGCTACATATATAGTACATATATATGATATTTTATGTATATATACACATATATGCACATATGCATAAAGTATAACATATATTTTTATAAATATATGATATGATATTTAAAATCTTAGTCCTTTCAGGTAGTTAAGGCTGGTGTTAAAAAACATCTAGCTTTTTGGTTCCAGGGATGTTCCTTTAGCTTCTTCAACCTGGATAAACTAAATAGTATACACACAGATGGTGAAACCTTATGTTATCCTCATCTGAAAAGATTAGCTTCATTAAAATGAAAATTAGCTTCCACCTGCTAAATGTGGTTTGGCACCTACTAAGCGGCATTCCCAAGTAAAAACATCAAAAAACCTTTTTTAAAGCCTGAAAAAATATTCTGAAGCATCAGGGTGTTCAACAAACACTCAAAGATATTTTTGTTTTCAGTAGAAACAGCAAACAAACAAGCAAACAAACAAACAAAAACCATCTCCCTTTATTTATTGCTTTCATTTGTAAAAATATTAGAATTAAGCTGTGAACAAAGGCTTATGAAAGATGTGTGATTTCCTTAGGTAGAAGACCAAAGAGAGAAATTTAATGTCAATTATTGGCTTCTCAATGAGCCAATAAACAGAAATATCTTAAGAGCTGACAGTAAAGCAGTTATGATTCGGAAAGGTGAATGAAAAGCAAAGGTATCTGGAACATTTGGGTAGAATGGCCACATGTACATAATAGCCAGAGCCAGCCACAGTGAGTCTCAATTAATGTGCAATTTTGTAATTATTACCTGCCCTCTAGCTCATTCTCTAGTAAAAGCCTGTCTGTGTTTACTATCACCTACAATTAGATGCTCCCTGAGACTAGAAACTGTAGGCCAAATCATCTTTGTTCTAAAAAATAAACACACTGGGGATCTGCAGGAGGAGAGAAATGTGTACGATTGAAACTCATTTTTTTTTTTTATTTAGAACTTGCATTTCCTTTATAGTTTCAGAGATAATTTTCCTACTTTTCCTCAAAGGTAGATGCATGAAGTCCACTAGCTCAAGGAAACCTCTCTCAGCCACTTTCTCCTGATGATTTGCACAAGTTTTGTTCAATTTAATCAACTGTGCTTTGTGCTTTTCAGATTCTGGGAGGCTAAAGTCTTTCCAGAAAAAAAAATATAACTAGAAAGACAGGCACAGGACAGCAAACACTGTGGCTAATGTGTGTCAGCAGTAACTTCAGATGTAATGGAGCATTAGCACATTATGAATATAACATCAACATCAGTTGCCAAGAAAATGAAGAGAAATTTGGAGTGCATGTTAAAGATTATTTTCCATACATTGAACATTAATACAAATAATGTGGTATTCATACAGTAAATGTCAGCAACCTAAAGAAATACATCTTCACTTTCTGATGATTTTCATTGACACTGATTTTTCTCACTTTTGAGGAAGTAATCTTTTTTACACACACACACACACACACACACACACACACATAATTAAGAAAATTTCTATTCACTTTATATACCAACCACAGATTCCCCCCTTTTCCCTCTTCCCACCCCTCAGCCTTCCCCCCAGCCCACACCCCATCCCCACATTTTCCAAATCAAAGTCTCCCATGGGGAGTCAGCACAGCCTGGCACACTCAGCTGAGGCAGGTCCAAGACCCTTCTCCCTGCACCAAGGCTGTTCAAGGTGAAACACCCTAGGCACTGGGCTCCAAAAAGCCTGCCCATGCACCAGGGACAGATCCTGATCCCCTTGCCTGGAGGCCCCCTGAACAGTTCAAGTTAAACAACTGTCTCCTGTATCCAGAGGTCCTAGTCTAGTCCTATGGATAGAGAGCTCCACAGCTGTGGTCCACAGTTCATGCATTTCCACTAGTGTGGCCGGTCATCTCTGCATGTTTTCCCATGATGATCTCCACGTTCCCTGCCCACAAAATCGCTCCTCTCTCTCATTGATTGGATTCCCAGAGCTTAGCCTGTTGCCTGGCTGTGGATCTCTGCATCTGCTTCCATCAGTCACTGGATGAATGCTATATGATGACACTTAGGGTATTCAATAGACTGTTCACCAGAGTAGACTAGTTCAGGCACCCTCTCAATCATTGGCAATAGTTCAAGATGGGGTCATCTTGGTGGATTCCTGAGAACTTCCCCGGAACCCTGCCTCTTCCTATTCCCATAATGTCTTCATTTGTCAAGGTATTTCTTTCCTTGCTCTCCCACTCTGTCCCTGTTTCAGCTCAACCCTCCCATTTCCTTGTGTCCTTGTCCCTCACTCTTTGCCCTCCATTACACCCCCACACATACTCCTGATTTGTTCATGTAGATCTCATCTATTTCGCCTTCGCTGAGCTATATAAGTGTCCCTCTTACAGTCTTCCTTATTAGCTTGATTCACTGGAGCTGTGGGTTGTAGTCTGGTTATCCTTTACCTTACATCTACTATCCACTTATAAGTGAGTACATACTATGTTTTAAGTAGGTTGAAAATCTCTTTTAATTATTTAGCCATAATGTTGGCTTCTAGATCCATCCACTCCTAGCTGGGGAGCTATTGACAATGCTTTGCTGCTGGGAGGCCACTGTTCAGTTTTCTTTTATAGCTCTTATTAAATCAACATGCTCCAGTAGAAGGACACACACCCCACAATATTTGAGCAGGACAAATTGGCCTCAGTGGCCAATTTGTGTTGGGTAGAGAAAGAAAGTGGATCTGGGAAGAGTTGGTAAGGAAGGGTGAATATGATTGAAGCATTACAAAATTCTTGAAGAACTAATAAAAGTAAATAAAGAGAATCACAAAACTATGTAGGTATCATTTCATATGACATTCAATTGAGAAATAAAGTTTGTTCAAACCTTCTTAGAAATACAAAAATGTAACCTAATGTTCTTTGCCACAACTTATCCACTTGGAAGAAAGTTCTAGGGATGGTTAACAACCATTTCATACAGCTACTTTCTGAATTAATATAGAATTTTATCAAATATATGCACTTTGCAAATACTATACTTACATGTTTTGTAAGTGGTAGCAATAACCAGTTTAAAAGACAGGCTAACTATAGCTGAGTAAAATTAATCACCTTCAATCTTTTCATTCTGTAGTATTATTTCATCCCATCTATTGTATATGAGATATCTTTCTTACTCCTTTATTTCTTCATAATGTAGCTGAGAATATATCTTTTAGGTTTAATTTTCACTAATAGAAATTAATGATGCATTATAAGTAGGATTTCCTTTCCCAGGGTTGGTAACCAGGTGCTCAGAGTTCATATAAACCTAATGTGTTCACTGTATGGACACAGGGAACTGGGAATCTTTCCCAAATACTTTTGCAGTGTAGAAAACTGAAGTAAGAAGCAGAGTTTTTATCTATATGCTCTCTCAGGGATAATTATGATCTTGTTCAGCTAGGAACACATTCTAAAATGAAGAGACTCTACATTGCATACTCTTGCTGCCTGACACCATGGGGCTGATGTTTAAATAGTTTTCACACTTTTGGCATATGTAAAAATCATTTGATATTTGATATTTGTGTGTTTGGTTCAGTTTTTAATATTGTTATCTCTGTCTCATCCCAAATATAAGCACATTTATACATTATTTTAATTTAAAATAGTGCTTAGTTTTAGTAAGTTCACATAATAATAATGCAGAAAACTTAGAGTTGAGTAGTTATTAGTAGCTTTCTTTATATTTTAAAATTTTCTTGAAATAATTAGATGAATAGGCACTTGATAGTAAAATTAGTGATGCCTCTGTTATACCTCATAAAGGAGTCATACTGCTGTGATTTTGTCACTCCTATGTAACAAAACTGCTTGGATCTTGTGTTCACAAGATGGGAAATCACAGAGCCTAACTCTGTGATTTACTAACACCTGACATCTTAGTAACCTTAATCAAACTTTATGATATGGCTGTAAGAATACCTGGCCCAGCATACTGCAAAACACCAGGATCCTGTTTGTATGTTTCATAATTATCAAACACATTATTATTTTTTCATGTGAGTTAATTTGTTCTGGTAATATTCTTATCCAGTTAGCTATCAATAAATGCTGGACTGTACATATGAACCAAATCCCTACAAATTTTTGCTATTATTAATTTTTCTTATTGTCATTTCCCTTAGGAAGAATGAGGCAAACTTTGCTATCATGAAGGAGAGAAAAATCTATATGAATAACAGGTTTGAATGCCCCATCCCCCCAAAAAGCAAGCAACAATCAACTCCAAATCAAGAAGAGTTTTACCTGAATGAAAAACTGTGCTTAAATATGTAAAGGTCTATCTGTGCATCATGTTTTCTCCTTAAGGTGGATCTAGTCTTCTGACTATCTAGCATGAGAATGAAAACTATAAAAGAATAAAAAGTTAAATATCATGTATTTACTTAAGAAGCAGAAGAACAAGTAGATAATTCATTGCTGCAAAATCTACTTCAGTTTCTTCAAATCAGGGCATATCTTATATGTAGCTTGTACATAGCTTTCAAACAACAAATGTGCTGGTTTTAACTATTTGCTTCATGAAGTTACATTTGGCTATTTCAGACTGGGAAAAGCTAAGTATTAGAATATAAAAGAGTTACATGTTTTAAAATCCCACAAGAACTTAAGACCTAGAGAGAAACCAGTCAAATAGTTAGGCATATACACTCAGAGGCAGAGTAAGGGGATTATAGTTTCCAGGCCAGCCTGAGCTATAGAGTGAAACTTTGTCTCAAGAAATTAATTAGCTACTTTTTTAATTAAAAAAGAAAACAAAGAAAGTAAATGTGAGTGAGCCAGTGTTAAGTATAGCGGAACTCACTTTATCTCCTCTTTAGTGGAACATGAATGAAAGGTAAGTAAAATAGTTGATGTCTGCCTTTAGAAGTTATTAGCAACAGCTCAGCAGCCCAGAGGTAAAGGACACACAAGACTGCATCCAGATCTTCTGAGTGGCAAGTCTTGAGACTGGAGCAGATGGAACACCCTGTCATTAATATAAAGTTTTTTTTAAGGGAAAGAAGAACTGGTTAATATGGAGGACAGCAGAATGTCAGGCTTTCCTTGTTTTGTGCAATCCGTTGATAATTGATTCCAAAGCACTAAATCAATGATGATGATGTGACCTAGAATAGACAACTGATAGAATCAAACCTGATTTCATGGACTCTTTAGGACATGGACGTTGTTTTTCAAGAAACATCAGAAGAGTTTTGGACATCTTGTTGAAGAGGAGTTGTCAGGTTCTTGAACCATTTCATTCAACCACAGAAAAACAGTGATATCAGTCTTGAAAAGTGTATTCATTTTGGACACAAACACTGTCTGCACAGTTTTCAATGCAAACTGTTGTAAATCTTTATCAAAGATAATCAAGTCAGAAGACTGTATATACAGCTTCATATGATATGCCTTACATCACAGAAGAACATCCAGGGAAGTTTGTACTAGACGCTCCAGATCTACAGAGGTATTATTTTCAGAGTTCCCAAAGAAATATGAAGTACTTGTTCTTCTGATGACAAATGAAAGTGGATGAACACCAGACAGAAAATTAGATGATATAAAACACGGTCCTGTTTTTTAAACATGGATATATAAAAGAATGCTCTGAGTATGGAGATACTAACCAACCATCACTGAGTTTATTGCTTGCCTAAACACTCATTAATATATACTAGTATGGATTTATGCAAATTCATGATCTAAACTCAGAATAAACTCTGTTAAATATTTGTAAATTTAACAAATATCATTTTTTTAAAAAAGCATTTATACTTTCTCCAATATACTCATTGCAAAGCATCAGGGTTAATAAGTTATCTTTCTGTTTATATTCAAGCTTGAAAACATTCTAAAAACTTAGATTCTAAAATAGGATGACCTGATGGAGAGCCCATCCATATAAAAATATTTTCATTCATGTTTATATGATGATTATATAAAAATTATGAAAAATTTAAATCAATATTTAGAAAAAAACACATCTGATGTATTATAACTCACATTTCCAAAAGATGCTTTATCTAATAAGATGATATGAGGAAATGTTAGAAATCTTAAACATCTATTGAAGAAAATATATAATTAATAATCACCTAACTTTTATCCCTAACTGAAATGTAGGCTGTTGAGATCAAATGCCTTCTTCTCTCAACAACAACTACTACCCACATACATTCATACCTATAGAAACACAGACAAAAACTTATACTAAAACACATATACAGACACGCATAATAAACTCAAATACATATACACACATACACTTACACACAGACACACACACACACACACACACACACACACACACACACCAGAAGCATAAAGAAATCTATAAAAGGGGATCGGGTTTTAGACATATAAGACTCAAAGCTTTGAAATATTTCTATCAGTGAACATTAAAAATGGAAATCTAGCTAAGACTGAAAGAATCTTGATATGAGACATAGTGTAAAGTGAAGGAGTTGATAGATGAGCATAAAATATATGGACATAAAAGTATTTCACAGATTTCATATATAAATACAGCAAAGAGAAAACAAACAAAACCAAAATAATGAAAATACCTTAATATACAAGTTATCACAGCACTAGTTTAAGCAGCAAAGGAAAAAGAATGAGGGATATGCTTATATTGTCCCCAGGGATCAGTCCATAGATACCGTAAACCATTTTTATGTGATAAAACACCAAACTAAGCTGATGCTGATGGGAGAGTAAGGCAGGACAGTTTGAGGAGTGTGCAGTCAAAGCAGAAAATGAAAGCCCAACTTAGAGAAGAAAACACAGGACTAGAGCTGCTGAAGCTGCAGAAATGGAAATCCACATTCATTATCTAACCCACTTCAAGTCATATATATGTAGATGAATAGAGGACATTCTATTCAAAATGTATCTTTTAAAAAATATTTTATTTTTGATGTATAATTACATCATTTCTCTTCCTTCCGTTTCCTGCCTCCAAGCCCTCCCACATACCATCTTCACTCTCTTTCGAATCCACGGCCCTTTTCTTCCCAGTAATTGTAATCTTTTAATTTGCAAGTAAATGTTTCTGATGTTTCAGTCAGATGTTGATTGTTTTCAGCTGTTACTGATTACTATCACTGTTATGATTCAACACAATATTCTTGGGCAACTGTATGGGGAGGATGCTGTATCCCTGGGCTGTAATTATGTACAATTTCAGGGCTCAGGGTCTGTATAAGTGTTCTTTATTTCCTAGGGTGGGAGAAAGACAACAAGAAAAACAGGACTAAGAACAGCACTAACCAAATACCTCCTCCCACACAGTCTCCCTCCATTGCTGTCTCTTACCATTTTTACTGTTGGATAGAAAGCTTGATTTTCAGATTCAGCTACCTAGATGTGTGTTTTCTTGATGCATAGTTAGATGATGCAAAGCAGGCACCATTGCTGACATTTTGAGTATGTTTCTTTTCCTACTTATCTCAAAAAACTGATAATTTAAGAAACATAAAGATGCCATCAAGGGCTCCAGCTTTCTTTTGGAACATTAGAGCAGATATTTCATTGGAAATGTACCATCTATCTCACGTTGAGAAGGAGCTGTGCCATGAGATCATTGCATGCTGAAAATCCAGAATCAGCATTTTCCTATGCAAATGATAATTTCATATAATACTTATTCCATATTTCTTCAGTATGGCATCATAGTCTTTAGCGGAGTTAGTCACAATGAATCAATGTAAAATAAATGTTCCTGAAGTCTATTAATTTCAAGATACTTTGAAGTAAAGAATATGCCCACTTATTCAGATACAGAAATCCCACAGACCAATCTGCAGCTTAGCAACCTGTAGTAGTATTGCCTTTCTATTGTTAGGTTTTAACCTGTGTTTGAGAAACTTCTAGAAGATTTCAAAAGGAGTCTTTATTTGGGGTTCCACCAACTAAGGAGGAAGATCTACTCAAATATAGGCTATCCTACCAGAAATGTAATTAACCACCCATGAAGACACCTAGAATTTGCCTTTCTTGGTCTTCATTTGTATATATTCCTCATAAGTTTTGTTTACCTGTCACCCTTGCCAACCCAGGTATCTAAAATCACCTTATAATTAGGAACACTATGGACCCTACAAATAGGCATAAAATACATCTATGTATTTTCTAGCTCACTGAGCCAAACTAGAAAGAGAATATTGTGTCAAGAGAAGATTCCCAAGTGTATGATCAGCTTCAAGATTACATCTCTACATGCTCAACGTTATGAGATGTGAAAAAGCAAGTAATTTCACTAATTTGAATTCATATGAAATAAAAATATGTCATAGGTAGAGCTAAGAACACAAGGACTAATTAGTAGATGAGGGATTTCTATAAAAGATCTATGCTTTCATAGCTCAAAGGTCAAATTAATACTATGCTTATTATATGGTGCTCTTTATAAATTCTCTAGCATCTCAAAGCTGCTAAACTTGTTCTAGAAGTTTCAGCTTGACTGACTCTATTAAAATATTCTAATGTCTCTTCTCTCTAGTGTCCAACTCTGCTTTACTCAACAGAGTTACTCTTTTTAATTCTGACTTTTTTTTAAATTTGAGTATTTCTCTATGTCTTCAAAAACTTTATTGTTTAAAATCAGCATGTAGTCTTCAGTGTTTCAAGATGTCTTCTTTGAACAGTCTACATAATATTGTCCCTTAGTATACAGAATTCCTGCTTTATTTCTCTCATATGCAGTGATTAATGAAAAGCAATTAGCATTTAGGACTCTAGAGGTAGAATGAGGTTCATTTATATATCTTTTTCTAGCAACTGTGGTTACACTAGCTGGAGGATAAACTTCTGTGCAGTCTACAGAAGGCATCCTTCTGCCTTGTTTTGAGAAATTTTAAACCTAGTTGTATCAATTCCTCTAGCTGTGATATATTTGGGTATATTGCTAAGATTCTCTGCATCTAGAAATCACTACTTTGTCAGAGAAAATCACAGTACTTTATCTCAAAAGAATATATGCATAGGTAGTGAGAGAAAAAAACACAAAGCCTTTTATAAAACTGGAATAAATTAAAAACTAACCACTAATATTAGTATGCATAATCAAAAACATTTCCTATTACAATATTGGCAGTAAAAATGTTCTGTAAGAGTTTGTGAATTTTTCTTCCTATACACTTAACATGTTCTATTACAATATGACTAATAACAACAACAGCAACAATTTGTGGGCACTTAGATTTTTGGTGGTTTACATGGGAAGAATCCTACTTTGTGACTGATGTATTTATCCTCTGCACTTAGCAAATTGATGATGTTTAGCAAGCTAAGCTATGATTCAGTAATCACTATTCTTACATGCAATTTTTCCAGTTTTTGAATCCTTCAAAAATATTTGTGGTACTGTGGAGCGCTGTCATGTGCATAAAAAAAAAAAGACCACTATGCAATCTACAGCTTAGCACCCCTCAATGATATTGTGTAATATTGTATTCCCCCAAATACTGTGCATGCTAATAAACTTATATGGGGTCAGAGACAGAGCAGCCACAATATTAAAAATAAAGAATAGGTAGTGGTGGCACACGCCTTTAATCCTAGCATTCTAGAGGCAGATATCCATGTGTTCAAGGATACAGACAGGCATGGTGACTCATGCCTTTAATCCCAGAAAGCAAGCCTTTAATCCCAGGGAGTGGTGGTAGAAAGCAGAAAGGTATATAAGGCATGAGGACCAGAAACTAGATGCATTTGGCAGGTTAAGCTTTTAACTGGTTAAGCTTCAGGCTTTCGAGCAGCAGTTCAGCTGAGAGCCATTGGGATGAGGACACAGAAGCTTCCAGACTGAGAAAATAGGACCAGCTGAGAAATTGGCCAGGTGAGGTTACCTGTGGCTCATTCTGTCTCTCTGATCTTTCAGTATTCACCCCAATAACTAGCCCCAGGTTTGATCTTAGTAATAAGAATTCTTAAGATTCATGCTACAGTATTGCTTTTCTGTTGGTAGATTTCAACCTGTGTTTGAGGGACCTCTAGAAGTTTTCAGAAAGACTGTCTTTGAGGCTTCACCAGAGTCTATTCACTAAGGAAGAAGATCTGACCAAGGAGAAAAGTTGGGAATCAGATGGAAAAAAATAGGTAAGAAATAAGTATTCTAGCATAAACATTCCCTATTGCTCACTTGTTCCTGGTGGTCTGAAGCAAACAGCTTGTCCTTCAAATCTTGCCTAAACCATTGGAAAAATAACACTATTCATAAGAAAATGGAAAAATGAGTGGATCTACTCTGGGGAACTATCAGAAATCCCAAACTGCTAGGTCGGGAGCATTGTAACCTGACACCAGATCTATCATGGCCCCTAACATTACTACCCCATGACACATGTGTTTGACCAGGACTGAACTGTGATCAAGCAGGACTGCCTTATTGGCTTAGCTTTTATTTGCAAGTCAAAGAAAACATCACTGGACACTGACTACACAGTGGCTCACACTAACCTCATGGAACTTCAACTGGCTAATCTGGCCTGACTCCTCTCACTTGCCATGAAGTATATGCCAAGAAAGCACACACAAAGAATCCCCTTCACTGAAGACAGTATGTTTCAAAATGGAGAGCCCCTGCAGCACATTGCTTGGTTTTGTAGATGGTTGCCAGGTCTCCGGAGTTCTAAGATTATGTATTCTCTTTCTATTCTTGTCTAAATGTTGAATCAATTCACCATGCCCCAACCCCATCCGTGCTGCCTTATGGATCCTCTACTACAGTCAGTTGTTCCCAATCAGTTTTATCCCAGAATAAGGCTGGCAGAAGACTCCACACTGAATCATCTAACTCTGGGACACCAAATCAATCTTTACTCCTTAAATAGCTTCTCTAGAGTAATTGTCACAGCAAGGGAACTCTTCCTAGCACACCCTTTATCTCTGCAGGAGCCTGAATGGACTCCTCCAAACATAACGTGTGATTTTCACTCTTCTCACTGCAGTTTGGCAAAATAATCATTTCTCACACTTGTCTGGTCCATGCCACGATCTCCAGGAGTCTCATGGCAGCTGTGGAACCTCATTTAGAATTCCATTGTTTCCTCCATTTTGTGGCTGGTGTTATTGGGCCAGGATGTACTCTAGCTTTGATCAACCAATAATACTTATGTAGCAAAAATATCTCAGGGCCTTCTCAAACATAAAATAAGACAAACTAATTTGATAAAGCATGTCTCTTGAAAAGAGAAAGCCTGGTTCAAAACATTCAACTGACACTTTGTTTAAACCCAATATTCGTGCACCAATGATAAACTCAGATTCTGGATTAGCTATGATACTTAAGCAGTAAGCATGCACAGATTTATACATATATAGGGAAATCTCTAAAAAAACAGTACATGGAGTAATGCAATCCTTGTGGCCAGGCATTTTCTTTATTTATTTGCTTAATTATTTTGAATTTTGGAGACAAGATCTCACTGTGTAGTCAAGCTGTCTGGACTCAATATATAATAAAAAAACTGGCAGAGACATCTCTGTAGGATAGTCTGGCCTTAAACCTGTAGCAATCCTCCTGCATCAGTCCCTCAGGTGCTAGGATTGCAGGCCACTGTGACTAGCTTTAACTATTATTTTCTATACATTACTGTTAAAAATTAAAGTAAATATCTAAAACTGAATGTGATGGCATATAAAAATAACATTCAGAACAAAAATAATACTGCAAAGTACTATATAAAATTAAGTCATACTTATTGGAGAAGAAAGAGTTAATTGCCAAATAGTCCCGCCCTTTGAAATTCTATTATTTTTAATGTGAAGATCTTCACCAAATTGTGTCCTGCTTGTACAGAGGTCATGCTCTCCTTTCTGTATTGCATTTGTGACACCAAAGCAAGCACTCCTTTAGGACTCTTTGGTGTCTCCAGCTACCATTGAACTAATTCTGCAATGTCTTTCCAGGCTATAGAGGAGGTGCAAAAGAAGGTGCAAAAATGGGAGAATGATTTATAATTTTTATGATACACATACATTTCCCATCATAATGCGTTGAATGTTCAGCCATAATGCAGTAATTATGAGATAAGGTGTTTGTATCTCTTCTTCTGATAATTGGTCTGAATTGCTTTTTTTTTTCCATAAATTTTAATAATATAACAGACTTTTTTTTAAAAAAGAAGATTCTGAAGGGGCATGAATAAAAGACTGAAAAAAGTCCTTCACAATTGTGAGTTAATTAAAGTTCAAATTTTGTGTACTTCATAAAAGTGAATGTACTAATTCTGTTTCTTCAGTGTATGATTGTTAACAAATACAGTCATTTCCTGCTTACACAAGAGTTTTAAGGTTTAGGTGATTCCTCTGCAGCACTGAAGTTATGCTTACTACTGTCAGAATATAAAGCATTGAGACCTCAGACAATTAAATACAATTAGAAATAATTAAACAAGGGTCTTCAAATTTGGAGAAATTTTGCAATGGAGAAAACTGACAATTTTCTAAAGTTTATAGCGTTGGAAGGGGTCAGCATTAAAGAAGGAATTTTGAACATAGGTAGAAAGTGAAATACTATAAAAGTTTGAGTACAAAGAAAAAAATTCGGAGTGACAGGAGATATTTGTTGGATAAAGTGTTTGCTTTAGAATAGGATTCAGAGCCAGAGAAACCATGCATTACTGAAGACTGAATCCAAGGCCGAGGCATGCTAGGCAAGTGCTTTACCACTGAGCCATACTGTTATCCCCTCATAGAATCCAAGTAAAAGCCAAATAGTATGGATGCTGTCTGTAACTCCAGGACTCAATAGGCAATAGCAAGGAATTCTGGGCCAGGCTCATTAACTAGACTAGCTGAAGCTGGCTAGTTCTGGGTTTAGTGAGAGACCCTGACTTAAATAAAGTGATGAGCAACTGAGGAAGCCACAGGCAGCTAACCTCCAGGTTCCCCAGACAAATGCATCTATGTGCCTGCACATCGACATCTACCTGTTCCTACATGCATGCAAACGTCCATGCACATGCACACACACCACACCTACATACATACAAAACAAACAACATATATATAAAACCAAAACAACCAGCCAGCCAGCTAGCCAAGCAACCAAGCAACCAAACAAAAAGAACAAGAAAGCTGGGAAAGACACATTCCTTTCTAAGTGCCTCTTTTCTTATCCAGGTCACTGCAAGGCAGAGGAGGAGAGAGAAGGAGTCACCCCTGTTACTCTCATGCCCTCAAGGCTGGCTCACCTGTGTCCCAACTACAGGGTCAACTCTAGGTGCTGCCACAACAGGAAGGAGAGGCTGCTTTCTCCTGTGCTGATTTCTTGAGAATGAACTTTATCAACAGTTTTTGGTAGAAATGATCCCTACTGAAAAGGGAAATATCAAATTTAGTTAATAACTTCACAGTAACTAAGGAAAATAAAATGTAATTGGTGACTATTTGAGATTGTCAAAAAGTTTTTTTTTTAAAAAATCCTCCCTGTCTACCTGCCACTCTATTTGCTTAACTGACAGAAACTGATAATGTACCCTAATTTACATTGATAAATTTATAACACAAACTAATTATTTTCATGATATCAAAGGAATGGATATAATTTTAACTAAATCTCTGGCAAAACAAAAGAATACTCGAAGAGAAAATATACACCCATATAACAATAATGATAATCAAAATATAATGGAAAATATTATGCTAGTATTTACAATGCTCCCAGTTGTATCTATGAACTATTCTGCAAGGTGTATTTATAAAATTCCATACTTATCTATCTGAATCTGCTACTTCACCTCATTCAGATATTCCTTCCTTTTGCTTCTCCAGTGTCTTCAAAGATCATAGTAAATCTCTCCTTTGTAACATGATCCTGTCCAAGTGCAGGCACAGCAATCTTCCATTTTGAGTTAATTAATTTGTGTCACTTGTCACTTAGCATGGTAACCCCTATTTCAACAATTAAAATTGTAAAAGACCTTCAAGTACTCCTTGAAAAGGCATCACAAACATTAGCTGTAACTAATTTAAAATTCAGATTCAAATTTTCGGTGAACTTAGGACAGGTTAATGCCTCAGTTTTTTTCACATATGAAATAATTAATACAACTGAGTCTATTTTATATCTGTATGTTCATAAAAATAAAACAAAATCTTATATACCATAAATGTACACTACATATTTATTAACTGACTAATCTATCTAACATATCCCAGTCTCAAGAAAGAAATTTTGCTATTAACTATACTCGGCTTACAGTACACTAATGCATTTTATAAGATAAATGGCAGGGCCTAGGCAACCTCTACATTTCTTACTACCTATTAAATTGGTTCCATAGCTTGCATAGAATAATGTAAAACTGGCTTATTAACTTGGCATCATGATCATGCCTCAGAGCAATATACTCCTATTCCATATCTTCTGATATCGATATTGATCATTAATGACTACATATACTCTAGACTGCATGATACTTTCTCCTAGTTCCCACAACATCTCATCTCATCAGTATGATTTCTAACTCAAAAAGGGAGTTGGTAGAACCTGCACAGCCAGAGGAACTTTGAAAACTAAGAGCACAGCCTTAAAAAACACCACTGCAAGTGCTTCCTCCTAGAGTTAACATCAGCAGCAAATGCCAGCACTGAAATGACAGAAACCATTTCCAAATCTGGAACTCTGTTTGATAATTGAGAAGAAAGTGAGGAAATATCTGTGGAGATGATGCAGAGAAAAAAGAAGTGGCTACACGGAGTTATACTCACTCTTTGAAATATGTCCAAGTATGTCATCCCCTTAACAATGTAGTAGATGTGTCATTTCAGCGTGCAAGCAAAAACTGTTTCATACTTTTTCATTGGAAATTCAGCTTCTAAAGAATATGTTCTGAGGGACCATCAAGGAAATTCGCAAAGTGCAATTCACTAAAGAATTTGTGACATGAATATGCTCTTACAACTTTATGGTCTTAAGAAAGTTTGAAGTTAAAACCCTGGTCAGCTGTGTAATGACACTTAAAGTACAGATCAAGTTGTCTCTGATCATTACATGCTTGAGTCATCCATTAAGATGTGCAAGTCATGCCATTATGGCATTTTTGTATATGAGGATAAAATGATTAGTGGGAATGAAGCCAACAATGGCTTTTCAGGAATAGTCTTAGATGTGATAATTCACTTGTTGGAAGAATGAAGTCATTAATATTTCCAAAAGCTCACACCAAAAAGCTTTCTTGGTACCCCGCTAGTAAATAATTTACATTTTAGATTTTAGTGCATGCTTACATAAAGCAGGTAGGACAGAGCAGTCTAGGAAATAAGATTGTCTGAATCAGGGCCAGCTGCTATATAAACTAGAGGGGTTGAAAGTGCAGTATGATAGGGAACTGGGGCTATGGAACTAGATGGCAGGCAGTGGTTGTTTACATTTCACGGAGATTAATTTTTAAATAGATTCTTCATCAACTTGATCAACAAATAATTATTCAGAATATACTATTTCTACCATCTACTCTTATTTAAGAATAACTTAAAATATAATGTATACAACTATATTTACATTCACTGCTTGTGTACATATCCAAATCTATATGTACATATGTTATATATTTTATATGAATGTTAAGGAATTCACTTTCATTTTAAAATCCTTTTTTCTAGACTCACAATTTGAAGTTTTCCTCTAAAATTTACAATATATATATTGAAACCAGAGGACAGCTCAAGGGACTATGATACTTAAGGAACAGTTAAAGTAGATATGTACATTGTACTCGTCTGCCCCAAAGGGAGAGAGAGAGATAAATGGTGAGTAGAATACTCAGATTCTCATATTAAACTTATTCAGCTATGAACTGACACAATCAAGCATACCGTCTCTGCCTCAGTAAGCACAGGAATAGGATTTGGAAAAGCTACAGTGAGCCAGACAGTGATACTCTAAAAAACTAGGTCACTGGAAGCTGAATCTTTACATTTCAAAGATATGTCTGTGTAGGTATTTGAAATGAAATAACTTAGTTTTATATTTAGATTATAATGTTGTAGACAGTGATGCTCTGAAAGGTTAACTATTGAGATCTTAGGTAGTCTTGTATTTGGAAAAGTAGTGCCCTATTAATAAAACCAAACAATTACAGTTTAACAAATAAAATGTATTATAGTAAAGCTTTTTTTCTATGACCCAGGGGACTAAAAATAGAAATTTCTTTCATGCCTGAAATTATATCATTCTAGATAAACTAACAATGAACATATACATACTCACACTCCCCTGACAACAGTTCAGAGTGGAGCTAACTATGCTTCTGCAAGTTTTCCTCCACAATGGAATATATTTAAGTGATTGTCTTTCATTTAATTTAATAGGTAGCACCCCATTCTTCAAACAAATTATAAATGGAAGAAGTTTTTCCATTTCTAAGACTGATCAATCTATTGTTAAAATTATCTCATTTCATGTCATATTTAAACATCCATATTTAAATCCAATGAATTAAATACATTTTGAAGCTAGTTTAATCTTTTAAAATTGTTGTTTGAGTGCTAGGCTGAAGTGGTACGCATGTGTGGTCTGAATGCTGAAGCTGGAGGACCAGAATTTGTAAGCCAGTATTGGCTACACAGTAACTTTAAGGCCAGTGTGGGCTATAACACACCCTGTGTCACACACACACACACACACACACACACACACACACACACACACACAACCACACAAAGACATGCACACACAAAATATATATATTTTCAAACACTATATTTAGAAAAGTATTTTGATTTTTCCTATGTGTAAAGATTATACATAAATTGTGATATACGTCTATATTTTCAATTAATAAGTGATTTTATAATTGAAATCATTCTGTTATTTTAACAGGTGAAACAGATATGATCAGCACAACAATAGACTTAGGATACCTGTCCATTTATAACTTTATTTAAAAATATTTCAAGACGTCAATAGCTGTGTAGCTTTAAGTACTCTTCAAAACTTTTGTGTCAGTTTCATCACCTATAACAACAACAACAAAAATGCTCTGGTATGATGGGAATGTCATTCTGTATGCTGTAATCTGTTGCTCTGATTAGTTGATAAATAAAATGCTGATTGGTAGAATAAACAGACAAGGAGGATTCTGGGAAGAGGAAGGCTGAGTCAGGAGATGCCAGTCTGTCATCCAGGGAGCAACATGCAATGGGACTTAGGTAAATCCACAGAACATGTGGTGATACATAGATTAATAGTTATGGGCTAATTTAAGATATAAGAGGCTGGCTAGCTAAGGGCTTCAGCCATGGCCATGCAGTTATAATTAATATAAGCCTTTGTGTGTTTTCATGGGGGACTGGAGTAGGAGAAATTTGTCTTGATCACTGGCAGGCTGGGACACAGGAAAACTTCTGGCTACACTGGTATGTAAAAAAGATAATATTTATAAACATTTCAGAATAATAACATATTTAGTATATGGAATCCCTGAGTTTCTAACATCTGGCACAGTTATGCTAACAAAGCATCAGGCAAATACTCAAGAGAACATTTCTATTTGTAAGAGCTATAAAATAGAACACTTAGGCATATAGTAAACCAAGGAAGTAAAATATCTGCACACTAAAGCTGTGAAACTCTAACAAAAAAAATGGAGAAGATGAAAAGGAAGAAAGGTGTATCCCATATCCATGGTTTGAAGAATTAATGTTGTTAAAGGGCCAATATTATCCACAGTGATCTATAGGTTTAATGGCAGCCTATAAAAATACTAGAGATATACCTTTGTGTGGGGGGGAATAGAAAATAATGATCCTATGCTTGGTTTGGAACCCCAAAACCACAACATGGGCAAACTAATCCTGAATTTCTGGCTAGAGAGAGACAGCTCAGTGAGTGTGTGCCTTCTGTGCAAGTTTGTGTGCAGGACCCAAGTTTGGGTCTCTGACAAACACACAACAGACCATGTGTAGAACACATCTGTGATACCAGCAATGGTGTGTAGGTGCCAGAAAGATCTCTTAAGTTGAGTGGTCTGTTATCAAATCAGAATAGGTCTCCCTGGCCCAATATCTATTACTCTAACTTTCCATGTTATAAATCAGTCCAATTTCAGAGTACTCATATGAGTTCATTTAAATAAAAAATTTATTTGTAATTGTTTTCAGAAACAAAATGGAAAATCATGTTAAAGCAAATATATTCAAAGAGTGAGTTTCTTTGATGATGGGTATTATGAATGGGATATTAAGGCTTAATATAGGATCAAATGTTTTAGAAAGCCAAAGTTTCTCAAGTACATTAGGTAAGTGTCTTCACAAATAATAGAAAACAAGTAACTGAAAATAGTAAGAGGAGCAAGTGCCTCTCAAAAGAGTAGTGCTGTTTAGAAATGAAGACAGAGGATGAAATCTTTAATGTCATTTGGGAGAGTGTATGGTCATGAATCATTCTTCCTTTCACTCTACTCTGTGTTTCATGGTGTCCCCTGTATCTGAACTGCCTCTCCATGTGTCTCAGACTTTCCTCTCTCCAGGGCTCTATTCACTCTCACATTGATTACAGCCACATTTTAATTGTGCTCAGTGTCCTATTCTCCAGTCAAAAACGCCTCTTCATCCTGCATGACAGAGGTCATCTTACCTGGGCCGGTACTTTAACTAAAAAGAAGAATGGGGTTACATTAAATTTATGAACCTGATATATTATCTCACTGTGTTCTCTGTGTCTCTGTCTCTGTCTGTCTCTCTGTCTGTCTCTCTGTCTGTCTCTCTCTCTCTCTCAATATTTTGAACAAAAATATAGTACAAGTTGATGGAATTGTATGCTGTGGGATGTTCTGTATGGCAAATGTGTTGCTCTGATTGGTCAATAAAATACTCATTGGCCAGTGGCTAGGCAGGAAGTATAGGCGGGACTAACAGAGAGCAGAAAAGAAAGAACAGGAAGGCAGAAGGAGTCACTGCCAGCCACTGCCAGGACAAGCAGCATGTGAAGATGCTGGTAAGCCACAAGCCATGTGGGAAGGTATAGAAATGGATTAATTTAAGCTATAAGAACAGTTAGCAAGAAGCCTGCCACGGCCATACAGTTTGTAAGCATTATAAGTCTCTGTGTTTACTTGGTTGGGTCTGAGTGGCTGTGGGACTGGTGGGTGACAAAGATTTGTCCTGACTGTGGGCAAGGCAGGAAAACTCTAGCTACAAATGTAGCTCAGTTGTGGTTCATTTCCAGTATGGGCAAATCCCCGATTTGTGATTGGTAGCAGCACTTTAAGGGGAAAATGAAAGAAAGATAGAAAGTGTAAACTTCAGATATAATCAAACCATCAATAATAGTAATTATCTCAATACTTTTCATGTTATTAGTCCTGTATATCCTTCAATAAATTGTTATATTTACAGACATTTATTCACAGCATTTTGAAATCATCTTCTAACTAAGCCATGTCAATCACTCTGAAAATAATGGATCAATAAATCAATTGTTCATAGACATGAATAATGTGCAGCAGAATAAGCATGACAGGCACTCAACAGTCTAATTGGTGTAGCACAAAAACTATATTTGAAAGAATAAGGTGGGGCTCACTTCAAGAACTACAGACTAATAAAACTCCCAGGATCAGGCCCAAGACATCTCCCTTAGAATGGCTGATCAGTGTAGTCTAAATGATTCCCAAAACAATAAATAAAGATGTTTGCTGTTTCCCTTGTTGACATTGAAAGGTTGAAGGTAAGGCCTTATTGCTGAAGATACTACCTACTTAAGATATGCAACTCAGATAATTTGAGCTGGCTCTCTGAAAGCCTCCTCCTGTAGTTTGGCTTTCATGTTTCCAGAACAATAGTATGTGAGATGCCAGAGGAGGAAAACAATTAATAGTCCTAACCATCTGGGAAGCCTATGAACCACAACAATGACCAGTAGAGACACACTAAGAGGCACTACATGTTGGTGGTAACCGGTCTAGTTGGATTGAAGATCCATTCCAAAGGAAGGAAATCATATTGGTATTAGAAACTGAGCCAGCTTCCCAGGACTAGTGGTGCTAAGGATAGTAGAAGATAATATTCTACCACCTATTTGCTAGACCATCATAATTATACATTCTAAAATTTAACCTTATAGTCACAGATATCTGTAGCTATTACCCTCCATTAAAGAAGGCTTTCTGTACTTTAAATGTAGATCATCACAGAACATCACAACTGGATACAATGGAGAGATCAACAGATCATGGGAAGCCCAGCAACAATGGATATATCTATATCGCAGTTCCTGTATCTATGGCTCAAGGAACATCAAGGCAAAGGAGATGTAAGAACTAGAATACTAGGAATTCTGCTGTGAAGCAGTCTTTGATAGAAATGGCTAAGAAACAAGACCTAAATAATGGCAATAATAATAGAAAAAGGGAAGGGTAAATCTCACTGAGTCTTAGTCCTGAACAAGGAATGCCAGGCAACTGATAACTGCTGAGAGAGAGAGAGAGAGAGAGAGAGAGAGAGAGAGAGAGAGAGAGAGAGAGAGAGAGAGAGCGAGCCTCTACTAAGGAGAAGACTCCTTATTGGATGTCCATACAGAGTGGACAGCCCCCAAATCATATATACATAAAAACCACTATAGGTTGCATATGTTATATAGATATACACATATACATAACAGTAATAATAATTGGGGACTTGTGAGGGGCTTGGGGTTAGAAAGGGGAAAAATGATGTAATCATATTTATTAATTTTTAAAAAAATAAAAAATAAAAAAGGAGTGCAAACTGGATATAACTAAAAAATCTGAATAAAAGCAGACTTTTTTCTTTTATTAAAAATAGATTTTTCCATATAATATATTCTGATTACAGTTTCCTCACCCTCTACACCTTCCAGCTTTCCACACCTTCCCTCCCTTCTGGACCCACCCCCAATTCTGACTCTTGTTATAAGACAAACAGGCATCTAAGGGATAATAATAAAATAGATTATAACAAGATGAGTTAGCTGTTTGAAACCTGGGACCTATGCAGGGACGCTTGGCTCAATCTGGGAGGAGGGGACTGGACCTGCCTGGACTGAGTCTATCAGGTCGATCGATCTCAGTCCTCAGGGGAGGCCTTGCTCTGGAGGAGGTGGGAATGGGGGATGGGCTGGGGGGAAGGGGAGCGGTGCAGAAAGGGGGAGAACAAGGGAATCTATGGCTGTTATGTAGAACTGAATAGTATTGTAAAATAAAAAAAAAAAAAAAAGAGAAGTGGCTGGAGAGATGGCTCAGTGGTTAAGAACACTGGCTGCTCTTTCAGAGGACCCAGGTTCAATTCCCAGCATCCACATAGAAGCTAACAACAACATGTAACTCCAGTTCTAGGAGATGTGACACCTTCGAAAAGATATTTAAAAAAAACAAAACACCAATGCACATAAAATAAAAAGGCAATAAAATAGAATATAACAAGATAAAAACAGAAGTTGGCATATCTAAATAGGACAAAAGAAATTCATGGAAAGGCATAAGAAACAGATATAAATACAGAGACACACTTGTCAGCACACTCAGAAATCCCATATAAACAAAAAACAGAAGCCATAATACATATGCATCTAAAAAGAATCGCAAAACAGAAAGAACATAATAATTACAGAAAAGGCAAATAGTTGTAACCTTTGATAAATAAGAGGCAATGAAAATCAATAATATAAAAACAGCATGTAACAAAGTAATTCAATTTTAGTTAAAACATATAAAAAATAAAAATTTAAAATGTATCAAGTATAATGGACTGAAGTATCACCTGACACCCTACTAACTTATGCCAATTTTATAATTTATGTGGCAGCCAAAATTTTAAATTAAATAATCGTTTAAAAAGAGACTTTTCAAAGCATGTATGGGAGTTTTGCGTGCATGTGCATCTGTACACCATGTGCATCCTTGGTGCCTGTGGAGGCACTGGAATTGGAGTTACAGATGGTTGTAAGCCTGTATGCACCTTCTGTGAATCAAACCAGGGACACCCCTGGAACAGCAACAAGTGTTCCTAATCACTGAGCCATCTCTCCACCCTCAAGAGATTGTGTAAAATTTTCAACCCATGCTTATACATATCTTTTCTTCTCTTTGTGTCCTCTTTCCAAAGGATATAATTTTTGAAATTGGCAATATTGATCACCTACTAAAATATTTGTTATGATTTATGTAAATATGTTAGATGATTTTGTTCACATTATAAGAAAGAATGGAAAAGGGAGTTTTGGATTAATTTCAGCCTCACTATTTATCTTCGTGTCATCTGCTTTAATACCTACATTAAACAGAAGAACAGGTCACACAGGATTTTCAAATAAGGTCTCCATTTTTGGGAACTGCAAGTGGGCATCCAGTTGAAGATTTTTAAGGAGGAAATACAATATGAAATTTTGCCCAGCAAAGAATTCTGCAAAGGTACAGATTGGTGCTATTCTCACCCTCAATGCCGCCAGCCCTGTTGCTGCTGCTGTCGTAGTGTGTAGCTGTGAACTATAGCACTAGACCAACAACTTCACCAATCTCAATAATATCAGTGTGAAGATCATCTATGACACCTAACTGATACCTTGTTCTCCAGAGCTCTTTCCCTGCTTTAGGAAATTTGAAGTCTCATATCATTGTGGTCTCTTGTGAAGTAAATGAATTAAATCAATATCTTCTTGACTATTTTGTCTTCTCTGTGTCTAAAATTTCTTTTCCACACTCTCATTTCTTTCCAATATTCCCACTTTCTAAATTCTCAGCAATCATGACTTACAAGATCAATAGTTTCCTGGACACCCTGTAATGAACAGATGCTCTCCAGTAGTATTGTTCTGCTTTATACATTATCTCATTTTAAAATCAATTAATCCTCTTAAAATTATGCTTTTCCACTTTTCGCTCCTCTACTAGACAGCACACCACTTAAGGTCAATGAACCTTACTTGTTAATCTTTGGTTCACTTGTCTTTGACCCATGATATCAAATGCTATCTTGCCTTTTTAAGAAGTGCTGACATTCTTTAAACTCATCTGCAGTATCAGTAGAAATACTACATTCCCAGAAGAAAAGTCTTATAGGAAATGGTAAATGTTAATATATTTACATAAAACCCTTCTTGGACTGGGAAGATAACTCAGCAAGTATAGTGCTTGCCTTAAAAGCATTAGGACTGGAGTCTGAATCCCAGTACTTATGTAAAAGTCTAGCAGGCATCAAATGCTAGAACTCAGGAAGCAGAGATTGGGGATCCCAGGAGCCAGTTGGCTAGCTAAATCGACTGAATGAGAAAGCTATGATTTCAAGTGAGAGATCTTGCTTCTCACGATATAAGATGAGAAAAGTCAAGAAAGATGCCAATGGCACCTCTGTCCACCATATGCAAGCTTATACAATGTATACATAAGTGTGCCCATATGAACATGCACACACATACACAGGGAAATCCACATAAAAGTCTACACCTTATGTTAAAAATTAATTATGATACTTTTCCTCTCAATGGAACTGAGATGGTTTGATGCCTTCATTTATCATGAAATCTCTCTGGTGAAGTGAGGAAGAGCAGGTGGCCAATACATTACCTGACGATACTGTGATGGTGAATGGTTAGTAATAGATAGGACAGGGTAGAAGCAGTATTCACCTGATCTACTCTATCCACACTGCTGTTTTGTTTTTGTTGTTGATATTTTTCTTTCTTTGTTTGTTACTTCCAATAACACTCAACTTTTAATGAACTAACAACAAAATTAACACAACTGATAGGCCAGGAAGAAAAGCTGGAAATGAGAAAAAAGAGAATGTGCTCTCTAATAGAAAGTTGGCCTTACAGAATGAAGACATGTCACTTAGATGAACATGATTTATTGTATCAAGAGATTGAAAAGAGCTATTTAAATAAAAATGTAGGAGAATTTAAAAACTTGCATTTTAAAAATGTAAAAGAAAAAAGTTAAAAAGTGTATAATTTGGAAGAAGACAAAATTATAAACTGAGGACTCTCAACACCATAATTCCTCTAATTCTGACATTCTTTTTTATACTATGGAATAAGCATGGACTAGAAGTGAAAACCATCTTCAAGTGAATATCAATAGCAAGTTTAAATATCAATATTATTAAAAGTAAGTGTCTTTTTACACAAACTAGTCTATGAGAGATCACACCTCACTTAAAAACAATCTATAAAGAAGTAAGAAAATGAAGAACAGCCTCCCTATTTCTTAAAATAATTGCTGAAATTTTCAGTGAACTGGACATGAGACTTCAGGTTTGATTACTCCAATTTATCTGACTCTTAATTACACTTTTCATGTCAATAGTTTATACACATTGCTTCAAAATTCATAAAGAGATGTTGCTTGTCTTTCCATTAGACATCTGACTGGTGAAACACAGGACACAAATAACTTTAAAGTGTTCTTACAGTGCTATGGTACAAAAATAAGACAAAACTAACACCCTACTTAATACTAGACTTTATTCTCTATATTTTTATGTTAATTGGAAGTATATTTATTGGTAAATTGAATATATACTATACTACACTAAGAAGGCAGAGTAAAAGTTTCCTCTGTGGGGCCATACATGAGAAGATTCAGGGCAACAAAGGAGAGAATATATTCAGAGAAATAATGAGGACATATTAGAAATAAAATAAGAGGGGAAATGGCATCCAAAAAGCATGGGAAAAACACAAAGGCAGTGGAGAAATGGGAGAAATGGGAGAAAACAGTCCACAAATAGATATCTCAAATAAAATGAAGATGGAAAATTATATTAAAGCCAGACAGAATCTAAGAAGAAGCAGACATGGATTAAATATTTAACAATGCAGATCTCAAGTCAAAAATTAATTCACAAGATATGAAGCAGGAGACTAAAAGACACATATGTGAGTAATCAATAACTCACTGAAGAAATTAAGAGGAAATCAAAAATTTCTGAGAAACAAATGAAAATGCAAACAATATAAGCTAGAGGCATGGCTCAGGTGTTAAAAGCATTTACTGATCTTGAAAGGATCAGTTTAGTTCCTAGCACCCACCTTGGACAGCTTATAACTACGTTAACTCAGAACCAAAGGGCTAATTAATGCCCTTTCCTGGCCTCTTTAAACAGTTGCTCAACTCATGTGAAGACATAGACACATAAATTAAGGTAAAATAAATCTTATACTAAGAATATACATTCAAATAGCATGTGCTTTGGGATAGAGTGAGAATCATTCTCATAAGAGATATTATAGTTGTGATACTTACAGTAACAAATAAGAGAGCACTCTCAAATAAATAACCTAATGGTGTGCCTCAGTGTTTTAGAGAATCAAGAAGCCAAACCCCAAATCATTATAGGAAAGAAATAATGAGGAATATGGAAGAAATTCATGAAATAAAGTCTGACAGAATAATAAAACTTATCAAGAAGAAGTGTTGATTTATTGAAGAGAGAATAATGATGAACCTTTAGCCAAACTTAAGGAGAAAAGAGAAAAGTAGAATGCACAGATCAAGAAAATTCACAACTCCAGGGAGGCTACCCAGAAAACAGGACCCCAAGAAAGACACAGGGATCACCCAATGAGAGAGAAATGAATGAGATCTACATGAACAACTTGGATGTGAGTGAGGTTAATGAAGGGCAAGGGTCGAGGGAAAGTGAGCTTAGGGGAGCGGGAGATCCCAGCTGGATCAAGAACAGAGAGAGAGAGAACAAGGAATAAGAGACCATGATAAATGAAGACCACATGAGAATAGGAAGAAGCAAAGTGCTAGAGAGGCCCACAGAAATCCACAAAGATGCCCCCACAATAGAATGCTGGCAATGGTCGAGAGACAGCCCGAACTGACCTCCTCTGGTGATAGTATGGCCAAACACCCTAATTGTCATGCTAGAAATCTCATCCAATGACTGAGGGAACAGGATGCAGAGATTCATGGCCAGGCCCCAGGTGGAGCTCCAGGAGTCCAATTGGCGAGAAAGAGGGGGTTTGTGTGAGCAAGAATTGTTGTGACCAAGATTGGAATAAGCACAGGAACAAATAACCAAACGAATGGAAACACATGAACTATGAACCAATAGCTGAGGAGCCCCCAACTGGATCAGGCCCTCTGGATAAGTGAGACAGTTGATTAGCTTGATCTGTTTGGGAGTCATCCAAGCAGTGGGACCGGACCTGCCCTTAGTGCATGCATGAGCTGGCTGTTTGGAACCTGGGGCTTATACAGGGACACTTGGCTCAGCCTGGGAAGAGGGGACTGGACCTGCCTGGACTGAATCTACCAGGTTGAACTCAATCCCCAGGGAAGTCTTTGCCCTGGAGGAGATGGGAATGGCAGGTGGACTGGGGGGAAGGCTGGAGGGCGGGGGGCTGGCAGGAGAGGGGAGAACAAGGCAATCTGTGGCTGATATGTAAAATTAAATTAAATTATAAAATTAGAAAAAAGGGAAAATTTAATTTTAAATTTAGAATATAACAACAGATGCAGTAAAATGCAGAGCATCCCTGGATAATATAAAAATCCTTATATTCTAACAAATCGTGAAGTTTGAAGTAAATGGATAATTTATTGACCCAAAGGGATATACCATAATTTAACCAATAGTATATAAAAAACATAACTTACCAATAATAAACAATTAAATTGAAACAATTGTCTGTCTCCAGATGAGAAAAACCCAGACTGATAAATTCTAAGACATTTATGATAACCCAATACAAATATTCTTTAAATTATTTCAATATATATACATATATATATGTATATATATATTACTCATAAACTGATTCTAGAGAGCCAGCTCTTAAAAGAATTATACTGACACCAAGACCAGATAAGGATACAACAAAAAGCTAATTATAGACTAAGGTCCTTGATAAAATAAATACAAAAATCCTCCATAAAATCCATTTCGGTGGAATTTAGCAATATACTGGACCATTAGTAATGCATAAATCGACTTAGTTTCACTCCAGGAATGAAAGAATGGTTCAACATACACAAATAAACAAATGTAGCATAGTACATTAAATAACCCTCTCAACTACTTAATAGTTGCAGAAAAAGGCTTTGGTATAATTCAATGTCCCTTCATGATAAAAGCTCTGAAGAAATGGATCATACTTGAATATAAAAAAAGGCTATTTGTGGTAAACCTGAAGCCAAATAAACACAAAATGAAGAAAAAAATGAATGAAAGGATTACTTCTGAAATGAACAATTATACACAACTGTGAATTTAATACACGTTCAGAATTCTAACTAATTCTGAAAATCATAGAGTAAAAAGTGCAAGAGAAAGAAAAGATATACATATAGGAAAGGATGAAGTTTAATTATCCTTGTTTGAAGAAATTGTGATTCTATATTAAACTCACTAAGAGAAAGTATGATTCTATTCGAAAAAATCCCTAAAGAAACCAAAAATCTCTTGACTATGATAAAAATTACTTTTAATAAAATAGCATTATATACATATATATATATATATATCAACATACAAAATGAAATAGTATTTTAACATACTAAAAATGATGCTAAGGAGTAAATTAATAAAGCCATTACATTCAGAACAGCTTCAGAGACACCTAGGACAATATTTAATCAAGCAGTGAAATTCCTTTGCAATGAAATCTCACCTTTAACCTCAATATATTTGGCCAGGCGGTGGTGGCGCATGCCTTTAATCCCAGCACTCGGGAGGCAGAGCCAGGCGAGTTCGAGGCCAGCATGGGCTACCAAGTGAGTCCCAGGAAAGGTGCAAAGCTACAGAGAGAAACCCTGTCTCGAAAAAAAAACCATATATATATTATATATATTTGCATCCAAATAACATTTATATTTTCATTCATGACAGAATAAACTTTAACAAACCCTAAAATAAATAAAAAGTTAGAAAAAAAAATCAGATACTGAAATAAGTCAAGATAGAGGGTATTTCCATGTTAATGGAAAGTCAGAATTAATATTTTGATAAGGTAATAGTACAGGAATCAGTTTATAGATTTAATATTTAATATTAGCTCCATAAAATTTACAATGACGACCTTTACTAAATTAGGAAATAAATGTCCAAACCCATATAGCCAAACAAATGTTCATACACCCAAACTGCTGAGACACTCAGCAGATATTGCTTGCTGTGTGAGACTGACATCTTTAGTTCTGTTCTCAAAATCCACATCCGTTCTAGATCTAATTATTGAATGCTGTTTTGTGCCCTCCACATAAATACTATGGCATGTATCCCCCCCAAAAAAAAACTTGTTTAGCAAAAATTATATACACCTAAAGAGATATTAACCAACATGAGTAATTTTGGAAGAATAATAATACCTGATTTTAAATTACAGTACAGAACTATCATAAAAAATATATCCATTAGTGTTCTGGCATAGGAAACAAAATATACATTATAGAAATGATAACTTTACCAATACACAATGAGGAAACTGGATCTCTATCAGAAATGAAAATTTAAAGTGGATCAAAGAAAGAGCTAACCCTGTTTGCATGGGAAACCACTTAACAGTGCAGCCTTAAGAACAACTTTCTGAGCAGGACTCCAACAGCCTGAAAAGTAACAAGAAGACTTGTCAAACTGAACAGTATAAAGGTAGGAAGTATGTTGTTTTTTGTTTTCCTTTTATTGAAGATAGATTCTTTTTTCTTACAATACATCCTGATTACAGTTTCTCCTCCTTCTACTCCTGGCAATCCCTCCCCAACTTCCTTCCCCTATTGATCCACTTCCTTTCTGTCTCTCATTTGAAAAGGACCACCTTCTAGGAGATAACTACTAAACATGACAAAATAAAATGTAATAAGATAAATTACAAAGCAAAGATAACAATCAGCAGGCTAAAGAAAGCCTCCAAGAGAATAAATTGTTGACTGAAGGATTATTAATATCTAGAATCTATAATGAAGTGTAAAATCTAAATACCAGAAAAATCAAATCATTCAATAAATAAATTCACTCAACTTTTACTCACATAAAATTGTGTCTTTCATAATTAGGATGATTCCATTTCTTCAAGGAGATCTCTGTCAAGCACAGAGTACCTTATTTGTGATGGGTTATTATTTTATTATTTGTGTTTAAATATTGCCAGCACATTAACATTGAATTAAGAGTCTCTTATGGGAAAGCATATATATATATATATATATATATATATATATATATATATATTCTTTAATGAGAAAAAATTGTAACAGTTTAGTTTATGAACAAGTAACCACTTAGAAATATATTTGAGGAAAACTCCAAAATAGAATTATAGAATGTAATCTCTACAAAAAGCAATGTTTTGAATTTGTATTTATCTCAGTTATCAAAAATAAGAACTGAAATATTTTTTGGCTATGTTGTTTGTTTGGTTGTTACTTGTTTGTCAGCTGGCTTGGGTCTCACTATGTATACTGGGCATATCTTGAACTCACAGAGATCTGCCTGTCTTTCCTTCCAAGTATTGGAATTAAAGGCCTGCACCATCCTGTCTAACTGATGGATTTTTGAATGAGGACTTCAGACATTAGTTGAGACCCACAACTTTATTCTCAACACAAATATGTTTGTTTTTCTTTGGGATAAAATCAATAATCACAAAATACCCCTTCCTACTTTATATCTCTAAGCAATGTCAAAGAGTGAGCAGTTGACTTTCTCATGCCATTTATACCCAACAGTAGATTCTGTGAGTAGATGATCAAGAATCATACTTGGATATGAGCAATGGTGCATAGCAGATTACAGAGCCTTAAAGTTTATGCTCCTTCCTGACAGACTGAGAACTAGGGAAATGCAGATTTTGACATAAGCCATAAGCACACTTCTCTTTCATTGAGGTGAAATTAGCAACTAAAAGAGTTTTCCAGAGGGAAAACTAAAATGTTTTTCCTTTGTGTTTTTAAAATCCCTGGTCAGGAACCCCAAAGGTCATATATGTCTGAAAACTTACTGATACATTTGGGAGTGGCATCTATTACTGCTTGAACACATAATCATTTTAAATAGTTGGCAATATTCCAGACATAGAGCATAGTACAGGAAGAGAGATTACAATGCACAAGAATTTTATTTAGAGAAAATGAAACACAAAAATCTCTGGAGTAAAAAAATGATATGATTGTAAAATCTCAGAGAGTTGAATTAGGCATTGATAGGCTAATGAGGATATTAGTTGTGAGAAAAATGTATGTATAATTCTGTCTAACATCATTGGAAAACATCTCCCTTGGAAAATGTTAACTGCATAATATACTCCAAGATATTACAGAAGATTAAATGATGATTAACTACCATTCAACACTTGTGACCTCATCAAGCAGATTTTTAAAATATGCAAGCTCAAATCATCACAGAGAACAAAAAAAAATAAAGTAAATTTAGGACTTGGAAAGACAATGTTCATTGTGGCTAATTTCTATAAAGAATCCACAATTTTAAGGCCCCAGGTATAGAAAAATGTATAAGAGGCATTCAAGTGGAGAGTGCATGGAATGATTTTCCATTTCAATTTCATTTTCTTTAGAAATTTTATCTAGAAAAAAATGGTAATCTGGTGGTTGATTAGGTTGCATAGTTAAAGGTTTTAATTTGAATAATCCTTTTATTATCCTATCTTAGCTAGTTTATTGAGTACTTAACACAGGCCACTTAGCTAACACTAAAGACAGTTACACCATTAAATTCTATTCAAAGTCAATCAATAAAACATAAGCAAGTACAGAAAGAAAGCTTATACCTTCTAAGTGAGACACTTATATTTATGCAGCATTATAATTTACTTTATATTATTTTAACTGAAACATTTAGAAAATATCACTTTAATTGAGGAGACAGAGAATATAAGAGAAGACTAGATACTGTGAATAATTAAGTAATGAACAAAATGCATGCACATATAAAAAAAAAGCTTTATGATTGAAGCATCCACTTGGAATTAAAGTATACAAAATCCACCTATAATTTTAAAAAGGGTAGATAGTATAAATCTACCAAATGTAAAAAGTGTTTATGAAAATATACTTCCTTATAAAACTTATGTATGCATTTTCAATGAAGAGATTATTTTATAACATTATGGAAAGATGCAGTGATAGTAAAAGATGTAAATGAAAACAGGAAGAAAGCTGGTTAGAGTGTGGTGCAGTACACATAAAGTATCAAGTGCATCGTTTACATCATTCAAGAGGTATGAATTACATACTTTTCTGTTGCTGTAACAAAAATTCATGAAAAAGCAACTAATAGAAAGGAGAGTTGATTTGGGCTCATACTTCAGAGAGACCTTCCATAAGGATGGGAGGGGGAGCTGAGGAACATGGCCAGCACAAGAAACTTAAACCTGATAGCTTCAACCACAGACACAAAGAAGAAAACTGTAAGGGGGTGAGACTGTAAACTCTCAAAGCCCAGCCCTAATCATGTACTTCCTTCCACAGGATCCATCTTCTAAAAGTTCCATGATCAGGACTACCAACTAGGAGCCAAAGATTCAAATACCTAAGCTTCTTATTCAAACTACCGCAATGTGAAAGTATTAGTAATTAAGAAACTATTGATAAGTTTACACTCTTCCCCCTATATTATTCTTTATTTGTTCTATATGTTTGTTAGAAAACATAAAATATAAGTTCTATTAGAAAGTGAAACAGTGAGTTAATAACTAATTTTATCATATTAAGCAAAGCATTGTCTCAATATTTTTCAAAGTCAGAGACCAGAACCTGGAAACAAACTATTTATGAGCATATTTCCTTATGTATTACACTATTTATGATAACTATGTTTCCATTAACAAAATATAGAGGTATTATTAAAATGAAGAACTGAGTGATAATTTACTAATAATCAAAACTACTATAATAGTTGCTCAAGAAGCCAGACTACCATCATTATAGATAGATAAAATATGTTTGAAAACCCACCGAACATTTCTGGAACTCTTATACAGATACCCAAGGCTTCCTGCATGAAATTAAGTTAAAGACAGGAGAAGAAAGCCATTATTGAGAGCTGAAGCATTGAAGTGTGCATAGATGCCTTTGTAAGCACAGCTAACAAGGACTTAACTGCATTCGGATTCCCACCAGTGTCCCCTGCCACTCATGGTAAAGCTCTTTCTGGCTTCAGTTTGCTCATGCTGTTTTCCTTTCAGTATCTGAATCACCTTGTCACACACATACTGGGTAACTTGTCTCACTTAGACTCAATTTTTTTAGTTAATATTATTGTGAATCATCACAGCCTGAAGCCCCTAAAATATTTATTCAGCAGAATAAACTACAGAAGCAGAACCAACAAGGTGGAGTTATGCAGTCAGATTTCCTTGAACAGTGTGCTCACTGCATGGTGGAGGTTTGGGAAACCCAAAACCTGTAGGAGAGACCAGCAGGCAAGAGACTGAGCCAAGAGCTACAGGTAGATAGAAAATACATCCCCATCAAAATTCCCTCTCTGCCAATGATAGTCACTACTCTAGGCCTTCGGTTACCTCCAAAAGGAACACACATGTAATCTTTGGCCATTTGATTTATTAAATATTTGTTGATATATATCAGTCTCATCTTTTCAAAGTACCCTCATAAGAAAAGATAGAAGGGAAAAATGGAATACATTAACCATCATAAGTGAGGAATCAAAATCTAAGAGTCTGGAAAACAACATAATTAGATTTTTTTCTAGATATAAATATATTTCATTTTGAGGTTTTCCAATGCAATACTATAAGTAGATTGCTAAGAGAATATATATATATATATATATATATATATATATATATATGTATACGGATGGTTTCAAAGGTAACATTCAGCTCCATATTGGTTGTGACAAAATTGTGAAAATAATACCTGTGAGAGAGTTTCTATGTACATCAACATGTCATTGAGCTGTGAAATACATGTGGACACACCAATTTATTTTATAATCAGTTTCTCTGAGGGTTAAAATGGGTTGCTGTGATAATTAACACATGAGTGGTGGTGATTTTCCAAGCAGAATTTTCAAAGGCAATTTCCTCCTAAGGCATCTGCTTTTAAGCAATGAGACTAAAATAACAAGTGCAGAGATTTCAGAACTGGGCCTGAACTTATCAGAAATAAAATCATCTTTCTTCTGCAGACTGGTATGAGCGATTTATCTCTCAGTGTATGAAAGGATAAAGTCACTGCTTGAAAACTGTGAGGGAACTAAACTCACTTTTCTCCCTTAAATCCCATGTCATAGCTTTTTATCTCAAATATGTATCAGTCATCCCTGATAGATTCTGAATTCCATCATCTATCAATTTTCATAACACTGAACAAGCTTGATACACAGGAATTTCTCAGTAAATATTTGGTAAGTAAATGAATCATGGAATAAAACAGTCCACTCACCTATTAATAATCAATCTCCAAAGGCAAGTGAAAACTGACATTATAGAGCAATTTTTATTTTTTTCTCACATTATTCCTGTCTTAAAAGGTTATAAAGGTAATTTGCAAAAGAAAAGTTAAAAATATTAGTTCACAGTACATTAAGCTTCTTTGTGCCTGGCAGCTCCTATGGAGACCCTATGGACCTTTCTTTTGTACAAAGGACACTTTCGAAGTTACTCTTTAAGAAGAACCACTACATTTTGAAAATAATCTTTTTGAAGTAGAAAATGTTTATATGAATTGAGTTGCAGATTTAATTCTGTGGCTAACACAGGCCCAGGATCCTCAGCACCATCATGTCATCTGGAGTCCATAGTAAATTCATAAAGTTGATCATTTTAAAAATTTTATACACTCAGATTTTTATTTGGGCAATAAAATTAAAAAGCATGGAATATTGTATTATCTTGTTGAAAACTGTCATATTTTAAAGCTGAAATATATCAATTATCTTAAACATCCTTCAGAAACTTCTGGTCAAACTTCTTACTGGTTTTATAATTTTTCCCATAAAACATGACCTCATTGTGAGAAATATACCTTTTTTTTTCTTAGATGCTGAACTTATTTAGGAAAACAAATAGGTTACAATGGCAGAAATTATTTTTCATTTCAAAGTAATGAAAAAATTACTGGGAATTATTGGTAAGGGAGAAAGTGCTAATCTGTCAATTGTTATTCTACAGAGATTTGCATGGCTTAATCACATGACCCAAATACCTTTGTATCCTCTCTTTGCTTGTGGTGTCTAATGAAGGCATAGTTTACAAAACTTAGCTGTATCCTCATATCAGTCACATTAGCCTTGAGTTCCATAAGGTATTTCTACACATTTCCAGACCATATCTCATAGGGAATAAATGATTACAACATGGTATTTTGAAAAAATGATATATAAATGAATGATAATTATACTCTTCCATAAGAAATATTGGGATATTTCTCACTTAAGTCAGTTAAATATGCTGGCTCACATTTCTATGAAGTGAAGCCTGGAATTTCTTGATGAATATGAAAATTTTATTGTTTTACTTTATGTATTTATTCAATCTCAGCATATTCATTGTGGAAGACACTGAGCTAAATGACTAAGGTATAACCCTGTCTTCAAGTTCCTTATAGTCTATTCAATATGCTCAAAGAATGCACTGCAACCATGAATAGTGCTAATAAGCAGCAGGATTGATGATCACAGAGAATACCTGGGTGAGAAATCTACCTATTTTCTTTATGAATAATGAAAGCATTATAAGCCCAAGTCATTTAAATTTAAAGACCAGTCAAATTAATGAAACAGAGAATAATAAATGCAAGAAAGTGACAATAACTTCACAATATATTTTTTTTAACTGAAGGTAAACACCAGCAAATATGCCAAGGTTGTAAGAGGGTCATGCCAACTGTAGAAAACAGAGAAATTATGCCTGGAAATTTAGAGTGAACACAGAACAGTTTATTTAAACCTCATTCTAAAATAGATATTGGTCACAAAGTGTAATTTTAAAAGCTAATCTATGTATTTCTAATATAGGTAAGAAGATAATACAAAGATTATATTACTATTGACAGGATTATGGTAAACTAGTTCAGAGGGACTGAGGAACCAAAGCTACATTTCCTACTAGGAGAAGCTTATGTTGCTATAATTTACTTTGGTAAGTGTAGAAGGCAATTGAGCACACAACATAGATCTCAGAAGTAACAGCCACTTTAGATCACTGACTTCACAGTAAGCTTCACAAGTTTCTTCCTCATGATGTGGGATGACATTGAGATCATTGACTCCCCCACCAGTCCTGTATCTATGCTGTAATGTATTCAGAGGACATCAGCACCATACATTTAAATTTAGTCATGAGAAGATATCTTCATCTACTACCTATCATCAAACTCCACTGATTTCTCGATCAGCTCTTACATTTCAAATAGGCTTCAAGCTGTTATATAAGACCAGTCATGATCTTTGAAGTGCAGAATGAAATGGTAATGGGACATTTCTCCTGGGAGTTCATTTTTCCATTCCGATAGAGTCACAGAATCCTAAATGGATTATGGAAAAAATTAGTTCTCCACAATACCGCATACCTGTATATTTCATGCAAACATTTAATGTGAGTTTTAGATTATTTATAATTTTCCTACTTACTTCCAAAGTGCTATAGGGATAATTTTCTTTTCTGGGAAAGATGCCAACAAAAAGTTCCTTTGGTTACTTTCAATGATAAATACCTTTATTAGTTTAAAGGAAAACTTTTCACTACAGTGTAGCCTAGAAACTTAAAAATAAAGGAGAAAGTGTTTAACTTAGTACGTTAACCTCCAACAGAACACATGGCTTTCCATGTAAATGGAATGCACAATTTATATAAAAATTGCAGTGTTTAGGAACTATTCATAAGTATCTTAATGCACTACATAAAGCAACTTATATTTGGTTAAGAAGATGAAACTCTGTGATTTGATATCTATATTGATCACAGACAATAACAAGGTCATACAATTTGCTATTAAATGTTGGTAGCAAACCATGATAAGCCACTTATTAAGCCATCGAGACATAAAACACGTGTTTTTCAAGATGACTATGAATGGACATACCCCTAAAGATCCTCTCCTCTTTTCAGCTTCAGTTCCCACCTCCTTGGTTATGCTCACATAACTCACTTAGTCACAGTTCTGCTCCTTTCCCCTGAATACACACTTCTTATTTCATGGTGTTCTAGTTTTGTCTCTCCCTCCTCTGATGCTGGTTCTTTTCTCCTGATTATTCAGATTTCATCCCCGGTTTCAGCCTCTCAGCAATTCTACTTGTTCAATACTAAGTCAACATTACAGGAACTCCTGATAACAGACTTCTTTCTAAATGTTACCATTTACTGTAGAATTATCGGTATTCCTGATTGGATACTTAGAGGAATACAGGCATTGCAATGATTTTTTTTTCCAAGAGTACAAAAATACTAGAATAAAAATTTTATAATGGCTCAGTTATCAGCTGTTAGGTACATAATTTTTCCCAGTATTTCCACAAATCCATGTCCTATAAATACATCTAAATATCACTTTGAACAAAAATGTAATTAGAGCCATTTGTTTTGAATTACACATCAATTACATTACCCTTTACAAATACAAGCTATATAGGGATTTTCAAGTTGTTCTACTGAGTATAACTGAAAAAAATCACTTTGTTTAAATTTATTTTAATAAATATATAATTAAAGAAGCACTCATTTTCATTTAACTATGAAGTTGTAAGATATTGATGGTTAGAAGCACACTAGAATGTCAATCAGTTTGGAAATTAAAGTGAACGATACTTAATAATCAATCATTTACATAGGACTTTGAATACTCTAGTATGATATTTGTAAATTATTTGAGTAATATATAAAATTTGTGATCAACTGTGAAGTTATTCAGTGATGCTGTAGAGCAGAGGCCATCCCCACAACATACAGGATAAACATATGCACACACTGAATGGTTACATATTTTAGAGACTGCCAAATTCAAGAAAGATTTAGGAATGCTCACGCTAAAATTGCCCAATAAAATGAGACGTGCGTGAAGAATCAGAGCTAAGGTCCTTGGATGCTGAAAAACTAAATAAAAAAAGACAAGGTAACATAAACTTGTGCTTCCTGCCAACACTCATTTTAAATTCTCTCTGATAAAACTGTGAGTAGTGGAATACAACTTTGGCTTCCCGTAAATGAAAAAAAAATGTAACTAAGATGTCAAAAAAATATGTGTTTTTTTTTTTACTTACTAAAGTCAGTTTTCTTTAACTAACTCAACCCAAAACCTTCTCCAAAAACGTGTCTTATGCAACTGTACTTGTATAAATATAAAAAATGAGTATATATGTAAAATCTGACCAATAACAATTATAAAAAATTTATTTTTAAAGAATCCAGTACACTAAAAATTTTGCCATTTTTAGAGGAATAAAGAAGTCTGTATAACTAATGAGATGCTTGTTCCTTTACACATAAATAACTGAACAGTATCCAGCATTTAGCACTGAAAAGCACACAGCACCTTAGATTATCGGATACTATCATTTTATAGTTACTAATGGTAAGAATGGCACTCCATAGTACAAAAATAAAAAAGAGGTATATTTAATACCAATGTAGAAGTTATTAGGTTGGGCGGTGGTGGTGCATGCCTTTAATCCCAGCACTTGGGAAGAAGAGCCAGGTGGATATCTGTGAGTTCGAGGCCAGTCTGTTCTACAGAGCAAGACCCAAGACAGGCACCAAAACTACACACAGAAACCCTGTCTCCAAAAACAAAAAAAAAAAAAAAAAGCTATTAGGAATTATATCCAAATCCCAAGACAAACTCATAGCAATATCTTATGAAATTTGTAAGCAACTCAATAGTACTTTTTAAAACTGAACATCTTAACACAATAGAAGACAAAGATTTGTGAATATGATGCTTACATGTTAGAAAATGATGCTAGGAAATATTTTTCATAAACATAATGGTTAAACCATTGTGTTTATAAGATCAGAAAAACTGTATAGTAGAAGCAATGCAATTTCTAAGATTTAATAGTTTCTAACATAAGCTGTGCACTGCCGTGTTTGTGGGCAGAGCAGGGGGTGGCAGGATGTGCAGTACAAAGAGCATGCTGCATGGTTGCAATCAAGGCTACAGTGATTGCACACAATGCAACAAAAGTGAATGCTAACAAAAACACCTCAAGTTCATAGTGCGTTTGAAAGAGAACCAACTGTTGTTTTTACACATTCACCAAAGTTTAATGCTACCAAATTATTTGTGACACTCCATTCGGCTACTTTCCTAGTTAGGGTTTCTATTGTTGTAATGAAACACTAGGACAAGAAGCAAGCTGGAGAGAAAACTTTTATTTGGCTTACACTTCCACATTGCAGTCCATCCTTGGAGAAAATCATAACAAAAACTCAAACAGAGCAAGAACCTGGAGGCAGAGGCCATGGAGAAGTGCTGTCTTGTTTCACATGGTGTGCTCAACATGCTTTCTTATAAAACCTAGGACTACTGGCCCAGGAATGACACCACCCACGATGGTTGGGCCCTACCCTATCAATCAGTAATTAAGAAAATGCACTAAGGCCTAAGGGCATAAGATCTACAGCCTGATCTTATGATCTTAGGAAGGAATTTTCTTAATTGAGCTTTATTCCCTCCTCTCAGATGACTTTAGCTTGCTTGCACCAAGGTGACATAAATCTACTTAGCACAGTTACCCAACACTTCTTTGTGGTCATAACCCATACATTACAAAGCAATAAGTCAGTCAAAATTGATAAAACTTGGAAAAAACCAGACATTCTTGGGATGATCATAGCTCTTCTGACAGCTCATACACAGTGTGTAGTGGTACTATTCATTCTATGCCATGAGGCCTTTCTATACATTCTATACCATGTTTGCTTATAGCTGAGCTGTGACTGTTATGGATTAGTTGACACACTTTTAAAATATAATCAGTTTTTAAATATTATTTTTTGGTCAAGTCATTGTTTTTAGACCAGATGTGATGGGGGCATACCTTTAATCCTTTCAATACATCTTCAATACAAGAAGGAAAAAGCAGAGCATAATTACAATCAATTAAAAGGGGAGGAAGCAGAGAGCTAGGGAGGCCCACGGAGATCCACAAAGATACCCCCTCAAAAGACTGCTGGCAATGGTCACGAGACGGCAGGAACTGACCTACTCTGGTGATGGGATGGCCAGACACCCAAATAGTGGTGCCATAAACCCCATCCAAGGACTGAGGAATCTGAAGGCAGACATCCACGGCTGGGCCTCTGGTGGAGCACTGGGAGTCTAATTAGTGAGTAAGAAGAGGATTTATATGAGCGAGAATTGTTGAAGCCAAGGTTGGATAAAGCACCGGGACAAATAACCAAATGAATGGAAGCACAGGATCTATGAACCAAAGGCTGAGGGGCCCCCAACTGGATCAGGCCACCTGAACGGGTGAGGCAGTCAGTTGGCTTGATCTGTTTGGGAGGCAGCTGTGCATTGGTGCCAGGTCCTTGGCTCGTTGCATGAGTTGGCTGTTTGAATCCTGGGACTTATGCAGGGACACTTGGCTCGGTCTGGGAGGGGGGAATGGACCTGCCTGGACTGAGTCTACCAGGTCAACCCCGGTCCTCGGGGGAGACCTTGATCTGGAGGAGGTGGGAATGGGGGGTGGGCTGGGGGGAGGGGTGGGCGAGAGGGGGAGAACAGGGGATTCTGTGGCTATTATGTTGAACTGAATGGTGTTGTAAAATAATAATAATAATAATAAAAAAAAAACCAAAAAAAAAAAAAAAAAGAAATAAAGAAAACCAGTTTGAGCATCAACAAAAAAAAAAAAAAATAAAAAAAAAAATAAAAGCAATATTCAACCATGTAAAAAGTTAAGTGTTTGACAGCCAGCACCCACTCACCATCCTTTAGGATCTAAAACTTCAGATAAGTCCACTTCTCCAGTTAAGCTATCCATAGGACAGAGAGCTTCTCTCACAGACTCCTCCCAGCTCCACTGCACAGCTACTGCTGTTCTATGGATCAACCCAGGGAAGCAGTATCTCCTGCTCTAGGGTCTTCACTGCTACTGAGACTGTACCTTCACCCAGCTGCCCCTCCTAACCCCTCTTCAGAGACTCCTGTTCTGCCTCACAATTCCAAGCCTCATCTACTTTCTAAAATGCTCTCTAGGTCTTCAAAACTAACTCTACCTGCATGACTCTCATACATTATCAGCTTCAGCTGCCAGCATGAAATGCAACCATGGCCACCCTGGATCATAGCTTCTGTGTGCTGCCTATGAAGAAATACTCCCAGGAGATTTTTTTCCCAAATTATGCTGTTTACTTCTTAATCACCATTCATTTCTCAACTTGAATTAACTAGCATTGACTGCCCCAGCAGAGCAAAGGTTTCTGTCATTGGTGCTCTTCTCTTGCTAACCATACTGGTTTCAGCACCAGCTGAAGAGAACCACCAGTTCTTTTTGAAAATAATATTTTTATTGACACTTTGGGAATTTCACAGCATGCACCCCAATTACAGTCAGTTCCCAGTCCCCCCATATCTGACCTGTGCTTTTGCAGTGTCTCCCCAAAAAAGAAAATTTAAAGAGAAATAAAAATAAAGTTAAGTAAATAAATTTTAAAAAATAAATAAAAAATTAAAACTAAAAATATTTAAAACAAACAAAAATTCACACACATAAACAAACAAACAACAATCACAGCAAAAAGGGAAACACATGCAAGTAAAAAACACACTCATTTCTCCTCCATTTTTACTGCCTCTCCATCACTTCTTCATTCCTCTTAGTGGCCTTGGGAGATGCAGTATATAATGAAGAAGAGCCTTTTTTCCAAATAACTTTACTTGCAAATATTCATTATGTAATGTGTTGTTGGTCAGGTCCAATGCCTCTGGCTTCTGGTACAACATAAATATTGGACCCTCACTCTTGGATATCCTGCGGTTGCCCCAAGTCCTGGAGATCCTGTGGCTATGGTTCCAAATGGCCCACCAATGGCACTGATAGAGATTTTACTGCCCTCTGAAACTTCACAAGCTAGGCCTCTGTCATCTATTGTTCTCAATATTCTTATTTACGCATGAACAGACAGCAACCAAATGATTTTCCACGTCAAAGCTCCAATCATGTTTGGACCATAGTACATCATGGAGAGAACTTAAGGCAGAAATTCAGGACAGGAACATGGAAGCAGAAGCCATAGCGGAGTGCTTCTTATTGACTTCCACATATGACTTGCTCAAGCTACTTTCTTAAACAACTTAGAACCACCTGCTCAGGGATGGTACCACATACAATGGACTGGGCCCTCCCATATCTATCATTAATCAAGAAAATGGGTGATAGGCTTGCCCACAGTGCAATCTGAGAAACCATGTTTCCAGGTGATTCTAGCATGCACCCAGTAGATCAAAGAACAACTAGTATAACAGAGATTCATCAACTAGCAAAAGTTTCCGAGACATAGAAAACATGGAATGCAGTAGAAACTGAAGGACAAGAGATCTAATACCAAGTTTAGAGTTAAATGCTTCATTTCAACTATCACAAAAATTTGAATACCACTCAATCATCTTGTAGGGCCCACCAAACCCAATTTTTCAAGATTCAAATTAAGACAAATTCTTAAGTTGTTCAATTGATCCTTCTATGAAAATATTAGTCTGTATCTGAATTTGATATCAATATTTTTCTTAGCAAAGAACTATGAATTGCCAGTAAGAGTCATAAGTTAATGGAGAGACAACTGTGCAATATATTTATTTATGTGTTTGTTAAAATATATTTCAAGTCTATCAACTAACAGTCAGAACAACACCATCAATTGAGACTCACATTTCTGTTGACTCTAGACTGTATAAAGTTGACAATTAAAAATAGTTATTGGTAGTGCTGATTATACGTTCATTAAATCATGTTTCTTTCTGTATGGACATAATGAAAATATATTCACCCTATATGAACACATTATTATATTGAAATTTTGACATAATTTAGTTTTTCATCTTCAATTTTATACTAATATATCATGTATAAAATCTGTTTCACAAGTGACAGTAAATAACATCAGACTTATAATACATTATTCAGATAAGCAGTCTAAAATTTATTAAAAGGGAAATATTCTATCTGAGAAGAAAAAAAAAACAAGAAAGCAAAATGACCTCACTGAGCTAAAATTCCTATCTGAAAGCAAACACAGTATGAAATAAAACACACAAAAAAAAATGGATGTGAAATGAGCGAAAAGGGGGCAAATCTAAAGAGAAACAACACAACTCGATGGGCACTGAAAAATCAATGAAGTAAAACTGGCCTGCCCTGAAAATGAACGAGGTGAGAACGGGCCATTTTTGCCTTCATTGATTTTCACTGTTCATTGAATTGTGTTTCTCTGTCCCTCTAAGGTCATATCATTTTCTGTTTCTTTTTCTGCTTCTAAGTAAGCCTTTGGAAGGGCTAAAAGTATCAAAGGGTCATATTTAATGACTTCCAGTATTCTCCAGCTGGAAATACACCATTCTTTCTCTAATTATAAAGTCTGCAGCCATTATTTGTAGGCACGATAAAATATTAAATAACAAGGAGTCATTACAACCATTTGGCACTAACGGTGATTAAGTCTTATATTTTTAAAGTTTCTATGAACCTACTTTACTTTCTCTCATGAAATCATGAAAAGAACTTAAATCTTGCTTCTAAAAAACAGTTTCCTGAGTAAGCCAAGTTGAAAACAACGCTGAATTTCCATATGTAATGAATTAGATATCCAACAATGGGTTGTTAGAAACTCTGAATGTAATGAGTTATGTTTTACCTGCTCTCACTTTCAGCCAAAATTCCATTTTTTAACATAATTGTGTTTGCTAAGACTCAAAACAAGGTTTTATCCAACTGCTTTGTTAAAGATGCTTTCCCACATAGAGGTTTCTTACTGACTAAAGTAGTCAGACATTCTTTTGCAGTGCTGACATTATGACATACAGTTAAATACATTAAGAGGAAAGAGATAGTGAAGCTTCTAACAACACATGACAAGAGTGAGATGAACAAAAATACAGCTTATGCTACATACATCAACAATGAGAGAGATTTAACCATAATACACCTAAAATTTGCAAGATAATCCTCGGGCATAAATATGAAGTGTTACAGTTATGACAGACAAATGATTATCATATAAAGAGCTTATATAAACTCTTACAAAAATCTTAAGTTTTTCACTCAAAAGAAGTGAAAAGTGCAGCTAAATATTATTTGCAAAAGACATGCAAATGAATTTCCCACAGACTTAAAACATTTTCAACTATATTAATTCCAATTAATCCACTGATTTGTATTATACACAAAACCAAGAAATACTGAAGCATTATTTTCAACTATTTTGCAATTTTAAAATGGATTACCAACAATATTTAAAAGTTTGAGAACTGGTTTTTGGTGTACCTGGCCAGCATCTAGGCAAGCCATGTAAAGCAAGTTCCCATTTTGTAATGCAAAACTTAAAAATTCAATCTTCCTTAACTTAATCAATTTCTAGTAACACATTCTAAAGCAATCACCCCTAACATCCTTATGGACTTACATGAGAAATTCCTTATTTGGGGGTTGTTTTCAACAACTGCAGTGGTCTGAATGTTTATGCCTCTGCATCCTTCAGCTCTTCTGCTCAAGCTGTAACCACAGTGGTGAGATCATAGAGGAGGCTTTGGAAAGTGAATATATCATTAGATTGCAGTCTACATAAGGGGTTGGTGCCCTTGGAAAGAAGCCTAGTGTATCAGATTACTCCCCCATGGAGGGATATAGGAAGAAGGATATACCCATGACCAGAATTGAGACCATTAACAGATGGTAAATCTGTTAGTACCTAGATCTTGGACTTTCCAGGCTCTAGAACAGTAATAAGTTTCTATTATTCATAAGCTATCCAGGAAATGCCATTTTAAATAACACCCCCAATAGACTGAAACAAAAGTTGAGTGGTCAGAGAGCTAGCTACTTATAAAGCAGAAAAAAAAATTGGGCTGTGTGGAACTCCTGCTTGATTTGAAAGTATAAAGGGACTCCAGTGTGACTCACAAGAGCACTTGACACCCTTCAGCTGGTCTTCACACACACACACACACACACACACACACACACACACACACACACGGATGCACACACGGCGGCCTGCCAACAGTGTTCCATGGGCAATGTTACTACGGTTTCTAATGATGATTTTATTTTCTTCTGTCATTTATAGAATCTTTACCATTTATTTTACTGGATTTGCTTTCTTTAGTAGTAGAAAGAAACCACATTAACAGAGTAAATCTGTTTTTAAAGGTTTGCTATGATATGTAAACTAGATTATTTTTGTGATGTTATTTTATGAACTCTTGATATTAATATTCACACTTTTATTTACAGTTGCTCTATAATATTAAAAATAATATCACATTTGTAAAATTCATTTTAAAGGTTTTATTGTTTTATTACATGTGTATGAATGTGTGTACATGTGAGTACAGGTACCCAACAGTGCCAGAAGAGTGCTTCAGACCACCTGGAGCTAGAGATATAGGTAATTTTGAGGCCCCTTATATGTATGCTAGGATGGAACTCAGGTTCTTCCTCTACAAGAGCAGAACACACTCTTAAATAATGAGTGATCTCTTTAGCTTTCAAAAGTGACTTATTTTAAAAATTAAATAATGAGGAGGGGTGGGGAGAGTTGTGATTGGTATGTAAAATAAAAAAATTAAATAATAAGAAAATTAAATAACATAGAATCTTATGATTCTAAGTAAGGTAATACATTTGAAATCAGAGGGGTACTTTAAAACCAAAATATTCTCAGATATTTATGCTCGAACTTTTAAAAGAATATGATAATAATAGATGAATAGGGGGAAAACTAAGTTTCTGACTACTTTGGTATTTATTAAGCATTACTTAAGAGCCTGTAATGTAGGCATTCATAGAGAAATGTGCATTCTATACAGTGCCCTCAAGTGCTCCTCCATCCCACTCAAGGTGTGTCAGAGTGAGGGCCTAAAGACTTAGTAGTTATGTATTAAGCTTCTTGGGAATCAAACCAACATACAAGGTAAAACTGCACTAAAGCCACTCAACAATAGAAAGACTACAAAAACATGAGACCATAGAGGAGGGACTTGGAATTCATACTGAGAATATATATATATATGGAACTCCAAATAATATATATATATTATATATATAATATATATATTAGTTGATATATATATATATATATATATATATATATATATATATATACTGCAGTTATGCCACGTGGCACTGATAATGTCATTTATATGCTGTTTCACTGAAACTCAAAAAAATGTCAAATGAATCAAATTGTAAAGTGAGTTTCAAAGCATTTGACAAATAAACATATAGTACTAAGGAAAGTTGAAAGGATGAAGGGTCTTGAAATAAATATTCAGGTGCATGGCTTCTTAAGTAGCAATAACATATCTGAGTTGTTTTGGTTATTATAAAAGTAAAGGTGATGATTTGCCTTGAGCACAAGCAATTCGAATTAATGAAGCCTCAATTTTCCCAAGACAACATGACATGTAGGAATAATATGCAGAGTGGAATAAAACAGATTTCTTCAGTGTGTTTTAATACATTTTGTGTATTGATTTAATGAGGAAATGCTTATGATTAATTAAAAAATAAAATACTAAAAATCAAGTATCAGCAATGCAAAAGCTTTTGTGTTAAAAATTAATCGAACATTTACTAATAATAATTTAAGGATTATTTGAGTGATATACCAGTTTTTATTAAAATCATTCAGCAGTGAAGGGTTAGCTACTGGACAATGTTGAAAAAACACAGTACACTAGCATTTTTATAAAATATTTATTACATTTTACTTTACTAAAGTGTCTAATAACCTAACTTAAAATATAACTTTATAAACTATAAAGTCCATATACTTTTATTATGAAAAGATTGGCATCATTTGTAGGTATATGAATTATAAAATGTCTTCATTTGCTGTCTATTTATGAGATAAAGATCATGATCAAGAGAAAACTTGGGAAGAAAGTATATATATGGCCATGTGTGATATATAGTTTCTCAATATGGGAATCCAAGGGAGGAACTCACACTGATTCCTGAAGACAGGAACTGAAGCAGTGGCTATGTAGAAGTACTACTTACTGGCTTGCTTTTCATGGCTATCTCAGCCTGTTTTTTTTTTTTGTGTGTGTTTGTTTTTTTTTAAATTTGTTTTTATACAACATAGAAGAAGCTGCCTAGAGATAGAACTAGCCAGAGTAGCTTGGGTTCTTCCACATCAATCATTAACTAAGAAAATGTACCTATAGAATTGTATACATGTCAATCTGAAGGCAACTGTGCTGTGGGATAATGCTCTTGTACACTGACTGGTTTAATAAAATGCTGATTGGCCAATAGCCAGGCCAAACATACAGGTGGGGCAAACAGACAAGGAGAATGGTGGGAAGACGAATGACAGAGTCAGGAGTCACCAGCCAGACACAGAGGAAGCAAGATGTGAAGGCAGAACTGAGAAAAGGTACCAAGCCACGTGGCTAAACATAGATAAGAATTATGGGTTAATTTAAGCGTAAGAAGTAGTCAGTAATAAGTTTGAGCTCCTGACCGAGCAGTTATAATTAATATAAGCCTCTGAGTGATTATTTTATAAGTGGCTGCAGTACCGTGGGGCTGGGTGAGACCAGAAAATCCTTCCAACTACACAACAGTTGCAATTACGTCTCCCTAGATGACTCTATCTTATGTTGTTTATCAAATAGCTAGAACAATTGTTCCCATGTCATTTTGACACATAAATGCATCATCATTAAATCATAAACTTCTTTCTTGCCTCCAAGATCTCATACTAATATTAATATTACAATATAAAACTCTAAATTTTAAGAGTCCCACAATCTCTTAAAATATCAACACTTAAAAGTCCAAAGTATCTAAAAATATTCAAAGTCTCTCTTAGGAAGTCCAAAGCCTCTCAACTGAGGGCTCCAGAAAAATGAAAAAAAAAATTACATATTTTCTTACTCCAGGAGGAAGAACCAGGGAATAGTCACAGCCAAATAAAAGTAAAGCCAAACTTCAACAGTGTAATTAACTTGGTGTCCAGTATCTGGACTCATGATCTTCTGGGCTACAGAGGGCCTGGCCAGACCTAATCCCTCTGCTCTGTCACACATAGTACAAACAGCTTGTCTGGCAGTCTCAAGCTGGCTCTACTCCAGACCTGCATCTATACTTGGTCATCCTACAGTTTTGGCATTACAAATATGCTATAGTTTTTACTGAACCTCAAGCTGAAGCATCAGACTCTATCACTGCCACATGGTGTCAATCCTCAGCTGTTCTCTATGACACCTTCAGTCCTGAAGCTTACATTCCACCAAAACCAATAACACTGGGGAGATGCTTACACACTACCAAGTTCAGGAGATCTGAGAAAATATTCCAAGAAGATTCCACCTCACTGATGCTGGTCTCTTAATTATGGCTAATTTCTCAAACCCCAGTTACCAGCATCAATTGCCCCAGTAGAGAAAATGGTTCACTTTCTTTCTTTTTTTTTAAATACATCTTTAATTAAAATTGATTTACATCAATTTCTCCCTCCTTTTCCTCCTTCTAACCCTTCACAGGGACCTTCCTTCTTACCCCTATGCAGGATACCCACTGTCAAATTGATGGTGTCTTTTTTTAATTACTATTGTTTTACACACACACACACACACACACACACACACACACACACACACACACACATGTATTTCCACATAAGCAAGCTATTTGAGATTGCAATTTTTCATGTCTTGTTTATGCAGTCTTTACTTGGAGACACTATTTCACAGCAGACTTCTGTATTCTAGTTCTTCCAATTTATTTGGTATCTTATTAATCACATTAGATTCTTCATCCCCAACTGACAAGAATCACATATTCTCAATTCAAAATATCATATGAACAGTCATGATATGTTGTGGAATATTAGTTTAACTATGTAAAAATATGTTGCATTTGTTTATGTTGCAGAATATTACTTTAATTTCATAGAGGTGTGTTACACTTGTTTTTGCTAAACTTGTTTAACTAGGCAAAAATGTGTTACATTTGCTTATGCTGCATCTGTTTAATTATGTAAAGACCTGTTGCTGGTTCATTTTGCCTGCCTAAGGCACCAGATTGGTCTAATAAAAAGCTGAATGTCCAATAGCTTGGCAGGAAAAGGACGAGTGGGGCTGGTGGGCAGAGAGAATAAGTAGGAGAATAAATCAAGGCTCAGAGAATGAGATAAGAAAGAACAAGCAAGAAAAGGAGGGAGATGACTGGGGCCAGAAGCCAGGCATCTACCAGCCAGACAGCCATGGAATAAGACATATAGAATGAAAGAAAGGTTAAAAGCCATGAGGAAAAATGTAGATGAAGAGAAATCATTTTAATTAAATTATAGAAGCTACTGGGACATTCATAAGATAAGGCCAAGCATTCGTAACTTATATTAAGTCTCTGTGTCATGATTTGGGAGTTAATTGGTGGCCCCAAAGAAAGTCTGCTACATTTGGCATTCCTATATGGTGCTTGAATTTCCACATAGGCCCCAAGAAAGCTGGAAAAAAAGAAAAGAGAGAAGAAAAATATAAAAAGGCTTCTTTAAGAGTCTCTGCCACACAGGTATACCCAGTAGAAAGAGCAGACTGAGTAAAAACCCCTGCCACAGTGCAAGATACCAGCTTCCTAGAGCTGGGCCAGTTAGATGCAGGTCCTGGTTGTTGATTGCAGCTTTTGGCCAGGCTCTTGCCTTGACTGCTGATAGTATGCTGTACAAACTGTACAAGCAGGGCATAAAGGAAAAAGACTACTGAACTTTACCAAGACAAGGAGTGATAGTCCATCACAATTCCTGCTTCATAAAAAAGTTTTCCAGATATTCTAGACCTACAGGCTGAAGATGGATACCACATTTCAGAGGAACCTTGGGTAACAGTCCAGGCAGCATTATGTCTCTGTTGTTTTTATAGTTTTAGAAGTTGCTTGTACTGCACTTTCTGTTTACTCAGGTAATACTATATCCTTCTGGGGTCTTTGATGAAGCTGAAGATAGAGAGTTATAGTTACAGTTTTCCTTATTTATGATAGAAGGTAAATCGGGTACAAAAATGTGGACTCACCAAGAGAAGTTAAATAATGGAGTATTTTCTGTGTATTTGCCAAACACAAATGGACTGGATAGTGTAAATATAATTTTTACTTGATAGTTGTTCTTATTGTATATAGTCTTACTATGTTAAAGCTAAAAACTTTTCTTTTTATTTAGACAAAACAGGGGAACGTTGTAGAATATTACTTTAACTATGTAAAGATTTGTTACATTTGTTTACGATGTAGTTGTTTAATTATGTAAAGATATATTGTTATTTCACCCTGCCTGCCAAAGGCACCTGATTTGTCTAATAAAAAGCTATAGAGCCAATAGCTACACAGTAGAGGGATGGGCAGAGATGCTGAGTAGAAAGCATAAGTAGGTGGAGAAATCTAGGCTCAGAGAACTAGATAAGAGAGAACAAGTGAGAAAGAGAGGGAGACACACAGGGCCAGAAGCTAGGCAGCTGCCAGACAGACAGACACAGAGGAAACAGGAAAGTAAGATATATAGAATGAAAGAAAGGTTAAAAAGCCCTGAGGCAGAACATAAGTAAAGAGAAACAGATTAAAACAAGAGCTAAGATAATGCCTAGCATCTGTTACTAATAACAAGTGTCTGTGTCATGGTTTAGGAACTTGTTGTTGGCCAAAAAATAAAAGCCTGCTACACTGACAGACTTTGAAAAACTCTTAAACTTTCCTTTGAAACTTCACAAGCCAGGCTTCTATGGCATGCATTATTCGCAATATTCTCTTCCAAGCTCTGAAAAAATACCAATCTTTCTTGCCTAAAGTTCCACAATTTTCCCACAACCACATACTCAGCACTGTCATATCAATAGTTTACCCTCTCATATTCATTTCTTTCCTAGTTTTTTTTTATTTCTATGACAAAGATCTTGACTAAAAGCAACTTGGAGAAAAATAGTTTATTTGACTTAAAGTCCATCATGGAGAGAAGAAAAGACAGGAACTCAAGACACAAAGCTAAAAGCAGGACGTGAAGCAGAGACCGTAGAGGAACGTTGTTTACTGGCCTGCTCTCCATGCCCTGCTCAATATGCTTTTTTATACCACAGCAAAATATGTGCCCATGGATGGCACTGCCCGCAGAGGGCAGGACCTCCCACATCAACCATTAATCAAGAAAATGTCCTATATGTTTACCAAAAAGCCTGTCTGATGGATCCCTAGCTTGTGTGAAGTTAAAAAAAAAAGGGGGGGCATGATTTAAATTCAATTCTTGACCTTAATCATTTTGTAAAATCTATGTATCTGGATGCATAGTTTAAAAACTGTTAAAATATAAAGCTATAGTTATGCCAATTTTCTCATTATATTCTATACAAACTATAAATAATATAAAATACTTAATGGCCTAATATATTACCCATATGTAATGTTTTCTGTAGTAAATACTAAATACCAAGTAACTGAAGACAATACTCTTGAATATAAAATTCATACATAATAAATACACAGAGATTCTACATGATAGGTTATCATGCAGCAAACTATCATCTAGTGTGTTACAACTGCTCAGGACTATGCATATGAATCAGAATAGCAAATTGTACTCACATCAGTTAAGCAAATCTTTACCAAACAAAAACAGTGAACAAATTTTGAGTTTAAATGCCATTTAATAAATACTGTAAACTCTAATGAAAAAAAAAACCTGTGCACAAATTTGAAATTCTTAAAAAAACTATTTGGTTATAATTTCATTTTGAGAAAGAAGATGGTTTTATTTTTATGTCTCATTCTTCCAGTAATCTTTTAACTCACTGATACATTATGCTTCTCTGAATTTATGTAAGGTCCACACTTAGAAATTATGTCTATATTAGCATAAATTTGGACAAATATATCCTATGTCCCCATCCTTCCTTTGATTGAGAACTTGTTCCTCAAGGTCATCAACTTTTTAGACAACCATAAGGGTTTTATGCACAGTGATTGAAGTTATCTTCTTTACAACTTCATTACGAGTCTTAATTCTCTTCTCTGAGATAGCGCTGGGCATTTAATGCATGTCTTAGCTGAGCCTCTGCCAATACATGGAGAAAACAATGAAAGTGTTTTCTTCCACATGTCAAACACCTTTGTATCCATGGCAAGTCTTTGGATTTTGTGATTCGTGACTTTGTCCTGTGGTTGCTTCTGATCTACAGATGGTCCAGCTTCTTGGATATTTCTCAATAGATTTGGAAAAGGAGCTGATACAGTCCTATTCCACATCCCATAGTTTGCATGAGACCTGCAGCGCAATCTGCAGAAGGTGCATCTACCTTCCTTGCATATCTCCACCATCTTATTGGATTGTGCTTCAGGTTCAGTGTTAGACTAAATGGAAATAACTTCCGTACCTAATAAGAGAAGTTTGTGAAATTTTCCCAAGCATATTTGGAACATAGTTCTAAATGATGATGCCTAGCACTATCACTCTTAAAAGCATATAATAAGAAAATGGTAGGCAAGTTTTAAATGACACAGGGCTCAGCAAAAATAAAGAGGGTGAGGCAAAATCTTTGTACTCATAGAGCAGAAAATATACTGTGGTGTTAAAGATATAATTAACTTGGATATGAATATCTCTCCATAGTCATATATTTAAAGAAATAATGCCAACACTACTGAATTTCACTCCTCTCCAAAAACAGAAAATAATTTATACTTGTAGATGTTTTAAATTTCTACAGTAGTATAAGCATTTAACATAATTAATATATTGAGTATTACATATATGAAATGTCTGGGACTAGAAGAGTCTCAAATGTTGGAATAATTTATAATTATTATTTTGGAATAGTTATTTGGACTTTACCATGGTAGCATCCATAATCCCCAATTTCCAAATCAAAATTTTATACTCTTCGTGTATCTGAAGGATGCTCAAACTGTAGTAGTTTCTAAAATATTCAAGAGAAACCATAGCTGACTACAGAAAAATACATCTGACTATGTAAATCTAAGTCCATTTGCAGACAAATACCAATAATTATGGCAAGTGTTATTTGATTTGATAGTTTTTTTTTCAAATATGTTGAAGTTATTAAAAATGAAAAGCCATTACATGTAAAAACTGAATAATACCAAATTTCTCTATTTGTATTTTATTTGTTTCCTCTCAAAGAATTGGAGTGTCCTTACATTAACCTTTTTTCTTTGTATATTTTCTAAGATTCACTCAAGAATATTTCATCTATACTTCCATTTTGATTGCCCTTGAAGTTGCGTGGATCTGGTTTTTAGGTGACATTTGAGTTTATTATAGGCATAAAGCAGTCAGTATAACTTTGAAAACCTTGTTAGCTAACACCTTCTGATCCTTTAGCAGAGACAAATATTGCAAAAGAAAGAAAGCTACCACAAATCTCTTATATATCCACCCATAATCCTTGATACAGTCAGTTTTATTTCACTCCAAAATACTATAAAGTTTACTTTTGCTATGATGACTGGTGTTGAAACCATCTGAAGTTACAAAAAAGCCAATGAAGCTTATTGTAGAATCTCCTGAAACAATGGTGTTAAGAATATATGCCATTCTTCAGAGTTGTTTGAGCCATCCATTAAGAACACTTATAGTCAGACACAACTACCAAGAAAAAGATCTGATCTCAATGAATGACTTGTTATGATTATTTAAGAGGACCTGAATTTGATAACACAATAGATTTCTCTCTTGAATTTGGCTGAATGCATGATTTGCCTATTAGCCATGCCACTCATAGGACAGCTATTTCTGGGCTTAGTCAAGTTCCACAAAATCTTTCATTTTTATTTCATCCTTTCTTCTTCTTTCTAGTAACTGTTTTCAAATACTCACCAGCCACTCATATAACAAAGACATAAATTAAATGCTGGTAAGATTAATCGAGATGCTGTTTTATTTTGAACATTAGAGATGCTGTATAGTAAAAGGAATTTTACAAACAGCAAGAAATGTGGGTATTTGCTTCATATAATATTTCTGAAATTCATAGAACTTAACTGTGAAATATGACAAATGTTCACTAGCCTGTGGGAGCCCACAGAGGTTTCCTACTGAGATGTGAGCTTGCTTTACACAGCAGGGCTGCATTAGGGGATGGTTTTACCTCTGCATGGTCACCAGGTGTTTGGGATGGTCTACACTTGGCTGTGCTAGGGGGAGGTCTTTTGCCACACCCCTTAGCATTCCTTTAAGAGCCCTTTAGAAGAGACAGAAAGGGCAGATGTGTTTTAACACAGCTCCTCCCAAGGCTATCCTATATTTCTATCTCTCTCCTCTATATTTCTTTCTAAATAGATCTCACTTTTCCCTCCTCAAGAGTAGCCTGGAAGAAAAAGTTGGGGCTGGTCCCCTACACTAACCTTATTTACTCATTTATTATTGTCAGAAAGAAAAGTGATAGATATATAGTATACAAAGCAAATGTTCACTATCAAAAAATTATTATAATATTATTATGCGATTTTGATCTACTGGTAAAGAATATGATGCTGTGTTTTCTAAAAGAAAAGAGATTATTTTTGTGTTTATCACCTTTGTTCCACTTGATAAAATTTGTTAACTGTCATAAGCATGGTTAACAAAGGTCATATCAAAAGTTAAGAGAATGAAGAGAAAACAGGTTAACAAGAATTAAAGGAATGTTCTAACAAAACCTCCAACAAATTGCTTAAAAATTGGAAAATAAATGTTATTCACAATGCCCATTTTTATTCTGTAATTGTCATTAATAAAATATGTAAGATAAAGAGAAAATTGTAATCTCCAAGGAAGCACAAAGCTAGATTTTCTAGCAATCGCTTGATTTCTGATAAGCCTTGGAGATATTTCCTATATCCCAGCTAGAGCAGAAAACAAACAAAACTTGCATATATTAAGATAATAATATATCTGAAATCTAAATTCTATATGATACAAACTTTATACTTTTGTTGGGTTAATTATATTAATTTAATTAAATTCAACAATTGAAACCAAGACAAGTTTTTCTAATTATTCCCCTTGTTTTTTATAGACTATGAAAAACTTTTTCTTAAAATTTATCTCCTTATTTAACCTTTTAATTATATTTTATTGAAAATTAGATTGTGTGTCATACAATTACATTACAGATAATAATTTTGGTGACCATTCAATTCATTAGGTTCCTTTGCTTATCTTTCTAAGTGATATTCTAAGAGGAACATTAAAAGGGGTATTTAACAATAAAAAGAAAACTATCGTCATAGATAAGGGTACTATGATTTATCTGCAATTCATTAAATTTAGGTGCAGTTTCATTCTCATTGTCATGGTACTGTTCTCACAGTTCATTCATTTATTCATAAACTCATGAAAATATCTGTGATATGACATGGAACAAATTCAACAACATAATGTGTTATAGAACATTATAGGATCCCACAATCAAACATAAGAATGAAGTATGTTGTTTGGAGCTTCAGATAGTTTAGGAAGAATTAAATAATTTAATAAGACATTAAGTTAATAATAGGTCAAACACATAAAAGACTGAACTCAAGTCCATTAATAAGTAATTCATTATTAACTGAGTTTTTGGTAGGTATAATGATTAAAATAAGAATGCCCTAAATAAGCTCATTTTTTTTTAATATTTGGCCCACAGTTGGTGGAACTATTTGGGAAAGATTAGGAAGTGTGGCTTATTGGAAGAGGTGTGCCACTGAGAGTGGACATTGAGGTTTCAAAAGACTCACAACATTCCCAGTTAGCTCATTCTTTACCTCCAACTTGCAGATCAAGATATGAGATCTCACATACTTCTCCAATGCCATACCTACCTACCTCCTCCCCTAGTCCCCACCATAATGATCATAGACTCTAACACTCTGAAAATGGAAGCCCCAAATAAATTGTCTCCTTTATATGTTGGCTTTGTCATGGCACCTTATCATAGCAGTAGAAAAGTTAACTGATACAGCAGATAAGAAGAAAGGAGAAAGACACAGTCAGTAAATTCAAATACCATAGGTTAAAAAAATTGAATGCTATCTTAAAATTCTCCATCGTAAAATTTACAGGTCCCTGGATAAATTATCAGTTTCCCATGTCAGATAACTTCAGAATTCCATATGCTCTATGCATATTTAGAATTTATATGGAAATTAAAAGCAGGGAAATTCCCTCAGCTCCACAAGCATAGGTCTCCCTCGGAATATAGCCAGTATGAAGAATCATGGGCAGCAACAACCCACCACATTTCACCAGAGGGTCCTGAGCTTGAGTTGGGTGTTATGCCAGCCAATAAGACAAGGGATGTGTTTGTGTGTTCCCTGTAGTTGTATCTTCCTTGTGAAAAGAATTGCTTCCACTATTGAGCTACCAAAATTGAATTACCTGTATCACACTTTCCCAAACATTTCTTGCTGTGTTTATATGTGTATTTGTGTGCAGGGGTATGTGTGTGTGTGTGACTACATGACGATATGTGTTTGAAGAATTCCACTTTAATTATTCCTGGCTGTTTACTACTTTCACATTAGATGGTCCTCCACAATTCTCTGCTGTCATCAGCTATGTGAGAAAAAATGACACTGTTTCTTCACATCCTTCTACTAGGCACACCTTGCCCAATATCATTCCCATCTTCTTGCTTCAGCTCATCCAGAACATTCTCTGAGAACTGAGTTCTCAGCCTCTGCACACAAAGTACTTGGCATTTGAGTTGCTCTACATATTTCATTCCAGGCACTCAGGGAAAGCACCAATGGCAATAATAAATACTCGGTAATTATCATTAGTTTTGAATATAAAAAGTGGACCAAATGTATTAAGGCAAGAGATGTATCAGGTCCAAGTTCTTAGAAATTCAGAACAACATGTTTAGATCATGAAGTATTCACCATACTATATGTAATAAAAGCCCAGCTGCTGAAAAAGTGTTGAATTTAAAAGCTAAAGGATAAAACTTGATGGAGCTAGGTCACATTACACAGGCCAAGGAAGATAAAAGGACAGAAGTAGCAGGTAGAAAGAACACTGCACTGCTGACCTTTATAACATCAGGTGAAACAATACCTGATAGAGTGTATAGTTAGGAAATCACTTGATACATTACACACATGGATACTTATAACAACTGTGTAAACCGTGTAACATTAGTCCCACTTTATAATTATGAGGGAAAGTATAGAGGAGTTAATATCTCTTAAACCACACAGCTGGATCTGATGCAGCCAGGATTTAAAGTAGGCAATATAATCATACCAGTATAGTATGCTTCCAGCCATGCTTGCTCATTCTTTAGGGGAAAAGTAGGCAGCTGAGTTCAGAGAATAAGCCCCACAGATATTTGAAACAAAGGTTGTGAAGGATGAAAACATCCTACACCATAGATCTTTGTGTTTTCTGAAAGACTGTACTGGAACAACCTTCGGAGAAAATGTTGATTTGTGAAACACAGCGAAAGTAAAAGTTCCAGTGAAAGAATAGAAGATAAGCTCAGGCTTTATCTTGTGATTTCACTCTCTAGCTAGTTTTTATTTTTAACATAACTATGCTTTGTTCTAGTGTTTAACACTTTTGGAAGTCTTACAAATTAAGCAGATTCATCTCTGATTAATGTAGTATGTGCTGTCCCCACACTACAAATATTAGAAGGACTGCTTGCTATATCTAAGCCAGTCACTGTTCAGCACACTGCAAAGGTGGATTCTTTTGAACTTACTGTGTTCACTTTAACAGCCATATTCATGGTGGAGACTCATCATGCTTGTTTTTCTACATAACAATAAATTTAAACTAGCTGATGAGGGATGCTTTATTTTGCTAGTGTCTTAGTTATAGTTTCTATTACTGTGATAAAACACAGTGACCAAAGGTTACTTGGGGTGGAAAGTGCTTATTTCACTTACATTCAGCATGGCAGTCCATCATCAAAGGAAGTCAGGCAGGAACTCAAGCAGGGCAGAAACATGAAGGTAGGAACTGGTGCAGAAGTCATTGTAGAGTGCTGCTTACTGCTTGCAACCCCCCCCCCCCCATGGATTGCTCAGCCTGCCTTCTTATAACATCCAGGAGCACCAGCCCAGGGGTGGTTCCACCTACAATGAGCTGGTCCCTCCCACATCAATCATCAATCAAGAAAATGCACCACAGGTTTTCCTACAGTAAAATCTAGCTGGGGCATTTTCTTGGTTGGAGTTCTTTTTCTAAAAGACTTTAGCTTGTGTCAAGTTGACACAAAACTATCCAGAACAGCTCAGTAGTCATGAGAATTCAACTGTGAATATAATAACTTGAAAGACTCTGCTGATTGAGTATAACTGAATATTTAACCATAAAATATGTAATAACTGTTTAAGACTTGATTTTATCATTTGAATACAGTTAGTTTATTATGGATGCTATGTTTAATTTTCATTCATTACATCTAAATCCTAGTAAATATATAATTGTTATTAGCTTTGCTTGATGCAAAACAAACAAACAAACAAACAAACAAACAAACAAAAAACCCAAACTTGTAGGTCATCACTAATCAGCAGGTTGTGAAATGTGGTCTTTGTATTGCTGTAACTTCTGGACTAAATGGACATTTTTGTTTGAAGTATTGGGGGAAATATAACATGTTCTTGTATTTTTCTCAGTCAAAAGATTATGCTGCCAGGCAGTAGTGGTGTAAGCCTTTAATCCTAGCACTTAGGAGACAGAGCCAGGTGGATTTCTGTGAGTTCAAGGCCAGCTTGGTCTACAGAGTGAGATCCAGGACAGGTACAAAAAAAAGAAAGAAGGAAGAAAGAAAGAAAGAAAGAAAGAAAGAAAGAAAGAAAGAAAGAAAGAAAGAAAGAAAGAAAGAAAGAAAGAAAGAAAGGGAAAAAAGAAAGAGAAAAGATTATGTTATTGCTCAGAAGCAATTGAGGGATTAAGACTCTTAAATTAACCCATATGTTGGGGATGAAGCTTTTGTATCCCATTAAGCTGTGATTATTTGTACATTTTTTAAAGGTTCCATATAGTACAGGAATTACCAATTATTATATTGTGTTGGTAATTACTTTTATGATTCATAGAGAATCCAGATTATCAATCTGGTCATCATTGTGTTCCATTCTTAATAATCAAGCCTTTCTCAGAGTAATGTGGTGGTGAACATCTGCAATCCCAGCATTCCAATTGGGAGCTTGAAGCCAGGCTGAAAACATGCTAAGAGATTGTTTCAACAAAGAAAGAGAAAAGAAGGAAGGAACAAATAAAGGAATGATTGAAGGAAGGAAGAGAGAGGGGGAGAAAGAGGGAGGGAAAGGAAAAAGGATGAGAGGAGAGAAATGGGAAAGGCAGAAGAAGGGAACTGAGAGGATGAGAGGAGAAAGCAGACAACAGGGATCATGGAGGTGAAGGAGATGGGTCAATTGTAGAAACATTTTTACTAGCAAAATTTAGAAAAAAAAAATAGATGTCTATTTTACCTCATAAAAACCCGAATCTTCCTAGTGTTGCAAACAGTGTATTGTTCAGCTCTTTATATAGCCTCAAAAACATAGAAAATATATATTATAATATCAAATATCACCGTTGATAACAGAAAGAACATGATTATAGGTCAGTTCCAGAAAGAGTAATCCTGAGTCTCCTTATCAGTCATGTTACACTTCTTATCTGATTGAATTTTGTGGATGATTCCTTTAAATATGTGAGGTTCCATCTTAGTTAAAGGCTGACTTTATAAAATACAGGAACTTTTATCAGATTGTTTAGGATCCTGTAAAATTATTTGTATTAAATGTTGTGTAAGCAATGAGATCCCATAAGAAATTCAAAAGCTATCTGCTGTGCTTTGTAATATCACCTTAGGTAATGAACACAAAGTAGATGGCATTTCCTAGACTGGCACAGAAGCCCCAAGAATTCTCAAATACTTACAGGATGGTATTTATTTTCCATATTTCTTTTCCAAAGTTTCAACTTATGATTACTGTGATCCTCTGGAGCATTTTAATTAGCTTCTGACCAGCTTCTCATCTTCATCAGTATCTTGATTCAATGTGTTGACTGGCTGTTGCATGATTTAAGTAAGTGATTCACCTTTACACTCAACCATTCTGTGGTTAAATTCTATTCATGAATGCTAAATATGGTGTTAAAAATCAGAATCTTTTGTAAAGAAGAATAGGATATAAATAATGTTATGCATCAGAACTCTTACTCCCTGCCAGGTGTGTGCACCTCCGTGTAGCTCCTCTTCTTTTAAACTTCACATACTCTCTCCTGCTGGACACTACTTCCCCCTTTTACCTCTATGGTTATTTTCCATGTTGATCTTTTCTAGTACCAGCTTGAAATTAAGTATGAACTCATCTGAGCTAAAAATGTATAGCTAGAAACCCAATTCTCCTGAGCTAAATGCTTATTGTGCTTTGCCTCCTAAAAAAAAGCCTCTCATTTCTATCAGATAATCAGTTGTCTCCCAAGCTCATTTATACTCTGTTTTTCCTCAGCAAATTCCAACAAAATGTGGCTGTTCGTGTAAAATTATTAACCTATCTTCTTTTGATGCTTTCAAAACAAATGATCTGCAGGTTGGAGAGCTGAATCAGTGCTTTTGAGCACTGAATGCTGTTACAGAACTCAGGCTTTATTCACAGCATCCTCATGGCAGCTCATACCTATCTTTAATTTCAGTTATGGGAGATCTGATGTTCTCTTCTGGCCTCCACAGGTACTGCGCATGTGGTAAACAGACATAAATGTAGCTAAAACATTCATACATATAAAATTTTCAAAACTCAAAAGCCTGTCTGTAAATACAATTATGCCAGTGAGTGAGACTTGATATGATGCTGTTCCTCCACACCAGGTCAACTATATCCTTGTTGTGTATACCCCTTCCACAACACTGCCCATCACCTAGCACCACTGCTGTAGATATCACTCTGTATAAATAAAATGCTGATTGGCCAGTAGCCAGGAAGGAAGTATAGGCAGGACAAGCAGAGAAGAAAATGCTGGGAAGTGAAAGGCTGAGGCAGAGAGATGCTGCCAGCTGCCGCCACGGCCATGAGAAGATGTTAAGATACTGGTAAGCCATGAGCCATGTGACAACATATAGATTAATAAAAATGGGTTAATTTAAGATAGAGGAACTAGATAACAAGAAGCCTGCCACGGCCATACAGTTTGTCAACAATATAAGTCTCTGTATGTTTACTCGGTTGGGTCTGAGCAGCTGTGACACTGGTGGATGAAAGAGATTTGTCCTGACCATGGGCCAGACATAACTGGAAAAAAAACTCTAGCTATACACCACATTCCCAGATTCATAGAAGCCTACTCTATAGATAACAATTACTTTAAAAGATGTACATGTAATCATTTTTTCAGCTCTGTTTAAAATCTTATTGTGGACTTTTTTCAAACAATGTATAAAATCATTTCATATCTACAACATCCTTAATGAATGTGTTCTTCAAAACGCTTCTATCCTGCCCATAAAAGTGTCCACCTTTCCCACTCCACTTGAAGCATACTATCTGATGCTTCCAAGAAACCACCAAGCTTTCCCAAGAAGCCAGCTGCATGCCCCATGTGATATGTATTCTTTCCAAAATATCTTACCTAACCAAATGGTTCACAAAACTACATCACTGGTCCTCTGAAGCTCATGGGTCTGCCACAACCATCTTATTAAAAAAGAATATCCTTCATAAAGCCTTACTTGGCACATAAAGCCTTACATCGGTCTCTGTTCCTATTGTGCTTAATTACTTTGTTACTCTTCCTATGAGTTACCATCAAATACAATATTGTTACCTTTGATTGTAAAAACTTCTAATAATTTGTATTTGGTGTTACACAAACCCCAGTAGTATGTTGTAGCTTAAAAGATATAATCACAAAGTCATCACCAAATTCATATATTGCAGCATTTTAAAACATATGGTATATCCTTAGTAGCTCCTTACTATGAATCACATGTTAATGTTTATGAGTTTATCTTCCAGAAAGAAATAACAAACATAAATGAATCAGTCCAATAAAGTTAATGTCACAGTTTAATGTTGCTTATGTCACCAAATAAGGCTATAGTGAAAAGTTGTCAAGAATGGGTTTGGAGTAACTGAATAATCAACAGGGAAATGAGTTTTTCAGTTGGATGGCTTCCGTGCAACTGATTCTTCAAAGCCTAGCTAAACCCTCTTCAATGCAGTCATTACTGTAAACCTCAATAAGTTCCATCCCTGGATTTTATATTTCAAGCAGTTCACACTTAAAATTGCATGATACTATGCAATGAAAACTAAATTTGGTAAAATTCCCTTTTCATATTTTCTGAGAAAAAAAGGTTATGGTATTTGAGCTCAGTAATTAAAACAAATATATTTTTTCTAAATTCTTTGAGGCTATATTTAAGGATTTATACAGTAAGACATAAATTGGTTATAAAATTTGAAGATAATAATGTTTTACTCAGAACTATATTAAAGGTCTCAATATAAGGATTATTTATATGTCACACTTAGTTTTCATTGCACAGTATCATGCAGTTTTAAGTGTGAATCTGGGTTCCAGCCCTTATGGCTTTTGCTAAAATTTACAAATGGAATGTTCATGTAGTTAAACTAGATTTTGTAGGTTAATTTTCACCTTAATTTATCAGTGCTAAATTTTCATAGTCATTGTTCACTTATTTATTAAGTCTCCCCCACCAAAGTCTTCCTTGTATCTACTGCTTAAATTACTCAAAGCACATGCCTAACTTTTGAGCTACATACATAAAAATTTGAGTTGATCTAAATGGCATACCCTTCCCTTCAAAAGTTAGAAGATAATCATGAGACAGTAAACCACAGAAAAAAAAGACAAATAGAAGATTGATTTCTTTTCATCTGTTACAGAAAGACATATCACAGAACATGTCATACTTGTGACCAAAAGGGGCCTGCAACATACTAGACCAGAAAATGGCAAACATGTCCATAATGACACATGCATAAAACCATTTCTAATCCTATAGCCATGTTGTAAAGACTTAGCTCTTAAGCTCTCTAGAGCTGAGTAGAAATATTCCTGGTCCACATGTGTCTGGGGTGGGGTGAAAGGGAGTTTAGGGAAAGAATGGACATATCAGTTTCTTATTACAAGATTCTTATCTACCTCATTTATCTTATAAAATATAAAGTAAAAGTATTACTACACTAGTTTCTGGAAGATCATCTCCAGAGAAATAAGTTACTACAGCCACTTCCCACTAGAATAATCCAGGTAACATTTAGTTCTCTTCACAATTGTGTTTTTTTTTTCCCCTCTCAGCTTTGGAGGAAAGAAACTGGAATCAAGTTTAGTAAGTGATAGTACTAAACCATTAGTATTCTCATCTATTTTATATCATGTTTATACTCTAAATCAGGTCTTGCTGCTTTCCAGTCAAGCTGTCATCCTCTTGCTCTTTGACAATCATCAACTCACACTACCACTAGACATCTATTGTAGTCAAAAGTGTTCTCCAGTCCCGCCTGGCTCCACCAACCCGCAGCCACTAATAAAATAATCATTCAGAGACTTAATATTATTTACAAACTGTATGGCGTATGGCAGGCCTCTTGCTAGCTAACCCTTATATCTTAAATTAACCCATTTTTATTAATCTGTGTTTTGCTATGTATTCCATGGCTTTACCAGTCTGCCGGCATGTTGCTCCTTTGGTGGCAGGCTGACCTCTCCCCCAGACTACACCTTTCTCTTTCCTGTCTCTCTCCTTGGATTTCCTGCCTACCTCAAAGCTGCCTTGTCATGCGTCAAAGCATCTTACTTATTTGCCAATGGGGACAACACATATTCACAGGGTACAGAAAGATATCCCACAGTACTCTATCCTCTCTACTATGTTACATTTAGATCCACATTTCAAGATGACAATAGAATCCAGCCACAACACAGTGCTCTTAGCTCTGCCTTTTCTGCTCCTCAGCTTTGAGGACCCAAACACATAAGCTTAAAAATCTTACATTCTGCTTTTCAACTCCTGTACATTTCTATTTCCCCTTATTCTTAAACATGCTATGACTTCCAGATGCTTGGGCCTTTCCCTCTCCCTAATGCGTCTACTGAACTCATTCTGCTCTGTAGGCTCTACACACTTTGTGCCATCAGTCTCAGCTTTGGCTTTGCTTATTTAAGGGAGGGTACCTGGCACTGTTCCATCTTAGGGTCTTCTTTCATTTATGCAGGGCTGAATGCATTCATCTACCTCATCATGTGCAGCTATTAGAGTTGTATGCCTTTATGAACTATTTTCTTAAATGTTTCTTCATATTCCTATCTAGCATCTGATATTCCTATCTTACACCTGATTCAAAGCTGTCAAGTGTCTGATGATTACTGCATACCTAGGCTTCTATTATGCCCATTCAATGTATTAGCATGTGTTAAGGGAGTAAATGGCTTATCATTTACCTATTTGAATCATTAACATAATTAACATATATTGATGTCATATTTGTAAATGAACTCTTTACTAGTCATATTTCTATGACCAATATTTAATGTGAAATCAATAAATAATAGAAATACAAAATAGCAAGTTCATCGAGCTATTTCTTGAGGACTGTCCAGTCCTTTGAATTTGAATTTTAAATGCTTTGTTACCTACATTTATACTTAGGATATACAAAAGAAAATTGAAATGTTTTACTGCTAAAAGTATAATAATTGTGTAACATTTCTCTTACCAAAAGCCAACCTTCATGAGCTATAATATTACCAATATAAACTTGAAAATTACTTTCTCGTAGTTCTGAAAAATATAATTATCTGTTTTAGCTGTAAAGTGTAATGTGATTTAGTGTACATGAAATAATTGTATGTAATTTGATAACAAAAAAAAATGTTGTAGGAATGTGAGTTATTGGATTTTTGGTGAAGAACACCAGTAATGACTCATAGCAATAAAACTTTGGATGAAGAAGTTTCTGAGTCAGAATGTACTCTTAATTTGCAATAAGTTTTGAAAAATTTTAATATTAGGGCTAAGGATGACTCATTCATTTATCTCCCTCCTTCTCATAGTGAGGCTAGCCTACCCAGCTTCTTATCTGGGATTTCCAGCAATAAACACAATGCTTTCAGCCACTTTTATGGCAATATAATTAACAACTGAGCTTTTAAGTCAACATTTAAATTCAATGGTAAGTATGGCATTTTGTGAAGTTTTCAGCTATATAAAAATTTTTCTTAGACAAATATAAATCAATTGTTAACAATTTAAATTGTTAGATTAGAATACTACTGAAAAAATGAAATATCTGGGGAAAAATCAATACACATAGTATGGACATTTGGTCCACAGAATAAATGCTCAGTATGAATCCTGTCAACACAGCTATATCCACACAGAGATTGTGCACAACCAAATGGTTGCCTCACGCCAGCACTGCTGGCTGTTCATCACAGCCAGTGGCCAGCAGACAAAGGGTAAACTTAGCATCAGCCCTCACTTGTTCTCTGTCTCCTCAGACTTCTTGCTGCTCCAGCCCTTAGTTATTTCCTATGAAAACAGTGATTCTCTTGGTTATTTGCTTGACTGATTTCATCTGAACTGCTCCAAACATGCATTCATATTGTTGCGTTTTTGTCTTTTGTCCTTATACAGTCTACATAGTGCCAGTGCAGAAAATCAAATCTATTTTGCAGATTTTTTGCTCCAAAAATTAAAGTATCATACCCAATTAGTGAGTCATAAGGGATGCTGACAAATACCTCTACTATCTCTAGTCACTTTCCTTTTCTTACCCAAAGGCTTTCATCCATTGTGTGTCTGAAATACCCTTATTTTTCTATTAGGGACTGCATTTGGCAAGGACATTACAAAATAATTTACTGAGAAAATAGGTAACATGAGGCATAAACCTTTTTAGACTATTAGTTCTCTAGTGTAGACTTCAGTGTAAGGATGAGACCTCCTTGCCACCCTTCTTGCCAACCCATGGTCTTGGAATAAGACAGTTTCTGAACTTATCAAGGGAATTATTAGCACCATCATGTAGGATACTTTAAGTCACCATTGATAATTGTTCACTGTAACTTTACTCTAACCTAGTTTTATCTAAATTTAACATTCTTTAAGTTGCAGTTATATTTTTTATGTCATTTGACATCCTGACACCCTCCTTTAGCTGACTTTATCACATTTATCTCCATAATCTTTACATAGTATATCTCATTTATGGACTCTCTTTGCTCTTGGTAACACTGAAATCCCAGCTTTATCTCTGTCACTATGATGAAACTTCTATCTGGAGCATCATCAGGCCCTTCCAAGAAAATTTACTTAATAAAACAAACAGGAACTTTTCAGAGTTTTTTTTTTTTTCAATTTCTAGTTTCTAACACAAAAATCCTACCCACCACTTCCCCTGTTGCATTTCCCAGCCAGTGTTTCTGAATCCCTTATACTCAGTTCCTATATGCAAAATTCGTAATGGCTGCATTCCTCAAGAAAGTTGCATTTGTACTTTATTTCTGAGTTTTATTGTCTCAATGCCTCTTTAATTTATGTGTTATTGTTTTCTGAGACTAAATCCAGAACCAGACCCAAGAGTACTATGAGTATTGCAAACAAAAGGTCAAACGAGAACTTCTAGGAATCTCCTTCCTCTGGTACTAATCTAATACCAACAGCTCTCTGTCCAGCATTGAAATCCTTTCCTAAAACTGACCACGCCTAACATACATTACCAATTTCAATAACTTTTCTTACATACATTTATTTATATAAAGTTTGGAGAGTGCTATGTTTGGTATATTTAGAGAAATGAATAGTATCCCCCATATCAAGAAACTCCTAAAATTTTAGTAAAATTATTTGTACTAAATTTAAAAGTACACATGTGTGTAATTTAACAATATGGAACATCAGAAGAAAAAGGCACATGAATGGTACCTGTGACTCTCAACATAAAATCTGCAATCAATGACCTCTGGTTTTATATGGAGGTCATGTAAGATTTGTCCCAGTTAGCAACATGCAAAGAACACTTGTAGCCGCATTGGTGCCCCTGCCTTGGCAAACATACCACAGGGCACATGGATGGCTCCAAATGAGGTCCAATAGAAAGGCAGGCAATAGTCACTATTGTGGCGAGTTCTTACTTTATGATCTCAACTCAAAACATTAGTGTCAAAGGCAAAGAGGTTGATTTTGTTTCCTCCGTTTAAAATTCCTGTTCATGATAAATGAGACTATATAAGATTATATAAGATGAAGAAAATAAAGATCACAAATCACCATTATGAAAAAAAATGTTATGTATGTCAAAAAAGTATACCTTTCTTTCTTTTTTGTCCATTTTGCTTCTGTTTTCTATGATTAGGAGAGTCAGAAAGGCAACTACTGAGGAATTTTTCAATTTATTTTCCAAAAACAATGTAACAAAGAATACTATTGTCTTAATTTTTGAACTATTTGATGTTTACTCCTTGACAATTTCATACATGTATGTTACACTGATTATACATATCCATATAGATTCAAAATAAGCAGCAAATCAATTAACATACAGTTTAATTTCCAGTTTAGAAGCATCACTACTAATATTACAATAAATGAATACACTTAATTTATTTCCTGAAAGAAATTCAATGTAACTATTGGTAGTTCTACTAGAAAAACACATAGAAACCAGTTTAACACATACTCAGGAAACACCAAAAATTAGGGTATATTAGCCATTAAAGAAAATTTTTCTATAAATTATATGTACTAGATTTCTTTAAAATTTATGTGTGGAGAAAATAATGACAAATATACTGTTTCCACATAAATAAATAATATATGAATGTACATAGCTTCTAACTGTATTATGCATACAATGTCCTGCTAGAGAAATACTTAAAAGAGGATACAAAAAGAAAATCTGAGAAGATACTAAGTTTTCACATGAAATTTCCATACCCTTTCAATTTGTTAACCATCTCCCTACCTGACAATCTCCTCTGCCTCTCTACTTTCTACTTTTAACACTTTCCACACCAGTATTAAGAAGAATTTAGAGAGAGAAATCTGGCATGGCTAGAAAAAAACTGGTCTCATAAAACATGAGTTATTAAGCAACACATCCAGTGCTAGGAATGAAATAGCAGCTCCTTAACAGCTCTTAGTACTGGTGGCATCAGAAATCCCCAAAAGATTACAGGCTCTTACCACTTTCCTTGGTTGCTGGCCAGAAGATGAAAAGCCCTTACTGCTAAAGATACCACATTGTGTCATTTCATCATATAGAGAAATCAAACTGTAGCTGATAGATGGCCCTCCCATGCTCATTAGTTCACAAAGTCCCTGAAGGTATTATGCAGTTTGCTTGAGGGAGGAAAGTATCAACAGTCTTTCCCAGATGTGAACCCTACAAAAGGCAATACCAAACTGCCAGGGAAAAACATACTCACTTATGCAATATTGGTACAACTGTTAGAGGGGTAACCAATATCTCTCTGACTGCATTTGAATTCTGATCCACAGGACAAAATCTGTGTGGTACTTTAAACCTGGTCAGAAATGAATGAACTGTAAAGTGGTAGGTATTAGGAAGGAATGAAAACTGTTGTTTGCTAAGTCAATATTGAATTAAAATTAATAGATAAAATGACATTGTATCAAGTGGTGGTCTTCCAAATATTTATGTTTATACCTAGAGATAGATGTTACTCTGAGCCTTAATAAGAGAAGCCTGTATTACAGTGAATTATGGTGAATGCAGAGGCTGCAGGTCACCCACACAAGGTGATAAATGAGTGCTTAGCCATAAACAAGACATTCATGCCATCCCTTAAAGACTCAGAAAATATTGCAGAAAGGACCAGAAGGAATGTACTAGCAGGAAGATAGGGAAAGGGGTTTTAAATGCAGTTCTCTGAGAGAAATACACTCATTTCAATCATAAACTTATAGCAACTGCAGATGCCTGATACAGGTCTGCACAGGAATGTGTCCAGCAACAGTTAGGTATGCAAAAATGATGCACTCTCAAGGCACTAACACTTTTAAACTGTTTGCTAAGGACAGACTCAGTGATGGGGAAAGTTGTGTACTCACTGGTGACCCCAGGAGCCTCCAATGGAGAGTCCTAGTTCACTGATCACACAGATAGCTCAGGTTAAACTAAATGGGTCTAAACACAACAGTCATGAAACTTGGAGAAAGAGAGGTATGGATGTAGGGGGTTGATAGAAAAAGAAGATGAGGCATGGGACACAATAACCAGAATACATGATATATATGTGTGAAATTGCTAAGAAGAAGAGCAAGCTATAAAAAAGGGGAATTTTTTAAAGCCTTAAAAATACAAGGTAAATGTTGGAAAGTTTTAAAAGAGAATTTATTTTAAAAAAATGGGGAGATGGTGGTAAGAGATGAAATATTAAGACCAGTGTAAAACACAGGTTTACAGGGGAAGGCTTCTTTCTTTCTGGAAATCAGTTTCAATTTCCTTGGATTTCTAGAAGTTAGTGCAAGAGAACCACAAAAGCCACAATATGAATGTAAATGTAAATACTGTGGTATGTTTCACAAGTCCGTTTCATGATATTTCCACAGCAAAACCCTGAAGACCCATTTTGTAAGAATAATATGAAGTGAAGTTCAGTGTCAAATGAAAAGAGTTCAAGTATATGATTTTCCCCCAGAATGGCAGAGTCAATAATAATTATTTTACCTCCTAAAGGAATGGCCAGGGCAATTCTGATGTTAATAATAGATAAGCACTCACCGCACACTGGACTCTGTGCTGAGAAGTCATAGATTGTGTTCCCCATTACAGCCCTAAGAAGCAGAGGTACTACAGACCCAGAAACTCTTAGCTATAATTCTGAAATCCAAATACATTATAAAAATGACAGGCTGCTTTTGTTATTTCTTATTTCATAATCTTGGTACAAAAGCCCTTTTCAGAGCCCAAAACTGACCAAAGAGAGATGAAGGTGTACATCATTCCTTCCTGTGAGGGTGACTGATAACACATTTCATCACAGAAGTTATAGGCTGCTTCTGTGACATCTCCAGTTGTTGCATATCATACAGATGTGTAACTGTCTTTCAGAAATTTGTCTGCTCCAAGAAACTCAGAAGTACATTTAACTTGTGTTTTGAAGTACATCTTATCAAGACAATAAGAGAAGCAAGATCAATGTCTCAAGTGTGCTGGAGATACGACTTGAAATCAAGTATAACTAGATAACACTCAGTACATACCAATATGTGCTAAAACATAAATTAGTTGTCACCACAACCCATTATGTACATTGCCTCTATTTAAAAAAGTTTGTCTCTAGTAGAATATCAATTTTGTTAAATCAGATATCTTATCTTTGTTTCAGTTTTGAGTCCCTCATATCCAGAATGGCATTCATCTGATTTACTATATACAAACTACATGTGCTATACTTTTCCACAAATGGATAGACTGACCTTTCAGCAATGATTTGTAAGACAATGCCTTACAGTATGTTGAAAGCATAGCTTTTTAGCATGGATGCCACTCTATGCTGATAGTTATGTCTCCATGCATTGATACTAACAAAGATTGCAACACTGGATATTTCTTGTGACAGGAGGCAGTTTAAATAATCATGCAGAAGATCAGGTAACTTCATACACACATAATCTGAAGCATGGTCAAGAACAAATAAATTCTTCCCAGAAAATCCCTGCACAAAGCTTAGTGGCATGGTGAAGAATATGGGCATAATCACTACAGTTTGGGAAAGGAGCTGCCTCAGGCTTGGGTATGTCACTTACATTTTCATTAAATGATTTTGAGTACTCTGAATGAGTATTTACCAAGACATTCCCTCTTTACCAGATTAGAAAAATGTCAGAGGAAAGCCAGTAAAACATGAATGCTTCCAAAAAATGAACCAGAAAAGAACAGTGCCAATTGTAGACAGGCTGGGCCTTCTGGAACAAAGTCTACCTATGGCAGTTGCCAGTCTCTCCTCTTCACAAGTATATGTGCAGTGGCTTAAAACCTGACTATGTAAGAAGGAATCTTATATTCATTTAAATAGATTATTGAACAAAATTCATGTATTTGCAGTATATGTTTCACTGTATCAGTCATGGATATTTGAAATCAAAGTTCTAAAATATTCAGTAGTATTAAATTTTAAAAATGTAAAGAAACAATTAAGTCATTCATAAGGATATATATATATATAGATAGATAGATATTAGACTATATGTCAATCTAGAATTAATATCTAGATTCTAGAAATATGTGTCCCAAATATATAGCCTCTGTACTAACGAAAACACAAGAGGACAAGAAGACTATGGACCTCAACCCTCCAAAATGTTTAGTTACATGCAGCTCTGCTTTGACCTGTTCTGACCATGGCCAATAATGGAGACATCAGCAAAGCTTCCCAGCACAAGCAATGCCCTGCCCTGCCCTTCCCAGGGTTACTGTAATTTAAAATCCAAGCTGCTTTATCCCCTGTTCCATTTCAAGCCTCACATGTTCTTTTCTGATCTTCTATCTACCTGATAAAGCCTTTTTATTCATCTCTCAAGGATAAGTAGACAATGTCTAATGCTAGCACATTGGACAAGAAATAATGTCGACCTCCAACAGAACACGCTCTACAAATTAAAGGGGTCACATCAGAAACTGAAACTTCCAGTTTGCAAAATTATTTTCTGAGTTGCATGCCTTTCATCCTGTCATTTCTGTGAGGTCTTGTTTCTAGCTAAAATCTACCCAGAGAACTCTCTGTGTCAAACAATCATATTCTCTTTATCTTGGGACTGACAACATCTAAGATGCATGTGTTGGTGAATAAAACAGGAAGAGGCAAGCAAAAAGGATACTGTTATTTAGAGATACTTCTAATTTTTCTTTGAAAGAAATGTCTTCCTATTCGTAGTTTGAATATTCGGTCACAGTTTGATAATCTGTATGCTCTTGGCATTGACCTGTAATTCATTCAAACTTTATTTTTCAGTGGGTACAAACAATTACAGGGTACTCACATACTCATTAGTCATAATCATTGGGATATTTCCCTTTACACATGCAGACACAAAGTTACATGTAGATACTATCCCACCAGCCTCTAAAAGTGCCCCTGTATAGAACTAAGGCCAGAGAAATTTTGCATAATAGACCATAAATGCCTCCCTGGCTGTGGTTGGCTTCCAGTCTCCTCTATTCATGAAACTGCTTTTCAAACCATTAGATTCCTTTTCAACTAGTTAGCTACGAATGCCAGTATCAACAACACATCAATTGTGCCTGGCTGTGAAGAGGATGAAAAATAGTTCTCTTATTTTAAAATCCACATGTCACAATAATTTCACAATGATAAGACTTGGAATTTTTTTTTAAATAAAAACAAAGTATATTTTTTAAAAAAATATCAACACTACCAAAACAAACAAAAAATGACAGAATTAGAAGTAGAAAAACAATTAGCTTTATATCCTCTTCCATAACTCATGTCCCTTACTATCACTTGGTGCTTCCTTATCCCCTAATATTTAGCCTTCCCTGATCTATTTTCTACATATTATATCGTACCCACACGTACATTTAATTGCAAAAGTACATATATCAATGGCTAGATTCTGTATATCAGGGAGAGCATGCAGTTTTTTTCTAAGACTATGTGATCTCACTTAATATTATAAATATTTTCATAAAAATCTTAATTGAGGTAAAATCTTTTCAAAGTTGCCTGCCAACCAACCACCAAATGACCTTATCTTCCTTATCTTTACTATCATAGTGTATGCCAAATCTGTTCTTTCTGTTAAGATCAAAACAGGAAAAGAGTCTTTTTTTTTTCTCTTATTTTTCTACATGTGACAATGGAAAAATTGGTGGGTTTTTGCAACTCTTTTCAAAAATGTACATGCATTTATTATGAGGTGAGTGCTGGATCTGGGAACAGGAATATAAATAGTTTGATGACTGTGCTCATGATCAAAGCATTAAACTCTGGAGACTTTGCTGCAGGAACGGAGAAGTGGTAACATCTGAACTATAGTTTTCAAGGAGAGCCAACAAATTCTACCATTTATCAAGATTTAACTTTAAAAATAAAGAATTTTTTATAGGTATCATAGGTTATAAAGAGAAAAAAAAGACTTGGAATTTTATGTTATGAATGAAATATGGAAATTGTTGGGATGTTAATTTGCAAGAAAATTAATAATTGGCATGAAAACTACTTAATTATGGAATACTAATCATGTCTTCACTTGCTACCCCCAAAGAAAATTTAAAACTGGACTGTTGAGTAGGAAAGAATTCAGATGTGTATCCAGATGCATAAGGAGACACAGTCTTCTTCTGAAGGTCAAATTCACATCTTCCTTGTTCTTGTCTGTTACTCAAGCCACCAACACCAAAATTGTTTCCAACATCTGTTATCCTTAGAATAGTGAACAATGATCATACTTGTTTGAACTTTCACTTTAAGCATTTCTTAGACTAAAGTTCTCATATTTATAAGACTACAAGTGCCACAGTCATTTCTAAAATACAAAGTATCAATTAATAAGATTGTATGATATTACAGTCAATTAATTTTCTTTAATAATTTGAGATGGTAATACTGAAATTAGTAGACATAGGGTCTCATGAAAGTTTTTTCATGTCTATTATTTTTTTCTATTTCTGAATAAACCTTTGACCTATTTTTTTTTAATTTGAGGGTCAGGCTATTTTTATCAAAATCAGGACATTTTCCCTTATTAATATAGAGATATCTAAATAAATTAAAATATAAAATACTGCCCACTCTTTTAAGAGACAGAAAACATGAAAATTAGTCATCCACCATAGTAAAAAAGAGAACACAAATACCTGAACATCTCAACTAGCCAATCACATTTATTTTTTACTTTATTGATTTTTCTTTTTCTTTATTGTTCTTATCAAAATCTGTAATTACCCAATTACTTATGTAGCTATTATTTCAATGTCAGTCTCTAATAGAATGTCAATTTATAAGAGCAGATTTATAGTAATGAATATATATATATAACTAGTATTTGTAGACAAAAGTACTGTTCTAGGAGTAGCTTTTAATGCTTTAAATATATTACCTTGTTGAAGTCTCCTAACAGGGATAACCAATAATTACTAGTGCTATTTATACTAAATCCAATGGGAGAAAGAAGCTAATGAACTAGTCTAAAGTCTAATTGCTAAACAGTCTGAAGGCATCTGTCAAACCTGTGTCAGCCCTCTTAGGTAAGCTGAGTGTCACAGACATAAAAAGTTTTGTCTAAACTCCAGTGTCACTGCTCAATAACAGTAAGGTAGAAAAACTACTTGACTCTGTTTCTGTGAGTGTGTGTATACATGCATTTGTGTGTGCATGTCTGTATGTGTGTGTTTATTCACAGTGGTTGCTTGATATATTTAACTTTAAAATACTTTGTATACACTATCTAATTGTTGATAAAAATAGAGTGACTCACTATATATAAATATCCAGGCCTGAAATTATGCATTCTTGCATTCTTCAATTACTGGTACCCAACAAATAATTGTGGTGCTCATAACATGGGACATTACTGTAAAATCTATGTAGGATGAGCTTTATTTCTTCATTTTTTCCCTTGTCTCTTCTTTACTGATAAATTACAAATGACTTCTTTGCAGAAGTGTATTAGGAAACATAAACAAACTACTAAAAGTTGATACATAAGTCTGACTCTCTGATGTCAGATTAGTTCAGAAGTGAAAGAATAGCTATGGTAACCTCTGGACTACAGTGCACGGAGGAGCTCACAACAGCTGGAGTTAATTACACCAGACCTGCACATGATCATTTAAACCCAAAATGGATCAGGGTGAGGCTCTGAAAGCTCTACCCTTAGCAGTGGAACTATTGGCAATTGGTGCCTGCTAGGACAGGAAGATTTACTTTTCTTTGGGGAGGTGATGACTGATCACCTACTCCACTGGATGACAACACAGTGATTTATATATAGGCCACACTAATTGAACTCAAAGAGTAAACAAATAGAAAACATTGAGTTGATAGAGAGGTGTTATGGAATGTGAAACAGTACATACGATCAAGAGACCTTGTATACATGTATGACATGTTCAGAGAATATTTTAAGGGTGAAAAGATAGTCCACTCAATGAAAGAAAATTCTTGCTAATTATATCTTATTTTTTTAAGTAAATTTATTTTACAACATCATTTAGTTCAACATAATAGCCACAGATTCCCCTGTTCTCCCACTCTCGCCCCCCTCCCCCTCCCCTCACTCCACCCCCCACCCCACCTCCTCCAGATCAAGGTCTCCCCAGTGAGGCTACCTGGAAAACGAGACCCTAAAAAAGACACGGAGAAATGGATGAGATCTACATGAACAGCCTGGTCATGAGTGGGAACAATGAAGGGCAACGGTCGAGGGAAAGAGAGTGGGAGATCCTAGCTGGATCAAGAAAAGAGAAGGAGAACAAGGAATAGGAGACCATGGTAAATGAAGACCACATGAGAAGGGGAGGAAGCAGAGAGCTAGGGAGGCCCACAGAGATCCACAAAGATACCCCCACAAAACACTGCTGGCAATGGTCGCGAGAAGGCAGGAACTGACCTACTCTGGTGATGGGATGGCCAGACACCCTGTTAGTTGTGCCATAAACCCCATCCAAGGAAGGTCTGAGGAATCTGGATGCAGACATCCATGGCTGGGCCCCTGGTGGAGCACTGGGAGTCTAATTAGTGAGAAAGAAGAGGGTTTATATCTTATTTTTTAAAGCATACAAAAGACTCAAATTTTAAGAGTAAAATAAAAATAATATACAAACCAAAAATGTTACCAATTATTTCAATAGCTGTTTCTCTAAGGACACATGAAAAGGGACCAGTTAAGAACCTGAAACGGCCGGGCGGTGGTGGCGCACGCCTTTAATCCCAGCACTCGGGAGGCAGAGCCAGGTGGATCTCTGTGAGTTCGAGGCCAGCCTGGGCTACCATGTGAGTCCCAGGAAAGGCGCAAAGCTACACAGAGAAACCCTGTCTCGAAAAACCAAAAAAAAAAAAAAAAAAAAAAAGAACCTGAAACGATCCCCAACATCACCAGCCTGTTGAGAAGAAGACTGAAACTTCAAGGAGATGCAGTTTCTGACTCAAATGGCCAACAATATCAGTAAAGACACAGAACAATGCAAACCTTCATGCATTAGCCATCAGGTGTAAAATGATATATTGTGCAAGAACACAGACTGTTCCTCAAAATATTAAGTACTGATATCACATGCTTCCACAAAACCAAACCATTTCATTCCTAGGACTAAGGCAAGAGAATTGAAAATATGAAGGCCCATAAAAATGGTACATAAATGTTTACAGAGGTATTATTCATAATAGTTGCCAAAGAAATAAGCCAAAGTCTCACCATAATGAATGAAGTTCACACTTGCTTATGTGATTTTTACCATGAAGTAGCAATAGAAAGAAATGCTACTATATAAATGAACATCTAAAACACTTTACTTATTAAAATAAAGCAATCAGAAATGACTGCGTGCTATATAATTATATTCATGAGGCATAACCAGAATAAGCAAATACATGAAAACAAAGAGACTGGAGCACGGGATGAATAGAACATGACAGCTGATGGGCTGGGATCTTTTCTAGAAATAACTGTTTTCTAAAATTATATAGTGAGAGCTCCACTACTGATGATATTCTATGAACCACTGAACTGCACAAATTAGTACTTAACTTTAAGGTATGGAAATTGTACCTCAACATATCTGTTATTGAAAATAAGTAAGCCACATTGTTACCTACAATAACTGTATCTATAACAGTATATTCATTTGAGTTTTATTTTCCAGTATTATAAAATGACCCGATAAGAGAGCTTTAAATTTTCTAGTTCTGAAATTGTAATCACAACAAAATAGTAGAATTCACAGAATTCAAAAATTACAAATTGATGCATATGTACAGAAGTATTTATGTCTTGTCATTTTGTTACAAGATAAAACTTGGTAGCCCTGGGTGATCTCCAATTCATGGGTAATTTTCCTATCTAAGTCTACTGAGTGATGGCATTCCAGATATGAGCTACCATTGCCTGACTCAGTAAGGAGATTAGATTTTGTTATTGTTTTTGTGCTAATGGGGGCTGAACCTAGGGCCTTGTGCCTCCTATATAATTACTCAGCCACTGAGCCCCACACCTAATTCTTTATGCATCATTCATAGGCTCTATGTTATATATTCTACATTTACATGCTATAACTCAATTACTTGCTTTTATTTCGTCAAATGTGATATGAAATTATTACTTAAACTTATACCTTTACAAAATTTGCCCACTGAACTTATGGGCAGGTGACAAGAGTTTTGTCTAAGACGGTGAGAGTGCCATTTCAAACCTGCCCCTAAGCATAGGGTTTGACTACATAATCATCTTAGCAGTGTGTCTGTAGGTTGAATAGACAACAGTGTTTCATTGGCTGGAAGGATCATCATGAAGCTTGTGAGATAGCAAGGCTGCTAATGCCTGGGGAGAGCAGAGAGCAGTGGAGCGGATCAGTGTAATGGTGTCAGTGTGCGAAGGGAAAGGACAGCCGAGAGAGTATACACTCTCATGTGACCTGTTTCACAATTCTGAAAAGAGCCTCATGCCTTCAGGCTATTATGATGTACTCTTCTATGATACCATAATGTGTAGAAATGACCTGAATCACAGAGATCCCCATGATGTACACTAAGGGTCCTTTTCTAAATGCCATGTTTATTCATTTTCTTTCTTTTCATGAAACTATGATGTACATAGCTCACAGTATCTGAAAGAACAGTATTTTTGTCTCTTGATAAACAAAATATAATTATAGTTTTAAATGAGAAAAGTTCAAGTGATCAAGAATCAATGCAAGATATAATTTTTGAGTTGTATTGGGCACCAGGGCAATGTCTGATAGTGTCACCATTCTCACACAGCTATCTCTCTAGTGTATTAAGGCAGCTCACCTCTCCGCATAAAGATTGGCTAATAAGTGAGGTATATAACAATTTCTCTTTTTTAATAATGTGTTTAGAAATCACAATCATGACTTCCAGTTCTCTCTCCTAAACATCTCTCACAAGCATCTATTTCTCTTTACAGGCCTCTGTGATGAACTCCTACTCCCTTAATTGGAACCCAGAAACTTCTTATGTTTTCAAATAAAAGAGTCCATGCACTGTTATTCAAGATCTTTTGTCAATCTTAGAAATCTTCATATATTTCTCTTCTGAAGGAAAACAGTCAGATTTTTTTTTTTTACTGGCAGTTTATTCTCTCAGCACTTTAAGCGTTTCTTCCCAATCCATGGGTTCCTGTTTATGAGTTTTCTGCTATGGAATATGCTGAAAGCCTTTTGGAATTTCCCTTTCATATTAGGAGTCATGTTTTCCTTGTTCCTTTCAATAGTCTTCTTTGTTACTTTTTCTTTGACCATTTCACACACATGAATTTTAATCATTTTTAACCTCATTCCCTGTCTTATCCACCTCTTCCTTTATTCATGTTAAAATGCATTTTATACATCTTTGCATGTCAACAATAAAAATCTTCATCTTATCTACATATTATCTCATTATTAGTATACACTAATGAGATTTACCTTTACAAACTGCAAATTATCTCACTATTACTGCACATTAATGTGCTTTACCTTTTAGGCTCATTCAAATATTGACCATTTCAAACAGAGCTGCAAATGAATGTTTGAACATATTTAGTGTGTGTACCATTATATCTGTACAATAAAGTCTTCAAGGACAGGGAATTGCATACATTTAGATGTATCCCTACTCTGTATATGTACTTGTACTATATGTGATGAATGTATCTTTGTGTGTGCACTTGTACATTTGCACATGTAGTGGCCAGAGATTGATAATGGATGATGCTACTCTTCTTCATTCAATATCCACCATGTTTTTGAGACAGAGTCTCTCCATGATCCTGAAAATTACCCGTTTGTTAGATTAGGCCTTTATCCATGGGAAGCCATCTGTCTATGCCCCTTCCCAGGAGTGTGTCAGGTACATTTAGGACCACCATGCCTGGCTTTCACATGGGTTCCCATGATTGCAGGGTAAATACTTCACTAACTGAGGCATTTCCATGCACCTCCTTATTTCTAGAGAACCTCTATTGGTATGCAATGTGCACATGGAAGTCCTGTTTTGAAAGGTCATAGAAGACTGAATATGCATTGTGATGATAACCATTATCAGTTTCTCTTAGTCATCCTTAATGCAAAGTTGTGCCAAAAAGTAGAAATCACTTCTACTTTTTGCCTAATTGTGAGTCTTAACTTACCATGCACCCATAATTATGTGAAACACCCTATTTTATTTGTTTTTTCTTCTTATAGTAATATTTCCCCAAATTTTAGAAATGTGTTTCCCTTATTTTAATGAAGAGATCAATTAGAATTGTGACTTTTATGAGACTTTCAAAAATTTAAATACATTTTACTTTATGAGCCAATAGTCCTTGTACAGATAATATTTCTAAAATACCTAACATTCTTTTCTTATTGTGTGGTGATTACAATAGTGTGTTTAATTTTGTATTTTTTCTATAGACCTTTAGAAGACCTTCAAAATAATAAATTTTTGCAACTGTGCTCATGTTTAACTGTCTTTGAGTGAAATAAATAAGCATAGTCTAGTTTTTGACCCATGATTTAGAATGGGAAGAATTCACTGCAGACACAGAATTGATCAAAATGCTGTAAATGACTGTGAGTGCTCAACCATAATGATGCATCTTTATTAAGCCCCCTGCCAAGGCTAATGGAATATCCCCAATGAACAAATGGAAAGAAAAAGAACATAAGAGCCAGAAGATGAGAAGGAAGAGCTGACTGGTGGAAATGACATGGCTACTCCATTGATGATCTCATAGTAGGTGTGAAGCTCACAAGGCCTTGCCTGTGACTCCAGAGCTATTGTCAATGGATAGCTGCTGTAGGAGGAAGAAACTTCCTTGTGGGAGTAGCCAATGTTAGTTGGTCCATGATTCAGTGAATAGTCCCCCATCCAGGCGCATATGGCAATCACTAGGTGGACTTAGTATTTTATTGGAAGAAAAAAAAAGGAAGAAGAAAAAGAGGAGGAGATAAGTTTGGGAGCAGGTATGTTAAGGAACCTTTGATGATGAACAGTGATGTGGAAGCAAAAGCTGAGTAAACCCTTTTATCCCCAATTTTCTTTGGGCATGAAGTGCCATAACAGCAGCGGTGACCCTAAGATATGAAGTCATATTTCCAGCTATGTAGCAGACCATGAGCTCCACCCTTCCTCTCTTTTCTGCCCCTATCTCCAGTAGATCACACAGCATTTCTTCTCCATCCTACCTCTCCACTCATCCTTAATCCAGGGCCCAAATGAACAGGGAACACTGGCCAGTAGCTTTACAAAGCCACAGTCATGCTGATATCCAAACCTCATAAAGATCCAACAGACAAATAGAAATACAGAACAATTTCTCTTATGAACATAGATGCAAAAAATTATCACTAAAATGCTTGCAAACAGACCAAGAACACACCAGAAAGATAATCTACCATCATCTAATATGCTTCATCCCAGAGGTGCAAGAATTGTCTAAAATATGTAAATTGATAATGTATTCCACAATATAAATGAACAGAAAGACAAAAACACACAGTCAACTCATTAGATGTAGAAAAGAATTTTGACAAAATCCAACCCCTCCACTATAAAGTCCTGAGGAATTTAGGGATTCAAGGGACACATCTCAACAAAATAAAGGCAGTGTACAACAAGCCCATAGACAACATCAATTTAAATTAAGAAACTTTCAAAGTAGTTCCACTAAAATAAAAAACAAAGACTAAATTGTCTGTTCTCTCCCTTTCTATTTAAAATAGTACCTGAAGTCTTAGCTAAAGCTATAGGCAACTGAAGCAAATCAAGAGAATGGAAATCGGAGAGGGGGAAGACAATGATAGTTATACATATATGACCAAAAACATCCCACCAGCAAGTATAAGTGACCCCCCCAAAACTCTAGTAGAAAACTCCTATAGTTGATAAACTCCTTCAGAAAAGTAGCTGGATACAAATTTAACTCACAAAAGTCAGTAGCCTCTCTATGTACAAATGACTAATGAACTGAGAAATAAATCAGAAAAAAAAAACACCTTTTGCAATAGCTTCAGATTACATACAATATCTTGGGATAACTCTAACAAAACAAGTGAAAGACTTGTATGATGAAAACTTCAAGTCATTAAAGAAAGAAATTGAAGATGGTGTCAGAAGTTGCAAAGATCTCCCATGTTCATGAATCATTAAGATAAATACATAATAAAAATTTTCATCCTACTAAAAGCAATCTATAAATTAACTGTAATCCCCACCAAAATTCCAAAAACTTTTTCACAGACCTTGAAACCACAATTTCCACCTCCATGTGGAAACACAAAAACCCAGGATAGGTAAAAATTGTTTAATGAAATAACTGCTGGATGTATCACAATCCCTGCTTTCAAGTTATACTAAAGAACTATACTGATAAAAACAGCATGGCAGTGGCACAAAAAGAGACACATTGGTCAATGAAATCAAAATAAAGTCCTAGACATCTATGGAAATCTGATTTTTTATGAAGAATCTAGAAATACAATTGGAAATAGACATCTTCCACAAATGGTGCTTGTTAAATAGCAGGATTTCATGTAGAAGAATCTAAATAGATCCATACTTATCACTCTACACAATACTCAACTCCAAATGGATCAAAGACCTTAACATAAAACCAGATAAGGTAACCTGATAGAAAAAAAAAGTGAGAAAAAGGCTCTAATACATTGGCAAAAGAAAGGGCATTATAAAAAGAACAGCATTAACACAGATACGAAGATCAACAGCTAATAAATGGGACCTAATAAAACTGAAAATCTTCTGAATGACAAAGGACACTGTCATTCAAACAAAGCAGCAGCCTACAGAGTGGGAAAAGATTCTTACCAACTGCACATCCAATAGAAGGCTAATATTGAAAATGTATTAAGAACTCAAAAAACTGGTTATCAAGCAAACAAATAACCCAATTAAAATTGGGGTACAGATGTAAACAAAAAAGAGGAAACTCAATCATCTGAGAAACACTTAAAGAGGTGTTCAACATCCTTAGTCCTCTGGAAAACAGAAATCAAAACCACTTTGAGATTTTATTTTACATCCATCAGAATGGCTACGATAAATAAAGCAAGTGACAGCTTATCCTGGTGGGGATTTAGAGTAAGAGGAACATTCATCCATTGCTGGTGGGAGTGAAACCTTGTTCAGCCACTGTGGAAATCATTGTGGTCTTTCCTCAGGAAAATGGGAATTGATCAATCTCATGATATCACTATAATACTCTTTCGCATATACCCAAAGCAAGCTTCACCCTATCACAAAGACACTAGCTCAAACATATTCATTGTTGCTCTATTCATAATAGCCAGAATTAGGAAACAACCTAGATGTCCCTCAATAGAAGAATGAATAAGAAAACTGTGGTACATTTACACATGGAACATTATTCAGTCCTGAAAGAAAAATGAAATTTGCAAGTAAATGGATGGAACTAGAAAAAAAATATCCTGAGTGAGATAACCCAGAGTCACAAGACAAAAAATGATATGCATTTGCTTATATGAGGATATTATGTGTTAAGTCAGTGATAAGCAAGCTTCACCATAAAACTGTAGTGGTTAGGTATAGAGTAAGTGACAAACCCTTTATTTACAGTGGTGACCTGACTGAAAGGTATGTTAGTGTAATGGTGGTTTGAACATGAAACTATATAGGCTAGGGCTGGGAAGAAAGCAAATACTACTGTTTTTAAAAATGCAATGAAGTGACTCCTAAGGACATTCTGTCATTCTTCTCATAGATAAGTACCTTGCTCAGCCATCATCAGAGAAGCCTCCTCCTGAAGCAGATGGGAACAAATAGAGAGACCCACAGCCAGATATTATATAGAGTGAGAGACCATGGAACACTCAGCCCTAAATGGGATATCTCCATCAACCCCCTGTCTCTTAGGGTTTTGGTAACCCTGTAGAAGACAAGACAAAAATAGTGTAAGGGCCAGAGGGAATGGATGGCACTACGAAAATGAGGCACTCTAAATAAACATGATCAACACACATACATATGAAAACAGAGACTAAGATAGCATGCATAGGACCTGTACCAGATGGGGTCCTAGAGCTGTAAGGAGACATGGATGAATGCCCCCACCCTTAACCCAGAAAAGAAATTCTCCAATTGATAACCTCTTGCAAATGAACTTTCACATTCCTCCCAGGGAGTCTCACTATGGAAATAAAACTACTTTTAAGGTAGATTGCAAGATGAGCAGTACACAATCAGCACAAAATGAACTCAGTGACATCTTTGGAAGTTCTTTGTCTCAAAATGTCCTGCCTGATATCTTCGTTTCTCTCTCTCTCTCTCTCTCTCTCTCTCTCTCTCTCTCTCTCTCTCTCTCTCTCTCTCTCTTTCTCTCTCTCTCTCTCTCTCTCTCTCTCTCTCTCTCTCTCTCTCTCTCTCTCTCTCCATATATCTATATCTATCTATATCTATATATATATACACATATATATATATATTTAATTTTACTTCATTTTTAAATTTTAATTTATATATTTTTCTTCTCTCTTTTTACTATTCAGGTCCTTTACATATATATTATGGTTTCTAGTTTGGGAATTTTAATGGAATTTGAAGTGTTTGAATGAGTAGGACTCTGTTTCTTGTGCCTTCTCTTGGGTTCTTTTCCTTTTGACTTTTTGTTTTTTTCAAGTTTTGATGTTTAGCTTTCGTTTTATCTCATTGTATTGTATTTTATTATTATCCTTTGGAATCTGTTTTCTAATGAGAGATAGAATGGGGGAGGGGGTGGATCCAGATGGGGAGGTGGGGAGGAACTGGGTAGGAGTAGAGGGAAGGGAAACCATAATCTGAAAATATTATGTGAGAGAAAAATATCTATTTTCACAAAAGGAAGACAACCCAATATATATTGCAAATATTACCTGTATGCTGCACCTACATGTAACACATTAAAGATATGTGCTGATCTAGACATAAAACACTTCCATAGTGTTAACAAGCAGATGGAACAAACATAGCAGGAACAAGAGAAGTAGTAACTATCAGCAAGAGTGAAACCCGAGTTAAAACCTTGAGCTTGAACATCAGTCCCACTTAATAATTTGCAGGTGTCAACTTACCAGGATTTTCAATCAACTAATACACACATCTCATAACACCTCTGTTAAGATATTCTGCAGAGGTTTAACTGAGGATGATAGAAAGTCAATCCTGAATACAGGAGGCACTATGCTATATGCTGGGATCTCAGATTAAACAAAAGAACAAAGAGAAAGCAAGGTGAGCAGTGATGTTCCCCCCCCCCTCTGTCTCCTGCTCCCTCTCTCTCAACTGCAGACACCGTATATTAGCTGCCTCACTCTTCCTCCACATGATTTCCTGACTGGACTGACAATATCCCTTTGAATCATGAGCCAAAATAAGTGTTTTTTGTTTAAGTCGCTTTTGTTGGGCATTTTGTCACAGTGAAGTTATAAGTAAAGTACACAGTTTATCGCACAAATAATTTCACCTAAGTGTTTTAGACATGTTTAATCTACAGCAATGCCTACAGTTCTTCACCAATGGATAGATCAATTACTCAGTGTTTGTCCTTTCTGTTTTTCTGGAATCTAAAGTGGGATGAATTGCATGACTTTTCCACCTTTCCCAAACAACAATTTAGATCCAATATGTATTAGTCAGTATGTCAATAATGTATGGATTTATCTTGAAGATGAACAAAACCACTGTAAAAATCATGTTTTAAGGGAAACATTTACTTTAGTCTTTTTTTAAATTCAAGGTGGAACTTTCAATCACTTTAATTGTAATGGCTTAGTGACTTGCCCATTCTGTCAAAATCTATGGATGACCAAATAGCATATAGAATGCTTTCTATTATCTCTGAGAATGGTAATAAAATTATTTAGGGAAATTTTATTATTGTTTAAGAAAGAACAATTCAGCCAGGAGTAGTTGTATAGTAACTCTTGTAGTCCAGAGGTAGAGGCAGGAGGACTTTTTGAAAGATTGCAGCAAGGCCAGAATACACAATGGACCCTATGTTAAAACTAAACCAGGATAGTAAAAACAGAATGAATAGCTGAATAGTGAAGAAGTCTAGTGTAAAATGAGACATATGAAAATGGAAAAAAATATACTTTGAGAGAAACCTAAGTTTTATAACAGTAAGGCTTTAAAAGGAGCATGTAAGGAATGAGGTACAGTGACTTCAACAAGTGTATTTCAAATAAAGATTGCAAATGGTAATTATGTTCAAGTCAAAATAAATGTTTACTGAGAGTATCTATTATTAAAAAGTCAAAATAAAAAAATCCATTATTGAATGCAGAAACTTAAAAGTTTATATTTAATAAGGGTTTATCCATCATTTTCTTTTCCTTTTTTACAGAGATGTTTTTTATACGGGGTCCAGAGTTTTTATACTACTGTGCTGAAATATCACTAGGGAGTTTCATACACATTGTAATCATTGAACTGCAGATGTCAAAGCCAGCCATGGCCACACAGGAGGCTAGGTTTCTCAGAGAGCATTACTGTAGAGTTTATACATAATGACTGATCTTATACTGGGGATTAGTCAATCCAATGCTGGTCAGCAGTTTTCCCTAGAAATGTGTTCCACACAGTGCCAGTACAGAACTACTGCCTCGGTAACATAATTAAAAATAGACATTCCTAAGATCACTGGTGAGGTAAAACAGATCCAGATAGGCACTGATGATGACTGGGAAGTTATAACATGAAAACCTCTGGGATTTCAGATGGTTATGAATCCTGCTATCAATACCAACAAAGTGCTAGTGAGCCATTGACACAGAGGTGGAGATAAAAAGGTGGCATATATATCCTGATTATGGTGAATCAATCTATAAGTAGCAGCTCTAGGTGCCAAGAGTGTCTAGCTCACCGGGGCCACACTTGCAACCAGTGACCTCTGACTGGTTCCTGGTATGTGAAAACAGCAAGTGAAGCAAAAGCACCCAGGTTTCTTTCAGTGGTAACGATGCACAGTATTTCTGTGAGGGTGCACAGCTTGGTGAAAGCTCTAATACCTAGCAATATGGGGGAAATTCCCTGAGAATCACTGAGCTTTATCATAAAAATTCTACAGAAATATAGGGCAAGGTAATTGATTCCCCCAAAAAATCAAGAAAGCTTTTCATTTTTGTCATTTCTGACTGTACCAATTCATATGAAAAACAATATTTCTCACACTATGTTTTTTGCTTTGGAGAGTAGATGTGTTTCTATTAATAAAATTGCTTAATAATTTCATTGTTTTCCTATCAGGTATGTAGAGATCCTAGTGAGTGCCCATTGCCAAGCGTCAGATGTACACATGTATGCATATAGGAGTTGATAGATAGATAGGTATAGATATAGTTAGATTCATTCTATAAGTTCAATTCCTTTAGAGAACCCTGACTACTATAGCAGTTATCTGTAGTTTCTAATCTAATTTCACATTTTAACAGAAATAACTCTTTAGTTGGTTCTTCTGCCTTACCCTCTACTGAACTGTAATCTTGCACTGCATTTCAAGCCAATTTTGCCTAATCAAAGATATGTGAAGTAGGCACTAGAAAGATTAAAACCTGTGCCATTGTCATCCTCACAGCACTATGTAAAGAAAGCCACCAATCACAAGAATTCAGAACTGTGATCCACACTGGCAGTGCTTCTCAAAGCTTTGTTGACATTTATGAGATGAAGTTATGACTTTAGGAAAGTCTGCAACTAAACATTTTGGCAGCAATAAAGCACAATAAATCAAGATGCCTTCTGTAAATGTGATTGAAAAATGTCAAGAATGTCATTAAATTTATTGAAAACATGTATGAAAAGCTGTTAATGAAGTTGTGCTTATTGCAATATATAGAATGATGTCTATAGTTATACTTCATTTTGTTATGAGTTTTATAGACATTGTAAACACAATGTCATTAAGAATACCACGTTTTTTAGACTATAAAATTCTTTTAAACGTCAACATGTTTTCAAAGGAAGTTTCCTTGATAAATTATATATCATTTTTTCATTTATTTTATTAGAAATATATATCAATTAATGTAAAATTGAAACAACACATTGGATTTATTATGGAAATCAACAACTTTATATATAATTCTCCTGGTACAGTAAGTCTTACTTCACATTAGAGTCAACATGTTGTGTTATTTGCATTTTGTGTGCTAGTCTGCTGGATACCATTTTTAATAAGTATAGATTTACATGAGTATGTAATTTGTTCTATATGTAGAAAAATATTCTTCAAATTTGAAAGCAATTATGTTAGATTACAGTGTGTATTTCTACAGTATGTCTATGTTAATGAGGGAGGAAATACAACATAGAGCAACATTGTTGATCTTATTAACAAAGCAATCAGGTCCATAAATACAATTTTTAGTAACAGAAGTTGTGAGACATGGAAGGAGAATATTTTAAATAATAGATAGACTGATCTCCACCTGAATAAAATGACTTTTTAAATATTGTCTACATTTTAGGTAACAGTATTGAGTCAGTATATTTTCTCTAACTTTGGTAACAACATGGTTATTTGAAGATTACCTTTGATTTGGAAAACTGACAGACCTATTTTTGCTGATAATTTGGGCCCTGTCTAAGTAATTGCCTAGCACCTTAGGTCAGCATTGTGAAGCTTCACTGACCACGGCCAGATGTAGTCCTCTCGGTAGCTGTCAGTGATGTCCTTTCTTAAAGCCAAAAAGGGTTTCAGACAAAAACTAGAGGTTTAAAAACAGAGTGAAGACAAAGACACCATGGTAGAGCAGTCATGGCCTGAGGGAGGGTCATTTTTTTTTAAATGGTTCTTCCAGAATCAATTTTAGCAGCAGATATCATTGTAGGAGATTTCAGAGAAGCAAGAAAGCACTGAGATGGGAGGGTGTGTGTCCTTTATAGCAAAGCTGCCCATAGCTACTCAACTGCTGTTAGGTTTGAACTCCTCCAGGGAAAGGAGGGACACTCAGCAAGCAGGCTACACCTGAAAGGACTAAGTTAGTACAAGGATCAAAGCAGGTAAGGAAACAGTTTTCCTTGACGACATATTATCTCTAAAGTTTGAGTTCTTTCTTACCTATCTAACATTTGCTTTCCTATCTGAGAGAGAAGAATTCAAGCTATTGTGAGCAAAGGCTGTTGGTGTACTTACCAATTTGGATGACTCCCTGCTCCACAGCCATATTGATTTGAAAGTATGCTGTATGTGTAGCTATGAGAGTGGCAATGATATAACTTACTAATGACTTCCTTTAAAATTGAAGTCTTTCAGTGCCTTGAGGCAGTGTTCAGCACTATATGGAGAAGTACTGACATTTCCAATTAGGGAAACAGCAGCCATGAAATTGTAGAATCTGCACATGAACATACAGCTAGCAAGTTGAAAAGCATGGGAAGAACTTTAATCTCTGAGAGAATATGATAGTAACTTACTACATCATGATAAATAAAAAATCCCAAACAGTATTCTGGATAGAGACTGAATAATTAACCAATCATGATGGGCCCCTTGTTTCTCAAACAACTTTCAGAGAACTCACTGTTTTGACTTTGAGTTATATTAATATTTCACTAATATGTGGTTCACAAAACATATGAATATGAATTAGCTGGTTGTGTTAAATACCTATGATTTGCTAGTTAGAGAAATACTACGGCTAGAATCAAGGTTGAGTTTATAAAGTATGTTTGGTTTTCATTCACTCAGCAAAAGTATTTTAGACACCCATTGTACTACAGATGCTAATTTTGCAGCCAGGAAAAACACATTTGGGCAAATATAAATTTGTCCATTATGGGACTTATCTTAAGAGTAACAGAAAAAAAACATGGGATGAAAATATAGATTATATTATGAATTCATGAAACAGCAAAATATATTAAGAGAGTGTTTTATGATAAATAAATAGATCATGGTTTTCCCTGTGGAAGTCAACTAGGAAGAGGAAATTATAATGTTTCTTTATAGAAAAATTTTAAATTAAGTTAAATCACCTACCGGAAAATTTCTTCAAAGTATATGGATGCAGATGTTTAAATGTAGGTGGCATGAAGTAATTTTGTCAGTTCTCTGGACTTTATCTGTTCTGTTAACATCCCTGTTTTGGCAGGCAGTTCAAATGTAGTAGGACAAGGCTCGCTCAACCACTTCATTCTTTCCTCTTGAGCCCACAGCTCTACAAGTTATAGATGCAGCATAGATTTTAGTTAACAGCTTTGGGAATAATGGTCAGTTTTGCCTCTTCTTTGGTGAATTAAGTTACATGACTTATTTAAGTTATTTCAAATGAAGAACTTAATTCAAATTAACTAAATGAGGTGATAGGATATAGTTTGTAACCTCGGGGTCAAAGCACAAGGTATTTGTTTATCTTTCTTTCCCATATTAAGGTCAAAGTTAGGTATCCACACTTGACCATATCAAGCACATTATCATCTCTAAATGTACTTTAACTTTTATTCACACTAGTTTCTTTTTTAAATAAATCTGTAAACATCATGTAAGCTTTCATTTTTTTTCAGATTGTTGGGGATTTGGTTTTGTTGTTCAATATATTCCCCATACTTAATATTTCTTCCAAATTCACAGAACTTGAAAGTTTGAAAAGTTTGTTTCCTATATTCTTGTTCAAGGTAACAATGAAATAAGATTTTTTATTATTATTATTTTATTCCAAGGATAGAAACGGCTAAGACCATCTTCTAATTAATACAAACGAAGACTTCAGGGTCTCTAAGTATTATCTTTCAACCAATTGTAATCCTTCCTGCTCCCTCTCATAGATCTGATTTTCAATATTACTAACAGGGACACTAAAAGAAAGCTTCGTAAATCTGTCTTGAAATTTCCACATGTGAACTCCATTTCTTCCCTCAGTGCCAACTTGAAATAAATCCAGTGATGAAGGTCATAGGATTTTCTTGAGCAGCAGTTAAGGTCGACATTCATTTTAATCCACCAGAAAGGAAGGCGGCCGCATTAGATATGAGTGGATCCCCTCCTTCAGGCTGCTAAACGTGCTAAATTAAATGGTTAGTGTTCAATTGATTCTCCCTAACCATAGAAACTGCTCATGTGAAAACCTGAGAAGAGATGCAGATTTATGTCACATAAAATGAGAGAAACCACTCAAGAAAACATTTTTGTTTTTAATTTGCAAACATCATTCTGACCCTCCCTTTTAGTTGGGTAGCAAGGTCACATAAATAATCCCTTAAATAAATAAAACATAACTTCAAAGTTAAGGAGTGACACACTCATGAACCAAAAATACTATAGAAATCATTTTTGCTGAAAAGTATTTCATTAATCACACAACTGAGAGTTTCTTCCCAAAACAAAACAAAAAAAATTCTAAAATTGTGTTATGTTAATTAGTGGGCATAAATTAATTTGAAAGCATGCTGGGTTGAATGGGAAAATGTCATGGGACATAACCTATTGTGTGTGTTGATTTGTAATGACCATCTACACACAGATTCAGCATGTAGCACTCCCCACCTGTCATTCACCTCCAGTGTTTTTATCTGGCAGTCCTCATTAGCATCTACAAATGTTATGTTTATAATAGTCTTTGAGATCACCTGATAATTACTTTAACAACACTAGAGTATTAGATCCCACTCTGATGTTGGGGCTAAGTCAGATTTACCTGATACACAAAACACACACACTGATAACACATAAGAAAGGAAAAGTTTGGGAATCTGATTGAATCTTTTCTGTGTGAAATGAGTTCTGCAGAAGAAAAGAGTTCTCATGATTTGCATACTTATGTCTAGAGTAGCATACCATTGACTGTTTCACAAAAACGAGAGCATTGGAGGATCTCAGGGATAACTGAGAAACTTAGTTTTTCTTATTGTAATATGTACCCACATGATGAAATGACTTATACTTCACTTTCACCTTCGCTGGATGATCAATTGTACTGACTTAAGAAAATCCCACATTGAGGGGGCACTGAAGGCAGTAGGTGCATGTACATCTTAGGAGCTAAGTAGAAAGCAACTAGGGATTCTGTTGGGAGCATTCCATTGAAAACATTATTTGATATTATAAAATACTGATCTGTATACAAAATATTATTAATAAATGTCTGAGGAAAGAATTCAAAGTTTTCTTCCAATGTTTCAAAACGGCCAACACTCTAAAAAAGATAAAGTCTTTTGGAGCCTTGTGCCTTTCCTGGATCTCGCTCTGTAGACCATTTGGCCTAGAACTCACAAAGATCTGCTTGGCTCTGCCTCCTGAGTGCTGGGATTAAAGGCGTGTGCCACCACTGCCCGGCTAAGATAAAGTCTTTTAACCTCCCTAAGATTGACCTTTCTTCCTGAGAGCAATATTAAAATTGTTCTGGGTGAAATATTGTTGGGAAAGTCGATCTCTTCCAGAATTCCCATCAAAAGAACAAGAAGAGTCATTTTAAGCACTGTGTATCATCAGTAGGAAAATGATAATATTTCCACCACCACCAATCAACAATACACTAGTGTGTTGTTGTTGTTGTTTTTGCTTTGATTTTGTTTGTTTATTTGTTTAAGAAACTGGGCACAGAGTGGAGGAGGTGGGGAGAGTCTAGATATGTTATATGGAAACTTTTTCAATTAAAAGTAGCAAAAAATGAAAGAAAAAACAACCTTAACTCTGAACTCAAGTTAGAACAGTGTAGGTAAAATATGAAAGTCATGTTCTTTATACATTTGAACTTTAGTTAATCCAGATGAAAAAGGAAGAGGCATGTTGAGCTGTGAAATGTGAAGAGATATTCTGTTTTTACTACAGATTTGAAAATGTGTAACAGAAGATATAAGAAAGGACTTTCACATCAAGAAAGTTGTTATGATGGCTGATGCATCATCTTTATTTTAGAGATGATTTTAGAACCAGGAAATCTGTTGAGCTAAGCATTCAGGTTTGGCATCCTCAGAATAAACTGGCTAAAGCATCTCACCCTCCACAAATCTGCTTCCTATTTGTATACACTGACCCATTTTTAAATTTGTATTTAAGAGGCTATCCTCCAAAAGATAAAGGAGAATATACAATTAAATATATAAAATGTTAACCAAGAAAAGAAATATCAGAATTTAGCACTTCAGGAACTTTTTTAGATGTTATTCTCCAATCTCTAAAACATCTTTATTCTCAGCAGGGAGATGTTCCTAGAAAGGTGGAAAGTATGTTTTTTGAGTTTCTAATGTGGATTTGAAATTGGAATCACATAAAACTGATAAAGATAAGCTGGGCGGTGGTGGCACACGCCTTTAATCCCAGTACTCGGGAGGCAGAGGCAGGAGAATCTCTGTGAGTTCGAGGCCAGCCTGGGCTACCAAGTGAGTTCCAGGAAAGGCGCAAACCTAAACAGAGAAACCCTGTTTTGAAAAACAAAAACAAAAACAAAAACAAAAAAAACTGATAAAGATTATCTCATTCCTTTAACAGTGTACTCTGAAGCATGTATGTTCACATAGAAGTATCATGATGAAGGCTCCTCATGCACTTCCTCCACACTTTAGAACCAAGTAAAGACAAACAAGCACTTTGCATTTCACTTTATCAATTTTTCCAAGCATTCCAAGATTAGTACAGTGTTTAATACACTTTATCTTTCTCTCATTCACTTTCCTGTGCCCTAGACAATTAGTCATGATGTTCTGTAGAAATATAAAGTTATTCAATAACCCCTATGAAAATAAAAGTATGTTTTTATACATTTTGTCTTATCCACAATTTCAGTATGTATTATGTTATTTAGCAGAGTAAAAAAACTACAGGATTAATCAATTATTTCTATTGGGGGTTTTACTATGTAACAGTGACTAAGTTTAACCACACCCAAACATGTTTTACTTTGTATCCTTCCTTGCTTTATGTCACTATTTGATTCACCCCAAGTGATTTTTCTTCTCCTAGTGTTTCAATGACACTGTTTTAAAATTAATTTCCATTTATTTTCATAACATACCATTACCACTATTTTGTCACTGCTGTAATTGGGAAATGTTGACAGTTTAATTTTTAATACTCCCAACTTAGATTTTGAAAATTATATTAAAGCTCTAGTTTATGCACAAGGAAGATTCTATCATATATATTGTAAGTATATCACTTTGGTCAGCATGTTACAATCCATCAGCATCAATACAAGTATACTGGTTGGAGCCCCCAGTTCTAAGGGCATCAGGCCAAAGTAACAAAATGGGAGATGTGCTTCCCACTCAGTGTGAAATAACACCATTCTGAAGGGCATTATGTCTCTTATACAGTGTTAACTGTAGTGTATCATTGAATGGAGTATAATAATAAATTCACCCAAATAAACAGTAGCCTAATTATCAGGTCATCAAGCAAACCGTTCATTAACTGTAACAAGGGGATGATGATATTTTGCAGAAAGCATAATTCATCTCTTTTTTTATTTAAAAATAATTTATTCATTTTACACACCAACCATATATTCCCATCTCATCACTCTTCCTGCTCCCCACCAGCCTCTCTCCCCGTCCTACCTCCCCATCCCCTCCTAACAAAGGTTAAGGCCTCCCATGAGGAGTCAGCAAAGCCCAGTACATTCAGTTGAGGCAGAACCAAGCCCCTCCTCCCTGCATCAAGGCTGAACAAGGTGTCCTACCACAGTAATGACCTCCAAAACACCAGCTCATGCACCAGGAATAGATCTTGATCCCACCGCCAGGGGCCCCTCAAACAGACCAAGCTACACAACTGTCTTCTGTATGCAGACTGCCTAGTCCAGTCCCATGCAGGTTCCATAGCTGTCTTTCTAAAGTTCTTAATTTCCTAGGAGCTTGGCTCAGTTGTCTCTGTTGATTTCACTGTCATGATCTTGACACCCCATCCTCCACCTCCCCACCCCACTCCCACCCCCCCACCCCCCACCCCCTGCTCATAGAATCCCTCTTCTCTCCCTTTCTCTGGACTACCAGAGCTCAACCTGGTGCTTGGCTGTGGATCTCAGCATCTGCTTCCATCAGTTACTGGATGAAGGCTCTATGGTGACAGTTAGGGTATTCACCAATCTGATTACCAGAGTAGGCCAGTTCACTTCCTCCACTTTTGCTAGTAGTCTAATCTGGGGCGGTCCTTGTGGATTCTTGGGAGTTTCTCTAGCACTCCTTACCCCATAATGTCCCCATTTATCAAGTTATCTCTTTCATTGCTCTCCCACTCTGTCCTTCCCCCAGCATAACCATCCTGTTCCCTCATGTTCTCATTCCCCATCCCCTGCCCTTTAGTGTCCCCCCCCTAATCCCTAGTTTACTCGTGGAGATCTCCTCTGTTTCCTCTTCCCAAGGCAATCCATGAATCCCTCTTAGGCTACTCCTTGTTTCTCAGTTTCTCTGGAGCTATGGGTTGTAGTCTTATTATCCTTTGCCTTACATCTAGTATCCACTTATGAGTGAGTTATTACCATGTTTGTCTTTCTGAGTTTGGATTACCTCACTCAGAATGATATTTTCTAGTTCCATCCATCTGACTGCCAATTTCATGATATCATTTTTAACAGCTGAGTAATACTCCACGGTGTATATGTACCACATTTTCTTTATCCATTTTTGTTGAGGAGCATCTAGGTTGTTTCCAGGTTCATACTTTATCTCTTGAAGGACTTCTGTCAAGACTAAATTAGCTATCTATTCCATATGTGTGTGTGTGTATTTGTACTTGTATGTATGTATATACATATGTATATGGCTGTGTATAGACATATACATGTGTATATATATATGTGTGTGTGTGTGTGTGTGTGTTTATATGTAAGAACATATATGTACATGAATATACACAATTTTTTATACAAAATTAATATTTTATTTCAGTGTTTAACTCCAGATAACTTAAAGTCTTGAAGCTGTGGATGTATAAAATGAGAGGCTATATATTTAAACATACTATGAATTCTTTGTTACTTTTATTTAAGTCAGTTTATAGAAACCTAATTATTCCAGAGTTGTAAATATAGTAAACTGTAGAGATTTTTTAAAATGAAATGATCTTTATTTTGATTTTAAGTCAGCTGACAACTCACTTTTGCACAGTGCTGCATTTTATATATGCTATTCTTCCACTCAGGATTGTGCATGCTGACTTTAGAGGATTTATAGTATCCACATGGCTACAGAGATAGAGGTTTTCCATTTTTATAATGGAAGAGAATATTCTATGTGGTTGAAAACAAAATATCTAATATTACAAAAATTGATCAATGCTTTAAATATTTTTCACAAAATCAAATGTGACCCAAAGCCAGAATCTAAGCACTGATGATTGATTGATCCCATACGATGAGCTATTCCACAGTGTGTTGAATGGACAACTCCAAATTATGCTTTAAAAGATGCTTTAAGAGCTATTCCATAGTGTGTTGAATGGACAACTTTGAATTACATTTTTTTTTTTTTTGGTTTTTTTGAGACACGGTTTCTCTTTGCGCCTTTCCTGGAACTTGCTTTGGAGACCAGGCTGGCCTCGAATGAATTACATTTTAAAAGATACTTCTTATAAAGTGGCAACCTAAGTATGTGCATCCTGAATGTTGGCAAAAATAAATTAAATCATAAAAGTTTATGTTGAGAAAGTCAATGAGGCTAATTTATAACACTAGTTACTTTCAACTATGTTTTATGTGGCTTACTTTTAAGCAGATTTATTTTCAAAAATTTAAAAGTATTTATGAGTCAGTTTATTATCAGGCTATGAAGGGACATTAGGATGTGATAAAGCCAGGTGGTGGTGGCATATCTTTAGTAAATAGTTGACAGTCATAGGCTTCAAGACATTTCAAATATAATCAGTTGCATCTTCAGATGTAGTATATGTGTATCTAAAGTATACATGTATATATGTGGCATACAGAAGGATAGCTGAATATTTGAATTGAAAAAGTTGTAATTTAGCTGATTTTAGGAGGAAAATGTGTACCGTGAAAAGTGAAGTGTCATAAACAAGAAATATATATTCCCATATTTTTACACACTTTATAAGTCTTACACTCCATAAAACACATTGGAACTTATATTAATAATTAATTTTATCAACCACAGTAAAATATGTTGAACAGAAATATCTAGTGTAGCTAAATCATACATTCAGTGTAAACAACAAATTATGCTTAAAATATGTTAGGAAGTACAAGTTTTGAAATAAGTACCTAGAGGTGGATCTGCAGAAGTAAAGATATTATAAAGATATAATAAAGTATTTTCTATTATTGATACTCAGTATCAATTAATCCTTATGAAATATTTATGACACAAATGCCATACTTATGAACTTGAATAAGTATGAATAAATAATCTTTCTATCTTCCCTTAAATGATCTGACAAGCAATAAATAAGCTAAGGAATCACATATTTTTAGTTCATTTAAAACTACACAGAGTATTTGTTTAAAACAGATGTGCTGCTTCTCTTAAAATGTAGACTCTGGCAATCATGAAAGCGCATATAAAATTACATTTGAACTGGCGCTTTATATTAATTTTCAAAGAATTAGATAATTTTTTATCATTTGATAAGCTTGCTTATCATAACATTTCTATTTCCAAAGCAGCAAGTATAAGATTTCTATTTGTACTGACTGGCATAATCATGGATATACTTTAGAGATTGTGTTGGAGACAAAAATTGTATATAATTTAAAACATTTATTAAATAGAATTCTATTAGGTCTGTGTACATCTGTGTAAACTGTAGTATTCTAGAGTCTTACCCAGAAGTGATTAGTGTTTAATGATAAAGGACAGAAAGCAACACACAAGGGGGGCTCATATGGTAACAAAGCATAACTCAATGCAGAGCCTTTCCAGGAGTTTCATATGATGCTTAATTGTCCTTTCCACTTCACATGATTAGGAATCACCTAGGAAACACATCTCTGAGAATATCCGTGAGTATGTGTTTGCAGAGATTTAATGGAGGACAGAAGAACAACATGGATGTGGGCAACACATCCCATAGTCTGAGTTCTTGGATGAAAAAAAAAAGAGAGAAGGTAAAAACAAACTAAGGGCCATAATGCATCTCTCTCTACTCCTGACTATAGCTACAATGTAGCTGTAGCCAACCGTCTTATTAAATAAGAAACACAGAAACAATGTAAAAGAGAGAGCCGAGAAGTCAGAGCTCAGAGCTAAAATCTCACCCTTCCTCCTGCTGTCCCAGCTTCGCGAAAAGAGACCTACTTCCTGTCGGTTCGTTTTTTTATAGTATGTTGTTCTGCCTTCTCATTGGTTGTAAACCCAAACACATGACTGCCTCGTCACTGTCTGAATGTACAGCCCCCTAGGTCTTAAAGGCATATGTCTCCAATGCTGACTGTATCCCTGAACACACAGAGATCTTATGGGATTAAAGGCGTGTGCCACCACCGCCACACTCTTGCTATGGCTCTAATAGCTCTGACCCTGAACACACAGATATCTATGGGATTAAAGGCGTGTGCCACCACCGCCACACTCTTGCTATGGCTCTAATAGCTCTGACTCCCAGACAACTTTATTTATTAACATACAATCAAAATAATAATTCAGTACAATTAGATTACCACCACACTACAATGTAACCAGCCTCCTCACACTCTCAAATCCATGTCTAATGGAATGCCATGATGAAAAAGACCCTCCAACAACAAGCAAAAGAAACCTGTCCTTCCTTAAGTCGCTTTTGTCAGATTTTTTGTTGTTATTGTTTTGTCAAAGCTTTGGCAAAATGAACTAATACAGGAAACTGGAATCAAGGAGTCCAAGAGTTGCTATGGTAAAGATGACTTTGTAGGTTAAGAAGCCTTCAGATGATTTTCAGAAATTATTTCTCAGGAAGAATTAGAGGCTGTGAACTACTGAATCCTAAAACACTATAAGCAAAGCTTAACAGGTCATTCAGACAAGAGGGTATTTCGAATGCAGCTACAATTGTTACAGACTAAACTAGCGTAACTAAGAAAACATGAAAAGTCCCTTGAAGGCACAATTCTACCCATAAGATTTTCCAGCTTTGAGAATGAATTAAGAAGTCAGCAGAAGAAGCTCCTGACTCAAAGAGCTGCCAAGGGAAATTATTTTTTTCAGGTATAGCAGCAAAGGCACACAAATGTCACTAACACTGCAGCAGGCAGAAGCCAGACCATATCTCAAGATGGCAAGGGAACTTGTCTTCATGGTGCATAGAGTGCTAGTTTCAGAGGCATGGAAAAATACAGAAGCAGGGATATTATGGAGGCTTGCTCCAAGGTTCCAGAAAGCTGCTGAAACGAAGCAATGTGACAAATTTCCTGCAACGAGCCCCCGAAAATCCCGTGTGAGGCTGTGAAGGTGTTGCCCAAGTAGCAATGGAAGCTCCAAAATTTTGGAGATACCAAGATTGTAGGATGTCCATCAAGGAAGCTTGTAAGCATGGAGAGGAGTGGACAGATGAGAAAAGTTACATGCACGGCAGAAGGCATATCTGGAGGGAGGAGCTTATGCAAAACTATTAGAACAGAAAAAGTCCATCATAAGGACAAGATGCTGGACTTGGAGTTGCAGGATTTGGTGTTTCAACTTATTGTATGTCAGCCTTTCCTTGTTATGCTCCTGTCTGTTTTGGAATGGAATAGTTCGTTCTGTGCAAGTGTATGGGAAATATTTAGTGTAAATTTTGATTTTGCAAGAGATAACATCTGAGAAATAACCTTAAATCACAAACGATTTCTAGATTTTGAACCATTTAGAACTGTTAAGACCAAGGGTCATGTGTGAGTCTGTGGTCCTACTGCAGCCAGGGGCTGTGTTGATTTCGGTGGCTTGTGTTACCCCCCCACCCTCCAAGGCCATGCAGATGTCCCATGGTCTGTGCTGCCACCTGAAACCATGTTGATACCCATGTGCTGGGCTGCTGCTGTGCTACAGCAGAGGTCCATGTGGATGTCCATGGTCCATGCTCCCACTGAATGAGAAGGCAAATGAGCTACTTTTGCAGATGTATCGATAACTGCAGACTCACAGTTGAGAAAGAGGGACATAGAAAGCATCTGTGATAACGTCTACCACCACTCCACCCTCCTCCCAAAATAGTAACAGCCTAGACAAGAAACCATTAAAGAGAACTCTTAAAATTATAAGAAAGCTGAAGTATAGGTCTCCACAACAGAAGTTTTCCAGGAGGGCTTACAGGTGGTAAAAGACACAGATTTCTCTCTGAATGGCTGGCCTCAGGGAGTTTGACCATGTTCCAGTGAGTATATGGGCAATGGAAATCAGACCTATGATGTTTTGTAGTACCTGTTGTTATTTTACTTATTATTTATTTATTTGGAGGGGGAGGTCACAAGAGTTGGGGAACAGACCTGGTAAGACAGGGAAATGACCACAAAAAAGAGGCATGATGTGAAACTCCCAAATAATCAATAAAAATAAAAATAATAAAAATAATATGTTGAAAAAAAGATTTGAGGGACTCTTTATAACAAAGGAACTAAATACATTTTGCTTTATTAGATGATCATGAACCTCCAAGAACTGAAGCACAATGATTTAAAACGGTGTGTTTAGATGTCAAGTGAACACGAGGTGGCTTATGATGGTCAGTTTTCACTGTTGACTTGACTGGATTTGTAATCCCCTAAAGGACTCATCACTCAGCATATCTGTGAGAAAATATCCAGAGAGGGTCTTCTTTGCTTTCATATATACACAAATGTGTCAAGCAGTCCTTAAGTTACATTTCTAGCACATAAGTATTAAGATATGTTTCTCTAGGCTGGTGAAGAATGTAAGAGCATGTGCACAGTGTGTGCATGGAGCCTTCCTAATATCTAAAAGTATTCTTTTTCTCTCCCTCTTCTGTGTGTGTGTGTGTGTGTGTGTGTGTGTGTGTGTGTGTGTTAGCCAATGTTTGTATGTAGAGAGAGTCAAAGGACAATTAAAGAATATGTTATCCCTTTCCACCATGTAGGTGCTGGGGATTGTATTTAGTTAATCAGGCTGGAAGGCAGGCACCTTTCCACACTGAACTATATTGCCAGTCTCCAGACACAATTATTAGTTTGATGTGCAATTTCATCATGCTTTTAGATTGTAAAGAATATCTACCCAGGTTCATAATGAACAACATATATGAATGAGGAGAGAAACGTGAGTATTGCTGAGTAGTGATACCCCCAACTTGCCAAAATAGCTGAATAGTAAACAGAAATATATTCAATATGATAATTTCTTACATAAAAATAAATTCTCTGGTATTATACATTTTTATTTATATATACATTTCAGGCAAAAGTTAATTAAGATGAATCCCTGACATGACACAGCATTAATTAACAATGCCTTTCTCTAAACAATATAAAATGTGTGATACCTAATGTTTTTGTTGTTGTTGTTGTTGTTGTAGGAGGCATCACACATTAGTGCCAACAATGGATATTAATGACTACAGGATAGTTTTTTCATGCCTGCAAATTTGCCCCATTCTTTCTTACTTCCATGAAAGGTAATTTTTCATTCTCTTCCCTTCTTACTGACTCTAAGCATCAGAACATATATGCAAAACAAATTCTACAAATTTAAGGCTATAAAACAGTTCAACTTTGAGATTTAACTAATCAACTCCTTTTTTAGTCTACAGTCCTACAGACTGAGTAAAAATTTTAAAGGAAAAAAAAAAAAACACGTATTGGTCATTTACCTGGTAACAACGTATCCTGCACTGCTATGTTTAGCTTAGCTTGCCATATGTCTATTTGATCTCAGGTTTAAGGTGGATGTTCATTTTACATTCACAAATCGCCAACTTAGTGTTCCATACGTTCAACTGTGTCCGTTCCTCAGATTAGTGACTATAACATTTACGGATCTGTACATACTTCATGATTCATTCTCAGTTCTACTCTATATTTGATTTCTTATTTATAGAGAACCAGAAGATAGTGCATTCCTTACCCTTCATTCATCCTCTATGAGAATCCTTTCTAAAAACCCTTTGAAACTGAGATTTGTACTCCCCATCTATTAGGATTGGGATGGTTACATGATTAGATCATGCCTTAGTCAATTATCAAATTTCCAACAATTATAAATTGAACAGAACACAGTGACAAGAGGCTAGGAACTGCAACCAGACTTCCTGAGAGAAAAATCCCAAATACAGACTTAATAGATGTGTAATCTTTTGCAATCATAATTTCCTTATTAATTCATACAAAGGAGTATTTATAATCTCAGTTAAAAGTGGTTCTGTGTGGGACAAATAGCCAAACGAATGGAAACACATGAACTATGAACCAATGGCTGAGGGGCCCCCAACTGGATCAGGCCCTCTGAATGGGTGAAACAGTTGATTAACTTGATCTGTTTGGGAGGCAACCAGGCAGTGGGACTGGGTCCTGTGATTGCTGTGGATATGGCTCTATATAAATAAAACACTGATGGCCAGTGACCAGACAAGAAGTATAGGCGGGACAAGGAGAGAGGAGAATTGGGGAAAGAGGAAGAAGGAGAGAGTCACGGCCAGCCACCGCCAGGACAAACAACATGTAAAGACGCTGGTAGGCCACAAGCGACATGGCTAGGTATAGATTTATAGAAATGGGTTAATTTAAGATATAAGAACAGTTAGCAAGAAGCCTGCCATTGCCATACAGTTTATAAGTAATATAAGTGTCTGAGTAATTATTTTATATGTGGATTGTGGGACTGCGGAGCTTGGTGGAACCTGGAGAGAAGCCCTCCAGCAACATGTGATCATTGCATGAGTTGGCGGTTTGAAACCTGGGGCTTATGCAGGGTCACTTGGCTCGGCCTGGGAGGAGGGGACTGGACCTGCCTGGACTGAGTCTACCAGGTAGATCTCAGTCCTCATGGGAGGCTTTGCCCTGGAGGAGGTGGGAATGGGGGGTGTGCTGGGGGAAGAGGAGGGGGGGGCAGGAGGGGGAGAACAAGGGAATCTGTGGCTGATATGTAGAACTGAATTGTATTGTAAAATAAAATTTTAAAAAAAAGTGTCTCTGTGTATATTTAGAGGGAGTAGTAATGGAATAAAATTCTTCAAGTCATAGACAGTATCCTAGAATTTGATAAATATTGCTGTCTGCATGACAAGTAGGGATTAGGAATTAGGTTTAGTCTAACAATTAAAAATATTCTAGCTATTATAAATGGGGAGTTGTCACAGTGGGTAAGAACACTTGCTTCTTAAGCATGAGGACCTGAGTTCAATCTACAGAAACCATATGAGGTTGTCAGGTCTCTGCACTTGTTCACAGTCATGACCATTCACTCCAACACACATACACATATACACAATGGATTCTCACTTTGCTAGTTTGTGACCCAATAACAGGGAAAGATATAATATGAAAGAAAGCACATAACAGAAAATAATCATATCACATGTGAAATTATTTCGCCTAGAAATATTAAATTAGACACATGGAAAGGAGTAAGTTCAACAGCTGGTCCAGCACTATTGTGGAGTCCTTCATGTTGTTAGCAGCTGGCATGATGTGCACAGCTGGGACTTGGTATTGTCTCATTGTAAATAAGCAGTTCTGAAGAACAGCATCAGCAGAAAAAGTCACCCTGTGACTATAATGCATCTATAAAAAGGAAATCTATGTACAATCGAGCACAGGAAAAGACAATGTTGTGTAGACTATAAGAATAATAACATATGCCTACCTCAACTACGATTAGTGAGGATTACTGTCGTAGGAACAACTTGTGCTTCAGTAGGAACTACTAAGAGATCCAGGCACAGAATTCCCCTTTGTCTGACAGTATCTAATGCAGACAAAGGCCCACTGCTGTGAGCCTACCCCTCCCCCATTCATCTCATATAATCACATATCTTGTGAGTCTACTCTGATACTCTCTGAGACAAGCAAAACGTCTCCATTGTGTGGACTCCCTTTATAATATGCCAGAAGTTCCAGTTCTTTCAAAAGTGTACTTATTTCTCTCAGCAGGAGGGAAACAGTACATACTATGGCATCTTTCACTGCAAAAAAAAATAATAATTTGGAATAAGAACCTCCACTCATAAGTTGGAATTTTCTGAAGTATCAGTAACATAGCATCAGTGACTTACTAATGGTAAGTCTAAACCTCTAAGTTTCCCTAAACTTCTCTTGGTAAGGCATGCCAAAAGAAAATTTGTTCTTTACTATGTATGTGTTAAGCCACAATATGAAATTTGCTTTTGAAGTGTTTTGTTTGATTTCGTACTCATAAGTAATTTTATATTCAGTATTCAAATCTACTAGTTGCTGTTTCCAATTCCATCCTTATGGATAAGGTTTATTCATTGGTACATATTTTATGAGTAACAGTTTTCTTCGTTGGAAGAATTCATTCTCATAATGAGAAAATTCCACTTACTCTTGAAATAAGACAGACTTTCCCCCTAGCCTTCTTCAGTGCTTTGTGGTGCTGGGTAAGCATCTACAACTCTCTGGCATCCTAACGCACACCAACATCTGAAAATCCACTGAACATTTGTTAGAACATATGCTGTGAATAATTTACTTTCTGCAGCTTATTAGATAAATAGACACTGGGCTTGGGGCAGCAATACCCAAGAACATCTGAGCAAGACCCTCCAGCACGTGTTGGTACCAGTACAAAGAGCAGCTCACAGTATGTGAGGAAGTCAAGTCAGTCTGTGAACACAAGTTGGCCCTCAGCCAAAGAATATCATTAAAATACTTTTGAAAATTTATAAAGCTGGAATAGGTGCAGGGTCTGTATTTGCTTTATTATAATATTTGACACTTGGATTGGTTAAGAACTCATAGAGACCAATTTTGTGATCTTTTCCTATAGTAACTCCTAAACTTTAAAGCCATGAGTCAATCATCACTGGAATCACTGTGAAGAGAATGCTTATTTACAATGATCTGTTATTTGTTCTGTCAGTCAAATGGGGTAACTTTATTCATGGAAAACATGCCTTTGTTGTCATTTGTTATATTTTCATGCAGGAAATGAATGGTTTATTACTTCAATTTGTAAAATCTAAACATGCTAGAAATTTATGGCAAATTTCAAAGACTTTGAATTGGTAGATTAAATAAGGGACTAAGACCTCATGTGATCTTCTCAAACTCTGACACAGAACAGTCTTTTTATCTTCTTTTTTACAACGAATTCATACAAGTGAAGCTTGCCTTTAAAAGCCCTGCAAATCTGCACCTACACAAGTGTCAGCTCCCCACGCGATCAAACGCGGTAGAATTGTTCCTACAAAACACGTCTGTACTAGAGATCTGGAGAGTTTGCTTCAGGTCACATTTAACCCTCTTTGCTTTTCTGGCTTGCCCTTTGATACAAAATAATGCTAGAATCATTAAATCAAGTACTCTGGGTAGAACAGCACCTTGGGAGTTATTTAACACAACCTCCAACCAAATATAACAATCTATTACATGATGCCTTTTCTCATGTTTATCATTATATTATGAACCCTTATATAAGTTTCGATTTCCTGTAAATTGAAAAACTTTACAAAATAATTCACAGTGAATATAAAACTAAGCTGTAAGCAAATAATAAAAACAATGAAATGAGTGCTCTGGTTCACAGCACAGTGTATTTATTAAAACTTTAAATGCATTGTTTTTGTGTTGTTGGACCATTAAGTGCTAATATTATGGCATGAGTCACTGCAGGGAGCTACCAGTAAAAATTGCCTTTAATTTAAAAAGAAAAAGTTCCAAGAATATTTGTAAAGTGTTGGTCCAAGTCTCCCAATCCTTGACCTTTTTTATTCCCTGCTTTCTTACCCTCTAAAGGCCAACTCCAGAGCTCACACCATAAAAGGCAGCTCTCAGGCCCGAGTGCTGGACTCCTGGATGTGCGTTTTGAAGAGATGATGCTGAACGTATGCCTTACCAAGTAGCCACTGAAAGGCACAGGACTTTGGGCATCTACTGTTACACAGATTCTCAGGCTCATATTGCAGGTTTCAGCCAATAGCTACCCCAGACTCCCTCCTGTGTCCTATTCCAATCCTTGGTGCTTCTAAGACTTCTTGTTCACCATCTCTGATATCTCAGGCAATTACTGTGCCCCTTGTTAACAAGTTCAATACAGCACCAACAACCTTGGGAGACATTAAGATCATTCAGGCCCATGGTTTGTTACTTTTTCTAACTTTGCAAAACAATGAATTTTAAAACCATATTATATTGCTTACCTGCTTACACCCTTAAATGACTTCACCTGCATGTAAAGGAGAAAACCCATTTCCATATCTTCCTTCCTCTAAATGCGTTTTCATGCCTATCTCACCTTAATCATAGTTGGTGCTTCTCTATCTATCTTAAAAATTAGTTACTTGTTCAATTGCTGTAATATGATACCTGACAATAGCAAGCAAACATATGAGAAGGAAGGAGGGGAGGGAGAAAGAAAAGGAAGGAAGGAGGGAGGAAAGAAGGTAAGTTTTCTTTTGGTTCAAAGTTTTTGTGTAGAGGCTATGATGGCATTGAACCCATGCCTATGAAAGTTTGAGACATCTGGTCACTTTGCTAGTACATTCATGAAGTAGAAAAAGATGAATTCTAATGCTCAGCTCTACTCCTCCTCCTTATTCAGTCTGGGAACTCAGCTCATAGAATGGGGTGACATTTATGCGGGTCTTTCCACATCAATATATCTAATTTTGACAATCCCTAGCATGCAGTCCTAGATGTATATTCTGTAGGTGACTGCCAGTCCTGACCTGTTGACACTATTAACTGCCATATCAACCTACAGCTGTACATTGGAATTCAAGATGTCACATTGCAGTCTAAAATCCTTTTTGGCACAGATCAAATCTGTCTCTCATTCCCTATCCTGTTGTCTAGAGGAAAAGCTACTCCTAGTTCTCAAGGTAGCAGCTGCATCATCACATCCTTTCTGAGGAGTCCTTGGATATCCTCAAAAGATTGTGATTCTAGGCATGTATTCCAGAGTGAAAAGCACATCTGGGTCAGACAGCTAGGAGTATCTGTGGTGGTATAAACAAATATGGCTCCATAGGCTCATGTATTTGAATGCTTAGTCACTGGGGAGTGACACTGTTTGAAAGGATTTCCTAGGGTTAGGGTTAGGAGTGAGGCCTTGGTGAAGAAAGTATGTCACTGGAGATGGGCTTTAGGCTTTGAAAGTCCATGCCAGGCTCAGTTTCTGTGTCTCTGTGTTTCTCTGTGTCTCTGTGTCTCTGCCCCACACACCGGCCTAAACTTCAAGATGTAGAGTTTCAGCTATTTTTCTGGTCATATCTACCTGCATTCTGCCATGCTCCCCACCATGATGATAATGGATTAAGCCTCAGAAACCATAGGCAAGCCTATAATTAAATGATTTCTTTTATAAAAATTGTGTCAGCCATAGTGTCTCTTCACAGCAAGAGAATGGTGACTAAGACAATACTTGACAGATTAGGTACATGAAAAGCAATTGTTTAATCTACCAATTCCACCAGGTATGGGTGGTACCTAACACCCATCATCACCAGAGACCAAGGCGATGTAGAGCCTGCCTCTTGGAGGAGACAATTGGATTAGCAGAATCTTAGGAGGAATGTCCTGACAGACACAGTGGCAGATGAGAAAGTGTGAATAGTAATAGTCTCCATTCAGTCTCCTCCTTCCCGACCTGTTTGTTCTCTATATTCTGTAGAACCAATATGACAAATACTATGTTCAATTTGACCACAAACTCTGGATTCAGAGAGGAGTTGAATGCTGACTGAGAACTGTCGTAGTGTACAAAAATTTAAAATAATAATATAAACAACATGGAGCTTTGATGATGATTGAACAAAAATAAATACAATGGCTTAGAAACAATTTTATTTGGGGGGCAAAAGTTTCTAAGTGAGCTATACTTTTAATATTTTACTATTCATACTTGCTTATAAAGTGTTTGGATCCAATATATTTCCACTTTGTCCACTTCAATCCCCCATCTAAGTATTCTTCTCTATTGTTCTAACAAAACAACAACAATAACAACAACAACAACAACAAAAAAAAGAAAACACCACTGACCATGGAGAAAAGCCACAGAAGGAACTGAAGGAATACATTTAACTATGGGAACTGAAGTAGAGGACATAAAGAAACATTGCTTACTGGCTTGTTTCCCCTGACTTTATCAGCTAATTTTCTTATATAGTTCAGGACCCCTTGCCAAGGAATGGTGTTGCCCATAGTAGGCTAGCCCTCCTGCCTCAATTAGCAACTAAGAAAATGCCTTACAACATGCCCATAGGTCAATCTTACAGAGGTAACTCTTCTACTGAGATTTCCTTTTTCCAGGTATATCAAGTGGACAACTGAGCTAGCTGTGACACTTTCTTATGTACTTCTCACTTTCCCCTCTCAACTTTATACATTAGCCCCATCTTAAATTTAATCACCACTGAATCAATTTCATGCTGCTGTATATTAATGAGTGTGGGACCACCTCATTAAGGTATATGGGTAACCTTTCAGGGCACACATTCATGACTAAAAATGACTGATCCTTGACCAGCAGCCATGAATTGTCAACAGCTTCTTAGACAAAAGTAGAGCATCATAAGTTTCCCTTCTACCCATGCTAAGATTTTGACTGATTTGATCTTGTACAGTCATGTGTACACAAGAATTAGGAATTGCCATGAGCTACTGCACTGTGGTATCCTGAAAGTATTGTTTTTATACAAACAATCACTCTCTCTGTCTCTTACAACTTCAACTCATCTTCCAGAATAATCGCTGAGCTTTGAGGAGAGGAGGTTAACATAGGTGTCCCATTTCAGGGTAAGGTTTCCACAGTCTCTTTTTCTCTGTAAGGAGACTGTTTGGTTGTTTCTGTGTTAATCATCTACTGCAAAAGAAGCTTCCCTGATGATCATTTTTGTCCCCTAAGAGCGTACATAGAACATTTGGGCACAAAAGCTAGCCAGCAGATATGAAGCTTCCAGAATGGTAGCATTTTTGTATGCCCCATGCCTCAGGTATGAAGTGTTAACCCTTACTATAAAGTTCTGGAAAGTAACAAGAGCAATAGCAATAGCATGTAATATTTAGGATGTCTGGAAACTCGCTCACAACAACTTGAATAGAAGAATACCATATCTGGCACTGAGTTATTACTCTTATAGCCAATGGTTTCTGGGAAGGCATTATCTTCCTGTTATAGGCTAACTCCTTTTATTCCCTTTTCTATATGTATTTATTTCAAGAAGTCTCTACAATGGTAGATTTATACAAGGAATTTTCAAACTTATTTAATGTTATCCTTCCTCAAAGTCCCTCCTCTATGCTGACCACATGAGATGAGGTTTTAAAATATGTGCAATACTGCTTAACAGCAAGACCATAAACCATTGGATGTGACTTATATTTAAATGAAAAACAAGATTTATATATAAATATCTCTGAATGAATTAATTCAATTTATATATATATCAGTTTTTCCAAATAATCTTACATTTAGAAATGTTTTTTGAATAAACAGTCAGTTTATAAAACATAGGAAGAAATACAATGTTCCAATCTTTTAAAATCTACTTTGTGGCAAGAAACCTTACATCCTGATTTGATAACCTACTTTATTCACCAAATTTGTCACACTCTCACTCCTGTTAATTGTGAATACAGGAATGACTATGTCTGAAGACTCCCCACTGCTGAGAATCGTTCGAAGTGCATCCTATAGACCCTGAAGATAAATAGTGGAACAATAGTAGGGTGGCTGCATTTCTCTGTGAGGACAACTGCTGTGAAGAGTAGTACATCATTCATGCCAATATACCAGTCTGAGTGCGTTGTCCAATCAGTCTCAGTCTCTGAGTGTCTCAGTACATATGTTTTCATGGGAATCTAATGAGAAACACAAAGACTTGTGTTTTCTCTTCTCAACCCATGTCCAAGTCACTGGGCATAGATAAGAGAATCCTGTAGCATGCCCTGTCATCTTAATCCCTGCTACTCCTCTAATTCATAGCGTGTAAATAGGGAGCTACATTGAAAGGCAGATGATCACACAGAACACTACTGTTGTATATTTCCTGGTGCATAGTGCAGTCGGAAACCCAGATCATGAAGACTATGAACTTCATGGTATCTTCCACTCACACAAAGACACTGCTAATGAAGTCATTGGGAACACCGACAATACTGCATGGGGTTAACAAACTTTGTTAATCTCAATAGTATTCTGACCTTTCTCATCACACTTATTTTCTCTGTAATTATCCAGCCAGATAGCTACAGAAATCCTGCTCCTTAGAAGTGGCCATGGCAGAGGCATCTTCAGAGTATGGACATACAGGCCTTTAGCTTACATAGTAGATACCAAAATACTAGGTTAAATCATCTTCCCAATATATTTGAATATTGCAAATCATGAAAGTGATGAACATAATCATATGATGTGGCTATCAAATTTTAAAAATGTAAACTAAGGAGTGTGGAAAACTCTTGTTACCCGAAGTAAATATGCTACTCAATTGTCACTCAATGTGCAGCTGTCACTCAACTAGACAATTAAAAGTAGGAATATACATCTCATCTAGCAAATTGTCTATATTTTCATAATATGCTTATATGTGCATGAATATATGTATAGGTGTATGCATAAGTACATACATGCAGTTATATGCCCCAGAACTCATGTGGAGGCCTGAGGACAACTTGGGGGAGTTTCTTTTCTTGGTCCACCATGTGGGTCTCAAGGATAAAAATTAAGGTTTCTTGGATAGTGTCTTTATCTGCTGAACCATCTTCCCAGCCCTAATTACTAATATTTAACTGCATTAAAAGACTGATCAATCAATTAGGGAAAAAAAAACAAATTCCAAAACAATATTTCCAGTGGAGATTACTTTTGGTCAGATTTCAGGGGATTCTTCTGGAAACCAGTTCTCTATCCAAAGATTTCTCAGAGTAAAGAATGTTTTCCCAAGCTAATGTATCTTCCTACCCTGCTACTCCTCTGTCTTCCTAATTTCCTCCATCCTGTCACCACTAGAACAGCATTGATCTTATGGTGCCTCTACCTAGATTACCAATATTAGATGATTGCTAAATATGCCTCCTGGTTCACATGACTCTTGTTGCACTAAGTATATTTTAGATGTGTACAAGTGTTCCCATAAGATTCTGGACCTTTTCAGGGAAAGAGCTACATCCTATTCATTATTGTATGGCCAGCATCTGACATATTCATTATTGTATGGCCAGCATCTGACATAGTGATGATTATGTTTTATTTATCTGTCTGTGTTTTTATTTGAACTTGTGAAGTTATAAATCAGTCATGGCAGCATATTGAATGGATACTAGCAGGATAAAAATGAATTTATAGAGACAACATGGTAGTGAAGGCAAATTCATACCAGAGAGCAGGAAGCAAATTCAACAATCTGAGTCCTTGGACTAGGGCATGATTGAAGAAGGAAACTAGAATCTGGGTGAAAATTGTAGATGTGCAAGTCTAAAAGCAACTTGAAACTGTGAATAAATAACTGTAGCAAAAGGCCAGGTAAAGCTCTGGGGTTAATTAAATCTTTCTTCTTTCCTCCCTTCCTGTCTTAAAATACTTGCTGTGTTCACAGAATTTTGTTCTTATCTCCAGAGAAAGATTAGGCTTCCCAAACCTGACCATTAAAGGTAGTTTACAAAGAAATACAATTCAGATGGATGAGAATTCTCTGCCTGGTAAGGGATTTAGCATCACAGGACTGCTGCCTCTGGTAGCCTTCTATAAAGATTTTCTCCAGAAATAGTCAATTTCAAAGGTCACACATTTTAAAAGTCACTTACAATTAGAAGCCTAAGGGAAATGCCTGGGATAAAATGTTTTGGCAAGTTTTTAAAGCCTTTCATTGAGTTGGCACTAGACAGAACATGCTGGCCTCCTAAGCAAGAAGAACAGGTGTGGTATTTCAGTGATGCCGAAAACTTTCTCTCCAAGGCCATCACCCTAGCTGTCACTCAGCAGTCTCTGATGAGGAGTAGAATTTATTTCATGGTGTTGAAAGGCTCTGCTCTATTGACATGCCTCAACATCTGAAAGATGAGGAGGAAGGATAAAATGACCCAAGATTAATGACTACAAACTGCTGGCCATTGCAATGTGCTTTTCCCACACGTGACATTTCCATACCCATTCTATAATGAACTCTAAATACTCGGTTTAAAGAAGGAAATGATGTTCTAGCTCAAATAAACCAAGTAATTTTGCTGAAAGTCAAGTTGTCTTAAGTGTGGAACTAGAAGGATACCTTCCACATGTTGGGCTCAGCTTATAGTGATTTCTCTTTATTTCAAATCAGTGTATATGTGTTATGAACTTTGCAATTGGTCACTCAACAGAAGCTTGATTCAGAAAGAAACAGAACAGAAAGTATCCATGAATACTGTTTGTTGGACAGAGGGACCATAAACTATTCAAAGGAAAAGTAATAATCAAAACAAAGAAATGCTACACAATTAATCTGATTAACAATTAGATAAGACCAATTAATTAGAAATTCATGCTACACATTTCCTCAATCACAAAGACTTTATATTGCCCAACAACTTTTCAAAACATATCTGGTTTTAAGTATAGAAATATACTACACACAGAGAGACACACATATTTATGCAGATATTACCTTTACAGAACAGAATCATAATTGCAATTACTTTTGGCATGCCAAGATATACATGTATAAATTATAATATTATATTCTAATATGCACAACTTGTTAACTCTTGAAATGCAAGTATTTATCCTGTCATAAAATCTACCATATTTTTGTTTGTTGAAATATAAATAAACTGAGTAGTAATAAAGGAGAATAGTAGAAAAGTCTTCCTAAAAAAATCTAGTAATTGGTTCTGAAGTTTTCATTTTAGGCACAATTCAAGTGCAATATATTCAAAATGAATCATTTATGAAACATCATCTAACTGTCTTCTTCAATATCACCAAGATTTCTTTCCATCTCATCTTTCCTGATTCTTCTACCGTTTACAAATTCCTAGCACACTGGTGACATGGCTCTCCAGTAAGACCAAAGTTCCCAGTTTTCATGAACTCCTACAGGTTTCTTCACACAGTATGCCTCCTATGTTCAGGACAGACCACTTACCCTCCCTGAACAGGTTTCTTTTTCTCTCCCCACATGAAATCTCATTCTTATAGTTGATGACTAATCACAAATGCCCTTTTAAGCTGCAGTTTCTCTACTCAACAGATGGTTCTATCATCTATCACTTCTATATATATATATACCTTAGAACTTGTCAACTTCCATAGACACTTAGGAACAGTTTATCTCCAGGCCTATGTCAAGGAATCAATTCTCACTCCATGGACCCAGAAATACTGTTTTCCTAAGACTTGTCTAATATTAACTTCTGAAATAAATGTATATTTTAAGACATATTAAAAGTATCGAACTTAAAAATATTGTGTTCCAGAAATTTAAATATTGAGAGTTGTCTTTATATTATAAACATGACTTTTTATAGAAAAGAGAATCCCATCTTTGCCTGTGTCAGCAAACAGAAAGGAATTCTACTATAGTTTATTTACCTAAGAAGAGAAAAATATAATAAGCAACTTTAACTTATTTACTGATCATTAAAACAGTGATGGCAATAACAAAATTATATGTGTAAATGGAACCTATCAACAATTGTGTCTCTTTTCCTTTGATGACAAAGAACGAAAGTACTTTGGAATATGGATAACCTAAATGGAGAAGTTCAAAGCAGAAATAACCCAATTTTTTCTCAAATATTTTAAAGTACTTGAATTTATATTTGACTGCCATATATTGTATTTCTACAAGCATTTTTTGATATTGGTAAACTCAATTTTAGTTAAAATGGGGTTTACAAAATGGATTTCAAACATTTATGTTCTAATTTTTCCCAAGTGATTTGTTTTCTGCATTAAAATCAGTACAAAATAACTGTAAATTGGCTTGGTCCCTAGGCATTTACTACTTTTATGAGGAATAATTAATCTAAAATTTAAATTGCAAACATGAATACAATTTTCTTCAACATAAATTTTTAAGACTCCTTTTAAAACAGACACTCAAGCCAAGGTCCGTGAAGCTTCTCAATCCAGCAGCAGTACCCTCTCACACATGGCACTGAAAACAGGCAGATAAAATGCTCTATGCATAGCATAAAAGATGTAATGGATCTGGGTATGTGTACTTCTGAAATCCATAATGATCTGGTAATTAATTTGCCAGTTACAGAGAAGCATATGGGGATCCAACCCTGCCCAGTACATATTTTTGTTTCACTGTAATGATTTCATACTACTTTATCCACTTGCAAAATGAATGACCAGAGACAACTGCTTGCTCATGATTTAAGCATGTCCTTTTACTGGCTTTTTGTACAATTTCAAGCCTTTGAGTTTGATTTTACCAGTGCATTAGTTACTATAGAAACAATGTGTCTGAATTTTGCAAAGCCTAGTGACACAGCACACTTCAGTAGTCAGTGTATTTTATGTATGTCTGCAGACACATGTAGGCTTGTGAACACAGTCATCACTTAGTAGTAAGGGTATGGTCCCAGAATGCCCACAGTTACCAAAATCGGCAAAGGTACATAAAATGGACATAAAATGGACAGCATTTACACATAATATGCACATATTATCTCATATACTTTAAATCTCTAGCTTTCTTAAAAACCCGAATACAGTATAGATGCTGCATAAATATTTGTATAAGGAAAAAAAAATCACAAGAAATAAAACATGTGTGCCCACTACAGATACAACCATAGACCTAACTAAAGTTGGTTGAATCTCCCAATACAGATCCAGCAAATGTGTAGGCCAGCCATATTTGCATATACTTGTTCATACACATCTCAACATCCATGAATGGCTATAAACAAATGCATAAGCAAATTATACACAAGTTCATACCACATATTTTTATCCATTTATTAGTATACATATATATCACATCTCTATGTAGTATGAATCTTTTAAAGCATGAAGAGCTTTAATAGATGAGGAATATATAAACTAATAAAATTATGTAAAATTAAAATATAAAGTTTTCCTAAAATTTAATGTTTTAGATTTTAGAATAATATATATAATTGTATATAATAGTATATATAATTCAAATAATCAAGTTCATATCAAAGGCAAAGAACAATTTGCTGTGCATTTAAAATTTAATGCTTTAATACTATATATATATATATATATATATATATATATATATATATATACTGACCACAATTTTAGAACAACAGAATGTGATAAAACTGGGCATAGATTCCTTCATCAGATATATCATACAAAATTTTACTACTAAATTTATAGGTTTCCAAAATATGATGGTTAAGAAATGAATTAATCCAGCTAAAATAAAAATAATATTAGTCAAAAATAAAAATAATATTATGAAGTATAAACATTTGATCAATATTTCAAAATATTATTAATGAAATTATTTGGAATGACATTTAGGCTTTGAAATCATATAATCAAATTTTCCTCTATTATCAGCAGTTAAAAACCAAAGTTCTGCATGTACTGGCAAAACTGTGAATCTCTCAAATGCCAGAAATCAGAAGAAGAATCTTGTAGAAAAAAATGAAATTCACAAAATAGAGACATTTGTCTATATGTGATCTCCAGAGACCCTAGAGAACATCTTACAGGTTTCAGTTACCTTTCAATTTTCTGGAAAATCCTCTGTATTGTAGAACTACTTTTGCATATTCAGCCTAGCATTACTCAGATAATATTTTAAATATTTTTAATGTTCATACATATATGTAATCTATCTTGATCAAATACACACTGCCCCTCTAGAACCTCCCCAGTATACCTTCTTCCAAATTTCATGTCATCTATTTAAAATAAAATTAAAGCAGTCTTAATACACTGAGGCCAGGTAGCATGAACAACTTACCAGTGGATCCTGGCAGCATTAATTACAAATAAATGAAACAATGCTGCATTATCCAAGCTCGTAATTGGCATAGAGGGGCCCACAGTTGGCTTACTGACACATTTTATACTGTACAAACCCTGTCCTATAAACAATCTCACACCCTGAGAAAATTTTGAATATTCTTTCAAAATTAGTTAAAATGTGAAGCAAGAAAAGGTACAATAATGGAAAAAATTCAAAATTCTGATTTGTTCCTTGATATGATATCCAATAACTATTTTCTCCCATATTGAAATATTCCATCTTAAAGGAAAGCTCCTTAAACATGAAGGTAAACAATCTAAAACAGCCTCAGGAAGACCTGGAAACTGAATAGATTCATTAGATACCTCCATGCCAGAGTAAGTACAAGGGTTTTTCCAGTACAAGACCATCTTGGCAGTCAGGAACTAAGAAATTACACAAAGTCACACCATGCAAGAAACCTCACAAAAGAGATTTATTGGGGAGAAACACAAGGTTGCTGTTGCCACTGTCTCTCAAATAGAAGAGAGACAGCTGCAGGCTGGGTGAAAGGGGAGGGCTTTTATAAGGTGTTGGAGCATTATTCAGTAAATATAAATGCCGAGAGTCTTTCTCAGATAAAGGAGGAAAGCTGAGCTGCAAAGAAAACTCAGAAAAGCCAAGATGCAAAGACAGACTCTTGAGACCAGACCAGCTGCTTGGAAGAAGCAGAAACTAGCTGACCAGCCTGAACGAAGTTTAGATCAACTGAAGTGCCTGGGAAGGACACTCTCTAACTTGTTGGTGAGTGCTAGGTCCCCAAATTTGTTAGTTGTTACCTGTGGTGGGGTGCTCTGTGGTGGTGCGGGTATTGTTGAGTCACTTCTGCTCCTTGAAGTAATCCCTCACCCATATTTCTGTAAGTAATCTCAACATATCACCAAGTTGGTACGTGGTGGAATCTGTACATTGATTTGTCATAAGATCCCAATTAAGGGTGAGTCGATAGGTGTGTTGTGTCTCTCCAGGAACAATTTTATCACACAACAATTAGCAACCAAACAGGGAAATGACAGCAACAAAGATGAGTTGAGGATTTAATGTATGTTCCTGGCTACAAATATCAATTGGTGTGACAGAGCCTGAGAATCCTGCAGTGGGAGGGGGCCTGTCTGTGGAGAAAAATCTGATAGAGTTGTCCCTTTTTGTATGGTGTATATTAGTGTGCCTTTGTGCTATGACAGTGGCTGCAGAGTTCTTGCGATGGGTAGTGACATATCCAGCTGAGGCTGAGTCATCCGCATTAGGAGTGTCTATGGGAGGAATCCCACCGTGGCAATCTTCATCTATGCTGTAAGGGGTTGTATGGCTGCTTGATGACTATGGTCTCCCACATGAATATGGAGATGCCTTGAAAACAGTTAAAGGTTCAGAGGTAATTTTTCAGTCTCCAAGATTGGTGAATAATGGTTTTGCTTGTCAGCAAGCAGTGGTAGCCGTCCCATGGCCTCTGTTGTGTCTAGTTAGAAATGCATCTGAGATTAAGATGGCACCCAAGCAAGAACTTATTTTTATAAAGCAGGAACTTGTTCTGTAAAGGAGCAATTGCAACAAGAAAGGGTGCATCCTCAGTGTCAACCTCTGATTTGGAAAGTAAATTAGACAAAGGAAATGATGAGAGAGAGTTAGCAAAAGCAGTAGGAGATACCCATCAACTCCAAAGTTTAATAGAAAAAGGAGAACGGGGATCAAAACATCTAGGTGGAGGTCTTTAGAATAGTCCAGAATAAGAAGCTAGGGTGATTATGAAATACTCAGCACTGAACTACAGGATTTGGGAAGATTTTAAACAAGAGATGAAAGAGCTTGGTACACATGGCTTGTAAGGCCATGGGACATGGGAGTAGATGGATTAGGTCTGGCTGTTGTGGAGGCAGGAGAAATAGTAGTACCCATGCCTCCTTAAGGCAAAGGCCACAAATCTTAAGACAGTATGAGAAAAAGCAGTCCTTAAAGGACCAGCTTAACAAAGATAAACAATGGAACATTCAGTTATCTCCTTCTGAAGTTCCCATACATATCAGGAACTGAAGGACCATAGAGGAGAGGCAGATGCTGTTGAGGCAACTAGAAATAAGAGAAGCTGTGTTTGAATCCCTGCTCCCTGAGCCAGACAGAACTATGTTAACAGTTAAAATACAGAACAGAGGAGTTAAACAAAAGTTAATCCTGCAAGGACCTCAAGGCTTGTATGGAGTTTTAGTGGCTTTGCTGAGTCTTTTTGTGGGACAAGATGTTTGTAAAGCGGGAAAGGCTTTGGCAGATCTTAGACCAGCATGTAAACAGTATCCACAAAGTCAAAAAGCGGGAGAGATAAGGAAAAAAAAATCAGAGGAAGAGGTCTCTCTGGGTTACTCTAAGAGAAATGTGGCAAGATGTGTGTCAAGTTGGAGTTCCTAAGTGGGGAAAAATGATATATCAACTGAGTGCTAATGAGCCTCTGGGAGGCTTTAAAGCCAAGGAGCAGTTCACAGAAGACATCCTTGATAGAACAATACAAGTACAGATCAAGCTTGTCCCAGGGGTAGGCAATCCCCCAGGCTAAGGAGTGTACATTTCCCTCTAGTAAAAGGATATGCTAGAGATGGAGATGGCTTGACCATCCAGGAATACTCCAACAATCAGGTATGGTGAATGGGGAGGCCATAGTCACTGTGCCAACCCAAAAAAATCAAATCTCTGACCCATGAAGCCATCAGGTGCAGCAGAGGATAGCAGGTCCACATTTCCTTTGACCCTGAGTAGGTCTGAGTAGACTGTCAGGTCCACTGAGTTTAACAGGTGTGAATAAATATAGAGTGGCTCCATAGAAGATTATGGAAATATAATGGCTTCAGAGGGAATGACTAAGGGTTCCTAAGGACAAATGAAGTTAGAACCTGCTATCCATGCTTTGTACCCAAGCTTGATCTTTGAAGGGAGCCATTGATAAAAATGGATGGAAATTTTCCATGCTGTATTAAACCTTGCTTATGTTTGACATAAGTATCTTCTTAGTTGTGAACCTCTGTGATCACCTGACACTTGCTGAGAACAGATGATAACAGACCTTCAGAATGCTTCATCAAGGTCATCTTTGTTACCTCACTATTTTTTGTGGGATAGTGGTTCAGGATGTTGCCTTGTTCTGTCTATCCTCTGGAAAAGGTTTTGTTATATGGATGGTATAATGTGTCTGGCTGATTTGAAGAGCCACTGGAGAGGCAACCAGTTACAAAGGTACTTCCAACTACCTTGCAACCATAACTGGGATTGATGTAATTAAAAGGGAAAAAAATCTAAAAGTTACCCTATGTGAGTAGAAAGGGACATTCCCAGAATCTCTAAGGTTACTGAATGAAAAACCCTATGGCCAGATATAGGCTGTGAGTTGTTGACCAGGAAATCGCTTGAGGTCCACTGACAATAAAGGCTATTGTTTTACTGTTAGTTGTATGACAGAGTGAGAAGGTAAAACCCTATTGCTAAAAGCATTGCATGTGCATGCTTTGACTTCAGGACAAGGAGAGATTAAGGTGGGAATTAACTGGAAATTCCCACCCTGCTGATTGACATTCATAGGGCCAGAGGAGGCTATGAAAGCTGAAGGAGACAAGCTGTTACCAACATTCCAGCTTGGTTTTGGGCCCTACACATTAAAACACTGACATGCTAGGAAGGGTGTGCCTGCTTGTGCAACAGTGCTTTCCTATCACGGGTAAGACCAACAACAACATTCCAATTGGATTGAAGGCCTGTTCCACAAGAAGCAGTCAAACCTGGTGGTATTGTAAGTAAGATCAACAACAACTAAACTGTTGCTAGAGAGGTCATAATTCCCAATGGGGAAGCAACTTGTATGGTTTTTCTCGATGGATGTGATGTGCTTGTCAAACTATCTTCTAAACATATATGTTCAGGCCCACAGACCAATCACTGTTGTTATCAGCCTCAACTCATTACTATCAATGAATCTCCTGTTACTATGGCATGGTGGCCGATTACTTAGCCATAGGTTGACATCTATAGTCACCCCCTCCAATGATTAGCAATAATTTATGAACAGAAAGAATGTAAGACACTGAGGAAGGGATGGAGCATTACCTAACAGTTTCCTCCAAGATGGAAACATTCTACCTGGCAAAAAAGCTCTTTAAACTGGAAGGAAAACAACTCAAAATAGCTTCAGGAAGTCCCTGAAATTGACCCGATTCACTATGTCCTTTCTTGCTATGGTAAGCAATAGAAGCCGAGAGTCTCCCTCACCTGGAAGGATGCCAAGCTGCAAAGAAGACAGAGACCATATCAGCTGGTTAGGAAAAGCAGAAAGCAGTAGAGCTGCCCAGAGAAAATGTAAACCAAAGTCACATGGATAGGATGCTCTCTAACCTATTGAACTGCCTCTAGGCTGGTCACTGTGCTCTCCAGATTTCCTTTGTTGTGGGCTCTCACTCATTCTGGGGTGGGATTTGATGATGGAGCCGTTTTTGAGTTATTTCTGCTCTGTAAGTAACCTCTCACCCATATTCCCATAAGTAACCCCAATAAAATAAGTTGTACTTTAATGGTATCTATGCTTTAGTCTGACATGGGAACCCTACCTGGCATGAGTAGACATGACATGTGTGTTCACATCTTCCCAGGAAACATTTTGTCATACAACATATAGTTATCATAACATGGACAGAACACAGAGAAAATGCAAGGTGTATGTCAAATTCACATTTGGCTCAAGAAGCAATGATGTGAATAAGATGGGAAGAAATGGAGGGCTTTGAGGTTTGTGGGAGAGATCTGTTTCTTAGCTTCAGTGTGTTTTGTCTACATTAAGTTCTCAAACTATATATTGGTGCTTACTTGCTTTTTTTCTATGTTTACATTATAATAAAAAATATAATTCTTTTATCCTGTATATCATACAAAATATTCTCAACTAAGTAGATTATTGCAAAGAGAAAATAATATTAAAACAGTCTTAATTTTAAACTAAAACCTGTACATAAAATGTTTCAGAACAGATTATATTCCAAAGGATCCAACCGGTGGTGGTGGTACATGCCTTTAATCCCAGCACTTGAGAGGCAGAGATAGGTGGATCTCTGTGAGTTCAAGGCCAGCCTGGTCTACAGAATGAGGATCCAAGACAGGCTCCAAAAATGCACAGAGAAATCCTGTCTTGAAAAACAAAAACAAAACAAAACAACAACAACAACAACAACAACAAAAACCCTTTAAAAAACCTACAAAACACCCTCAAATTAATTTTGTATTTATTTCTATTTCTCATTTCTTCAAAACAATATTTGCCAATCATTGCCTTGAATGCCAATTACAAATTATTTTGTGTAATTTCTAGACACGGGATGTAGAAATGTATTTGTGTAGAAAAGGGTATAGCTACATCTCAGCCACAGTTGTGCACTGGATTGCACCTCTGACAGATTGCAGAGTTTGGAGCTGAGTATTATGCACACTCTTTAAAATAATAAGGTCTATCTTGTGATAGCACAAATCCCCTTCTAATGGCTATTTCAAGCCTTTTTATTGGAAATTCATTGACCACCTTGACCTATATAAACAAGTAATTACATTATCTTCCATGGTCCAGATTCATGTTTTTCTGAAATTTATTTTAGATTATAGCTCAACTTGTAGTTTGGAAAGTTAATAGAAATTGCATTTCATATCAGCAGCCTAACTATAATGCAGGTTCTACCCCGTGAAAGTCATTGGTAGAACCTCCCTGTACATCACAATTTGTGAGATGCTAAAAATAAACAAATTGGCATTCAATTATTGAGAGCTCCTCAAATGATCAGCTAATATTTCAGGGGACCCTGCAGTCTCCGCCAATGTAAGTTTAACAGAAACTCTGAAGAAAATAGTAATTAGCATCTCCAGTCTCCACATTGAAGCATATGTTGCTAAATATCTCTCTAATTATAGATTTTCTTTATTCACTTTCAATTAGATAGCATTTAGTTGTTGTGGTTTTTTGGTTTTTTTTTTTTTTTTTTGAGTGTCTGGGAACTTACATGCTTGAGACAAAGTTTTAAAACCACTTTAAAATCCCTGAAACTTTACTAAAATTGCCTATAGAAAGAATTTACTTAAAGTTGATATTAATTATCTTCCCTTGCTATTATTTCTATTCCTCTAACTCCACCCCTTCTTTCTGTACTTAGTTCAATAGGAGTGAAGTACTTACATTGTCATAATGAAGTGGAATTAACTTTTGATTACTATGGAACTACAATTTAGATAAATACTCAAAATTATATTTCTAGAATTATGGGGACTGATCTTCACCATAACAATGAATAATGAATGTCTCTGCTACTGTATCCCTTCTCCACCTAAATTAATAATTCTATAATCCTTACTAAGAAACATTTGAAAACTATTTCAATTTTAAAGTCTTAAAGTGATTTATGTAGGTTGATTACCCAAAGCAAAATGAACCAGTCAGGAAAGGTGTGACCACTGGTACAATAGTAATATGATTGTGAAAGAAGTATTCAAATGCTTTGTAATTTGATCTGAGTCCTGTTCCATAGGATTCAGATTCATGTCTGGTGTTGAAAACCTTGTCAAAAAAACTCATGGCTGGGGATGTCATAGGCCTTAGGACACAACTGACTACAATTGTTTAGCTAAAGTGACATAGCCCAAAACTGACTTATAAATATTTTTCAATGTTTATGTTTATGCCTACAGACAAACACTGCTCTCAAATTTAATCAGATATGCTTTCTTTAGGAGTGAATAGAGATGAATGCAGAGACTCATGGATACTCAAGGTACTGATAATAAAAGACAGTTGCATACCTTATTATGGAAGTGGAAGTGAAACAAACATAGGGATCTACAGATAAAGTGCAATGATAGTCTTGAGATTATCAAATGGTATAACAAAGCCATTTCAAACATGACCTCACAGGTGCTGTCATTGCCTACATTTTGCCTGCACAAGACTGGTCCTATAAATAGTCCATCATGGATCTAGGTGTCGTTCATGGAGTCCTACCCTTTCCTGCTAAGTTATTGACTACTGATGGATTTGAGCAAGGTGCAATCATTGTCTTCAGTCATGTATTCATTTGTGAGCTCACCAGGCTCCAATGGATTGTTCCAAACCCATGATCACACTTTTTATAATTAGTGCAATACAAAACAAAAAGACACAAATGTGGGAAAAGAACGTATACAAAGTAATCCATCATTAAATGAATGTGAGGTAGAGTTCAGAATAATCCGAATGCACTATTTACATGCATAAAATTTCAAAGAACAAATTTAATCAAGACAAAAAGAAAGATTAGGAAGTACCTTCCTAAAACAACTGGTCTACTACTACTTTCAGATATAGTACAAAAGTGTTGGCGTTTTCAGAGGCAATCAATTTATCCTATAAATGGCAATTTAATTTTTTGAGAAAAATATAAAGTGTTTTTTTTTATATGTAATGGTTCAAAGTAGAGAAATATATAAAGTTTGCCTTCGTTTAGCAACTATTTTAGTTTTACCCTCCCATAGATCATCATAACAAAATTTCATTCAAGGACCTAATATATATATATATATATATATATATATATATATATATATATATATATTAAAGACATAAAAAACTTCTAAAAAGCTCTGTATGGTTGATTAATAGAGCCTACAATCCTCTATAATAATAAAACTTCAGGTTAATTTGAAGATTAAAAACTGTCTATTCAAAATCCACTTACATAATAGTGATTGTTAGCATTGATTATCAAATTGACACAACCTGTATTAATCTGGTGAGAGAGTCTCAATGGGGAATTGTATATGTTAAGTTGCCTGTGAGCATGTCTGTGAGGAACTGCCTTAAGTTGATATATTGATTTCAGAAAACCCAACTCACCATGGGCAGCACCATTCCCTACACAATGCGTTATGAACCCTTTGAGTGGAAAGGGGAGCTGAGAAGATTCAAGCTATCGGTCGAGAATGCATGCATTCATTTCTTGCTGTTCTTGGTATGACAAGCTCTGTGAAGTTCCTGCCTTGAATTCCTTACAATGATTGACTGTAATCTATAATTGTAATCTGAAATAAAGCCCTTTCTTCCCTATGTTGCTTTTTGTGTCATGGTATTTTTTTTCAAGCAACATAAATGAAACTGGAACAAAAATCCAAGGAAATAGCTTACAAATAATTTCTATTTTTCATATTTATAGACTTTTGGGTGTGCATATTTGTGTATGTTTATGGGTATATGTATGCATGTGGATGTCCATGAACTAGTGTGAAAATGCATGGGAACACTAGAGGGCAATATCGGGTGTCCCTCCTAAGGTAGACAGCCACCTTTGTCTCACTAAACTTTGAGCTTGCCAAGTTAAGTTAACTAGTCAGTAAGTCCCATGGCTCCCTTTGTCACTGCTCTTTACCCCCAGCAAAGGGCTACAAATGTGTAGCAATGCACTTCATCGTCTACACTGAGGGTTAGAAATTGAACTGGATTCAGCATCATGTATGGTAAGCACATTAATATATGAGTTATCTCTCTAGCCCTACTTTCTAAATTTTAAGAACTCAAGTTGATAAGAAAATGGACTCAACCTCAAAAAATATGTGTTTCCCACAAAACAATATGGAAACAAACTTACCTGCACACACACATGCACACACTAACATACCCAGATTTGTAGGCCTTCATTCACTTTCTATTTTCAGGAATAATCACCTCCTTTGTATACCTAACCGTCCAAACAATTGTATCTAAGTGGAATTACATATTTCTATAAAGTAAACTCATTCCTTCACTATAAATTTTTGGCTCATAACATAAAAACTTATACCAACTCAGCATAACATTTCTTCCCATGAACTTAAAGCTAACTATGAGTCAATATAATCTCAAACTCATGGTTCTCCAGAATAAAGAAGTAAACTTGAAGTTGGTATGGGTAGTGGCTGTTTTCCCCCTATGAACAGCTTCATGCAACTAATATAATGGGAAGCAAATAATTTTAAATCATCAAACGTTTCTCTAAAAGAACAAAGGTAATGATTTTTCACTGTAAGAATTTTAAATGTATCCTGAATGCCTTAGCTTGTTTCTGAAGCTTCTTCAGTAGAATTGGAAAAGGGCATATATGATTCAGTTCTCCTCCTAAAAGATACTGTTGAATTCTCTTTGTTATTGTATTTCAAGTTCATAAAATAACTATTACCTTGAATTGTCCCTTGACCTAAATCTAATGTTATTCTGTTTTGTTAGTAACAAGAGGATATTTTTCAGTGTTTTAGATTTCTGTCTAAGCACAAAATAAAAGTGACAAACAGAAATTAGACCTCTGTTTCTTTGAGCTGACCCTCTCAGGATGATTTAAATCAATCAGTCAAATGTTGCTGATGGTGAAAACATTGGAGCCAGGGGAAGCCCATGGATAGCTCTAGCTTGTTCAGCCCTCCCAGGGAAGAGCATTGAGGGAGCTTTTGAAATATCACTACTCACCAGGATGAGTACTGGCAAACAGAACACCTTCATCACATAAATTCTGACTTCCTCATCAGACAAATCCAATCCCGTGGAAATGTAAATTTGTTCTATCATTGATAATTTAAAATTTTTTAGTTTTAATATGTACAATGAAAAGATTGGTTACGAAGGTGTTAAAGGTAGACATATTTGAAAGCAGAATGCTGACTATGCTTCCTTTATGTTTATCTCTCTTCTAAGTAATCATTGTATAGAACTAAAGACTGCCTACTAAAGAGACTATGGATACCTTCGGGGTTAATATGGATCAAGTTTGAGTAGGTGAGACCTCCTGAAACTTCACAGGTGATATCTATCAGCAAATGTTACTGCTGGTCTTCCCAGGACTTGGTCATTATCTCAAAATTTTCTTTCTGGGCCCCCAAAGATATCTTGTACACAGGCAGCAGGAAGAAGTATGGAAAAAACTACATTCACATTCCTAAGAATTGTTGGTTATGTGGTAGGTTATAGATGTTCGTTATCATTTAGTGGAATATAGAATATTGACAGAAATTTAAAGTTATTTTGTGAGACTGTATATATGTTTCTAGTCTTGTGTAAAGGATTTCTGTATATGATAAAAAAATTAAGGTTATTTTTATTACAACATATTGTATATATGTTTCTATTCTTATTTAAGTTGTTGTACTTATGCAGCTTATTATAAAATATAAGATAAAATTCTAGTTTTTGAAAGTTGTTACTATATAGGATAATCAGGAAACATAGGTTAGTGGTTAGTAATATATTACAATCAAAATATACTTTTGTAGATAGGTTAAGTATACGTTCCAGGTCATATAGAGATATATTTTAGATAGATATGTGGTCTTCAAACCTTTCAAAGACCTAAAGAATATGGCATTTAAAATGTTTTGTTAATTTTAAGTTTTTCATGACAATGAGACACATCTGTTCCTGGCACCACCAATTTACTTCGGAAAAGATGATGAGCATTGAAGAAACTCCTTATGGAGTTTGTTTTCATTGTATCAAGGTTATCCACTGAGCAAAGATTCTGTTCTTGCCTTTCACTGCTAACAATTTTCTATGCAGACTGGACAAGAGGAAAAGGATGTTGAACTTTGCCTAAACAAAGCGGGCCAGTCTTTCAAAATTCTCGCTTCACGTACCAGTCTGTCAGATATTCTGCAGGACTCAGAAGATAATGACTGATGAATTTTACCAATACAAGGCAGAATAGTCCTTCAAATTTCCTGCTTCACTGAAAAGTCTGACAGATACTTTGGGCCTGAAGGCTGAAGATGGATGCCCCAACATTGCAGAGGAACTTTGGGTGACTGTCCAGGCAGCCAAATATCTATGTTGTTAAATAATATTACATCCTTCTGAGTCTTTGATGGAGCTGAAGACTAAACAGTTATAGTTGTGGTTTTCCTTAGTTATGATAGAAAGTAAATTAGGTTTTAAATTTTGGATTCAATAAAATAGAATAGATAATGCATTATATTCTCTGAATATGCTAACTAGAAATGAACAGAATACAGTGAATCTAAGCCTTACTTGATAATTGTATGTAGTCTTACTATGTTTAAGTTAAAACGCTCTCATTTTTATTTAGATAAAAAGGGGGAAATGTAGAATATTATTTTAAAGTGTGTTACTTTTGGTTATATTGCATTCGTCTAAATCTGTGAAGCTGTGTTACTGCGCTTGTAGAAAACATCTGATGGTCTAATAAAGAACTGGACAATAGCAAGGCAGGAGAAAAGGTAGGTGGGGCTGACAGGCAGAGAGCAGATATAGAAAGATAAATCTGCGAAGAGAAGAGATCAAGGAGCCAGAGAAGGAGAAGGACTCCAGGTGCCAGTCACCCAGCTACACAGTGAGCCACAGAGTAACAGTAAGATTACAGAACTAAGAGAATGGAGAAAGCCCAGAGGCAAAAGACAGATGGGTTAAAAGTCAAGGAAAGCTAGCAAGGAACAAAACAAGCTAAGGTCAAGTAAGAAAAGAAAAAGCCTCTGTGTATTTATTTGGTAGCTGGGTGGCAGACCACCACCACCACCACCACCACCACCACCCGGAAAAAAAAAGAATAAATCATAGAACAACAGTATTCCAAGCAAAAGAGATCAGGAAGCAAACAGGTGTTGCCATCTTAATATCTGAAAAAAATAGACTTCAAACTAAAACCCAGCAGAAGAGGCAAAGAAGGGTACTCCATAATAATCAAGGGATCAATTGTTCAAGCAAATATCACAATACTAAACTTATATGCACCAAACTTTGAGGCACACAATTCCATCAAAGCATATTAATGGAATTAAAGGCACAATTTAACACCAACCCAGTAAGTGAGATATCAATATCCCACTTTCTGCAATAGATAGGCCACCTGGACAAAAAGTGAACAGAGAAATCTCAGGATTAAATAAAATCTTACATCAAATAGACCTAATATGCATCTACAGAATATTTCACCCAAACACCAAAGTATGTATATACATACATATACATACATTCTACACAGCAGCACATGGAAGCTTCTCTAGAGTAGACCTAATGCTGGGACACAACACAAACCATAAGAAATATAGAAACAATTGAAGAAATCTCACGTATCCTAGCTGACCATTATGCAATAAAACTTAAACAACAAACAAATTCCTGTTAATTGTATATACTTATGTATATTAAACAACTCATTACTAAATAAAGAAATAAATCAAAATATTCAAGAGCTAAATGAAAATGAAAAACAGCACAATCAAACCTCTAGAGCACACTAAAGGAAATTTAAATAGGGAAGATTATAGCCCTAAGTGCCAATATTAAATTATTATTAAGTATCATTCTCAAACTCATTCTGTGAAATCAGTATGACTCTAATACCCAGGTAAACACACACACACACACACACACACACACACACACACACACACACCAAAAAAGAGAAAGGAGAGAAGGAAAAGGAAAAGAAACCACTTTACACACCCAAACCAAAATAAAACAAATACTATAGGCCAATATCCCTAATAATCATAGATGCAAAGTTCTTCAATAGCAAACATTGTACAGTTATAAATCAAAATGAAGATACACCATTATCAAGTGAGATTTACCAGAGAAATGCAGAGCTGATTCAACATATATATGTCAATAAGTATAATAAACTCTATAAATTGACTTAAAGACAAAAATTACATGAACAACTCAATAGATGCACAAAAAAACAGTTGACAAAATCCATCATACTTTCATGACATAGAGTCCTGGAAAGAGTAGGAGTAGAACATATATACTTCAACATAATAAGGGCCATTTATGACAAAAATACAGCCAACACTAACCTAAGTGGAGAAAAACTTGAAGCAATCCCATTAAAATGAGGAATGAGAGTAGGGTGTCTACTATCCCCACCCTAGAAGCAGTAGCTAGAGTAAAAAGGCAAGAGAAGGAAATTAAAATTAAGTTAATTTTAATTAAAAGGAAGAAGGGAAGTCAGATTATCCTTATTTTTGGATCATATAATATGCCAAAGCAATCACAGAAATTTCACTAGGAAATGTCTAGAAGCAATCAACAACTTCAGTAAAGTGGCAGGGTGCAAAATAAACATACAGAAATCCTTAAATATCCTTCCTATAAGCCACCAACAAACACTCTGAGGAAGATATCATGTACACATTCTCATCTACAGCAACATCAAAGACAATAGCATATCTTTGAATAAATTTAACTAAGAGGTAAAAGACAACCACAATAAAAACTTCAAATCTCTTATGAGTAAGATTGAGAAAGAGACTTGAAAATGGAATGATACCCCATGTTCAAGCTTCATTAGAATTAATATTGGAAAAACGACCACCCTACCAAAATAAACATACAGATTCAATGCAACCCCAATCAAAAAAGCCCACAAAATTCTTCACAGAAATAGAAAAGGAAGTTTCTAAAATTCATATGGAACTCCAAAAGATCATGGATAACCACAAAACAATCCTGAGTGAAAAGGAATAATATTGGAGGTAGTACTCATAACTACTGCTAACTGGTATTTGACAATCAAAAACCTATACTGCCAAAAAGACAGCATCTTCAAAAATTGGTTCTGGGAAAACTGAATGTCAACATGAGTAAGAATGAAATTTGACCTACATATATCATTTTGCACAAAATTAGATCTACTTGGATCAAAGAGCTCAGTCTGAAACTCACAACAGCAAAACTACTAGAAGAAAATATAAGTAGTACCATACAAAATCCAAAGTATAGGTGTATGTAGGGAAGAACTTTCTGGATGAATTAGTTTGCCTAGCAATTAAAGCAAACAATTGGCCATCAGGATCTAATAAAACTTAAAAGCTTCTGTGAAGCAAATGAAACAATCAATCAAGTGAATAAAAATGAAAACTCATGGAATGGGAAAAATATTTATCATCTATACATCTGATAGGGGATTAAAATTCAGAATACTAAAGAATTCATAAAACAAAGTCAAGAAAACAAATGGCCAAAATAAAAAATAATGGTTAAGTATCTAAACAGATAGCTGTTAACAGAAGAAATAAAAATGGCCAAAGAATCACTTTAAAAAATGTTCTTCATTCTTAGCTGTCAGGGAAATGCAAACTAAAACAACTTTGAGATCTACTTCTTTTTACCCCAATCAGAATGGCTAAGATCAACAAAACAAATGACAACAAACACATGCTCAGCAATGTTCATTTTCATTATACTCACAATAGCTATGAAAAGGAAATAGCATAAATGTTCTTGAACAAATTAATGGATAACAAAAATATGGTAAATACACAATGGAATACCATTCAGCTGTAAAGAGTAATTAAACACAAAATTTACAAGTAAGTAGGTTTAACTAGAAAAGGTCATACATTTATAAGACAGAGATATATGGAAGGTTTGCCATTTTGCCTAAAAATGTTCCCCACAAGAATCATAGACTAACAAAACCCCTAGTTACATGCATGCAAAAAGAGATCCTTTCCAATGGTTGGACAGTAAAATGCTAGTGATGAGACAGTTGTGTAGCTTGATCTGCTTAAGGGGCCCCCTGGCAATAGGATCAGGATACATACCTGGTACATGAGCTGACTTTTTGGAGCCCACTATCTATGGTGAGACACTTCACACGGCCTTGAGGCAGGGGGAGGGTTTTGAACCTGCCTCCACTGAATATACCAGGCTCTGCTGACTTCCTATGGTTTGCCTTACCTTCTGGTAGGAGGAAATGGGGGTGGGTGGGTGGAGGAAGGCTGGAGAGGCAAGAGGAGGGAAGAGGGGGGGATCTGTGATTGGTACATAAAATGAATTAAAAAATTCTTAATTAAAATAATAAAGTCCTAGTGACAATCAAATCAGCACAGACTATTACTGTTGCCCTTAATGCACCTCTCCAAAATTAAAATTAAGTTTGTATTGCTGAAGATACCACACAGCTAGGATTAGGACTCAGGACTATTGTGTGATATTTTTATTCTGACAATAAAGTTTTCTTTGAATCAAAGGGCAAAGCTAGCTACTAACTGACCAAAATTCACCTTAGAGGTTTTAAAGGATTGAGGACAGATAGAAAGACAGGAAATAGTAGAGCGGGGCTGAGAGTGGATCTTGGCCCTTTTGGATGGAGGAATGATGGAGCATGGAGGAACTTGGTCCTTCTCTGCCACTTCTCTGATAGTTCAGGTTCTTGCCCCACTATCTGACTCCTGGTTTTTTTGTTGATAAAGAATAATTACATAACTCAGATGAGCAGAGCTGGATCTAACCTGAATGCCTGTTGCCTGTGGCCTAGCTTCCATGCTATCAGAAAAATGCTATACAAGTTGTTACGGAAGGGAAGCAATTAATAGTCCCACACAGCAGTGACATCTGTGAACTACAACAATGATCATCGTAGCAAGTTATTCAATAAATGCCATTCACATGGTGGTGGTAACCTAGAGCTGTCAGGTGGAACTGAATGGAGGCCCACTCAACAGGACAGATATCCTTCCTGATATTGGAAACTGAGACACCTTGCTGGGATTGATGGCATTGTGGATCTTTGAAAAGAATCCACTACTACCACTTTGCTAAACCAGCATAATTCCTAAGTACAATCTAAATCTTATCGTCGTACACATAGGTAAGTGTAACTATCATCTCTTATCAAGGAAACTTCTGTTTTCAGAAAATGAAGACCATCACAGAAACAATGCAGAGGTCACAGACTGTGTGTAGTCTACCACCAACAGATACATCTACATTAGAGCTCCTGAATCTATGAGTCAAGGAACCCTGAGAAAAAGCGGACAGAAATATTGCAAAAGTTGGACAGAATACCATATTGTTTGCTGTGAAACAGACTCTCATAGAAATGTCTACATAAAGAGGATCTGAGTCATGGCAATCTCAATAGACATGCCAATGTGAAAGAGGCAAAAATCTGATAGGGCTCCTCCACTAAACAAAAAACTAAAAGTAACTACAGAGAGGAAGAATTATCCTCTCCCAAGGATGACTTCACTTACTGTTTACTCAATACAAAGTGGTTATCCCTGAAACTGTATACACACAAAGAAAAGAAACAAACTTCACTGGTTGTATTTATACATTCATGCATACAAATACATACATACATACACACACACACACACACACACACACATATATATATATATATATATATATATATATATATATATATATATATATAAAACAGTAATAACCCAAGAAAAGGAGGATATTAATGTAAGAGTGAGGGAGGAATATGGGAGGGATTAGAGGGGGTTTAATGTGGCCTAGAAGGAAAAAAAGAAAGGGGAAAATTATACCAACATACTTTAATGAAAAGTATATAAAATGCAAATTTGAGATTTTGATATACAAAATGTATGCAACCTTTCACAATTCTGTATGATGTTTTATCCAAGTTCTCTATAACACAGGAAACAATGAGTTAGCAGTCCAGTGTTCTGTTAAAAGCGTTTGTTTGTGTCCTACTTCTTACAACTACTGGATCATGTATTGTTTGCCCAACACCTCCTCCTCAGTGACACACAGTGAACAAGTTGCATGGTTTTCTAGATTTCTGATGCTTATCTAATTTGAGGTTATAACTGAAGAAAAATGAAATATAATGTAGTAACTGGCATTACAATGTTGGGAAACAGCTGCTACTTTTCAAGTTTTTCAAGCCGTCTATCAATGAACAGATTGCCTGAAAATCTGTACACTTTGCTTTTCCAGTAACAATCAATACATTTACTCTATTGTGCTCCACAAAACTCTGTCAAACATAGCCATGTTTGGAAGGAAATCCATGAATGAAAAGTCACAAGAGGTTTTTTTTTTTCAGTTTTTGTTTAATGAATTTCCTTTCCCAAAGTTCTACATAATGATGATTGTTGATTATAGGAAATTTTGTTAAAATGTCCAGTGTGCTACTGTAAGAATGTTGCTTCTACATTCTCTCACTTAAAAGATCCATTGATGAGGTCAATAAGCTCTTAATACAGGGCTTCTTCACACTCATAATTCTTATCTGACAATGAACCTTTCTATCAAGAGTACTCAATCCTCTGAATTCATCACCTCACATTTAATGCATATAAGCAACCTAAATTAGTGTTTTCAGCATCTTTAAATTATTTTACACTTAGGTGAATTGAATCTGAAATCTCAGAATTTTTCACTCTTTAACTTGATGTTGCATTTCTTGATGACAAATACTTTATCATGTATGAAAATACATGTACCCCACTTTTATATTTATAGTCTCCCAACAAAGACTAGAGCTCCCTAAAATTAGAGACTTACTCTGTTTTACTCATTTCTAAATTCCTTCTGCCCAGCACAATAATACAAAATTATTAGACTTATGTATTAAATGCATAAATAACAAATAAATGTTTGTTATTACTTCATTAGGAAAATATTTGAGAAGGTTGTTTTAAGTGAAATAGCAATAAACCTAGATTTAAACAAACCCAAAATAGCAATTTATACATTGGTGCTCAATAAATGAACCATAATTATTATTATGTATCCCCTGGTCTATAACAGGCATGAGAATAAACTTGGATGGCTCTTATTTGGTCTGAACTAATAACCAAATAATTTTTTAGAAATATAACCTTAAAGGGAGATTATCTCACGTGCACTGTCTGGCTGCATTTATTTGATGCTAAATATTGTCAAAGAGTTTGGAGTAACAATTTCAACTGCATCTATCTTCAATAACATGGAAAATCAGTCACCAAGGAATTATCTTCTCTGTCACTGTAAATACAGCTGGTTATCCACCTGTGCAAAAAAAAAAGGGGGGGGGGTCTCACTGGACCTCTGGTGGTCATAAACAGATGACCTTCTAGAGAATCACTGATATACAAAAATTATCTTCAAATAAAAGGGGAGAAAAATTTACAGGGCAAAATTTTTTCTCAGTGGAATAGATGAGCATTAAAAGCCTTCCAGGTGATTTTTAATGCTGTTATATTCTGTTATATTCAGTGAAGCTGGTTTTCAACATGCCCCTAAAATTTTGTGGTTAGGTAAAGAACTATGGGGGGGCAAAAATGGATCTCCCTGGAAGGGGGAAATAGAATAAATTCACAGGCTGAATAGAGTCATGTGGGAATGGGATCAGAAAGAATCAAGAGGGTGGGAACAGCTGGAATTGGGGTAGGCACTTTGGGAGACAGTGTGGAAACCTAGTGCAGTGGAAACTTTCTGCAATCTATGAGGCTGATCCTAGTTTGGACTCCTAGTAATGGAGGATATAGAGTCTCAACTGGCTACCTTTTGTAACCAGGCAAGGCTTCCAGAGGTGGGACTTGGTTACATTTGGTTGAATTGTTGGCCAAAGAGGTCCTGTAGTGATGCATAAACAACCCAAGCTGTTGCTAGAACACAAGCTTACTCTCTAGAAACTGACATGGGGCCCCATTGCCCCTTTGCCAAGGACAAAATTCACACAGCTCATTGAACTTAGGGAGGTTGAGCTAGGAGTTTAGGAAGGTATCAGCTTGGAACCTTCACCCCTACCTTCTAGTCTCTTTGGCATAGGAAGGTACTCTGCAGGCTACATAAAGAGAAACCTGGACACCAACTCCGCCACAAAACCCTACACCTACAATCTGTGTTACATGCTAGATGTGATGGGGCAATGGTAATGCAGAACTTGTGGGAGTGGCCAACCAGTGTTGGGTTTAATCTAATGTCCGCAAAAGGAGAGGGAGCCCATGCCCTATGCTTCCTGGATGTCCAGCAACCAGAGATTGGATAGCCCAGAGACCTAAGGTTGAACCAAACATAACTGGTGGATGAGAGAGAGAGAGAGAGAGAGAGAGAGAGAGAGAGAGAGAGAGAGAGAGAGAGAGAGAGAGAGAGAGAGAGAGAAAGAGAGAGAGAGAGAGAGAGATCAGTGAAATGGTTTCTAATGATGTTCTGCTATACTCATAGATAGGAGCTGTGTCCATTTGTCACCAAAGAGGCTATCTCTGGCAGCAGACAAGAATGGGTGCGGATGCTCCTTACCCAGCCTGAGGTGATCATCTGCCCCTCCTGAAGGGCTTTGAGAAGTAGAGTAAGTGCTATGACTGGAAGTTGTCTACTTATTCTTCATCTAGAAAAATCTGTTACCATACTTTGTGTGGGATACAGATGGACTCAGGGACAGTTAGTAAATAGTGAGCATGAGGTGGAAAACTCTACATTTTTGGTTAGATCAATAGCGGTGTATGCCCTGATAAAGATGAGTATGACAGTGGTCTTCCTAAACTTGTGTGGATGCAATTATGAAGACATTAATTAGCATCGATGAGGGGAGGTTACAGAGAGATTTCCCACTATCCGATGGGATTACTTACAATCCCACTGTAAGTAGGATTTCCCACAATCAATGTTATCACTTAGTTGTAAGACACCAGGGCAGGTTTTGTAATTTTATAATGGTCCTCCAGCACAAAGTAACCAATAGGGGCCTCATCCATGCAGAGAAACATATTGCAGGGAATTGGCTCACATGGTTATGGTGACTGGCTGGGTGAGTCAGCAGAGCAGTGACCCACAAGACTCAACGGTGGAATTCTTTCACAAAGATCATCTCCCAATGGAGAAAGGGGTTTTATGTCTCTGTTCTTATCCAAGGGGAGCAATAAAACTGATATCCTAGTTTGAAGACCGTTAGGAAAGTGATTTGTGTTACTGAGGTAACGATCACCTGTTTTGTTCTATTCAGGCTGCTGGGTCATAAGTGCAGATGCAGTGGTGTTAGAGAGGGCAGTATACTTAAACTATTAATTTAAATGACAATCTAATTTTTAAAAAACACCTTCTAAGAAATACTTAAGGCTAATATTTGATCAAATATATACACATTCCTTGACTCAGTAATCAACCAGTAAAATTAACATTTTTTTTCTACCTAGAGATTGGCTGATTTGAGTCTAGTTGTAAATGGCATAATCAGGAATTTAGTTGAACCAACCAACAACAATAACAACCACCTCAAACAAGGACAACCACCACCAAGTCACATCTCATCTCTGAAGTTATTCAAATACTTCATTCCAGAGGCTTCCAAGTGAAGGCTCACGGTGCTGAGAAATGCTTGTATTCTCCCTGGTGCATGAGGCCAGACAGTCACACAGTTGTTGGTCAGGATTAGTGATAACACTCTGCATGTAACAACAACTCTTAGATCATTCTTGAACCAAGAGCATCACCAATAGCTTAGATTAAATTTTCATATAACCTTTATTAGTTGTCTTTTCTAATGTTTCTTCTTATAGGTCAATCCCAGAAACAGAAGAGAATAATATATGAACATCTAAAATGTAAAAAAATAAAATAAAATAAAAAATAAAAGAATGGGTGCAGAGATGCACAGTAAGATATTATGTATAAAAGTCTAAATTGGCCGTCTCTATCGGGTCCCTTCAGAGTGGGGAACCCTACAGAAGAGGAAGAGGAAAGGCTGTAGGAGACAGAGTGGGTGAAGGACCAGAAGAACACGGCCCACTAAATCATCTAAACAAACCTCACATGGGCTCAGAGACTAAAACAGCAAGCACAGGGCCTGCAAGGGTCTATACCAGGTCTTTAGCATGTACGTTATGGTTATTAGCTTTGTGTCTTTGGGATTCCCAACAGAGGAAGCAGGTGTGTCTCTGGCTCTTTCGCCTGCTCTTGGAACTTGTTTCCTCCTACTGGGTTGCCTTGTTCAACTACGATATGCATGCTTTCAATTTGTCTTAATGTGTCTTGTTTTATCCTGGTTGACCATCTCTTGGAGGCATGCTCTTCTCTGAAATGGAAATAGAAGGGAAGTGGGTCTGGAGGGCGGTTAGAAAATATGAGGGAGGGAATTGTGGTTGTGATGGATTGCATAAAAGAAGAATCTATTTTCAATTTAAAAAAATAATTGTGGGTCCTAAAGTTGACAAGAGTTTCAAGGTCCCAAAAACACATTAGTTGGAGAGGTTGTGGTGACCTTGGGAATTTAGGTTAAGTGTAGGCTAGGGTAGGTGTGGAAGAAATTCTGTATACATTAGAGGCATTGGGTTTCACAGAAATAGTTATAATATGAATAACATTAGAAAAATGGCTTAAGACTTAGAGAATAAACTTGGAGTCCCCAGCTTCCCCCAATCAGGATTCTAAACTAGCCAGTGAGCCACAGTAAACAGAGCGTAGACAAACATATGGGCTCACTTTCAATGGTGACATAATACAGCAGTGACAGAAGCAGTGTGCGCTCTAGGAGCTGAAAGTACTCAGGGACTAACAAGGCTTTCCAATCTGATTTGAAAAGGGAAGTCCAACAAAGCAGAAAGAACTAGAAGAGGGTGGGATCTCGTGTGGAAGCAGCAGTTGACCAGAAGTGAACTAATTTGCTTGCTCATTGAGTTAATATTTGTTTATCACATGTATAGTCTGGTCTCTAGAACTCCCTCTGCATGCTTTATTAAACACTTCCAAGTAAAAAAAAATAGTTTTACTTACATTTATTTGTGTCTTTTGTGTGGCATTCAGAAAACCCTGAATTGGAAAAAGCTACTATTCAAATTTTTATACAGTACCTTGCACTGCACCCATCATGCGGAGGAGGGAAAGATGCTTTTATCTGTCTTAATGGGTTAAAAATATGGAAAACAAGGAGTTGCTATGCAATATGCTGAATAACATTCACTAAGCAGTCCAGGACATAAGAGGCTCGACACAGCCCCTGAAATAAACCAGGCAGCAAAATAAGAAGGGCTTTGTGTACAAAGAGTTTGGATGTTGTTATGATGCCTCTGCGTATGTTCAATAACGTTAACATGTACTTATTAGAGCTGTTCATAAGATGAGTTGAGTGGAAGAAGAAAGTATAGGAGTTTGTTTTATATGAATGGTTATTGGGCATGTATATGGGGCAGGCAGAAATGGTAAAATAAAGATAGGAGAAAAGAGACGTTATTCCTAGTAAGTTCTCCAAATGTTTACAAAATATATCTTCAGTTTACAGCTTTCTTGATGCATTGTTTATCACTTATTTAAATGCCCTTTCTAAAGAATTTTATGTTGATAGGGGATACATATAATGAACCTTATTTCCCAGCCTCTGTGCAGGCCACAAGCTGCTATTCTTACACTGAGTTACATGCGCTGAGTCCTCAGCTATGTGCTTTCAACACGAGTCTAACAAAAATGAGCTTTGTGTCTTGGATCCTTCTCCTCGCAATTTCAGTGTTTATGCTTATTGATTTGGCATGGTGCCAAATAAGCAGCTCACACTGAAAACCCTGGCAAAGAAGAACACTGCTTCTATTGAGAATTCCTTCAACGTTCAGTCTCATAATTATTCTGTTATTAAAATTATCTTGTTCAGCTTGAATTTGGTAGGACCTAGAACAGGGACACAGGCAAAATATATTGGAAGGCAACATTTTTTAGAATTATTATAGTACAGGCTCTAAAATATTACATCATGAGTCACATTGCTTTGGTTTAAATCTGCTGTGACCAGCAGCTAGTTAAGTTTCTGATTTTTTCCTATTTTTCTGGAATCTGAGTTCCAAAATCTCATCTAGTATTCAAAGTGCTATTATGCGGATATAATACATGATTACCTCCAATCCTGATAGGTATGTATAGTTAATAAATTATAATGCAATATTTACATAAATATAAGATTACTCCTACAAAGATTACTGTGATAGTCATTCTTGGTTGTCAACGACATCGAGTTAACTAATACCTAAGGAGCCGGGTACACATGTGAGGGACACTTTTAATGAAATAATTAGAAGTGGGAAGACCCACCTCTAACCTCTAATCTGGGTCTTTTGAGGTAGATCTGGGTCATAACTTCTGGTTGCCACCTATACAAAGGACACTGAAGGAAAAAGCTTTTGCTCTTTGACTGATTGCCTTTGATCTCATTGGCAAGTCCATTCCTTCACTGACACGAGAGCCTACTTCTTCAGGATTCTGACCTATACTGAAGACCAGCTGAAGTATCCAGCCTTGTTGACTGAATAACTACTGGATTCTTTGTAGATAGCCATTGATGGGCTAGCTGGACCATTGGCTGTCAGCCATTCCAATTGATTCCCTAGGTAGGTAAGTAGATAGATACATAGATAGACAAAGAGAGAGAGAGAGAGAGACAGACAGACAGACAGACAGATCAATCCATTCTGGCAACTGGGATCCTCTAGAGAACACTGACTAATACAATTACTTTCTTCCTTTCCTGTTCTAAGATGGTTAATGACTGTTGAAGTGATTTATTATTAAAAGACAATGAGCACAATATTCTTTCACTTTCCTTATCAGTCGTATCATTTTTTTCTTTAATCCTTATCTAAAAAATAAATTTTGTTACAGCAGCACAGATAAAAGAATATAATAACAAATGACCTTAATATTTGTTATATTGATAAATGTATCAAGGTAAACATTAAGATGCAAAATATGTAAATGTAATGTGCATACTTAAACTACTTTTGACACATGGTAATGACTATAGAATTATAATGGTTCACCAAAAATTATGCTGCTTCATATACCAACTGTGCCAGGTATTTCAGGGGAAGGCATAAATCTCCAGTAATGTCCCTGAGGCAATGGGAAGTAATTAGAGGACTTCACACTTAAACATTAATATTTTGGATTTATATTGTACCTTTCATCTAAAGGCACAAAAGCCTCTATAAACATTAACTCATTAGCTTCTCAATGGCTTCCCTCCCATAAGGTAAGGAGGTTTCCAACATAATTTCACAAATGGAAACAATTAAATCTGAAGTAATTAAATGTTACACCTAAGATTTAGCAACAAATTTTTAAGAATTAAAAAAATGACAGATTTTCTTCATGTTAAAATGCTTATATAACTTTCAGTATTTCAGAACTTTTTCTTGTATTTCCCTTTAAAATCATGTTTCAGTTATACATGACAGTAAGTTTTATGATTTTTTAAATAAGATTTTTTAGATATTTGAGCTATACTTTTACTGCATGTAAAGCTGAGGGAAATTATACTTGTGTGGGAGTGTCTGTGTGTGTTCACAGCAGTTTCTCAACATCCTGAAACCCTCATGTAATTTTGTGTTACCAAAATTAACCAGGCATTCAATTAACAGTGTAGAGAAAAGCAAGATGCTGCGGCATAGTAGTATGTATATTTTTGTTTACAGATCAGCTGAACTTCATAATTAACCAATGTAATATAAACACATTATAGCTCTTGAATGAACTCTCTCCATTTAATGATGTCAAGTTCAATTCACTTTATTACTTAATATACCCAAGTACACAGGTCTTTATTTTACTTATCATAAATCATTCACTTTTCTCAAATACACCTGCAAGAACTTTCCTCCATTCTTCTATTTCTTCTCAGAATATGATGACTATATATACATATATATATATACATACATATATATGTATATGTGTATGCATGTGTGTATATATATAATTCCTCCATGTTCTAGACTTTGAACTGCAGCAAAATCTCTTCAATATAGTCTCAACAGAACTTTTCTACTCTGATGCCAATAAGCTTCACAGCCAAGAACAATGGACACACATTTATGCATACAACACATGCATACATAAACACATAGACATGAACAGAGGTGTCTGTCATCAAGATCAATTATGAGACCAATTACTTTGTTTCTACATGTAACAACTATATGGGTATACTTCTACTCTGCAGATTGTGGACAGATTTCTGTAACTAACCATGTCTTAGCCATATCACATTTCCTTGCCCTCTTCTGCTCTATCTTCTTTTCTAGCTCCTTTTTGTTCTAAGGATATAGCTCAGTAGACTAATTTCATTAAAATTCCTACCTTAGGCACTTTTTCTGGAGAACTCAAAATATAGGACCATCTATTACATAAATTTCTGATTTCATTTTAATGTGCTTATCATTGCAGACAGTAAGAAAATTTAAAAGTCCATTTATGGGGTCTTGATTAAATAGATCTCTAGGATATGATAACAATAGGACTTTAGAAGATACTAAATAAAATCCCAGTACCAAGAATAGGGTTCTTGTTTTTGAGTTGTAGACCAGTCAGTTCACACAGACCCCCAAGCATTATGGGCCCTTACTTATTGGCTACCCTCTGGGAGCTGACAGAAAGACCCTGTTGCTGAAGACTCTACATATTTGTGTCACAGAACAAGAACATGAAGGTCAACGTGGTCCTTATCTGGAGGAATCATTATCACTGGATAGCATTCATGGTGCTGTAAGGAGTTATGCACACTACTGTAGGAGGAAAGTAATCATCAAAATTATTCAGCTGTGGGCACTACAAATGACAAAAATGACAAGATGTGACAACTGGTGTAATAATGGTATAAAAGTTATAGGAGTGTCAGGTAATGGTAGCACACACCTTTAATCCGAGCACTCAGGAGGCAGAGCCAGGTGGATGTCTGTGAGTTCGAGGCCAGCCTGGTCTACAGAGCAAGATTCAAGACAGGCACCAAAAACTTACAGAGAAACCCTGTCTTGAAAAACAAAAACCAAAAAAAAAAAAAAAGTTATAGGAGTAATCAACTAATTTTTGACTGTATCTAAGGCCCAATCTATGAAATGGAATTCTTCTGTCACTATTAAAAGGATGAAAAAAAAAAAAACAGTGGCTACATCAGCCAGATTCTATGGTGACATGCAGCACTATTATTCTATTAAATGGGCATAGTATTAAAATGACTTATAATGAAATTGTTGTATCTGTAGATCACAGCATTTCTCAGCCCTTATCAGAGACATATTTCTTTGCAGTAGTTGGGAATTAACACAAAGATTCTCAACTTGTCAATAAGCAAAGCATAACAGACTGTAAGTGCTCAGCCTTAAATGAAACATGCATATCATGCACCGCCCCCAAAGGTTCAGGGATATTCATGGAAATGTGGGAGAGAGATTCTAAGAGCCAGAGACAGTGGATAACATCAAAGACCCTTGTTTTCCAAATGCAAAGGACAGCTGCACATAAGAATCCACAGCAATTGTGACAACGTGTCCAAACCTGAGTCAACTCAAGCCAAACAAAATGCCCAGCAGAGGGGGAAGAAGGTGAGTTTGAAATCCCACCACTAGCTGATGAGCTATGGACAATTGAGAGCTCCTGAGAGAGGAAGAGTGACTTCACTTTAATGATGTGACCCCTGGTGGGTCAATCACATACCAGGTCTGGAGCCACTCTCAAGACTAGTTTGGCCACACAAACTGGACTTAATAAAAGGAAGGCTATAGCTCACTGTTGGAAGGCTGGGAAGGACAAAGGAGTTGGGTGGTGGAGGGGATGAATGTGCTCCAGGCATATTGTATAAAATTTTCAAAGAATTAAATATATTGTATAAAAAGACAGAATCAGGAAAAATAATAAAATGGAACACCAGTTCAATAATACAATACTACAACATTTGTAAAATATGATTTCAAGTTAAATCAATAACATTATTCTTGAAATATTTTAACTATTAATTTTAGAAACACTAGACCAAGTTCATTATATAGTAAAATACTAAAACTTCTGAATGAAGCCCACACTACATAATAGAGATACTGATTTGATAGGATGAGACACAGTCTCTGAAGGTTAGAAGAATGCAATCATTCAAGATACATATTATATAATGCATTTCAGAATGGCCTGTTCCTAGTTTCTACTAGATCAATTCTATGAAGGATAATAAATGTCCACAGAAAAATATGAGATGTCACTTGGTTTATAAGGCCAAAAGACTTCAGTGTGAAAAATGTGTTTGAGCAGAATAAGATGTGATGAAATGTGTATTTGTAAGGATCCTGTAGATAAAGGAAAAAGCACATTCAATATCCTTGAGGAAGTAGGACCATGTCTTTGAATTTGAAAAAACATTGATGAGATTAAAACAAGGAAGAGTGAAGAAGCAACTGAAGTCATTTAAATCATTATACATGTTACTGAGATAGTCCTCATGATGAATCAGAGTGAGGAAAGGGGGGCAATTTATTGAGTTGTAAAAGGATCAGTAAAATACAAGCTTTGACACAAATGTGATGTTTGTATCTACACTTAATAAAAAGGGAGGGCATGTCTTGCAATTTTAATAATCCTTGTCAGTGAAAACTATCATAAGTAGCCTTTCTTTGTGCCTTCTCCTATTTGTTTTTCAATGTGTGCACATTTTTGTCTTTATAAAACAGGGTTAACAGTGTAATCGATCTTCAATGTAATAGCACAGACCACAGAGTACTCAATTATGGTCTGCTGCATGCAGAAAAGGAACAAATTCCTAGAATCCTTCATTCAGAATGAGTTCAACATCTCAGAGGTAATTGATGCACACAAATTTGACATTTAGTTTTTTTATAAACATCTAAGCCTAGACACTCAACCATAGCTCTTTAATCTCATCCTTCCTGTCTTGTAGAAAACATTCCCCAGAAATTATACATCTGGATCATTTAAAATGAAAATAATTCTTCATGGTACACCTCAGACTTATTTTAAACCCAAGAAGAAAACTTGTTTCAAATCAATTCAGAAATGTATTGCCTCACACATAACTTGTTATTCCACTGTTATATCCTAAAAATCACAATTGTGATTAAATTACTCCCAAGTATCACCCTTTGTAAAATCAAACTGAAAGCCAAATTAATAATAATGATTCATGAGTCATGATTATACATTATGTGCTAATCAAAACTCAGTGCTTTGCAGGGATTATGTTACCAAATAAAGAACAGAAAAATGGGAAAGTTTTCATATTATTTGGGGAAAGGAGCAAGCGAGCTCAGACACATTAGGGAAAAATCAGTGTAGTACCTGAGCATGAGCATACTATGTCAGAAATGTAGAGGAACACAATTGTGCCTTTTCACAATGTCAGAATTTATTGAATAACCATAATATCAGCAGGTCTGAAAGTTTTTTTTGCACCAATGAGAGCAATTATTTCTGTCCCTCCACAGGGGGCCAAGGCAAATATGGGTTCTTTTATTCCAAACTTAATTGCTAATATTAACTCATTCAGCTGATGTGTGTATGGGGTGGGGGGTGTTAAGGTGTCTATGAAGAATTTAAAAAGCCAAAGCAGAGTTCAAGTGTTTTCAAGTCTGAGAAACAAAAGCTAAAAGCTGATGGGGTACAAAAGTGACAACAAACTAGGAATAAGACAGCCAGCCAGGCCAGATGTCTTCTGGAGATGGTGCTACTGCTGCTGTTGCTGATTCCATAATGTGCGTCAGAGTTGAGCAGCTCATCGGTGTTGAATTGCACTGCAGAAGCAATGGGAGCAACTTGGAGACTGTAAAGGTAAAGGGCAGTACTGGCTTCAAGTGAATAATAGGGTATATGAATGGACAGTAGGTCCAGAGGGACAACCTTGCAGATGCTGAATGGACAGCAATTTGAGCAGGGTACAGCAGGAGTGAGGACCTACCTGAGCTGAAGTTACTGGGACAGTAGGGAGCCATTGACATCTATGTTGTATCCTCTTAATGGGGTCCAAGTGAGGGAGTTACATTCCTTCCTCAGTCTGGTATGTGAAATAAGTTCTTGGACATGGCTTCCCTGTATGATTTTTATTCACCCATGTGCTCCTACAGCACTAATTCATCTCAGTGAAGTAGCATCTTTGTGTTTAGGAATATGTTACTACTCAGTCAGTGCCTCTTGGGGGATGCCAGACACATGGTGTTATGTTTTCACCAAGATCAGAGTCATCTTCATCCTCAAAAGAGAGTCAAACTGATTATTCCATACACAATATGGGATAACTTAGGGAAGGAACGCAGTTCTCCACATCTGGCCTGAGGTTGCTTCCAAGTCAGGTGTCAGCAACCTGTCAGCCTCACTGCCTCACTACTCTCATTCTATGAACTAATTGAAATTTGAGGTATGAATTTTCCTAGACTACAATTTGTTCAAATAAGCTGATAAAAGTCAAACGAAGAATGTGACCCTTCCTGGCACAGTAACCAGCAACTCAAGAAGCCAGGAAACAGAGATTTATTGATTGCTTTCTGTATCAATAGAGATACTAAAAGTGGAATAAAAACTGAAAACACAAATCAACCTGAAACAGGAAATTATTGGCCCACATAATGAAAAGTCTAGAGGGAGGGCAGGCTCCAGGCACCATTTGATCCAGTGGTTCACAATACCATCAAGGCTTGGCTCTGTTTCTCTGCGATTCTTTTGGCTCAGTTTTCCTCACTCTGTATGCTGGCTTTGTATCCAGGCAGGGAGCCAAGGCAGCTACAACAAGTCTAGGTTTCTCATCCACACAAAGTCTCATTACAGTAAGTGGGGAAACCTTTGTTCACATTTTGAAGTTCCAGCATGAGTACTGAGACTCTCTAGTTAGGCCAACTTATGCCATAGGTCAACCCTTTACCAGTCATCATCTGAACTGAATGTAGCAATGGACTCAGCCTGGATCCCAAGCAGTCCTTCCTGTACAGTGGCACACAGACACCCACAGACACTGCAGTGAACTCAGGAGATGTGGTGGTATCTTAGGAGAAAAGGAGTTCCACATACTTTGTCTAAGACTTATACATAATACAAGTAACCACAATCAGAAAGAAAACCCAGTAAAATAGAAATTAAATCTGTTACAACTATTAAAATACCATTAAAATGTTACAAAATCGGGGTCTTAAAGCTTCATGGGGATTAATAGAAGATTATTTTCTCTCACAGCAATAGTCAATTTTAATTATTTTTTATACAAAAATATATTTAGGTTTCCTGACCTCAGATGAAATAAGAGAGATCAGAAAATATTTTTACATGCATTCTTTCTTCCTTTACTCTTTTCTATCTTACTTTTATTTTACAAATATTCATTGGCCCTCTATAATAAAACAGCGAAATGTTAATCCTCATATGCACATCATAATACATAAGGTAAAGTTTATTTTCTCCATAATTGCATGAATGTTACGGGAGTGAAAGAGATATTCGACTAACAATACAGAAGACAGATAGGCTCAGGCTGGTGAGACAGCTCAGCAGGTAAAGAACTCTGCCTCCAAGGATGGTAACCTAAATTCAGTTCCTCAGAATCACATGTTCATTCTCACCTCCACTCTTGCATATGGGCATATGTACATGAGCATACACACACACACACACACACACACACACACACACACACACACACACAAAGTAAATAAAAATAAATTAATTAAAAAAAAAAGAATAGGCTACTTGCTCTGAAATGAATTCCTACTCCAAAATGAAAGTATAGAATGCTTAGTCAACTGGTACCAGGTGTGGCTCATGTGCTTTTCTTGTCTTCTGATTTAAGGACAAATATAGAGGGCTTACTTTAGCTCTAACAGAAAAAAAAAAGAAATACATACACAATTTAAAATCCTCATTCATAAAAGGAAATTAGTTTGGCACATGAATTAGGGTTAGTAATTGTTGAAACTACTCGAACTGTATCTTGCAATGATGCTTTATACATATTTTAACTTCCTCTGTCCTGAAGCTAGTACAAACTCTTAACACTTAACTCCATGTGGCACCACCTCAGTGAGCAACAGAGTCTTGAACGGAGTTAAAACTGCTCAGTGAGTGAAATGAGTCTTAACACACACCATCAAGGTGTACATGCCTTCCCAGAATATGAATAAGTCATAGTAATAATTTCAATATATATTTGAGAATGAAAATACACATAATTTCTTCATGCTCTAATTTCTCTTTAGTTGATAGCTAGAAATGAATTTGAGGACTTCCACAGGCTGAGTGTGAACTTTCGGATGACTTCAGAGCAGCTGTGCCTCAGCCTGTATACTTGAGCTCTAAAGGAGCCAATCCATCGGAACATTTGCAGCCTTGTGTTGTCCTCCATTCTCTATTCACTTCAGCGGCACCCCAGCTTCCTGCTGACTGCTGTTTGTCTGGGAAGACAGACATTAGCACTCTCACCTTCTTTATTCCATGTTTCAGTTTAAACTTCAGTAAGTCTTATTTCTTTCATGAGAAACCACTAAATACATAGTATGTAAGACTTTTTTTCTTGAAAAAAATCAGCACCGTCATAAGAAACCTTCTTGGAATAAGCAAGAGAACGTAATGGGCGAGACTTTTCTAAATTTTATCTCAGTGGATGAAAAACTCTCCATTCCATGGGGAACAGGGAGAAGAGGCAATGCTTGAAACCTTATCAAATCTTCCTATGAATAATTTGGTTAGTAATATGGTGATTCCAACTAACAAAAAGAGGAATCTGTAGCCTGAACTTTGTGAACATTTCATTTAAGGAAATACACTCTTTTATGGCGGTTACTCCATAGAAACCCCCACCCACATTAAAGCACATCCAGTTGTCAAGAATGCCCTAGAAGTGGGGAACTACCACCGAAGAGGCTGTTGTATCCCCTTTCCACAACCTGACTCCATGTCAATCTCTAGTACCCAAAATTAATGCTGGTACACTCCAGTTTTTGTGCAATATAACACAGGAATATTTTTACCTGCAAATCCAGCCTCTTTCACCAAAAAAAGCCTAAAATTTTAAGAATCCTAATATATGATACTGTGATACATGAGATGAAGTGTTGCTTCAACCACAGGGAAAACGATGAAGGGACTGCCTATCTTACTTCAACAGTCATCCAGGGGAAGGTTTCTTACTATAAAAAGGGGCTTCCAGCATATCTTGCCATTAAAATAATTCAACATTTTATAAGACAAAAGAAAATAAATCTGTACCATTATAGTGCAATGTGTCTTCCAGTGGGTAGTCATCTGCTATATCCACAGCTTGCCTGCCTAGAGTTCCACTAACACCTTTGCTGGTCCCAAGAAAAGCCAAGCACCTCTCCATCATCTACAACTTTCTCTTTCCCTTATCTTCTCTGTACTCTCTGATTCTGTCTTAACTTCCTGGAAATTTTAAAGAATCATTCAATGTTAGACTCTGTTCCATGTTATTTCCACAGAATGGACATCACTGTCCTGCTGATTTAAATGTTCATCTTCCTTTACTCTCTATCACTTACCCTACATTTTCTTCCTAAGTGTCCAAAATCTCATCCTTTCTTGATTGTCCATCTCCAAGTTTAGAGCAACACTGCAGAAAGACACTACTAATGCTGAATGTTTTCACTGTGTTGTCATGACTACATGTGCCAGTAAATAGAAAGAGTGCAAGATATACAGATACAGCTCACAAAATATTCTTCTTATTAAAAGAATTAACACAAGCCGGGCGTTGGTGGCACACGCCTTTAATCCCAGCACTCGGGAGGCAGAGCCAGGCAGATCTCTGTGAGTTCGAGGCCAGCCTGGTCTCCAAAGTGAGTTCCAGGAAAGGCGCAAAGCTACACAGAGAAACCCTGTCTCGAAAAACCAAAAAAAAAAAAAAAAAAAGAATTAACACATAACCATACCATTGTACATTGCAACTCATTACTTGAGCATACCAAGATCCTTATGGAGCACATGATATAATATTTTAGAATGAATATACATATATATATATACTACAATAATACATGAATATTTTAAATGAGCAATAATACCCTGAGTCAACAAGCATACAAAATAGAGCAAGTGGGAGCAGCAAAAAAATACAAATATAATCGAACCATGTTGTATTTCATAATGACAATACAAAAGGTACAAATGGGGAATGAGCAAGACCACATCTTTGATTTGTTGGGTTTTCCTCTCTAAAATCATAAAATCTTCAGTTAAAGATTTCATAGAAAGGCGAGGAAATACTCTTCTATCAGCTTAACAGAGAATCAGACCCACAAGTTTAAGATAATATACATTATGTAAATACTTAGGATTATTATATATGAAAGATCAACTATTTAGAGTTAATCTTGGATAGTAAAAGCTAAATACAAAAAAATGCCTATTGTGAGGTAGGATTAGCTCACAGACCAAGCCTCTCTCCATGATTATTATTAGTCCAGAAGCAAGCTCTTTAAAATGTATGAGAAATAGTGACTTCCATTGAATATTAAACACAAATAACTAGGTAAGAATTTTCAAAGACACAAAGTGGAAACATGAAAACCACAATTAACACCTTGTCTGATACAGGTAACTTTAGTTGTGTAAATATTCACATCCCTAAGAGATCCATTCTATAGGCATCCTTTTTCTTTTACAATTTATTGCGAATAAATAAAACCAATATGAAAGTGTTGCACTCAGTTCCTGACTATAATAGATTTTTTTCAGTTTACATTTTACAATATTATTTGTGACCATAGTATAAAATTATGTTCTAAAACAGGAAGTTCAAGGTCAAACAAGTGGGAAAATGTAAGTTGGAAGCAATAACAAATTCACTATTCCATCTATCCTCCTAAGAAACAGTCTTCAGTGTGATTACTCAGGAAGCCAGCAAATGGAACCAAATATACAGAAGTACACCTCATAACACAGACACAAATTATCATCATTTTCCTAATGGATAAGTGCATGATACTGTGACTTCTTCTGTTTTCAGCCATTCTGGATGACCTCGGAATATTTGCTTTCCCAAATCTCCCAATAAGTGACTCCACTAAAGTCACAAGCCAGGCTGTTTCTACCTGAGCTAGCCTATCCTCCACTGCTCCATATTATATCCTGCTCATGTTCCTGGACAGAACTTTATCATAGTAAAAGACACAGTCCAGATCTAGTAGCTACGATCTGACCCATATACAACTGTCTGAAAACCTAAAGGTTACATTCTTTCTTGAATTTGTAAATTGTTTGTTTTTGACATTATTTAAAACTTGGTATTTCTCTCTGCCTCTTTCTTCACACAGCTGCTAGCCAGAGCACACATCACTCTATGCATGAAAATGCATGAGCTTGCTGAAGAGACACTGGTAGAAGTACATTTTTCTGTTTGTCTTTCTGATTACCTTACCTAAACACAAGACAACAACACATCCCATGAGAAAACAATTTCATGGTAGCAGTGCTCTGTCTTGTTTTACACATGTATGTATGTTATTAACTTACCAGGTCATTTTAGTCATGGACATTTCTTTTAGTTTTAGTTTTGATATTTCACATTGTTAAAGGAATCCCAAAAGAAATCACCCTTAAAGTAATACATGAATTTGAGTTTCTGGGAAGAAAACGATTTTGGGAAGGAAATCATTAAAACATATAGTTACAAATATTCAGGTACTGCTTTCATTTTGTGTGAGATAGAGCCTGACTACATGTATGTAGCCTAGGCTAGCCTGAAACTAGTTATTCCCTCCTCCTCAGCCTCCTGAGCAACTGTACAGGCCTGATGCTGTCACACTGTGCCTTTTTTATTTATCATCTTTTAAATATAAAACTAAAACATTTAAGTGATTGAATTACAACATTTACACAAAAGAGGGAAGAATATTTACCAAATAATTGACTTAATAATAGCAAAGTCTGATGTAAAGTTCTGATAAATTCCAAAATAATATGAGGAAATTCCTAATCAGAGATAGAAAGAGTTCCCATTTTCAGGGAGTAAGGAAGGAAAATCACTATCATCTATCTATCTATCTATCTATCTATCTATCTATCTATCTATCTATCTATCTATCTAATGTGTATATATATGTATATATATATATATATATATACATATATCTACTACATAATCTCATACATTGTACAACAGAGGAGCAGAGTGAGGGATTTCACTGAGGATGGCAATTGAAGGTCATTAAAAATCTCCACAAGGGACTACAGGCTGTTAAGCACAGGTATTTAGCCCCAGGAAAACTGTGAATCAAAGGTATAAGCTAGATTAAAAAACATTATAACTTATTCATAACCAAGAACAAATAAGTGAATAGACTTGCAGTGTATGATTTATAAGAAAATACAACAATACAAACCACTTATATAGCACCAATAAACCTGGGATTGAATTTATTCAACGACTACTCACTAGAATTATTTTATTTAAATTGTTTCCTTTCTAGGTGATAGCAAGTGAAGCACAAGCCTTCAACACTGTTACTATGGCAATGTGGTAAGAACTACAAGGTGAACCCTGGACCACAATGACCAAACCTTGTAAGTGTCCTTTCTTTTTTATTTGTTCTTAATTGTTGTACAAAATAATGTTTTTTTTTAATGACATTTTCATACCTGGTCCCATCCTTTTCCCAAATAGTCTTTGAGAATGCTTTCAGTGTGTGTGTGTGTGTGTGTGTGTGTGTGTGTGTGTGTGTGTGTGTGTGTGTGTTACGGAAGGTGGAACTCTAGGATTCAAGCATGCTAGGCAGGCACTCTAATATTTAGGATCACAACCCTAAGATAATTGTTAATACAAAACTTGAGTTCATGGTGAGAAAGGGATTCTGAGAAAAGAAATGAACAGAGGCACAGAGAGGCCTTAAATTCTTTGGGAAGTCTTCTCTAGCAACAGCCGAAATTGACGTTAGAATCAGACTCCTCTGTGCTGAGGTGAAGAGGGCCAATTACATGTCATTGTTGAGTTTTCTTCCTCTTATCTGAAAAATGGGTGTGACTGATTATTTTGCCTACATTACTGGGATTACTGACATCCTTTTTATGAGATAATGTTAAAATGTGTTTGCAAAAAAACGCTTACTGTATTGTGAGGGTTTAATGATTTTACTCCAACAAATATTTGAATGGGTGGCTGTGCATTCCAAGTTTTCCTTACACAGAATGGATTTAGTCATGTTCACTGTATCTTTCCATTGTCCTGTATAGGATCCTATTAGAACTGTTCACAGAGAGATGAAGTAGAATTAAAGGGCCTTTCCCTGAGCATTACCTTTTTGGTATTGGCATTTAAGGTGGGCAAACTAATTCTCTGTTCCCTTTGAACATTCTAAAGCATTTTCACTTCAATGTATGCTTAATAATAGTATTTCAAAATACACAATAAATGTCTTTTCATTAGTGTATCTTTAAATTAAAATTAAACTGTGGCATTTATATTAAGGGCCCTATACAAATTGCACTGATTTGCCTTTGAATGCTCCAACAATCTGTTGACCTTTAATCAGTTGTAAACCTGTGGAGCTGGCACTCTGATTAAAACCACAATAATTGCTTAATTCAGGAAAACAAGTTTAGCTTAAGTGAGAAAAAAAGTGAAGAATTTGTAAATCAGTTCCAGTATATATAAAACTGAAAGGGGAATAAAATGCTTACAAAATTACTGTGATTGCTCTCTCCTTCTGTGTTATAGATAAAAACACATATCTTTCTTACAAAATTTCTATGTGAACATAAAAAAGTAGAAATAAGTATCTGAGTAAGTTTATAAAAGGAGCTTTGAAACAAAAAGAGAGTAGTATGTAAGTAATTTAGAAATAGAAATAAAGAGAATTAAGTAATTATGTAATATGAACAGTAAAGTTAGAAAACAATGACTTGGGAAATTGTTACTATGAAGATACAAAAATATTACTCTAGATATCTTTGAAAGTAGGCTTAAAATAACCATGAATTCTATCTTAGAAAGAGTGCAGGCTGCAGAAATATTACAAGTTTATAGGTAACTACAACATTATATTTTATGACATTCTAAAAAGATGAGAATTATGAAACAAAATCCATATAGTTTTTCCAGGTGTTTTCTGATATATTAAGCAAATATCAAATCTGTTTGAGATTAAAAATGAGTATATGAATAAACCAGATATTAATAGCTTTCCTCTTCACTTGACATAATTACAAAAATCAATTAAATCCAGCCTTGGGATACTTGGCAAATGCTCACAAAACAGTCAGAAACAAAGTGTACAATTATTTAAATAAAAGTAAGTGTGCTTAAGAAAGTTGGAAGAAGGCTGAGGAAAAGAGAAGAAGTATTTTTGGCTGAAGGCTCAATTATTGCCAGGCACTCTCCATTCTCCTAAGTTTGTTTTTGTCACTTTGTGTACCTTTCTTTTCTTGATGATAAGTAGTTATATTTATATGCTGTATATGAAAACAAAGGCTTAGCAGTGACCCTAGATTGACAATTACAATCTTCAACAAGTAAGCACCAGTGATAAATATATACCCACAAGGACATACAAGTTTGTATTTTAATTTTAAAAATCACAGTTAATGGTCATTATTTGTCATATACAAATCTGCCATTTTATTACTTTATGGTTTCCTATAATGATGCGGAAGAGTCATCACTGTGTCGAGGATATGTCTGTACAAAGTTCATCATTAGGGTTAAATGCAACTCCAAGCCCAAGGCCATACAAAAATAGAATTGAGAAAAGTATAGAATTCTTTCAAATAGGAGCATTACAAGACGAAACTATTTTTAAATAGTAATGTAAAATATTTTCAAGAAGTTAAAATATATCCAAAAGAACATGTTTTGAAAAAAAATAGTGAATGTGCACTGATATCTGGAGTTATTGCAATGTAAGTTTGAGAACAAAGGAGGACAAGAACAGAAAGTGAATGTAGGAACAAAAGGTATGAGTATACATAGAAAAATAAGGGTTTGGATCTGTATACAGGGGGAAAAGAATTTGGTCTAGAGTAGCCTGTCCTGGATGGTCAATTCTGAGGGAACTTTGATGAACAACTCATCTCCAAACATTGTAGAAACATTCCTCCAAAATGTGAGTTAGCTACCTACAAGGTTATTTTAGTAAGTGCCAAAGAAATTAATTACAATAGTCTAAATAAATTATTTAGAACACAAGTAAAGTGGACCCTGGTGTGTGTGTGTGTGTATATATACACACACACACCTTTAACCAGGATACACACACACACACACACACACACACACACACACACACACACACACACAGATTTTTACATAATTAGACTTCTTTAATCTCATGGTTCATACCATCCACTAATACTACTTGGATGATGTAAGTATAATTAGTTTTCAAAAAAAAACAAAAAAAAAAAACAAAAAAACACATGCTTAACGACTAAGTTTCCAACCATACAACACAGACGCATTTAGTCTCCCTGTTTGCTCATAAGACAACAGTGGTCCTGGAGCCGGGCGTGGTGGCGCACGCCTTTAATCCCAGCACTTGGGAGGCAGAGGCAGGCGGATCTCTGTGAGTTCGAGGCCAGCCTGGGCTACCAAGTGAGCTCCAGGAAAGGCGCAAAGCTACACAGAGAAACCCTGTCTCGAAAAAAACCAAAAAAAAAAAAAAAAAAAAAAAAAAAAGACAACAGTGGTCCTTAAGCCATCACCTGTAAGAGTTTACCATCACCAAAGGGACAGGGAAAGTAACCTGAGATGCAGTGCCTGTGCAGGCCTGCAAATCACAAAGAAGGAGGGGAAGGCTGCTGTCTCTTTTGGTCACTATAGAAGCATGGCTTCACATCTAGGAAAGACAGAAAGGGAAAGAGCAACAGGAAACTGGTGCTACACAGAAGGAAATAATTATGATGTATGCAAATCCGGCCAAGAGTGCAGGATATGAGAGAAAAAACAGAAAACAATATTTGTGCTTAGCTCCTATAACAAAATTTAATGTGAATTTATAAAACTTTAGTCGTTAAGCCTATTCTCTAAATTTGAATCATTGGTACTATATATGATAGACTTCTCTAATAATATTTTCAAATATCCAACTATTTGCTTAATGCCTTATGACTTGATTTCTTCTCCCATGAGTCAAACTACATTAAGTTTAAGTCTCTGTTCTAACCCACATTTCTGTTTCTTTGAGACATTTTACTTCCTATGCCTGTGGCTTCAGTCTATGGCATCTGAGATGAGGTGACACCTGATATGGCTGCCAGTGTTTAATCAGTTTTGCTAGGAGCTGAGTTCAGTATCAGAGAAAATGGTTGGATCAAATGAAGGGAGTACTCCTACTACACACTACTTTCACATACACACACACAACGCACTCACACACACACAGACACACATCCATATATATTCTAATATCATAATATATATAACACATATGATATATTGCTGTGGAATAATCTTTTTGTACACTGTGATAATGTGTTGCCCTATTGGTTTAATAAAGGGCTAACTGGCCAATTGCTAGGCAGGAAGAGGTTAGGTAGGAGAGCAAGACTGAGAGAACATTGGGAAGAAGAAAGGAGGAGTTGCCAGCCAGACTCAGAGGGAGCAGGAAATGTGGAAAATGAGATAACAAATGATGAGCCACGTGGCAGCATGTAAACTAATGGAAATTGGTTAATTTAAGTTGTTAGAGACAGTTAGTAATAAGCCTAAGCTATCAACCAACCAGTTATAATTAATAATAAGTCTCTGTGTAGTAATTTGGGAGGTGACTGGAGGGACAAAAACTCCCACCAACACATGATATCCAATGTCTGGGGCCATGTACATCTACATAAAGCCTGAGAAAATTTAAAGAAAAAAAAGGTTCAGAATGTAGAGTCACATGCAATTTCCTGGTGACAGCCTTCTCTTGGATAGGCTGGGTGCTAATGGCAAAAATAGGCATTGCTTTTTTAAGAGGCCCTGCTACCAAACATTTGTATGGGGTTTATGAACAGTAGGCATCTCGCTACTCAATGGCATGACATTAGGTAAAAACATCTATAACAGCATGAAACTAAAAACTTCCTAGAGCATGGAGCAATAACCATGGCTCCTGTCAGCACCTCTACCATGAGGCTAAGCTATCAGGAAACCAAGCGGGGAAGAGGCACAGCCTCCAGTGCACTATGAGCTAAAATGGGCAGCAGTTTAAGTTTTACTCATGCAGACAGAAAATGTTACAGATACACAGTGAAGCAGATCCAGATATTTGAAAAACCTCTAAACAGGTTACAGTGTATTTAAAAATGTACATAGGCTTAAGAAGAAAAAAAGAGCAAAGATATAGGCAGTTATCAAAACAAAACAGTTAAAAATAATAGTAAAGTCTTTAAAGAAAGAGTAAAGCAATATAAAGGAAAAAAGCCATGTAAAGATGGAAAAAAACTCAGGGAGTCTGATGTATTGGGATCCTGTATGTTATTGTGTTATCTTTAAGTTTTTTGATTGCTGATGAATGAACAAAAGATGCCAAGAGACACTGGATTATGGAAACTACTAAATTACACCAACTTATATATTTTTAAAATATCTTAACTTCAAAATGGAATTCAAAAGTTATGTTGCATTGAGGAAGAGGTTATGCTTTTGTTCCCACAGAAAATGAAAGGCTGTGGATTTGTTCAGGGTTGAAGATGATCAGGTTTAATCAAGGAAGAACCCCTGAAAAACCTGGCTACAACATAAAAAAAATAAACCTAGAAAAATTACAAGACACATGATGTATATTTTACCTGCTCAAACATAAAACAAAAAAATCATCTTTGGCTGACTTGTGTACTACACTTAAGAAACAAAATATGATCATATATTATGAAAATTACTATCACAGGTTTTGACAGAATTGTTTGCTTATGTAGCCTCTGCTCATTTAAATTCTAAAGTCAGCTACAGAACTGGGGACCAAGATTGAGAACAGAAAATCACCAATACAGGCCATGCTTAAACTGCTTCACTGTATCAAGTATTGACTATACATAGTTTAAAGGGGGTTACAAAGACTAGAATCAAAGCAGACTGGCATTTCTGCACCCTACCATCAGTTTAGCCTACATCCTCCCAGAAGCAGAGAATTAGCCCCTGACTGTTCTTGAACCCATTATTGACCATCCACTATGCAGGTGCAGTCTTCGGTGGAGTATAAATGAAAGCAGGCCTGATTCCCCACTAGGTCTGGCTTTATGGTTGCAAGTAGACCCTGTCACATTTCAGGTGCCTCCTCATTCTTTGGGATAAACATTTCCTTCTGAGAATTATTTTTGTTACATTATAGCATAGAGCTAAATTATACAAATTCTATGGAAATATTTTTGTCTTCATTTAATCTACTAACTCACAAAAATAAAATATATTTGCCATAAGAAATAATGGATACAACCACAGACAAGAAGTTTAAATGATAGTCTTTCCTATTGTACTTTTAGTGACCTGAGATTCAGTCAAAGAGCATTCTGCTTTAGAATTCTGTATTGACTAGACATATTTGACATAAGTCAAATAAAACAACACCAGGACTATCTTAATATTGGTTCCAGTCTTCAATTAAAAAAGTATGTAAACTTAAAATTCTAAAATTTAAGTAATATTATTTAGAATAAATAATTCTTAATGATTGGTTCACACACAAACAACTCTACAAGTGGTATCTTCTAAATATACATAGCACAATGGTGCTTTTAACAATTCCACTTGAGATAGGAAATAATACTGTTACAAATATCTTAAATAAGGCAAGAAGACTAGAAAATGACTGTTTTTCAGTTAAATTAGGATGGAGCACTGTGAAGAACACTCCTCTTCCTCCAGATGAAGCAGGAAAAGGAATGGCTGTGACGCTGTTCCCTGGGATATGATGCTTCAAAGTTATGGTCAGTGCATGCTGAGTTCAAGAATGAATTCTATTAAATGACACCAACTGCCCTGCTGATGAAGCTTGCACTTATGGTGATGCTGAATTTATCTGCTCTTTTCCTTTACAAATTGTTTCCATTTACATTTGTGGTTGCCAATGCCCTTACCTTGTTCCCATGTATTTATCATTTTATTGTATGACAAGACCTTGAAGATAAAGCCAAGCTTCTCTTAGCTGGGTCACTCTGGGATCTGCCTAACTTCCACCTTCTCTTGTCACAGCTCTCACTCTTACTCCATGTTTCTTTCAATGGGAATTACTTTCTGATTCTGTTTTTTTTTCCCTACTTCCTAAACCCATGGATTGGGCCTGGGCCTCCATATCATCCCTATTTTCCATGACAAGGAGAATCAGATTTTCATTTATCCTGAGAGCTAATATATGAAATAAAATGAATAATATGAGTATTATACTTTTTCTTTCAGAATGCTAAAAGCTTACTTATTATCATTTGGGGGTATACTTATAACTGAATATACTATCAGGAAGAAAAAATATTAATAGAAAGCTGGCATAACTGTCTAATGCATAAGGATTAACCTTGGGATATTTGAAAAAAAAATGAAACATGGGAAGACTCCAATATTTCACACCAAACTTACAGCACATTTTAAAATTCAATGAGCACACTTTTTTTATTAAAACATTTTTTAGTCATTTTACATACCAAATATCCCCCTCTTCCCTCCTCCTGTCCCTCCAGCCTCCCCCTCCCAAGCCACCCCTCATTCCCTCCTACAAGAAGTTAAGGCCTCCCATAGGGAGGAATATTTAGTAGAGGCAAGTCCAAACCCCTCCCCCTACCTCAAGGCTGTGTGAGGTGTCCCATCATAGAAGTGAGCTCCAAAAGGTCTGCTCATGCACCAGAGATGGATTCTGATCCTACTGCCAGGGAGGGCCTTAAGCAGATCAAGCCACACAACTGTCTCACTATGCAGAGGGCCTAGTCCAGTCCCATGCAGGCTCCACAGCTGTTGTTCTAAATTTCATTAGTTCCCACTAGTTTGGTTTGGTTGTCTCTGTAGGTTTCCAATTATGATCTTGATGCCCTTTTCTCACAGAATCCTTTTTCTTCCTCTTCACTGGACTCTTGGAACTCGTCCTGGTACTTGACTGCATCTGTTTCCATCAGTTACTGGAGAAAGGCTCTATAATGACAGTTAGGGTATTCACCAATCTGATTATGGGCGTAAGCCAGTTCAGGCACCCTGCCCATTATTGCTAGTACTAAGGTGGGGTCATCTTTGTGGATTCCTAGGAACTTCCCTAGCACCCCGTTTCTCCCTATCCCCACAATATTTCCCTCTATCATGTTATCTCTTTCTCAATGAGCACACATAAAGACATGTTTTCATTTTCAAAATGGACCAGCCAAGATAGGAGTCAATGTTAGTGCTCTCAATTAAAATTAAGATACTAACATTGTGGAATAAAACATAGACTTCTAAGGGTTAGTTAATACTTCACAACCTTCAGTGGATATCTGGGTACTTTGCTAGTCTTAGACTGAACAGACAGAAAAGCAATAGATATAGAATGTAAAGAGCAAAGAAATAGAAGCTAACCAGTATATCACAGAGCTCTTTTCTGGATGCTCCATCCATCTCTCAAACTCAGTAGCTAGCCTGGCCTTAGGCCTTGCTAATCTTGACAACAAAGCCTGACTAACATGGCTGCCTCTACAGTTACTTTGCCAAACCATTTTTTATTTCTTATGAATGATTTGCAAAGAACTATCCCATTTTGAAATTCAATCTTGAAAATACCATGAAACTCTCTCTAATTAACATTTTATTACATGACAACATATCAATCTGTATTAGTAAGGAGAATATTTAATTTTAAAATGTTACATTATTTACCCCCCCACCCACCTCCAGTTTGCTCTTGTAGATCTCATAAGGAAATGGGAGGTTTGAGCTGGAACAGGGACAGAGTAGGAGAGCAAGGAAAGAGATACCATGATAAATGAGGATATCATGGGAATAGGAAGAAACAAGGTGCTAGGGAAGTTCCCAGGAATCCACAAGGATGACCCCATCTTAGACTACTAGCAATAGTAGAGAGGGTGCCTGAACTGGTCTACTCCGGTAACCCTAACTGTCATCATAGAGGCTTTATCCAGTTACTGATGGAAGCAGATGCAGAGATCCATGGAAGGCCCCAGGCCGAGCTCCAGGAGTCCAATCAATGAAAGAGAGAGGAGGGATTCTATGAGCAAAGGACATTGAGATCAAGATGGGAAAACATACAGAGATGTCCAGCCAAACTAGTGGAAACCCATGAAATGTGGACCAATAGCTGTGGAGCCCCCATGGGACAGGACTAGGCCCTCTGGATAGGCAAGACAGTTGTTTAGCTTGAATTGATTGGGAGGCCTGCAGGCAGGGTGATCCATACCTGGTGCATGAGAGGGCTTTTTGGAGCCCAGTGCCTAAGGTGTGACACCTTGTGCAGCCTTGGTGCAGGGGGAGGGGCTTGGACCTGCCTCAAGTGAATGTACCAGGCTCTGCTGACTCCCCATGGGAGAGCTTGACTTGGAGGAGGTAAGAAGGCGGGGGGGATTGGTTGCGGGGAAAGCTGGGAGGTGGGAAGAGGGAGGGAGGAGGGGGATCTGTGATTAGTATGTAAAATGAATAGAAAATTTCTTTTGTTTTTTTAACCAAAATTTGAACTAAGAGTCTGTATTAAGCTATGCAGAGACTGTCTGGAGAAAAACACTCCTCACAGAGCAGCCTGAATGCACATTACAGGGAGTAGTTTTGTTTTTGTTTTTTTGTTTTTTTAAGTTGGATTTTTTTTTATGTGTGTGTGTATTTTTTTTTTGAATGCTGAATGCCGTTTATTGAAGAAGGGAGGAGGTCTTAAATAAAGGCTTACAGCACAATGGGAGAACCCCAAAGGGAAGAAGTTCGCTACCGATGTTTTACAATCTTGCATCTAATCTGTTAACAACCAATATGCAGGATACACAGACAAGAAACTTGAAATTTTTAAAAATGTTACATTATTGATTGGGTAGATTAGGCTAATTATCAATTTTTATAAATCAAGAGCAACATTTATTTAAAGGGGAAAAAGTCAAACTTTAAGCATGTTCACCATCAAAGATAACAATTTATATGTAATTTTAACAAAGGGCTAGAAAGAAAATAATGATATTAGTATAATATTAGTAAGATATATATTAAACCAGGTAATAATGGTATATACTGTCATTTCAACTACTCAGGAAGCTAAAGCAGAACCAAGAGCATATTGAGCCACATAGTAAGACACCATCTCTAAAACTGTATATTGTACATTACATTTTAAAATATTCATTCTGAACTATTAAAAGCATTAAAATGTCTAAATTATATATTTTTGATAGTAATACTGTCATTTTCTTTGTTTATGCTATTCTGTTTTCCATTTCACATGAACATCTAAGAAAACACAAATACCAAAAGTAATAAATGTTCATAAGAGTAACCATTAAAGGCAAAGAAATTTGATTTTATTTGTTGAATATTCTAAAGAATATCATGTCTGAATTTGTCAACTGATGGTCTTGGCAAACTCTAAGCACTTATCCCCTAAAAGAAGCCAAAGAATGAGTTTAACAATAAAAACTGATTTCCTAACAAGGTAGAAAGATACTGATTTGATGGTTTATCTGAAAGAAGGGACCATTGAATTATAAACTATTACTCACAATATTTGTCTGAAAATACAAAAAATATATCTACAACCAACTAACAATGAATAAATCTTTATCAAAGCCAGGTGTGATGTCATGCACTATGACCTTATAAGAGAAGGCATGAAGACAGTATGTTCTAAGCCAGCTTGGATCATCTAATGAGGCCCCATGTCTAAAAATAAACAAACACCCCTAATGAAGCCATAGACCTCTACTTGATCACAACACTTTCTCTGATCTCTTTTCTTTCTCTAGTTCTCTGGATTAGATCTTTGCTTTTATCATTTGTATATACTTCACAGTTCTTTTTCAAGGGCCAGTAACTCATTTCCTTATGGTCTTCTAGAACACAGCATCATCTGGGAAGTGGGAATATACAATGAAGGTCTCAGGACACAATGGAGATAGACAGAAGCATCAAACCAACATAGTTCCTTACCTAAACTGCTTTAAAAAATAGCTAAAGTCTATATTGTTCCTTTTAAAAAGACACCAGAGTCATGATGTTGAGAACTGAGCTAATGCTGAGGCCCTGGCTCAGCAGCAGTACCCCCAGGAACAAGCTTTTCCAAATAATAATACTCTTGATATGCTTCCAATCTTTGTTGTGCAGAGACTTCCTCCTTGGTGGTCTAGAAGCTTCAGTCAAAAACAACAGTCAAAAACAAATATTGTCTTCAGAAGCTGGAAAATATTTGGGGAAAATAAAGATGTTTCTTCTCAGCGAGTCTATGCCTAGGAGCATTCAGGGGCTGATTTTCCGGTTTACAGACTATCTAAAATTCTTTGCTCCTTCTTCCTGGCTTTTGGCTGTTTTGCTGCTCATTAGCATTGCCAGTGAAGGGTGGACAGGAAATAGAAAGAATCAAAGCAGTTTGCTATTTATTAACTGTTTATTAACAACAACAACAACAAAACTTTTGTGGAGAAAAATATGTATTCAACAGTTACTTTTTGATCGTTTTTTTCTATCCATTTTCAGTGTTTGCTCTGTTCTCAATTACAACTACATGGTTGAAGGTTAGTATCCATGTTTCCTACTAAGATACCATGGCTCTTGTAAAAATAAAGTATTTTATTTTGCTGTGGGATAAACTTCCACCTTCCTTTGCTGGAGTATAGACAAAACAGCAGATGTATGTATGACAAAAATTGTATGACTAGTTTTTGAATTATTGTAATATGCGATATTAACTTCAAAAATAAAAGAAAAAAAATTTCAATATATATATATATGAAAGACTGCACAGTCTAACATATGACATTAAATTTAAACAAGATCTCAAGGCTTTTCTTTATTCCAGAATCACTAGATATATAAGCCTCTTCCCCTGTTCGTGATTTAATAACACAACTGCTGACATCTGTAGTGTGAAGAAAGAAAAAGAGGCAAATAAATGGTTCACATTCTGCATTGGCTCTGGCTTTGACATGATTATATTTATTTTGCAGCCCATAGCTACACTATGGTGAAGGATTAACCATCAGAAAGCTGAGTAAAGAGATTTCTATTATAAATGAAGACTATCTGTAAAGGATAAACTCCTCATCCTATTTATAAGCTACTTTTTTTTGAAAAAAAATATATTTGGCTTATGGCACTGTCAAGATTCCATCAACAGGACATTTATTGAGTTCCCACAATTCCCCATGCTGTAGTGGACTGTACTCATCCAACTGGAAGACCCAAATTGCTCTTCCTTCAGCTTCCTTATATGAAACTATGGCCCAAGGAGGCAGATATCTATCTCTAAAATCTCTTCCTTCAGGGATAAGAGGCACAGGTTATCTAGATGATGAAATTAGACATTAAAGCCTATATATTTAGGCATCATATGTCAAAATTAACATTTGCTCCAGCTGTCTGCTAAATGTCCTCCATTAAATTCATAAGCAACTCAATATGTTTACTGCAAATGCAGTCTGAGGCTATAGATCATGATTTTTCTATTTGAACAGTCAATTTTATACAATGTTTGAAACACACCAGGTACAGGAGCAGATAACAGGGAAGCAATGTCAATCAAGTGTGGTCACGAGATAAAACCAACACAAACAAGGTATACATTATTGCAAAATGATCTTGTTCAGAAAATAATCTAATGGACTCATTGTAGGCTACACGTCCTTTGGTCTATGCTAAGAGTTGTCAGAACATCTCCAAAAACAACGCACAATGCTCTTGTTGTCATTCAAAAAGGAATTGACTAGATATACAATTGTCACCATTCCATTCACAAAATTTTGCATGCTGGCAAATTGCTATGGACATTCTACAAATGAATCAGCTTCTGGTTTTAGTTCACCTTAAACTACATGCAACAGAACACCTGCAATAGTTCATTTGTCTCTTCAGTTTCTAAAATATTACCTGGTCCTTGGCTTTTAAGAACAATATGTCAATCTGAAATATACTGCCAATGGCATATGGCATTTTAATGATGCTGATAGTAAGTAGATTAAGTACTTCATCAATTTTAGGTACCTGTTCCAACTAATGAACTGCTTCAAACTTCTGTCAAATGACTGCATGTCGCCATCCCAATAAAAATGATAATAATAATAATAATAATAATAATAATATGTTAACATACTATTTAGTTACAAATATATTTTGATATTCCAATAGTATGTTCCTCAGCCATAACACAATTGTCTTTTTTTTTCAATTATTTCTGATCCCAAACTAGACTTCAATCTTCTGACTGTTCATGAATCTCCTGGTTGCACTTCAATTAATACATGTAGCCAAGCAGAAATATCCATGTAAGACTTACATCATTCCTACAGGGGGAGAGGGTCTTACAAAGGAGCTAACACCAGAGAATAACACAGAAAAAAAGCAGAAAAATCATGAAAGTCATATTTCTTTTTTTCTTTTTAAAATATTTTTATTTTATAATTAACTTAATTTCACATATCATCCATAGATTCCCCCATCCTCCCTCCTCCCACCCCTCAGCCCTCCCCCTCCCCAATCCACCCCCATTCCCACCTCCTCCAAGGCAAGGTCTTCCCTGGGGAGTCAGCCCAGCCTGGTAGACTCAGGCAAGGCCGGTCCAGTTCCCTCCTCCCTACACCAAGGCTGAGCAAAGTGTCCCAGCATAAGCCCCAGGCTCCAAAACGCCAGCCCATGCACCAGGGACAGGTCCTGCCTCTACTGCCTGGGGGCCTCCCATACAGTTCAAGCTAGTCAACTGGCTCACTTATCCAGAGGGCCTGATCCAGTTGGGGGATCCTCAGCTATTGGTTCACAGTTCATCTGTTTCCCCTATTTTGGCTATTTGTCCCTGTGTTTTTTCCAATCATGGTCTCAGTATCTCTCGCTCATACAATCTCTCCTCTCTCTCAACTGGACTCCTGGAGGTCCACCTGGGGCTCCACCATGGATCTCTGCATCTGCTTCCATCAGACATTGGATGAGAGTTCTATCATGACAGCCAGGGTGCTTGGCCATCAGATCACCAGAGCAGATGGAGGGCAAGCAAGGGTCGGGGAAAAGAGAGCTTAGGGGAGCAGGAGGTCCCGGCTGGATCAGGAGCAGAGTGGGAGATTGAGAGGTTGATACCATGATGAATGAAGACTTCAGGGGAATAGGAAGAAGCAGAGTGCTAGAGAGGTACCCAGAAATCCACAAAGATATCTCCACTGTAGACTACGGGCAATGGTCGAGAGAGTGCCTGAGCTGAAAGTCATATTTCAATACAGACATTAACTGAAGCACAACACTAATGTGATATACACAACTTGTTGGTGTATTAATAGACTTATGAATGCATTAAGATTCACTTTCAAATGATTTCCAAGCTTAGAAAATTTAGAACATTTCCTTTCCTCCTTTTCACCTGTGACTGAAAAGCTGTCAGCTGTGGTATAGCACAAATAGAAGTGAAAGATCCATAAAAGGAAATGTTTAAATGTGTCACTGAAAATTAACATAACATGAATTTCTGTTTTGCAATGAACGCTATTGCCCTATAAAATAATTACATTCTCCTTTTTGAAGGAGATATTTCTGAGGGATTTAAAGCAAATCAGATGTATATCAGAATTTATTTAAAATAAATTTATGATCAGTTCAAATGTATCTACTATAGTGAGAATTGCAGTTCATCATCATTCATTAGTTTAGGATATCATATAGTCACAATAATTAATTGAGTGCTCCAGAGGTAAATAGTTATTCTCTTTGTAACACATATCATTGCTGTTTAAGTTGTAATCCACTCATAATTTCAGGTAAGAAATTTCAAGTAAACATTAGTAGTGAGCTGAAAAACTCAATGGAATAAATAAGCAGAATAATTAATATCATATGTTTCAGAACTACATGAAAGTTTCTCACTTAAGCCAGTTACAATCAGCTTGGCCCAGTAATCTTGATCTAAGATTACAAATAAAAAAAAAATGTTTTCTTACTATTCAAACCTAAACCACAGGCAGCAAATAAATTTGTAAGAAAACAATGTATCTTATTCTTAAAGTCCACAATTCTCTTACAATTCTTTTTAGTGAAAAATATCTTTATGAAAATTCCTATGCACGAACACTCCGAAATCTCAAGTTCAATTCCTCCCTGTTTTTCCTACAATCTCCTGCAACCTTCTCCTCCTCCCTTGTCCTGAGTCTCCTAGAGCCCTCAGTTCTCAGTGCATTTTTTAATTGTTGCCAGTCTCTATTTTACCACTTCCTGCTCACTGCACACAGTTTTCTCCATGTTCATCTCTGTCCTGAAGTTTTCTAGAACATTTCTTTATATATTCAACTTGACAATACCTCACTTCATCTTCCAAGGAATACTGTCCTTGCATTTCTTCTAGAATATTATGCTGGTTTCTATTCTGTCCCACAGGGCACTTATCTGTCTCTGCTCCTGGGTTCCCTCTCTCCTCCTAACCTCTCCATTCTGCAAGGCTCTTGTTTCAGAGCTCTTCTCCCTCACTTAACTTCCCTAATCACTGACTGAAGGCCAAATACCACAACAAGTTGTACATTTTCTAGAATATGTAGACACATAAAATAAAAATCATATACCCTTGACCTGGAGGTCCAACATAAATACAAAATTGAACAACTCCTGCTTGGATTCCAATCTAGCAATTGCCCACCTCTCCCCATTTCCCACTTTTGCTTCACTGTAACACACTTCAGCTTCTTGCCCATACGAAGCACTTTGGAAGCCTACATGCCCTGATCTTCTCCCATCTGGCCAATGCACGAGAAAAGCCTGTTTTAACTACCTTATATTATGTACACAGTCTAATGACAGCTCTTCCCCTTCAGCCAGCAATTGAACTCAAGCCACAGTGGCTAAACCACAGTTCTACACCACCTAGTACAGACAACTGGAGAAGGTTATAAAAAACCTGAGAGCTGTAACATGACACGTAAGTCTCTCCTGCATTTGCTTTACTTGTAGGTCAGATTTTATTCCCTTCTACTTCCCACTTCGCTCATTAAACTATACTCAAAGTAGCTTTCAAAATGTCCCTTTACAAATTAAACTGACTCCTAGTGTATTGTCTCATAGTCATTGTCCTTGCAACAGTTGCTGCCTAAATATCACCAGACATTGATATGCCTTGTGCCTTTCAAATTAAGTCTTTTCTCTCCTGAGAGTTATTACCATGCCACTCCACCCAAAGTAGAGACCTGTGTCACCTGTCAGTCTTTCATTTAACTTAATGGTGTTTGTCACAATAGTAGGTTATATCTGTTTTCTTATTTAGTAGTCTCCCCAATGAAACTGAAAAATTGAAAACTACAAAAGCATAGCTTACTCAGTATTTTAATTATGGGACCTCTATATAATCATTTATAAGGCTGTAGGAAATTATATGTGTTACTCTGATTGGTTGATAAATAAAACTGTTTGACCTATGGCAAGGCAGCTTAGAGGCAGGAGGGAAATCCAAACAGATAAGCAGGAACAGAAAGGAGGGCAGAGGAGATGCTGCTAGCTGCCGCCAGGAGAAGCAAGATGTAAAGATACTGGTAAGTCATAAGCCACATGACAAATAGATTTATAGATTTATAGAAATGGGTTAATTTAAGATATAAGAGCTAGCTAGCAAGAAGGCTGCCATGGTCGTAGTTTAAAAATAATATAAGCCTGTGTGTGTTTATTTGGGTCCGAGCAGTTGCAGGACAGGTGGTTAACAAAGATTTGTCCTGACCATGGGCCAGGCGGGACACAGGAAATTTTCAGCAACAATACTGATTTAAGGATGTGGCAGAAGTAGAAAGTTCGTGGTCTCACCAGCCATGGGTAATTGGCTAGGTTTAGAATATCAGGCATGAATTCCCTCATACTGAGAGGTCTTAAGTTCAATTGAGTAGCTTGTTGGTTAGCCCCAATATATGTGTCATGCTACTACTGTGGGTTTTAGACATGAGCAATCACTAAATGGACTCAGAAGTATGTGTGTGTGTGTGTGTGTGTGTGTGTGTGTGTGTGTGTGTGTGTGTGTGTGTGTACATGTGTAACAATAATAATTTTAAAGTAATAGGTCATGAAGTTAAGAGAAACTATGGGCCACAACAGGTTTTAGAGCTAGAGGGAACAAAGTAAGGGTGGAAATTATGAAAAATATAGTACTCAAGTATTAAATTATCAAAAATTATTCCAAACGTTAAAAAAAATAAGAAAAAGTTTCTGTTTAACTTAGATCATGTGCTCAATAAATATGTGATTCAAACCACAATGTTTGAATTGTTATTGTAGTGAAAGTTGACTTACATTTCATCTTCTATTATTCTGAGAGTAGAATACCATAAAAGAGAGATTATAGAAACAATTAAAGAAAGCAAGAATTTATCAAGGAGAATAGACATTGATTCAAATGACTGAATGAGACAGTAGCATTACTTGTGGTGACTGTATTGGTTGTTTGCATGCCTGTGTAATACTTACATGATACATGAAACTTCATGTTAAACAGGTAAAATTACTTGAAAACATAGGTGATCATGAATGACACACATTATGTTTAGATGTTTCTGTATTTGTGTACACCTATGCAACGTTCACGTCTCTGTTTATAAGCTTTTCCTCCCAAACACCCCTCAGTTTGCAGCCATAGGGTTTCCAGAGGTGAGGAGAGCCACTCCAGAAAGAACTAACAAATGGCTCCATTCACTGATGTCCGATTGTACCAACACTACTCAACATGCAGCAGCCTTCCTTCTGTCCTGGCTCCTCCTCACCAGAATATTAATTTAAGAGAATATCTCTGTTTGATGTTAAATTTAAAATGTACATTGTTGAATCTATCAATATAGCTTTAGAAAGTAGCAGGTATTGATATATTCTAGAGTAACAAATCTCATTAAGTAGCCCCTTTTTCTGATAATTTCAAAATGACTTCATATGTGTTTTCATGTAGAACAACAAAGAAACAGTTCAGAAGAGAGTGACAACTAATGATGAAGATATTCCTATAGGCTGTAAGTAATATTTCCAATAAATATTAGGTATTCAGCAATACCAAGTATTGTTAACTAATATGCTGTCTATAATCAAAATGAACCAATGATCCAATATAAATGGGAATGCCATACTCAAAATACTGTAAGTGGGGAAAGGAAGAAAAAATTCTATATAGAATATAGAGCTTTAAAATAGTAATGTACTATTAAGATACATTTCTAGTAAGGAAAAATAAGCCATAGAGGTCAGAACTGAATGAAATTTATCTTCCATTGCTTCTAACAATTTTCATTACTATCTATTTTTAGACAAGTCAAATGTTAATCACTGTGATTTTTATTCATATTTGAATGAACATTTATAGGAGATATTTAGTGGATATATGTTTCATCTGGAGTAGACAGCAAAGGTCCTTGTTATTCTGTTTATTAGTCATGTCACGCTTGATGTCTTTGATTAATAACAACACTGTCTAATTTAATTCACATCAGAATTGTGCTTCAAAGAACTGTATTAATCACGCAGAAAAGAGCAACAGTGAAATATGTGCCTAGATACTTTTTGTAAGTTTATTTCTGTTTACCTATAACTTAGGGAACAAAGAACTGTTATAACAAAAGTAAGGGGGAAAAAGCAATTTGAGATATATCATACCAAGAGTCCCTGATGCCACTTTGAGGTCACTGGCTGACCAGTAAATATCATGTGAAGAAAAAAAAAATATTTTAGGAAAAAAAAGTTATTATATGCCTTCTGGGAATGTGTTTATAATCATATTTAATAAAACAGACCCCAGACCAAAAGTAATAAAAACAGATGCTTTCAATTGCATGTCTGGCATTGTTCATAATGTGCTGAACATTCATTCACTAAGCCAGGCTGTATACGCTGAACATACTGATGATTAAAGCATGCTGTGAACTGTCTTAGCTTCTCACAATGACAGAGTTGATTATTATGATCTTGAAAATGAAGTATCATCTGCTTATGAGAGAAATGAATAGATGGTTCTTTTCTACCCCTTTGACATCAGGCGTTTTACTAAGACTGTTAACAGCCCTGGTGTGTGTAATATATGAATGAGTACAGTCCTTATAGAGCATGTTCCCTTATAGAGGTATGTGACTGAGGATGGCTAATTTACAATCTGCTCTATGAGCACCAAAGAAACGAGCATATATTAAACTGTTAAAACGTGCGATCCTCCATATTAGATAGGAAGCAAAACACAAACTGTTCGGTTGACTGGAAATGCCACCTAATCCCTGCTTAATTAAAGCAGCACACTCTACACTCCTGTTGTGTTGAGGGAGCACAGAGTGTGGGACGACTGATGGATGAGGAAAATAGCAGTCAGCGTGGCTAATCTCAAAGACTTGGGAGCTTTCTAGCTACATAAATCAGCGCGACTTCTGAATAGCCTCATAAAACACCGTATCATTGCCATTCCACTCACGACGTTTTGGTTCTTCCTACAGCATGCAGATCGTTAGGAAACTTCTAAGCAATCAAGTAATGTGGGCCTGATGAAATTACTCAATCAATGCACAGGCCCAAAGTAGAAGCATAATTCAAACTTGCATAGTTTTTATATGTAAAAGACCTTTCTTTCACCAGGGCAAAGGAGGTGATTCAACATGAAGTACTATGTGCATGTGTGCTTATGTATTTAGCAATTAAATACATGCAACTAGTAAGTGCCTCTAAAATATGATTATCAGAAAAGTCAAGCAATTACAATATTATGTATTTTGAGTAGTATAGATACATATTCATCTCAATCATTGTGGTTCAACCATTAAAGTGTTATTTCCTGATCATAGTAAACTAAATCAACAAATTTATTTAACTAAATTTATTCAACAAAGTATTAAAGTTTAATATGCGATTGTTTTTATTAAGCTACATGCATGAAGTAAAAGGAGAGGGGTGAGGATTTTCATACACATCCCACGGTTCAATATCAAAAGCATTCAGTATTTAAAGAGCATAATAGAGCAATGACTTTTTATCTCTCCAGTGTGCTGAACCATCATTGCAACCACTTTCCCATCCGACTGAGGAAACCTTCATTTCTGCATATCTCTTTACATCTCTAGGGGTGAAATATTCCTTTCCAAAGGTGTCATCATTTTCAGCCTTTGAGTCCTGAGCTCCTACTATTCATATTTCTCGTATGATTTCATGAAAGCAATCACCTAAAGAACATTCCTTTTCCTCACTGACCCAGGAAGCTAGCTGCCCCACTGCATGTTAACTGCTGCCTTACGAGTTAAATACAGGTGTACCAGTTTTGAATTTCTCATACTTCAGGTAAATGTGCAGGAAAGGGGGCATTTAACCTTTGAAGTACACAGAACTAAGCCAATTTTCAGTACATTATAAGAGGTATGGAGCTTTTAAAACTCAGTGTCACTGCAATATTAGGTAGTCTATAAAAGATGCCAACTCCCTTGTCTATTGCACTAATTTCATTCAAGCCAAATCAATTGAGAAAGAAGTATTTCTCTCAGTTGGTTATACAGAGCGGATGCACACAGTTAGATTTCTAAAGAAATGTGTAATAGCTTCACAGTCACTTTTGAGAAACTAGTTATAAATAAGTAAGCCATTTCACTCTGACAGACAACAGTGGGAAATTGACAGTTATCTCCTACTCTGAACCAAATGCCTGGACTGCATTGTGAAATAGTATTCCTCTCTTAAAGACTATCAAGATATATACATATATACATGTTTGTAAATCACGTATTAAACACGAAGAGCACAGAATAAGCACTTATCTCGGGGGAGGGAAGCAAGCATAAGTCAGAAACCCCTAATCATGGAATAAATATAAAGAAAGGTATATTGATCACATCTCCAAAGTCTTACCCTCATCACTCAACAACTAGACATAAATTCATGCCGTTTCTTTACGAGGAGCATGGTTCATTTCCAAACTCTTATCAGAGTGTTCCTGAACCCCTCAATGAAACCATAATTTCTCCCTGGAAAGTTCTGAACCTACAGGCACTGTTAGCCCCCAGGCAAAATGGGATCCAGCCGGCCAGCTATCTAATGCTTCATTTTCTTAATGCACAAGGGCAAGGCTTTCTGAATTCTGACCTCATTAGCCCTTGCACAGAGACATACAGTCCCATTGATATAAATGATAGAGAATGGCAGACATGTTTGCGGAGATAGCCTATAATACCAAAAGAGGGAGCCCCCTGGAGCTGAGAATCTGCCCACCACAGGCACAAACACTAGACAGAAGCCCCTGGCTTGGGAAGAATTGCCACCTGCAGCTGGTTTACCTGCTAGGGGTGTGTGTGTGTGTGTGTGTGTGTGTGTGTGTGTGTGTGTGTGTGTGTGTGTGTGTGTCACGGTGGAAGGGCAAGGGAGAAGCTGTGACCCATCTGTCGCCTGGATTTGCAGAACAGGAAATCGTTTGTACAGATAAAACTCCTGTACCAAAAAAAGAAGAAAAAAGAAAAAAATAAATTTCCCCAGAGGGGTCTCACTGCAGCCCTGCAAAAGAACCTTGCTTGCCCAGGAGGCGAATTTCCGAAAAGGAAATCATCACATTAAGGCAGAAGAGGCTGCAAAAGCCGATCTCCACTCAGCTCTCAGGGATTAGCAAGTGAGAAGAGTTGGAGCCCTCAGCTATGGGCACCCTGCATGATAATGACTCCAGCCCCGCCGCTCCTGCCGCGCCGCCGGCCGCTCTGCTCGCCCATAGGTGGGGCCAGGATCCTGGCGACCCGCGGGCCCTCCGGGAGCTAGGGCGCAGGGCTCGCCCTGGCGCAGCTCAGGAGGCTGCTGTCAGCGGTCGCCGTGTCTGGCCGGGCCACGAGAGCGGCCTGCACCGGCTTCGGCGTCTCCCACGCCCCGGGCCGAGAGCGTGTGCCCCGCCATCCTCTCCTGCCACCGGGTCTCCTGGACCGCAGCGGACTGCGAGCCTGGGCGTCCGCACTGCTCGCCGCAGCGGACTCGGCCGCTCACGATGCAAAACCACCTGTTCGAGCCGCGGGGAGCGCCCCCAGCCCCAGCCCGCGTCTCTCCCGGCGGATGACAGTGCCAGCATCACCCCCCATCACCCCCCGCTCCGTGATTTTTTTTTTTTTTAATGGCTCAAATGTACATCCGGGAAAAATTGGGAAGCTAGAGTCAATCAAACTTCCTTCTCCCCACAACCCGAGTCCCCACACTCCCTGCACTCGTGCGCGGAGGCCAGCGTGAGCCCCCTGCGCCCGGCCCGCACTCCCCGCCCGCCCTCACTCCGCGCCGCGAGGCTCAGCCAGCCACAGCTGAAGGAGAGCTGAGCTTGTGCGAGCGCGGGCATTAAGGGGCGCGAACCGAGGCCACTCCAGCAGCAGTGAGAGGCTCAAGGGGGTGGGGGAGCAAGAGATTACTGCCAAGGAAACATTAGGGGAAAATCGCCACAAGCCGTACCAGCCTTGTCTTACCGATGTGGATGATGGAATCAGCGGTCGCCAGGTCCCAGGTTCGAGACCACCAGAGGGACAGAAACAAGAGCAAGGGGAAAACTTCCATCCTCCGATGCAGATCTTCCTTGACCACGACTTTCCTTCCAATATGTAGATATTCTTTTAACCGGTCCACAGAGTTTGAGGTCACGATAGAGTTGAGTGCAGCTTTTCCACTAATTTCCAAATCCCTCTCGCCAGTGCACAGTCTTTCTTAGTCGCCGAGGAGGCACAGGCGACCCGAGAGCTAGCACAGCCGGAGGCAGCCTCCTCCCAAGCCCTGTCACTCGGAGGGGAATTTTGGCATCGCCAGAGTTGTTTGCAGTTGGGCTTTTTAAAAATGTATCCAGCCTTGGCTGCTCTCGGACAGGGGGCGAGGCTGGCGCTCAGACGGTGGCCGTGGCCGCGCGGGGGCCGCGGTGGCGGGTCCCAGCTCCGCCGCAACTTGGGCACCCCCGCGCCGGATGTGCCCGCGCCCTCCCCCGCCGCCGAGCCCCTCCACCCCGGGCCGCGCGCGGTCGTGGCGCCTCGCGGCCAGCTCTCAGTGCCACCGGAGACGAGGAGGATGCGAGCGGAGCCGCCAGATTCCAGCGGGGAGGGGGAGGCCCGCTCCGGGAGGGGTGAAAAAAAGTGAACTTGAAGGTAATGCAGATAGTAATGCAGAGAAGACTCCCCTTCTGCTCGAGGCGGGCCCCGGAGCTGGCGCGGCGGGCCCGAGCCGCTCCGCGGGCGCGGTGGCGGGGGAGTCCGCCGGGAGCGAGCAGCGGGCCAGGCCGGCGCGCGGAGCCGCGGCTGCAGGATGCTCCGGAGCCGCTCGCCCGGCGGGATGCGGGAAGCCAACAGCAGCCTAGCGAGCTCCGCTGCAGCCCCACGTTGCCTAGAAATGGATCACCTAGGAGAAGCGAGTCCGCAAGAGAGCGGTGCTGTCAGGCGGAGAAGGGAACCGAGAGAGGAAGAGCTTCTAATAACCACCTCCTCCCCCTATCTGCAATACAAGGGAGAAACAAAACCGCGCTCTCAATTCCCTGGGAATCTTCACCCGGACTGAGAAAGGCAGGACTCACAGAGAAAGCAGTGAAGTCCCCCCACCTGCCTTAGTGTTTTTTTTTTCTTCTTCTTCTTCTTCTTCTTCTTCTTCTTCTTCTTCTTCTTCTTCTTCTTCTTCTTCTTCTTCTTCTTCTTCTTCTTCTTCTTCTTTTTTTTTTTTTTCCCGAGGTTAAAAGCAACCTAAAAAAGCCACCCCACTTATTTAACCTTGCTATCCCCCAACAGGTATCGGACTTTTTTCTAGTCTTTGTCTGGAATTAGTCACATTGGCTGAGAACAAATTAGGGACACCTAGTCACTTAGGGAAAAGAAGACCCAGAAAGCTTTTAATGAGATTTCAATTATAAAGTTATAAAAAGCTGAGAATGTGCTAATTACCTTTTAAACAGTGCTGAGTTTTTTTTTTTCTTCATTTTTTTTCTTCTTTTTTTCAGTCTCTTTTTTGGCAATCAGGATACAGAAAGAATTCTGAAATACTGTCAGAAAAGAGACAGTCTTGAGATTTTTAAATGTATCTAATAATACAAAGTCAATAAAACAAAAAACAATGCTTCAGTGGTCAAAATACTGCATTAAGTTAATCACCTGTGCGGTTGGGTCGTCATGGGGAAGCTCCTTTCTGTCCTTGGAAAGCTGTGAATGCTCTATAGGGCAAGCTCCCAGCCTTGAGAGGGGGAATTTTGTGCAAGCATATCCCTCCTCCTGGTGACTTCTTAAAACGACTAGTTTATATCCTTTTATCTTACTGCAGGAGGGGGCTCTGTTAACTCAGTCCCAAGTGTCTAACTGAGGTTAGGTATCAACAGCCTTGACACTGTTTCAATTACAACTGTAGTCCCCTGGAAATCTTGTTACCAAGGGGGTGCATGTCAGAACACACCATTCCTTTGAAGACTGGCTGAGCTCTGTTCCTGTTCCCTCAATGACCACCTTTCTCTCTCTTTGATGATAACTTGGCTTAATTGCCCATTCTCACCTCCGCAAAGTCTTATCCTTCCTTGATCTTCTAAATTTTATCCTTGGACATTATAGAAAATGATTTTTTCCCCTTGGTTGCTACTCATACCAACACTTCCTCCTGCATCTCATATAGTCCATTCAAGCTCCTCACCACACCAAGAGAAGGATCCTGTCACCTAGGAAACAGTGCCCCACCTTTAATGTGAAATGATTCCACCCATCTTCTCTATTCTCACTGCAGTCTACCTTTGTATCACAGAAAAAAAAAAGAAAAACTGCTTTGGAATTTGGAATTAGTTCACCAGTGCCTTCCATAATGATCAAGACTAAAACACTTTTTCCTCCTTTCTCCTTTTGCAGAGAGCTCTAGTTGTTGAACTTCTGAATCTAGAAACAGTACTTCCAGGAAGCCATCACTGCCTGTATTTCCCAATCAATTTGCATCAACTCTTTGTCCCCACCCCCATGAGTACACAAGAATTCAATATGGATTATGTTCATGTTATTATTTGATGTCATTCTACTATTCGAAGCATTCTGGTTTATTTTCATGAATGTTTATACAGATGATGAGATTTTTTTTAATGGATGTGTTTCCCCAAGACACACAGGGTCATTTTAAAAGCAAGTGAGTCACTGTGTATTTTATGAAGAAAAAAATGTGAAGTCATCATTTAACATGGACACAACAATATCATATCTTAGGATCAGAGAGGTAGGTGGAGCTTTAAAGCAATAATTTTATCATTCTCCTCATAATCAGTGTTATTCTTGGAGAAAAACTAATAGCTAAATGCAGTCATATTCATATAATCTATTAGAAACTTATTTTAATGTACCATAAATAAAAAATTGTCATTATTCCAAAATACTCTGTTTAGTAGTTTTCTATCATAAATTCACTGTGGAATAATCTGGTGCTTTAGCGTGCCTTCTGTTTCTGTGATAAAGCATTGACTAAACCAACTTATACAAAGAAAGGGTTTATTTGGCTTATACTTCTATGTGACTGTCCATCACTGAGGGAAGTCAACTCAGGAAGTCAATCAACAACATGGAGGCCAAGGAATAATGCTGCTTACTGGTTTGTTCCTCATGGCTTGCTGATCCTGCTCTCTTATACATCCCAGAAACACCTGCCTGCCTGGGGTGGAACTTCCATACTACCCATGAATCAATAGAATGCCCCTGGAGACATGTCTACAGGCCAATCTCCTGGAGACATTTGCTCAGTTGAGGTTTTCTCTTCCCAGGTGACTCTGGTTTGTGTCAAGGTGACACAAAGGAGCACACCTGGACTTCTGTGCAAAGGGTGTGTGTAAGTATGAGTAAGTCAGAAACTCCAAAGCTTGAGACTCAATCTATAAGCAACCTAGTTCTGTAAGTATCTCCAACAGGTAGCTATAGTTCATAACCACTCTTCTAACACTTGGACATATAATGGGATGTGGGTGATGCATCACAAAACCCACAAAGATGTAATGATCAACTTCTGTCAGTCAAAAGCAGTCATCCAAACATGGGTTGAGGCTTTCTAAATTTAAAGCAAGACAGCTAGTGTAAAAGTAAAGTATAGCACTGGCTTCTTAATATTCAATTTAGGAACGAACAGCAACCTTATCAGTGTTCAAGCACTTCCTATGCCCAGTGGGGCCTAATTATCTGGGTTTGTATAAATTTATATACTTACACAAGGCATAACTATATTTTTTAGAAAATTGGATAGATTAAGATAGTTACTTAGAAACAAAGATTTACAATGTACAAAATAGATGTTAAATACCAGGTGTAAAAATAAAATATTCACTGACTGTGTTTATTAATTGTTTATTTCTGTACAGGTAATTGAACCTTGTATATGTTAGGCACATGTTAAGAAATGTCTCTATCACATAGCTGTATCTTTAGCTTGTTCTTTTCCTTACTCCTTTATTGTTGAGACAGCTTGTTAGTAATTTGTCCAGGTTGTCCTTGAACTTGTGCTTCTTCTGCCCCAGCCACCTAAGTAGCTAGGATTTCAGAACTATACCAACAAGCCAAACTTAGTTGTGTTTTCTAAATGGACATGGCAAAGTTGGGTTCCCTTTCATTCATGCTTCTTCACTTGAATTCAGGTATAAGATGTGGGAATGAGGGATGCTACTGGCCTACTGTACTCGTATTCAGTCCTTATGAAGACAACCTTCATTTACTAAAGTTATATAACAAGCACTTAATTTTGCAGGAAAAAAATGTAAGTGAATGATAATTGATACTTCATGGATTTTTTCCAACCTGAGACTGTGTCTTCACTGAAGAATCATTGTGATTGGAAAACCAGTGATGTAGAGAAGTTGTAGAAAGTGTGAGCAACTTCAACATGTAAAGTGTAATAATCAGTGATTTTTATATGAAAAGCAGAATTTTAGAGAAGTATTATTTTGTGTTGATGGATTAGGGCACATCCGGGCTCCTTCAAAACCATATTGTGTAGAGGAAAGCAAGACCATGAGACCATGCATACAGTAGATCTTTCTTGAATTTTCACTTGAAAAACATCTAAGAATTCAAGTGTCTACATTTGTAAAATAAGCTTCTTACTGTTAAAAACAGTGTCAAATTAACTCATATTCATCAGTTCTTTAAAGTGCTAATAATAAACCATTATACAATGGGTTTTGCTTTAATATAAAAATCAATGCATTTATAAGTGTTTACCTTAAATTTAAGGCATGGTTAAACTTTCCATATAACACTACCAAAATGTATTTAGATGATTATTTTAATTATGTAAAATGATATCACTAGCATTATAAATTTTGGTGGCCACATAAAAGAATCTAAATAAATTATAACCATACCATCACTATATGAAGAAATAGAAGAGAACAATGGCCAACCACATATAGATATAAGTAGTTGTAATAAAAGCAGTTGAAGTTATGCATAAATGTACAATGGTGGAATATAAAAGCATGAATTTTCTTTGGATGAGGAGCCTGAGGTAATTTTTTTTCTTTTTTACTTAACAGATCATGGAAATTCAGTGTTAATGGAACTGCAGAGCCTGATTTATTCAGTTTCTTATTTTTCTCTGTAAATGAGGATAAGGAAATTCAGTCCCAGAATTTGAACTGATATTTCTTAGAAAAAAAAATGTAAACTTAGGAAACAGAGTTTGGCTTTGGTATATTTATTTGTTTTGTGCATATGAATGTTTTGCCTGCGTGTATATACGTGCAACCTGTGCATGTTAACTGAGTGAGAAAAAGGCTAATTCCCTAGAACTAGAGCTGTGGGTAGTTGTGAAGCAATGTGGATGCTGGGAACCAAGCCACCTAGTGGGTGATGAACCACCTCTCCAGCTTCAGAAAACACAGGTTTTTATTTTTAATTTATTTCAAAAATTGCTATGTAATACATCTGTGTTAAGTGGGCTTTGTCATTTTTTTCAAATTGATTTCTTCCTAGTTTGCAATATATTTTGTCAATTCAAAAATTATAGGCTGGTATTTCCCTCCTTCTATCTTTCCTGTCTTCTCCCTTCTAATTTAAGTTCTCAAATGCTTTGCACCTTTTCGGAGCTTTCTTTAAATGTATACGACTGTCTCAGCTGAAAATATTTTTTAACTAAATGAGATATAAATTCCAAACAAATTCTGTAACCATGCTGATTGTTAAACACAAATGTTTTACCATTATTTTTATAGCTAAATTTGACTGAAATGGAACCTTTCATTTCACATCTTTTTCACCATCCAAGGGACCATGATATTGAAGTTTTAGGCATAGGAACTTATTTATACAAATGTATATGTTGGTAGATATCTTCCATTTATCTCATCTCCAATGACTGAGGACTAATCAGTTTCATAAGGAATATGAATAAACATGAATTAACTGAAAGAAGTAAAATAATGACCTGCAACCTTTCAGGGACGCTTATTTTTTTTAAGATTGGCCCCTCACTACATTTTATGCTGTCCCCACAAGATGGCAGCCATGCCTGATGCTGATATAATCAGCTCACATTTTAAATGTCTCAATACTAATGGTTTAAAAGATTGTTACTAACTTGCATTAACCAAATGGTTATAATGAAATAAACTTGATACTTTAAGTGACCTTTGTCCTTTGTTTTAGTTACTTCATATCCTACATTCTTTATTTTTTTTTCTTCATGGAATTCTTTATTTTGAGATTTTTTTGTTTGTTTTGTTTCCATCTTATCATATTTGATCAGTTAGGAATTAAATATCAAAATGCCGATCAATCGCCATATACTACTTAGAACATGAGAACATTTTTTATTAAAATATGTAGTATGAATTTGAAAGCTTCAAAAGCAAGGCTACTTTATTCAATTTTTCTAAAGAAGTAATTATGTTACCTATGTTCAAATAAGGATTGCACTCTGCCATAGAAGGGAAAGTATTTTTTCTATTATATGACAGATTATTCTTGTGTGGCATATTCGTTCTGTGCCATGACTGGTAGGTCAAAGGCAAAATGAATTCATAATGTCAATGATATTATTAATTATCACTGTACTTCCTCACGTGGAAGTCAAATGCCATTATTTTCCCATAATAACTGCTTTAATTGTTAAAAGAAATTTTTTTCAAGAGACACCACTGACATGGATGGATTTGAAGTTTGTTTGTAGACTATGCTTCAGATATTAAGCTGTACATTTTAGTTTGAAAGTTATTGTATATTAAAATATCACATATAATCAGACAAATCTAGATACATAAATAACATTTGGTCTTGTTAAATATTTGATCATTTATGGTTTATGGCTATATGACTCTGGGAATGCCAAGCAAGTCATAAAACTTTGAAAACATATAATTTCAATTCTTCATCAGCAAATACATAATCCATGAAGACTTTTATAAGAAAATTTGTTCACTATACCTAAAAGTCACTGGTAAATTTCAGTGTTTGATTAAAGGTATGGATACATGGATAAACAATTAGTGAACAATTGGGTAAACAATTAGTATGGAATTGGAATGTAAACAAATATAGTGGAATAATGCTCATGTCATATGACTTCATCTTCTCAATTACAAGCAAATAACCAGATTGCAAAGGTTTCAGAATGGCCTCGTCACAGATCGTCTCACCTGTTTTTCATTCCATGTTTTATCACATGGATAGATGCTATGTTTGATCTGAAGAAGATGAAAGCTGTTTTCAAGGATATTTTTGAGAGATGTCAGTAGAAATAATATCAGCAACATAAATCCATATATGAGTCTCTGTCTAAATTTAACTTGACGTATTTTCAGTTTGGTGTATATGACCAAAGACAATTTAGGGGAAAACATCGAATTTTAAGTTAGTTCTCTTAGAATTCATTTAGAGTTTGCAAATGTAAAATAAGTTGTAGGGTATAATTTTATTTCCTATTATTTTTAAATACTATTGCTTTATGGTACTTTCTATTTCACCCAGAAAGCCGAAAGCAAGTTAGATACAAGGTTAAAGTTGTGAGTATGAGACAGTAGTCCAAAATTTTAAAAAGTTAGTGTTTGTAGAAAAACCTGACTCAATATTCCTCATATTGGACTTTGCTATGGTTTAGAACAATGGGTAATTTTCCTTCTAATTTCATGTGATAAAAGCTTGGTTCCCTATCCAGGTGTGGTGTAGCACCCCTTTAATCCCAGCACTGGGAAGCTAGAGGCAGGAGGATCTTTGAATTTTACGCCATGTAGTGTGACTTCCAGGACAGCCAGGGCTATTCAGAGAAACTTTGAAACTTGGTATCAAAAAGCAAATTCAAAAACAACAACAACAACAACAACAACACACACACACACACACACATTAAGATTAATTAATCCAGGTGAGTCTATTTAATGGGTAATTGGCATACATGTTTTCTTTTTAGAATACTGTATAGACTTCTGCTGTTAACTTAGAATTCAAAAGTAAAGTTTAAGAAAGAACATCAATATAATTGTAAACTTAACTATGAGAAAAAGATAGACAATCAAAGAGATAATGGGACAGACAGATAAGTAGATAGAAAGACAAATATCTTTGAACCTATTAGAAAACTGAACAGTAAAATAGAAAAAAAAATCATTACAGAAAATATCAAGCACACCCAACATGAGACAGGGCATATCACTGTGGAAGGGAAGAAGATTCTGTAGAAGAAAAAAAAAAGAAAAAAAAATCGGCCAAGTTTTAATGAATTACTAAAGTTTGATTTTAGTCCTGACTATAATTCCTGAGAATTCATACACTGGTATTTAGACTCTTCTGTATACCTCTACTACATGGTCATAGGTAAAATGAGGATAGAGAACATGTATTGCTAAAGGCATGATCAAATTGGAGCAGGTTCAAAGTATATTGGCTAATTTTTTTCTCTTCATTAGGTCTTTTTCTGTAAGTAGAAAGAAGTGTTGAGCTGCTAGAGAAGAGAAAGCAAACTGTCTTATCTTCAGATCACAGTGAAAATCGAATGTTTTATGTAGAAGCAAATCATATCAGTGTTTATGGAAGGTTAATAAGACCAGCTTTCCAATAAGTACAAGAAAATATTACTATTGGAGGAGAAAAGAATGAATCAAGGTTATATGCCCATGGAAGAGAAGCATAAAACATATGATATTGCCAATGGTAGGGAGAGGAATAATGATATAATCTCCTATTAAATATCCTTTAAGGAAGCAAGTGTGAACATGATATTATCAGTAGGAGAGAGGGAACTGTGACAATATAGCCTCACTTATGTCACACAGAAAGATGCATGGTTCTTGCCTATGATTGAAGCTGTATCCTCTAAACCAAAATCTATCCCTTGTCTTCCCTAAGAGTATCACAATGAATAAGATACCATAGCTGTTGAATATTTCGGAGAGGAAAGAGTGGAGTGAGATCCTTGATTCGGCTCAGTGTTGTACAAGTAACTGAAAGGTATGTACCTAAAAGGTATGTATGGAGCAGAAAATTTGAGAAAATCCTCATCATCACACAAAGTAATTTAGTTCAGTGATGCCTGCACTGAACAATAAATGCCAATGGATAAATAAAATTCAAAACTCATTACATGGATGTGATTGGGCACATCTGTATTTTTAGCAGCAAAACAAGACCCAGACCAGCCCATGCTACAAAGCCAAAACCTGCTTCAAAAATCCCCATCTCTATCTGTCTGCCTGTCTTTCTGTCTATCATCTTACTCTATATTTCTGTCCCTTCCCCCATTCCCCTACCATATACTTTTACCATCTAATAACACTAATATGCTACCATTTGTTGTAGCCTGATATTTATCCCTGGCATAGCACAATTATTGCATTGCCATGTGGCCTGATAGCTATAGGAAGTCCATGAGTAGACAATTCAGTGGTAGCTAGATCTCTGGTGGTGGTGATGGAGCTATTGGTACTTCCAACGATAAAGAGGAAGAGGGTCACATGGATACCTAGGATTCCAGTTATTACTCATCTTTGTTGATTCTCCTGCTGCAAATGATCTGGGAAGATGCTAAATGGTTTAGGAAGCAAAAGATTAGTAGAAGGTGGACCTCCATGATGCAGCTCCCATGAATATGACTCTGTAATGATACAACTGTTTTGAGGACATCTACCTATTATAGACAGACACAGAAATTTTCTGTTCTGTCCACCCAGTCCCAAATAAATACGCAAAAGCTTATGATAATTACAAAATGCTTGGACAATAACTCGGGCTTATTATTAACTATCTCTTACTTTTAAATTAACCAATTTCTATTAATCAATATATTCCCACGTGGCCATGGCTTTACTGTTAATCTGGCATCTTGCATCTTGAGTGGCTCACTGGCATCTCTCCTGACTCCATCCTTCGTCATCCCAGTCCACAGTTTCATTGTCCTGCCTAACTTTATCCTGCCTTGCTATAGGCCAAACAACATTATTATTAATCAATGAAAGTGATACATATTCATAGCATACATAAGGTCATCCCACAGAATCTTCAGATTACCTTCACCCCAAATTCATAAATCCAATAATAATCGTCTCACCAAAATGGAATATGGTATATAGCCATTGTTTTAGCACTTTAGCATGTCATTAATGCCCTCTGTGGATTGAACATATGTATATTTTTTACGACTCACTGGAAAATGTTAATAGAATGGAATCTCAAGAGAAAAGTATTTGTATATACTCCTTCCAACAAATGTTATTCATTTCAGATTCTGCTGTTCTTCATTTCAGAACTTTCAGCATTCATTCATTCTAATTTTAAAATAAAGAAACAATAGGAAATAAAAACAAGAATTTCCAGAGAGAAGTCTACCAACCAAACAACAACAATAATAATGAACAATTATAACAGTTACAGTGCCATAAAAATCATCTAGAGCCATTACTGGAAGGAATATGATGAGGAACACAGTAGAAAGGAGAGAATATATATAAGCATATAAGGAATTTCTATAGAAAAACAGAAATATATAGTGAACTCACTTTTTCTTTCTGAAAATGGAGAATCAGAACAGCAATCAGTGATGCAAATAATGAAGAATTGCTCTGGTGAGCTTCATTCCATACCTGAGGGAGGAATTCATGACTCTAATTCATTAATAAAAATTACTCAAAATGAATAAGTATTTAAAAAATACTGTACACATCATACAGAAGTTGTGAGACAAGATCAAGTTACTTTAACTCACAAAGTTAAGGGAAGAATTGATAAAAGGGGATACTAGAAAGTTAATGAAATCATATGATAAATTCACATATTTTAGCAAAGACAAGAAACCAGAAACTAGATAGCTGTGGTTAATAGTTCAATTTTGATTGTTAAATTTAAATTAGAAAGTTTAATACAAGAAATACTAAGACACATCTAACATATGCTTAAAAAAAAGTAAACATATTTGAAACCCATATGAAAAAGAAGAAACACTGTATATATAGGAAGAAAGAATTACGACACATTTTCTATTAAAAATATTTAAGCAATAATAGTTATTAACTAATTGACTCTGTAGCTGCCTTTCATTCTGTCTCAGACACCAGGGTCCTAATCTAAGTGATCATTTACTTAGGACTAAGAATTGACACCTGAATCACATGACTGTTGGAGCACTCCAGCCTGGAAGTAAGTCCAGGGAAGACTATGCCCTGCCTCTCCCTCCATACCTGCCAAGGCCAATTTGCACTATGGTACTAATTAGTGCCCATCCTTGTAAGTCCTCACATGTAAGTAAGGTCAAACAGTTTGAACACTGCCCTCTGAAAACTTTTTTAAGAATTAGAAAATGTCTTTGTTACCTGCATTTAATGGGCAGAGGCCTTGCTATCCCTTTTAAGTCCTCACTTTGATGCTATATCTGTGCTGATATTCTGGGAACAGATAGATTTGTCTCTCCCTCCAGAACCACTATCATGTTGTACATGGAGGCTTCCTCTTCAGATAATGCTCCTTTTCACCCTGGAAGACCTGTTCTCTATTTCAGAACACCATCACCTAATAAAGCTTCACTGATGGGTGATAACAATAAGGAATGCCATTTAAAAACCAAGTTCACCAATTAAAGCTCAAAGCCAATGAAAAGTATTCAAAAACAAAGACAAAATAAAGTCAACTGAGAAAAAAACTAATGTAATTCACTTACAAAAGAAAGAAATAATGAAGATTTATTTTAATGCCAAAGATGCTTGATGTTAAATAACAATATCTGGGTTTATAGAGAAAGATGATAAAATGAGCTGAAATAGTGAAATAGAAAGGAAATAGAAAAAGGATACTATTTTTCTTACAAAAGTATTTTTGAAGTAATTTTAATTTGCATTCCTAAGTATGTTAAACACTTTTTTAAATGATTACTTAGCCATTTGCTTTTCTTCTTTTGTCTTCAATTCCATGGCCCTTCTTTAAATTCAGTGTTGTCTTCTTGGTGTTTAGTTTTGTTTTTGTGTGCTTGTTGTTATTGTTGTTGTAGATACTAATTCTGTCAGATGTGCAGCTAGCAAAGGCACTTTCCTGTTATCTTGGCCTCGTTTTCACTCTGTTGTTGGCATCCTTAGCTACACAGATGCTTTCTGTTTGATGAGATCTCATTTGCCTATTGCTTATCTTGTTTCCTTCATTGCCAGAGTCTTATTTAGAAAGATATCTGGGCCCCTAAGTAGTAACATACACCCTACTCTACCCTCTAGCAATTTGTGGGTTTTAGGTCTTTTGTGGAGGTCTTTGATTCTTTTGCAGATAAGACTTTGCAGGGTGAGAGATAAGAATCTAGCCTCACTCTTCTATAAGCAGCTATTCAGTTTGGTCACACCATTTGTTCAAGATGCTGTCTTCTCTCAAATGAGTATTCTTGGCATCATTATCAAATATCCGTTAGGTGTAGAGGTTTAGGCTTAGATTTGGATCCTCAATGCTATTCCATTGATCAATACAGCTACTTTTATGCCAGTACCGTGTGGTCTTTATAATCTGGTTCTGCAATATATCTTGAAATCTGGAATGCTAATGCCTCCAGCAGAGCTTTTATTTCTCAGGATAACTCAAACATGTATGGGCAACTAGTTTTGACAAGAACAGTAAGTAGACACTAAAGCAAAGAAGAGATTTATATAAATATTTAAAGACAATTGTGTATCTGCATTAAAATTATGAAACTGGATGTTTGTTTTCTATTTTTTCAAAGAAATTTAACTGAAAGTAGAATGAGGACCTAAGCAAAAGTCTTAAATCTAAAATAAATGCAATACAAGAAAAAAAATGTCCCTGCTAGCTACTGGTCCTGGCAACATTTTTTTTTTCCTTTATCAGAACAAAATCTCACATAAAAAAATGGGTCTTGACAATGGCTTATAAAATTCCCAACAGATGCAAACATGGATAAGAAGGACTTCACCAAACTCAGAGGTGTAAACACATGTCAGTACAACGGTTCTGACATTATTTTGGAAGACTCCCCACATCCTTTGACAGGAACTTGATAGCTTTAACCAGGAGGCTTCCTCATTGAAGACTAGCTCTCATAATTTGGGAAGAATTCAGAGAAAATTCTGTCCACAGAGAAAGGCAATCAATAGTTACATCCAGCTGCCATGCCAACAAATCACAACAATGACAAGTGTGGCAAGATATTCTGAAAGGTTCAATAGTGACACATATCCTGGATGTAACAGTAGTCACCTAATTGGACTTAAGAGCTACTCAATGGGAGGGAATTTATGCCTGGCAGTACATATTTAGACAGCAACCCTGGGATAGGTGGAGCAATGGAACCTAGAAGAGAGCTTATTGCTGTCTGTTTCCTAAACCACTGTAATCTCCAACTACATTCTAAATATCTTATCCTTATACTCAGGAAAAAGTGGATTTCCCACCCCTCATCAAAGAAACATCTTTTTTTGCAGCAGACAGAAACCATTACAGAAAGACACAACTGCTCAAAATTCAGAGAACAATTAGATATAAAGTGTTCATCCCCAGTTAATATAGTTACAACACAGCCTCTATACTGACAACTCAGGGAACTTTATGGAAGGGTAGATATATTGATCATATGAACTTAAGGACAAGCAGAGATACTGTGAAATAATCTCTGGGGAATAATCTCAAATGATTGTCACAGGTGACAATTTTCTGAACAGAACACCATTAGCACAGGCAATAAGATCAACGATTAATAAATGGACCTCCTGAAATTGAAATGTTTCTGTAAGGCAAAGAACACTGTAAATAGGACAAAATGGCATCCTACAGAAAGGAAAACGATCTTTACCAACCCCACATCTGACAGAGGACTGATTTCCAAAATCCATAAAGAACTCAAGAAGCTAGATATCAACAAACTAAATAATCCAGTTAAAAAATGGAGGTATAGATCTAAACAGGGAATTACCAACAGAAGAAACACAAAGGGCTGAGAAACACTTAAAGAGATGTTCAACATCATTAGCCATCATGGAAATGAAAATCAAAAAGAGTCTGAGATTCCAACTTAAAACTGTCAGAATCAACAAGATCAAAAACTGCTGAAGAAAATGTGGACAAGGAGAACACTTCTCCATTACTGGTGGGGAGGAAAACTTGTACAGCCACTTTGGAAGTCAGTATGGCAGTTTCTCAGAAAACTGGGAATCAATCTACCACAAGACCCAGCTATACCACTCTTGGGCATATATACCCCAAGGATGCTCAATCATACCACAAGGATATTTGCTCAACTGTGTTCATAGAAGCTTTATTTGTAATAGCCAGAACCTGGAAACAACCTAGATGCCCTTCAACTAAGGAATGGATAAAGAAAATGTGGTACATTTACATAATGGAGTATTACTTAGCTGTTAAAAACTAGGACACCAGGAAAAGTGAAGGCAAATGAATGGAGCTAGAAAAAAAATCATACTGAGTGTCGTTACCCATATTTAGAAAGACAAGTGTGGTATGTACTCACTCATAAGTGGATATTAGCTGTAAAATAAAGGATAGCTATGGTACAATTTACAGACCTAGAGAGACTGGGTAACAAGGTTCATGGGGGGAATTCCAGGATCTCCCTGGGAAAGGGAAATAGAAGGAATTTTGCAAGTGGACTGAGGGCAGGTGGGGATGGGAACATGAGCCATCAGGCTAAGGGTGACAGAGGGGAAGAGTACTGGAAGAGACTCTTGGTGTGTGTGTGTGTGTGTGTGTGTGTGTGTGTGTGTGTGTGTGTGTGTGTATGTTTTATAAGACATCACAAGAGGGAATGAGAGTGGAGAAAGTGGACCTTTTTAAGAATATATATTACTATAAGAATTATATAAAACACTGTAGGGGATTTTTTAAAAGTTACAATTAAAACTGTCATTTGACTCAGATATTTCTTTTCTGGTTCATATTCAACAAAAATAAAATCAGTATCTTATAGAAACATATACCCTTTAATAGATGCTACAGCATTGTCTTAAATAGCCAAAATATGGAACTAATATTTTATTACTTATTATTGACAGATTAATGAATGAAAAAATTGTGATATTATATATTCATATAAATGTAAATTTACAACAAACATTGAAAGTGTATATGCTCACACATAGTATCAACAGGAGAAAACTAAAAAAAAGTACATGTAGAATAGAATTATGGTTACTTGCAGTTCAAAGAGGAATAGAATAGAGAGAATTCATTTTTGGACACATAATTCATAGAATGAACACTATGATCAATTGTACTGCAATATAATCTGTAATTTTTTTAAAACAGTAGATTTTAGATGTCTTTATCATCACACAAAATTATGTATAAATTTCATGAATATACTAATTCATTTAATTGGTGCAAACACCTCACTATATGTACATATATCAAAATATCTCTGTGTACACACTAGATTTAAACAACAAAAGTTTCATTTTAAGAGGGAAGCATACAAATCTACATCATGATTGTGAATCTCAATATTGTCTCTCCATAATGAGTTGAAGTTGTTAGGAAAATAATATGGAAAAATAATATAGATTTGAACATTACTATTAGAGAAAATAATTTAATTTAAAACTATAAATTACTATAATACTACAATGAAAGCACCAATTCTTTCCAAGATCTCAAGAAAGATTCTTCAAAGTAAAAATTTTTGGAGCCATAATTCAAATATCAGCAAATTTAAAAGTATTGAAATCATAAAAAGTATGGTAAAAATAAACAATCATATCTGGAAAGTCAAATATATTTGGAATTGGAGCAATACATTTCTAAACTGTCTGTAAATCAAATAAGAAATCAGAGGGAAATTTTAATCACATAGAAATGAGTAAGAAATATAAAATCTGTGAAACAAAGAGAGAACAATGCCAGAGAAAAAATTATGCACATTAAAAAGTATGAATTTCATTATAGAACTAGCCACAACTCCTATCTTAACCTACTAGAATAAAAGGACATGTTAAATCATAGCTAGCAGAAACAAATGAATCATAAGCACTAGGTAGAAATTACTGAAATTTTAAGCATAAATAAAATAAAATAAGCAAATGAAGCTATATATATTGGTTCTTTCAAAGAGATAAATAAATATGTCATTCTGTAGTCTCAAGCTCAGTTAGGGACTCTCAGTGACAGTACCCCAACCAAATACCAACTGCTCTACTTACCATATTACCCATGGACTATAGGGCATTTTGTGACTCTGACTCTCAGTCAGAAATCCCCTAAGCTCACCTTTCATCCCACCAATCAAGGACTGAATGACATCTTGTCCTCCTGACCACAGATGAGGATTCCCATCTTGATCTCAACCTCATCTTCCTCTACCTGGAATTAATATGGCATCCAGAAGCCCACTTCTAGGAACCATTACTCACTCCCTCCATCATCCTACCTACTGCTATTCAAGGACAACCTACAGTAACCCATGATACTTTCACAGACTTTAAAAGGTTTACAGTAAAAAAATCTTCTAAAGATGCAGAAAATTGCACTTGAACTAAGAAGTTACACAATATCAAGCTAAGCCTGGATCATTTCTGATACTCTACTCACCCATCAAAATAGGTTCCTCAATTGCGAAACCCAAAAACCATTCAAATGATCAACAACATGACAAGTTGTGGTAACAGAAAAACAAAAAAATGACAACAACAACAACAACAAAAAAAACAACCAACAGAGATAAAATCATATATCCACACCAAGAAACACCACCTGTGTCAAGATGTCTAGATTCCTTGTCGAAAACACAAACAACATAAATCATCAATAAATTCACATCTCATTATAATGTTCTCTGTGAAAAATACCTTAGCTGATTTACAAGACAGTTATTTCAAAATAGCAATTACAAATATATTCAAGAAACTGAGAGGATATGTATAAAGTCCAGAATTAAGAAAATAAAACAACACAGTTAAACAAAATAATGAGCACTACTAGGGACATGACAATTTAATAGAGAATTGCTGAAAGACCACTGAAACAATACTTAAAATGAAAAATTCACTCAGTGAAATAAAAACTCAGTGGAAAGACACACCAAGAGAATAGGCCAAATGGAAGATAATATATCAAGTCCTGAAGGCAAGGTTGAGGACTTTGATCACTCAGTCAAAGAAAATTAAATACAAAACTGCAGGAATAAGCATGAACTCTGTGATATCATATGAATCAAAGATATAATATAAAAAATCACAAATCAGAGAAACAGAGAAGTATTTTCAACAAAACCACGCAAAAAAATCCTAAATCAAAGCAAAGAAATGGCTTTCAAAGAATGAAAGTCATACAGAACACACAATGGACAAGACCAGGAAAGAAACTGTCAATACCACACAATAATCAAAACACAAAATGTACAAAATGAAGACAATATATTGCATGCTGTAAAGGAAAAAGATCAAGGCACATAAAAATTGAGAACACTATTATTTCAATGTTAACTCTGAATACCAGAAAAGTCTGAGCTAATGTTCTACAAGTTCTGAAAGACCACACATTCCAGCATAGACTATTATACCCAGCAAAACTAGCAGTTATAATTGAAGAAGAAAGAAAATTTTCCATGGTAAAACCACAGATTTAAGGAGTGTATGAACACTAAATCAACTTTAAAGAGGATACTAGAGTTAAAACTTCAGACTGAAGAGAAAGTTAAACATATCCAATGGGGCATAATGGATAATTTTAAAAATTCTATATGAATTAATCAAAGGATATCTAAGAAAAACACCACCACAAAAAAGTAACAAGCAGTGATACATATTAGTCAATGATAATTCAACACTAATGATCTCAATTCCCCATTGAAAACACACAGGCTATCAGATTGGTTTAGCAAACAGGACTCATACTTTTGCTTCATTCAATAAATAAAAATCACCATGGAAGATAGATATTTCCTTAGCATAAAAGGATGGGAAAACAAACACAAAAGGTAACCCAGGAAAATGGAGCTAAGGAACAAGTAGATATATATGTTCTATAACTTTTGAAGTAAACTCAAAACCTAAACTAGTCAGTAAAATTAAGGAGGGACATATTATGTCCTTTGAAGACAACAGCCACCAACAGAATATTAAAATACCGAATATTTATGCTCCAAACACAAGAGAACCCAATTTCATAAAAGAAGCACAAGTATATCTAAAATCACAACTTAACCTCAACACAGTGATATAATGAGTAACTCTAAGAACTAATTCTCATCAAAGAGGGGTTACCCAGATGAAAACTAATCAGAGACATTCTGGAGTTAAAGAGTCTAACACACAACTACAGAACTAAATAATAAACATTAAATAATAAACATTCTGCCCTGAAGCCCATGTAACTCACTCCAAAATAGGCTACATATTAAGACACTAGACAAAGAAGAAAACTGAAACAACATCCTTTATTCTATTTGGTCGCAAAGGACCAGAGGTGGACATCAACAGCAATGGAAGCTACATAAATTTCATAAAATCAGGGGAAAATACAATAATAAATGAAAACTAAATCAAGGGAGTAATCAAGAAAGAAATTTGAAAATCTCCAGAACTGAATGAAAATCACAAGGTAGTATACCAAGATCTGTATGACATGATAAGGCAGTGCTAAGAGGATAGCTGCAACTCTAAGTGCCTACCTTAAAAAAAAAAAAAGACAGATCTCATATTAATAACCTAATCATGATTCTTAAGGCCTTGAAAAAAACAATAACACAAAACAGTACCCTAAAAGTGTAAACAAAATGAGATAATTAAAACTATAACTGAAATTAATAAAATAGAAATAAAAAGTAACAATATAAAGAATCAATGAAACAGTTGCTTCTTTGAAAACATTAACAGGATTTAGGAAATTTTAGCCAAAATAACCCAAAGAGATGACTAACACAAATACAACCAGACATTGAAAATACAAACATTAGAAAAGACACTGAGAAAATTTAGAGAATCCTAAGGACATATTTTAAAAATCAATATGCCACTAAACTAGGAAACATAAGAGAAATGGATGAATTTCTAGACAGATATGACCTACCGTTTAAAAAAGATTAAGTAAATAATTTTGTAAATTAAATAAATAACTTAATAATAGACCTGTAACAGCAATTGAGATGAAGTAATTACGACTGTCAACTAAAAGGAACCAAGGACAAGACAGATTTGGTGTGAGATTTGAGGCTGCCTCAGATTGAGCCAGTTCAGGAGCTGGGGTCAAGTGGTTCAGGAACTTCTCTATTGGAATAGGCTTGGGCATATGGTGTTTGTCGTGTACATTTTAAAATGTACTTCTAAAGTACTCGGTTACCATGTCACTTTTTCAAAAGACCTCTCTATATATACCCTCTCTACCCTGCCCTCTCACACCCAACCACATTAACACTTCTTGTTCCTTTATTCTACTTTTAAAACATAAAAATTGTGACAAAATTCAGTACCCATTCATGATAGATTATAACATGAATCTTAAAAGGTCTTATTAATAGAAAAAAAAAAAAACAAAAAACTGAAGCCAGATGTTAGAGTGAAAGCTGAAAGATCAGAGAAACAGATCAAGCTAGCCACGTTCTTACCTCTACAAAATCCTCAGCCTCAAGAGAGAGACTTCCTGTTTACTTAAGCCTTATATACCTTTCTGTGCCCTGACATCTTACTTCCTTCCTAGTGCTGGGATTAAAGGTGTGTGCCACCAAGCTCTGTTCCCAGTGTGGCCTTGAACTCACAGAGAACTGGATAGATCTCTGCCTCCTGAATGCTAGGATTAAAGGAATGTGCTTCCACTGCCTGACTTTTATATAATGGCTGGCTTTGTCCTGTGATACGCAATCAGGCTTTATTGGGGTCACAATATATCACCACAGTAGACGCCACTGAATTCTGAATATTTAGAAACAGAAACTATTCTCCCACCTATTCTCTCAAAATGAAGCCACAGCACAAGAAATTCAAAAAAAATTCTATTTAGTATATTTGTGATGAAAAATCTTGATATTTTTTTCTATTTTACTTTAGCATGATTTCCAAAAATCATAAGGAAAAAAAATGATGTTAGCCATCCTCTAAAATATGAGCTGCTCAAGTCATCCACTCTCTCTATATATTGGAAATATTAAACTTTATGAAGAGAATTCAGGCCTGTTGAAGTGTGGGTTGGGTATAAATATTACTTTCCATTCAGCTCCTCATTATTATACACAAAAAGCACCAGCTTCTCAAAATGCTACATTACATGTTTATCACCACTTAAAGTCATGTACATGTTCAAGATGATCATGTAGTCCTTTTCTCATAGCTGTTTAGGCTTACATTCTTTTACACATCAATTGAAAAATCTCCCTACCCTTAAAATAGCTAATGACTATAAATGCTGAGACCTGCCTGCATATCTTGCTTTGATGCATTAAACATCACTTTCTCAGCTCAGAAGCTGGGTCCATATTTTTACTATGACAAACAATATCATTATAGCTGACATTTTTCTTATTGCATGCTCTTTCTCTCATAAATTATGACAGAATCATTACTTTTATGGTAAGATGATGAGGAAACAGCAAACTAATGTGATAAATGATTGGGAAATGTTTTGAAAATAAATTAACTACAGAAGTTGTGGTTTATGTAGCCACCATAGTAAAGGATAACCTTTTAATTTTTCTTCTTGGAAGAATTAAATTTCCAAAGTAGCATTTAAATCTTGAAGAAAAAATATTCCTACAGTTTTATGAAGTAGTATTTTTAAATCACTGATTTAATATTACTCTATAATAAACTAAATACATTTTTAAATATAGTTTTTAAAATAAACAATATTCAGCTTGAAAACTGATCGTTGATGCTCTGATTTTTATCTTTTTAAAAAGTGATGTTTTATTTATTGATCTGTTTATTTTTGGAGGATGGCATACCTACAGAGTACAGAAGAGGGTGTCAGATTCTCTGTAGCTGGATTACAGGTGGTTGTGAGCTGTCCGTTGTGGGTTCTAAAACTGAATGAGTCAGCTGAGAGAAGAGCAAGTACTCTTAAATTCTGAGCCATCTCACTAGTTCTTCCAACTGTTACATTATTTTTTTTTTTCAAAATTCAGTAAAATCTTTTTGTGTATGGGTGTTTTTCCTGTATGTATGCCTGAGAACCATGCATATTCATCTAATAGTATCTTTAAGAAAACTTGCTTATAAACATTTTCATTCATTAAATTTAAATTTATTCTCACACAAAATGGTTTTATGTGCATGTATTTAATGAATAATGATCATTTTTAAGTGAGTGATCTTGTAGCTCTTTAGTTTTATAACACTTACAATGTTTAGTTCTCCAAAGCCAAAGAATAACCATCACAAGCTATGTGATGACTCTTAACTGATTCTTACTAAGTTTTCAGTTGTTTGCTATGGAACATAGGAAAGACATCCACAGTTGAAATTGATAATTAGGGTAAATTTTGTTAATGCATGAGGAAGAGATTACTTAGTGTGGAAGATATATTTTTCTCTCCTTGAATTAAATCAAGACTCAGGTTTTCAGGTGTTCATAGCATGTAAATGTAAAATTAGTAATATCAGATAATAAGATAATGAGCAAATATAGTTAGAATGAAAATAAATTCACAACACAGTCACTTTAATAGGAAATATTTTTTACTAATAAACTGAATTGGTAAGTTAAATTCTTGAATGTAGTATGATTATTAAAAATCAAGAAGCAAGCCGGGCGGTGGTGACGCACACCTTTAATCCCAGCACTCAGGAGGCAGAGCCAGGCAAATCTCTGTGAGTTCGAGGCCAGCCTGGGCTACCAAGTGAGTTCCAGGAAAGGCACAAAGCTACACAGAGAAACCCTGTCTCGGAAAACCAAAAAAAAAAAAAAATCAAGAAGCATAAAGACAAACTTCTAAACATAAAGTACAATGTTATTATCTATGAGGACTGTTGAAATATCTTCAAATTCTTGGCACAGATCTTAAAAGAAGATTGCTGGGTAACAAATTCATCTACATGCTGTTGAAACTTTCTGTGTAATAACTGACTATTGATGATATTCAATTATTTTCTCTTTTTTTATAATCTAAATATTAGAATATATGTTAAAAAGAGAACGTCACTAAGATCTAAATTTGATGATGAGCATAATATGGAGGAACTTCATTTTTAAGAAAGAAGAGAATGGGAGAAAGACCATTCTCTTCTGTTATATTTGAAATAGTCTCAGCAAGAATAAGTCAGATTTCTGTTTCTACTTGCAAATGGCAGGGTAAGGCCATAAGAATGCCTTGGGAAAATGTGATTTTATACCTTTGGGAAAAGTAGACATCAAAGGTAAAGAGTTCAGCTGTACCTCGATAGTGCTTCATATGACAGATAGAATAATCTCCAGTGTCTTCTTGTCCACACATGGGCACGCAGGCCAACACACAAATTGTTTTGCCTCACCTACAAAATATTCTGTTACCTTATTATTCTCTCTCCCTTTCTCTTTTACTTAATAATCTTCTATTTCCCAGCCTTAGTTTTTAGTGAGGTTTTGAACATTTATAATTTTAAATTGAAACATAAAATCATAAAGCTATTTACATATTTGAATGCATTTAAAATACTCAAATGGCAATATATATGAAATTTAAAAAATGAACTGGATAGATAGCTCATCAGTTAAAAATACTGGTTGCCTTCCTAGAGAACCTGGGTATGATTTATAGCACCCATATGGTGGCTCACCACCATCTGTGACTCCTGTTTCAGGGGATCTAATGCCTTCTTCTGGTATCTGACTTTACCAAGCATGAAAGCGATATACAGAAAAACATACAGGCAAACCACTCATACACATAAAAATAACAATAATAAAATGGTTAAAAATTAAATTGGATGTTGAATTTGAATTTGCATATGACACACTGATCCTGTCAGAATGACATTCACGAAATTTGAACACAGCAATTATTTTCTCATAGAATAAAAGTGATTTTTCCATTAATATTGTTCAAAGCAAGAATTAGAGTTACTTTTCAGCAGAGTTAATTTGGAATAAATATACATAGAAACAAAAATGAATTAAGTTATTTTAGAATAAGGAAATTTGTGCTAAAACACTTCTGTCAGTTTTTTTTTAAATTTTCAGGTGTAAATGTTAAATTTTGAAAATATTGACTTCAATAATACTTTAAAACACCAGTTGCAATTTTATAGAGATGACAATAGATTATTGTAGTAGTTCTCTAAATTTTAAGAATTAAACAAAAATAGTATTCATTTCTAAGACTATTAGATATGCATAAACTATAAAAATAGGCTATAATTTTTATTAGTTTGCTAATGATGAAGGAATACTTATTTTATACATACCAAGATATGTCACACCTTGAAATCATTCAAGAGCTTGATGGTATTGACAATAAGTTTGATGCTCCATATATTTAGACAACATGCACTATTGAGTGCTATCATTTAATACAGTTGTTACGTGATGAACAAAAGAGGATTCTTAAGCTTACTGAAAAATCTTACACATAATATCATATCTTTGTAACTGTTTATGTCACATTTTCTTCTCCTTTTTCAGAATGTATTCTAAGCAGAATCAAAACAGGCAGGCATTTGCAATCCAAGTCTACATAGTGAAGGTCTCTAACCAGCTGGTCATTTGTTTGTTAATATAATCAGAGTCTTCAAACCTTCCTGTGCAAGGACCAAGGGTGATTCATATGATTTTTTTTTGTGTGTGTGTGTGATGGTGAGATGAAACCAACTCTCTTCAAAATTAAGAATGAGAAAATTATTGTTGTTGATTTCGAAGAGTTAAAGACAAAGAATTCTAGATCTAGGAAAGCAGACACAAATAAAACTGAAGGTAACTAGTTTTTAACATGCAAATCATTTGTATGGAAAGGATATGGAGAAACATCGAAAGCAAGATAGAACACTATTATTTTTGACCAAAAGTAAATCTCCTGAAGATTATAGTTAAGATTACATAGCTTATGAACAATCATTGCAAATGTCCTAGAAAATTTAGTCAGGTTTGCTTGGTCTTTGGCATTCAAAAATGCAGCTTCTAGTTTTGGTAAATTCTACTAATCAAGTATTCAGGAAATAAAACACCAAGACACTGGTAACGGAAAATTGCTGGAAGCTCTGAACACCCAAGGAAACAAAATCTTATTCATCTGGAAATTGAGGAATAATGATTATAATAACTCTGGTCCAGAGAAAGTAGAAGTTGCATCCTTATTGAGTCATAAAGGCTACTACTATCATGTTAACAAGTTTGAGCTTGGCTCCTGCATGATACAAGTAACACCATAATCACAGCTGATGGCCAGTAAGCTGCTATTTTCAGTTACTGAACACATTTTCTTCACATATTTGAACAGTATTAAAATTTAATTTCAAAGAAGTAAGTCTAGTACCTGTTACTGTGAAATGGGAAGAAATCAAGGAATTTTGGACTCATGATTGAGTTAAACATCAGATTATAAATGTCAGCAATATTTTTCTTCTATATAGATAAACTTTCTCAGTTTCCTTTTAATTTCTTTCTGCCAACAAATGCAGTTACTTGCATTGGTTTATATTTTATCAACTTGATGCAAACTAAAGTCATTTGAGAACAGGGGAACTTAACCAATGCATTTCCTCATCAGATCGACTATAAGCATGTCTGTGGAGACATTTTATTGATTAGTAATTGATGTGGGAGAGCACAGGTGGTGGTTGATGGTATCACCCATAGGCAGGGACTCTAGGACAGTATAAGAAAACAGGCTAAGAAAGCCAGTAAGCAACTCTCCACTCTTGCCTCTGCATCAGTTCCTGCCTCCGGGTTCCTGCTCTGTTTCAGTTTCTGCCTTGGTTTCCCTCAGTGATGAATTGTGATGAGGATATGTCAGCAAAACATACGTTGCCTTTTATCAATGTTTTATTACAATAATAGATGCTAACAAAGCCAGGGGGTTCATCTACAGACATAATGTCTAGAAATAAGGCTAAATTCATAAGGCATACTCTAAATCTGTTATAGGAATGTTACATTTGCTTCCTGGATGAGGCAAATAACCCTGTGACCACCACTGACAGATTGTCAGTATCACATGAATGAGGATTTACTAGAGCTAACCAGATAACAGTCATTTTTGGACTGAAATAGACATAAAAAAAAGCCTAGTTAAAAAAAATCATCAGAGCTCCTCAGCTGATACTTAAGCTTATGACCAATAATATAGTTAGATTTGGTCTCTCACATTGCCAAGCTTCAGCTTCTCCCCATGATCTTTCCATAACATCAAAACTAGGACCATCTGGGAAACTCACCCATTATCAAGTTTGGCTGTCAGTACAAATAACAGTTTTTGAAATTACAGATTCTGGGTGCTGACCTCCAGGAAATCCTTCCCAGATTTTGTCATAATAGTGATGGCCATTGTTATCACAGCTGATTCTTCAGTTCCAGTCAGCTAGTGCTGTTCATCCCAGCAAAGCAAAAGTTTCGCTTTAATGCTCTGGTCTCCTGTAAATCACTCAGATTCAGCCAATCAGAACCAAAGATTCTTAATTCAAACTTTTGAATGGCCTGCAAGAGCCTGTTTGTTTGTTTCTTTGTTTGTTTGTTTGTTTGTTTTCGAGACAGGGTTTTTCTGTGTAGTTTTGGTGTCTGTCCTGGATCTCACTCTGTACACCAGGCTGGCCTTGAACTCACAGAGATTCGCCTGGCTCTGCCTTCCGAGTGCTGGGATAAAAGTCATTCGCCACCACTGCCAGGCCCTGAAAGAGCCTTTAAGGGACTCTCAAACTTCCTTGTAAAACTTCATTAAAAAGGTTCCATTGTCTGCACTGCTCTCATGATTATTGTACACCATGTTCTCACAACAGCTTATTAAGCTCTGAACAGGCAATGGCTTTTCTAGCCCAACATTCCAAAGTCCTTCCAAAATCCTCTAGAAAACATGATCAAGTCCATTACAGCCATACCCCATGAACCTAGTACTAATTTCTGTTTTAATTTTTATAACTTTGATAAAGACCATGTCAAAAAGAACTTGTGCAGAAAAGGTTTATTTGGCTTTCTGGTTGTAATCCACCATCGGGGAAGCCAAGGCAGGAGCTGAAACAGACACAATGGAGAAATAAACTGGCTTATTCTATATGGCTTGTTCAACCTCCTTTCTTATACAACGCGCCGTCTTCCTATGGGTAGCCCCAGTGAGCTGCTTCCTCCCACTTAATCATTAACCAAGAAAATGCCCCATAAACTTACCCCACAGTCAATGTTATAGACAAATTTTCCTAATTGAGATTCACTCTTCCCAAATAACTCTAGCTGTGTCAAGGGCAACAAACAAACAAACAAACAAAACCAAAAACCAAAACAAACGAACCTAAACAGGGCACATTGTTTTGCCTGCTGTAATCACTAACTAAGACAGACAACTAAAACAACCAGTTTGAATTAACTAATGAGTCATTATTTTTAAGTATTTGTTTGTTAGTGGGCAATTCAATTTTTTTCTAGTGCCATTTTGTGATAGGCTCGGCCTACTGAAGTAGCTGGAATTTTCTAGGATAAAATCACATTCAGAGGAGTCTTGCTGGGTCCAGGGTATACAAGTATCAACAAAGATGATGCAAGGCCTAGAGGAAGGGAGAACATTCTCACAGTCTGAGAGACATCACTTGTTATATGTCTCTGTACTGCTGAGGGATGAAGAGAATTCAGAAAGGCTGCAGTACATAAGCCTTCCATGGCAGATGCTCTTGTCAGTGGCTGATCTAGAAATATCATATTAGTGGTAATGTTTATAAATAAAAGCTAGCATTTTGGTCAACATCAAAGCTCAACAGAACTATTTAAAAGTGAATGAAATAAGTGTAAGACAATTCAGATGACTTATTAGATTTTGTTTGCATTCTAAAGCAAAATTCAATCAGCATATTTAAAGAAAAATTATCAATCCCCCAAATCTCTAATGAATCATTGGCAATGTCTATCACAGACACAGCAGTTTCTAGAAATAGGAAGCAAGAAGAATATGTAATCTGCAGTTGAGACAAAATGAAGCAGAAGAAAACACACATGCCTAGAAATCATGAGATGTTGGAGTCAGCAATGGTTTTACACCAGACACATTAGGACAGGAAAGGTAATAATCTTATACCGCCATTTGAACAATTGTCTTTACACATTTTTCTGTGGAAAAAAAAAAAAGCTAACATCCTCAAAAAGACTGTACATGCAGCAGAGAACCTGAAAAGTATAGCTACAAAAGATTGACTTAATCATCCAGTCCTTCCCCAAAAGTTCAATATAGATCCATGTGATTATGATGGTAAATTCTATAACATATTTAAATCAAACATTATCAGTCATATATAAACTCACTCATAAAATATGTGAAGAAATCATCCCTGATCCATTTCATTAGAATGTAAGTCACACTTAAATATGACAAAGCTGTTTCAAGAAAATTAACATGTGCCTTTTGATCATGCACAAAGACACTGTTCTAGGATATTAGCAACTACTTAGTGCACACACACTCCCAGTCCTGACTCCTCAGCTCTGGAGACTGAAATGCTTAAGGTTTTAGATTAGCCTGGAAAAGGAACAAAATTTTAGCAATATACACCAGAGATATAAAAACATGACTCTTTCTCATTCAAGGTGTGGCTTTCTATATTTGTAAGGTGTAGCCATAATTTTTTAATCAACCAATAAATTTAGCACATTAATAAGAAAAATGGAAAACCTGTAAATTTGCATTGATCATTGCAGAAGGGGCATGACTCTATTAGTTATTCTTTACTTAACAATTCATCAATAAAAGAACATTTTCTCAGTCTGTGTTAGAGGAAATGTCAATGTCTGTGGGATACTGTAACGAAATGGTACACTATGAGGTTTAAAACAAAATGTTATTGCTTAACGATTTTGAGGCTGGAAGTCTGAAGTCAGCGTATCAACAGAGTCTTATTTTCCTTGGCATTTAGAGGGCATTTCATGCTTTCTGTTAATTTCTGGTGGTTTGCCAGCACTTTTTGGCATCCTATAACCTAAAACTGACTAATTCCTATCAGTCTCTGGCCTTGATTCCACATAACATTCTTCCTGTGCATTTGCATTTTCATGAGGCTATATCCCTATATTGGCCCCAGGGATGCAAAATCCAGGGCTACCTGTACCATGTGACCTCACTTTAAATATTTAATCTTCAGCAACTCTATTTCCAGGTTACAGTGTATTCTAAGATACTGGGGATTACAGTGTACATTTTTTTTTTTTGCAGCGTCTTAAAAGGATCTGAAAATTCTATACCTAACTTGAAGTTTAGCAATGGAGTAATGTACACTTTTCATTCTGATCTGGAACAAGGCAAGGGTATGTACCTAAGCTCAGCAGAAAAACCAAGCATTCTGATGGATGACCTGGAGAATGCTAAAACCAAACATTCTGATGGATGACCTGGAGAATGCTAAAACCAAACATTCTGATGATGACCTGGAGAATGCTAAAACCAAACATTCTGATGGATAACCTGGAGAATGCTAAGTGCAAAAAATTATAAAGATCATAATTCCAACACTTGGAAAAGAAAAAAAAAGTCCTGTGAAAAGAGTTCAGCGAATGTCGAGAGTGAAAATCAAGCTAAAACAAATGATATCATGCATGATTGGCAGAGACAGCAAACACAGACCGAACAAAAAGGTGGAAATATAAAATACTTCAATGTCAATCTATCCATCACTATAAATATTGATCTCTTTCAGATTCAAGGGGCCTGTGGGTCCTTGGCACTTCCTTTATTTCCACCTTGGACATGATTTAAATGGTTCATCTCTGGCATTTCCTTCCAACATAATATGTTGCTATGCTTCAGGCTCCTGAGTTAACAGCCATCTGAAACCTGCAATAATGGGAGTTCACATGAATACTATCTTCTTACAAGTTTCTCTTCTTAGCTATCATAGCAGTGGGCAGCAACTGACTGGCCAGGTTGTCTCCAGGGTTCCAAGGCTACTAGTATTTTCTTCTGCTGCCTTGAGTATTCATAAATTTATACAATTGCTTTATGAATTTAAGAAAACATTGTCAGCACCTACACAAAGAACTTCAGTATTAATTATTTGTGTGGTAAGTTTAGATGAGTAAGTAGGGTAATTAGTATTAAATCTTTAAGCTATGAATGTGGTATTTCTCCCTTCATTTTTCCCCCAGATTTTCCCAACAATTATTGGAAGCTTAATAAAGGATAAGAAAATCTCTCGATTTTTTTTTTAAAATAAAATTTTTGTTCCTGCTTTTCCCTAAAGGTCTAACCTAATAGTAAGTTTTTACCATTATATTTCCTTGACATTATGGCATGACTTAGATAGTTAGGTCCTCTAACTAATGTGTTTATTTTGTGATTAGCACTACTAGAAGCCAGACTCATGACTGTGAAGAAGAAAGGAAATTAAAAACATTGCATCACTCACTTTCACATTTTTTCTAGGAAAGAGAAACACTAAAACTGGTGGATCATGCAGGTTTCTAGAGGTGCCTCCCCATGGATGTATAATACTATGTATAATACATATAAGCATTTTACTAAACACTGAAGTACCTGGTAGTGGTCAACTGAGGATGTGGGACTAATTTTGTTTCATGTTTTCTATTTATCACGGTGGGGAAGGTACACCAGAATAGCATAGTATAGGCTGGCAGGAACATGTAGCAAAGACTGAACATAGCAAGATGACAATAAAAAAGGTTGGTAAGAACCAGAAACCAGTTTATAACATTTGAAGTCCCACCTAAGTAATTGACATCTGCCAGTACTTCTTGTAGTCTTGTTCCTGGCAGTTGTTCTGAGCCCTTGGAATATTCTTCCTGATTAGAATGTTCTGGTGAACCAGAACTTGGGCCATGTTCTGTGTATGGCAAACAGTTAAATATTGGTCTTTGGAAGAAGTGGATTTGAGTGGTTGTACTCAGTTCTGTATCTGCTATCTGTTTATGTTATTAGCACCAGTGAAATACTGGACACCAACGCCTGTTTAGGTGGTTCATGTTTAGTAAAATGCTTATATGTAATATACATAGTGTTTGGAGGGAATTCATAGAGAACTGTGTGACTCCATGGGGAGGCACCTCTAGAAACCTGCATGATCCACCAGATTTTAGTGTTTCTCTTTCCTAGAAAAAAATCAGTTTTATGAGCCCTGTAAGTTCTTCTGAATATTGAGACTGACAATAATATTGGAGTTTTGTTTGTTTGTTTTCATATTTTGCTGATGCTCTGGGACCTTTCTTCCAACAAGCTCCACTTCTGAAGTATAATTATGCATCAGATCCTTTCCAAGAACCAGCTTGTAATGCCCTTCTCCTTGCTTCTATAGGTACCGGCTGACAGCTATCTTAATCTATTTGTTCACAATCATTCCAACTTAAAAAATAGATTTTAAGGGATTATAACAAGGTAGGAAGGAATGAGAGATAGGGAGGGAGAAAGATACAAAATCTTAAGTAATTCAATAGTTACTAAGATACAATATGTTTTCCAGGTAGCCTCACTGGTGATGTGAGTAGCAGTCCAGTCATCCTTGTTCCACATCTAGCATCTTCCTATGAGTGAGTACATACCATATTTGTCTTTCTGAGTCTGGGTTACCTCACTCAGGATGATTTTTTCTAGATCCATCCATTTGCCTGCAAACCGTGTGATGTCGTTGTTTTTCTCTGCTGAGTAGTATTCCATTGTGTATATGTGCCACAATTTATTTATCCATTCTTCAGTTGAAGGGCATCTAGGTTGTTTCCAGGTTTTGGCTATTACAAACAATGCTGATATGAACATAGCTGAGCAAGCGCTCTTGTGGTATGATTGAGCATTTCTTGGGTATATGCCCAGGAGTGGTATAGCTGGATCTTGGGGGAGATTGATTCCCAATTTTCTAAGAAAGCGCCATATTGATTTCCAAAGTGGTTGTACAAGCTTGCATTCCCACCAGCAGTGGAGGAGAGTTCCCCTAGTTCCACATCCTCTCCAGCATAAAGTGTCTTCAGTGTTTTTGATCTTAGCCACTCTGACAGGCGTAAGGTGGTATCTCAGAGTTGTCTTGATTTGCATTTCCCTGATGATTAGGGAAGTTGAGCAATTCCTTAAATGTCTTTCAGCCATTTGGGATTCCTCTCCAAAAAAGACACAGAGAAATGGACGAGATCTACATGAACAGCCTGGTCATGAGTGGGAACAATGAAGGGCGACGGTCGAGCGAAAGAGAGTGGGAGATCCCAGCTGGATCAAGAAAAGAGAGGGAGAACAAGGAATAGGAGACCATGGTAAATGAAGACCACATGAGAAGGGGAGGAAGCAGAGAGCTAGGGAGGCCCACGGAGATCCACAAAGACACCCCCTCAAAAGACTGCTGGCAATGGTCGCGAGACGGCAGGAACTGACCTACTCTGGTGATGGGATGGCCAGACACCCTGATAGTTGTGCCATAAACCCCATCCAAGGACTGAGGAATCTGGATGCAGACATCCACGGCTGGGCCCCTGGTGGAGCACTGGGAGTCTAATTAGTGAGAAAGAAGAGGACTTATATGAGCGAGAATTGTTGAAGCCAAGGTTGGATAAAGCACCGGGACAAATAACCAAATGAATGGAAGCACAGGATCTATGAACCAAAGGCTGAGGGGCCCCCAACTGGATCAGGCCACCTGAACGGGTGAGACAGTCATTTGGCTTGATCTGTTTGGGAGGCAGCTGTGCATTGGTGCCAGGTCCTGGGCTCGTTGCATGAGTTGGCTGTTTGAATCCTGGGACTTATGCAGGGACACTTGGCTCGGTCTGGGAGGGGGGAATGGACCTGCCTGGACTGAGTCTACCAGGTCAACCCCGGTCCTCGGGGGAGACCTTGATCTGGAGGAGGTGGGAATGGGGGGTGGGCTGGGGGGAGGGGTGGGCGAGAGGGGGAGAACAGGGGATTCTGTGGCTATTATGTTGAACTGAATGGTGTTGTAAAATAATAATAATAATAATAATAATAATAATAATAATAATAAAAAAGATACAATATGTAAGAAAAGACCTTCCTCTATTATAACTTTTCTGTAAATTTAAAACTATGTATAAAAAATATAAAAATATTATATAAAGATAAATAGAGACATGGCATGGTTTTGAGCTTACTATATTATTGCTGGAGACTGATCTCTCACCACCCAGCTCAAATCTAGTTGGTTAAGAACTCAGAAGCTTACCCTTTGCCACCCATTCCTAGTTTCTGAACAACAGCACAAGCAATTCATTGAACTCTGTACCAGATAAGTTGTAGCCCATATTTAACGCTATCATACCTTCCAATGGAATAATTCAGTATTTTCTTATTATTAATTCTGTTTTTAAAATCTCACATATATGCAATATATTTACATCATTTCTACCCTCACCCACTCAACTGGTGGGGCCTTGTAGGATTTCTTCCATCCCCATTGACATGTCAGTTGGTAGTGTTATTTTTCAGGCCTTGGTTGGGCAAACGTATTTTTGAGATGTTATACTTGTAGCATATCAAATATATTTATTTGATAATTATTTATATAAGACACAATCTCTCAGCAAATATCCTGGACCTTTGACTCCTACAATATTTTCACCCCAATTCCATGAGGTTCCCTGAGGTTTAGGTACAGGGGTTATGTTGTAAATGTATCAGTTGAGGCTGGACTTGTCCAGTAGTCAGTTCTCTGCATTTTGACTGGTTATGGCTTCCTATTACACTCTCTGTCTCCTGCAAAAAGAATATTCTTGGAAAAGTGGTAAGAGCTACACTTAGCTATGTTAATAAGAAGTACTTAGCACATGTGGCACATATAGACAATGGGGTATTTATTCAGCCATAAAAAATGAAGTCATCAAATTTGCCAATAAATGAATGGATCCATAAAACATAATATTGAGCAAAGTAATCCAAACCCAGAAAGACAAAAGCTGCATGTTTTCACTGTATTCTTGTTCCTACATCCAAATCTATACCTATGATAATGCAATCTGGAGTAGCCAAAGAAACCAGGAAAGTAAAAATGGACCATGTAAGATGGGAGATATCTGAAGAAGGGATATCAAGACACAGGTGATATGAAGGGAGAACTTGGTAAAACTATCCTCTATCTTTCTATCATCTATCTGTCTATCTATCTATCTATCTATCTATCTATCTATCTATCTATCTATCTATCATCTAGCCATCTATCATCTATGTATGTATGTATCTATCTCTATCATCACCATCTAACATCTTTAATAAAATTATGCCACTTGTTCTGACAACAGCCCCTACAAGAGCCATTGACTATCTAACAAAATCACCTGCACCAGGCATGAGAAAGCTGCTCTAGAGCTGTTGGTTAAGAGTATCCACATAACTCTCAAAACAGTATAGGCTATTGTTGTTGCTCTTGGTCTTTTCCATAATTTGAAGGTAAGTTCTTATTAGTGAAGACAGTATGCCCTTTAGACATGGGCCTTAGAAGACTCAAGCTGGATCTAACCTGAAAGTCTGCTCTTAAGGGACTAGATTTTATATGCCCAAGCTGCCAAGAGAGAAAAGCAATTGATATTAATTTCCTGCTATAGCACATATAAACCATAATAACTACCAGCATGGAAAGACATCACTGAAGGTGCAGCAGTGATACTTGTATCTTGGGAGTATCCAGCATTTCTCCAGGTAGACTTAAGACCTAGACAACAGAAAGCAATTCACGCCTGGTACTGATACTGACAACCAAACCAATTGCCCATGGCTAGTGATGTCCTGGATCAAAGAGGAGAGCCTACTGCTGCTGCTTTCCTAAACCAGTATAATTTCAAACTGCGTTATAAATAACTCAACATTTTAAAAACATACCCTAGGCTTATCTGCAACTCTTTCGATAAGTTATTCATACATTATGCATTATTCTCCTTGTATTTCATTCTGTCATGTACACAGAACTGATGCTGACAAATTCTCCTTCATTGGATTGTTATGAGTGTTCAGTAAGGCTTAGAATGCTCAGGAACCCTTGTGACTCTTCAGGGGTGTTAATTGTTAGCATCATTTCATAAACTTGGTTTTATTCTTTTAATAATATTCTCTAATAAACTTCTGATTAAGCAGAGAATAGAGTTCTGATTACGTAAGAGTATCTCAGAATGCCCAATGGATCCACTGAAGAGTTTTAGCAACTAACTCTATAAAATATGCAAGAATAGTGTATCAGATGCTTTCATACAAAGTGATTTCATATAACTAATTTAAATAATGTAATTGTATAGAGACAGTTTTAGAAACTAATTCAGCTAATCATGTTTCCAATGGGCCCTCTACATAGACGCCATATTGCCCAATGTCTACAGCACTCATAAAGCATTTTGTCTAGAGTTAGTCAATGGACTACTACATGGAAGGATAAATTTTGAAAGAAAGTGAATACCTGAGCAATAAAATTCTCCTTAAATGAAAAACATATACTATAACAGATACATCTGATCTTTCAGTGGGCAAGCTTTTCCTCATCTGCCTCCATATCTTTCTCACATTTGAAATGAAAAACCAGTCATTAGCACTGCTGAACCCTGTAGTACCAGTTATCATCAGCTATCAATCCTTGAATCACACCATCTAGGAGTTACAGACACTGCATCTGTGTCTTTCCTCCTCACTCTGTACTCACCACTATCCCAAAATGCCATGGTCTGGCCCTTAAGTCAAAGAAACCACCAAAATGCATTTTAATATCTGCACTCTAGCTTTGACATCTTGATCATGATAGAAAAGCCATGAAATATAAATATATTAATATAAATATAAAACTTGAATTAATGCTTATACATTGTTTATTTGACTTTAATATGCTCCAGAATAGCCCATAGAATTAATTAAAATGTTTTAATTATGGAGTCCTAACCTTAAAAATTTAAGGTTATTTTAGGGTGGGGCCATGACTGAAAATTTCTCACAAAAGTCCCAGATAATTCTAGACTGGTTTGATAATGGAATAACAAAAGAGGAAAATGAGAACTTTATCTCTGAAAGTAAGTAAATAATAATAATAATAATAATAATAATAATAATAATAATAATAATAAAAGCCTGAAATAAAAAAGGACTATTTACAACTCCCAGCTTCCTCCAAGATGCTTGCTTTTGATCTCTTCGGTTGCCCTAGTCCATTCATTACTTCTTGGTTGCATCCAGTTTTAAGACCTAATACTGAATCCCCACTATGTTCTTTATATTTGGACATCTTTTGCATTTGGAAATCCTCAAAATTCATATGTACCTTATTTATTTCCATGTAAATCCTCATCTAGGGTTGGCTCATAACACATTCCAGTTCAACAAAGCAGTTCATATACGTCTCAAGATATGTCTAGATTCTATATTTTCCTTTTTATCTTCTTGTCTTATATTAGGTCACAAAAATACCAGTGCAGAGCTGTGAATTTTCCATTTAGGAGGATAGAAAAAGAAGTGTAGAGCCAGAGATAACATGGAAACAGAGAGGAATCTGGGAACAAAGAAGAATGGGGTCATCAGATGGTAGCTTCTGCTCAGATTACCTCAATAGTGGGTTTGGTATTAAAGGTTTCAAATTGGAAAAAGATTGGTAAAACATGAAAAAATCCACATTCTTGCATCAAGGATTTAAAATTGAAATTCAAACACTGAAGTAGAAAAAAGTCCATTTAAAATAAGAAGCTAAAGATTTTATGAAAAAGACAACAAAAGTATTTATCTGAATTATAATTCTTCTAATCTCTCAGTGCTTTATCACTATTATAGAAAATCTACTATATTTAAAACATTGCCAAAGGACCAGGGATGAGACTGTCTTAGATAGGTTTCTATCACTGTGTAGAGACACCATGACCATGGCAACGCTTATAAAAGAAAACATTTAATTAGAGCTAGCTTACCGTTTCAGAGGTTTAGTCCATTATCACCATGGTGAGAAGCATGGTAACATGAAGGCATTCATGCTGCAGGAGAAGGAACTGAGAGTTCTACAACTTGATCTGCAGGCAACAGGAAATGAACTGTGTGCCCCACTGTTTGTACCTTGAGCATAGGAGACATCAGGCTTAACCCCAGAGTGACACACTTCCAACAAGGCCACTAATAATGCTCCTCCCTTTGGGGCACATTTTCTTTCAAATCACCACAGTGATCATTACCAAAATAATAATTCTTAGCCACGTGATGGTGGCACATGTCTATAATCCCAGCACTCAGTAAGCACAGGCAGGTGGGTCTCTTTGAGTTTAAGGCCAGCCTTGACTACAAAGTGAGTTCCAGGACAATGAGAGAAGATGCTGCTGTTACACAGAGAAACCCTGCCACAAAAAACAAATAATAATAATAATAATAATAATAATAATAATAATGATAATAAATAACTCTTGTTAAAATTTTAATGAAATTTAATTTACTGAAATGAAAGACATAAGGAGTTAGTCCTGAGAAACCAATCCATCTGTGATAGTAATGGAAGACTATAAAGGTGGAACACTGTAAAGAAATCAGGGTGGGCACAAGGCCAGGGGTACTTTACATAACATTTGTGTGAGCCATTAATATGTGAGCTGAGTTGGCATTTACAAAGTGCTTCCAGCTGAGCATCTTTTGGAGATCCCAGGACTATTGGGTGCAGAGAGGCCCAAATCTGGTTGAGAGATATAAGGAATCCAAAGGAGGCTCTAAGTTTCTGCAACAGAATTTAAGGCGAAATGGCAAACAGTTGATAATCAATAACCACAGGCAGGTGCATAGAAGACAGATCATATAGCTTTAAGGGCCACATAAGATTTTTATTAAAGTGTAACAGAAAATCTTTAACAAATACAAGGAAAAATTATGAGAAGTTTATTTCTAGAATATTGTTAGATTCTTCATGGTAAAAGAATTGTGTAAACAGAAAAGGGTATGCAGGCAAACTAGTTGGAAATTGTATCAGTATCTCAGTCATAAGCATGGCTTGAATGTTCTCAGTGAGACAGCACAGGGAAAGGGCAGAGAAGTAATATTTGTGGATAAGTTGGTCCATGATGATAGGTTGGGTTCATATTATAATTAATTCAAACTGATCAAGGAACTGATGTATACACCGAGGTTTGAATCTGAGTGAATGGTGATGTCATGTACACAATGAGGACAAATGTGTAGATGTATATGTTCATACATCTATATGCATCTTTGTTTTCTCTATGTTATCAAGAGCCTGACAACTGTATGATGGTTAATAGTAACTGTCAAGTGTAGATGTAACCAATCGTCTTATTAAAATAAGAAACACAGAGCCAATGTAAAAGAGAAAGCTGAGAGCTCAGAGCTAAAATCTTACCTCCTGCAGTGCTCCCAGCTTCCCTGAGAGAGAGCTTCTTCCTGTTTGTCTGTCTTTAAATAGTCTTTCTGTTCTGCCTTCTCATTGGTTGTAAACCCAACCACATGACTGCCTTGTCACTGCCTGTAAGTACCGCCCTCCAGGTCTTAAAGGCATATGTCTCCAATACTGGCTGTATCCCTGAACACACAGAAATCTACCTAGCTCTTCTAACCACCACACTCTTGCTATGGCTCTAATAGCTCTGATCCCAGGGCAACTTTATTTATTAACATAAAATTAAAATCACATTTCAGTACAAATAAAATATCACCATAGTCAAATTACAGATTTTATTTTTCTCCATGAGTCAAACCTCTAGAATCACATGACTATCTAGGTTATAGCAACCTCTTGGCATGCCTGTGAGGGGTTTTCTTGGTTAGATTAGCTGAAGTAGGACAATCCATCTTCTGTGGGAAGGAGTCCCAAGTGGCAAACATTCTTTTGGCCTGCTTGCTGTTACCTCATGTTGGCCAGTGCATCTACTCTGCTACTGCTTCTTCTGTTGTCATTCTTGGCTACATCAGCACCCAGATAGTTATATCTTCAAATGCAAAATTGCTTCAGCCAGACAGGACCAGCAGTGAAATAGTGGCAAGAGGATCATGGGAGTAAACACTTCCTTTTTTAATTATTAAATTTAAGGACTGCAACACAAGTTGAAACCCTTTCCTGACACCATTATTTGAGCCATGAATCTGTGACTAGAAAAGTTATAGGCCCTAGCAGAATTTTTTTTTGTTAAATGGACATACTATTAAGCCCGTTTCTGCTGAATTATTGTTATATCCAGAGATTAGTGCATCATCTACCAACTCTTATCAGAGAAGATTTTTTTTTAAACACTAGATAGTAATTGACATTGGGCAAGGTGCAGAGAGTAAGACACTGTTGAATGCTCAGTCTTAAATGGATCATCTATAACACATCTCCTTCTCAATGGTAATAGAGCATTGTGGAAGAGATGACAAAGAATCTAGAAGCCAGAGGTAGTAGATGACTCTGAGAAAATAGTATCTTCCAGACACTACAGAGCTAATATACATCACAGGAGTTGAGACAGCATGTGCAAAAGTTGTGCAAGCTCAAACCAGAGAAAAGACGCAATCTGTAGATTGGAGATGGACATGAAGTCCTAAACCTAGGAAAGGAATTATTATCACAAAGAGAGTCAATTCTCTCTAATGGTGTAGCTCCTGATGGGTTGACCATTCTTTAGTGAAGACCACAAATCCAAGAAAGTGTAAGTACACAATACAAATTGTACATTTCAGTCAAAAAATGAAAAAAAAAAAGGACACAGTATTGAGTTAGTAGATTAGGAGTAGATCTGGAAGGAATGGGGAGGGGTGAATATGGTCAAAATAGAGTGTATGAAATTGTCAAGGAATTCATAAAATGAGGAAATGGTTTTTAAAGAATAAGGAGGTACTAAAGGAAAACACAAATAAAAGTGAAAAGGTTTATTTTATTTTATTTTTTATTATTATTTTATTTTATTTTACAATACTATTCAGTCGTACATAACAGCCACAGATTCCCTTGTTCTCCCCCTTCCTGCCCCCTCCCCTTCCCCCCAGCCCACCCCCCATTCCCATCTCCTCCAGGGCAAGGCCTCCCCTGAGGACTGAGATTGACCTGATAGACTCAGTCCAGGAAGGTCCAGTCCCCTCCTCCCAGACTGAGCCAAGCATCCCTGCATAAGTCCCAGGTTTCAAACAGCTAACTCATGCAATGAGCCCAGGACCTGGTACCACTGCCTAGATGCCTCCCAAACAGATCAAGCCAATCAACTGTTTCACCTATTCAGAGGGCCAGATCCAATTGGGGGCCCCTCAGCCTTTGGTTCATAGTTCATGTGTTTCCATTCGTTCGGCTATTTGTCCCTGCGCTTTATCCAACCTTGGTTTCAACAATTCTCGCTCATATACACCCTCCTCTTTCTCACTAATTAGACTCTTGGCGCTCCACCCGGGGCCCAGCCGTGGATCTCCGCATCCAGATTCCTCAGTTCTTGGATGGGGTTTCTGGCACAACTATTAGGGTGTTTGGCCATCCCATCACCAGAGTAGGTCAGCCCCGGCTGTCTCTCAGCCATTACCAGCAGTCTTTTGTGGGGGTATCTTTGTGGATTTCTGTGGGCCTCTTTAGCACTTTGTTTCTTCCTTTTCTCGAACTAAACAGAGAATTCTCAACAGAGGAATCTCAAATGGCTGAAAGACATTTAAGGAATTGCTCAACATCCCTAATCATCAGGGAAATGCAAATCAAAACAACTCTGAGATACCACCTTACGCCTGTCAGAATGGCTAAGATCAAAAACACTGAAGACACTTTATGCTGGACAGGATGTGGAACTAGGGGAACTCTCCTCCACTGCTGGTGGGAATGCAAGCTTGTACAACCACTTTGGAAATCAATATGGCGCTTTCTTGGAAAATTGGGAATCAATCTCCCCCAAGATCCAGCCATACCACTACTGGGCATATACCCAAGAAATGCTCAATCATACCACAAAGAGCACTTGCTCAGCTATGTTCATATCAGCATTGTTTGTAATAGCCAAAACCTGGAAACAACCTAGATGCCCTTCAACTGAAGAATGGATAAATAAATTGTGGCACATATACACAATGGAATACTACTCAGCAGAGAAAAACAATGACATCATGAGGTTTGCAGGCAAATGGATGGATCTAGAAAAAAATCACCTTAGTGAGGTAACCCAGACTCAGAAAGACAAATATGGTATGTACTCACTTATAGGAGGATACTAGATTTGGAACAAGGATGACTGGATGGCTCCTCACATCACCAGTGAGGCTACCTGGAAAACAGGACCCCAAGAAAGACACGAGGATTGCCCAATGATAGAGAAATGGCTGAGCTCTACATAAACAACCTGGACATGAGTGGGAGCAATGAAGGGGGAGGGTCAAGGGAAAGAGAGTGGGAGATCCCAGCTGGAACAGAGAGGGAGAACAAGGAATAGGAGACCATGGTAAATGAAGACCACAAAAGTGAAAAGTTTTTAAACAAAGGAATCATAAAAAAAGTTAAGTGTGGAAAATAAGACCACAGATACTCACTTGGTGCCATTCCAAAACAATTCCATATGAGATAAATGTATGGCATCATAAAAAGACTAAGACATCACGGGAGAACTGATCAAACACAGACTTTGAGAATGCATTAAACTTGAAATGTCATAAGAAACAATTAAAAATGGGTTTAATTCCAGCACTCAGGAGGCAGAAGCAGGTAGATCTCTGTGAGTTTGAGGCTAGCCTGGTCTACAGAGCAAGTTCCAGGATAGCCTCTGAAGCTACACAAAGAAATCCTGTCTTGAAAAAAAAACATAAATAAATAAATAAATAAATAAATAACAATGAATTATTAAATAGATAGATAGATACATAGATATAATAAATAAATGAATGAACAAACAAATCAATCAATCAATCAATAAATGAATGAATAAATAAATAATGGGTTTGATTGGTAAGCATGGTCCCTAATCAAATCATGGACAGAAAAGAACAATTGGCATGTGAACATTGTACACATGATTAGCATCATTTGTAGTTAAATGTAATACTCATAAAAATGTTACATTCAACATATCATAATCTCAAGGTAGAACATATCTAATTATCTAGAAATATATTTGATTATACACACAAAAATTACAATACAGTTGCTGGTAATTAACAACCACCAAACACTGCTGTATCAATGTTAAAATTCTGCTGGGAAAATATAAAATACAGTTTGGTGCCACCATTTTAGAAAATACATATTGAGACTTTTAAAATCACAATGCACTTGAAACACTAATTTCATTTTTAGGAATTTCTCTAGAGTCTCAAGTATACATTTTTTGATAAGTCAAATGTGTACTTCCCAGTAGAAATATATTTGTCTAAGGGCTTTATATTCTTTACTGAAACATTGCTTTCCTCTGTAGTCTACAAAGTAGGTCCTGGTAACATAATTTTGAAGATATCACAAATGAGAGACAGAGAACTTAGTGATGTGTCCAGCCACAGGACTAAGCACAATACTAAGCCAACTACTAAGTGTCAGGATGAAGTGTCTGCACCCTTCATCCTAGTCGTGGATGGTATTATTTAATGTCACTATTATTTTGACTAATGTGTTGTGTAATTGTTTCCTCCCAAATAAGACATTCCCCTCTGGAGGTAGGACAGAAGTTCCTAAACCCCAGAAATTTAACAAATCTTGAAGACTATGAAAGCTGAGAATGTGACAAGACTCATGTGCCAACTGTCAAGGCTCTACAAGCAGCTAACAATTGCTAAGGAGTCTGGCTCTTTGGTGGAGCTTACTACAAATATGTCAGAAAGCTCTAGGGCTGTAGCTTTAATGAGTTAGTACCCAAGCTGTCAGGAGCTTTTATGTGATACAGCTGCTTTTGAGTCACCCACGCTCCTGTAAGTAACCCAAATAAACTCGTTGTTTTATCCATCTAGACTGGAACAGGGTAATTTCTTTGTTTTGTCAACAGTATCCTATTTGGAGTAAGAAGACATTTGTTCATGTATTTCCATGAAAATTCACAAAAGATAGGAAAATTTCAAAGCAACCTACATTTATTTAACAAGTAACTACAATGCACACACTGGATGGATTCTCAATAGGTACAATGATCTACATAAGGTCTAGGCAATAACAGACAGTAGATGTATCCTGTTCAATATAGCAAATAGGTTACTGCAATTTTCCAGTGCACAGCTAGATACACACAGAATCACATTACTTATCAAAAAGGGGGGGTATAAAAGTACTGCTTCTCATGTTTCCATGAACACAGGTGTTTTCTTCCAAATTTATGTTTCCACATTTTCTAAGTCACCATGAACTTACCCACATTAATTTACTAGAAATAAATATTAACTTAGGACAGCACTACCAGTTGGAACTGTACAACTTAAAGAAGAAAGGGACAGGTAGAAATAAAGGGTCAAAAACATAAAGATTAACACATTCATTTAAAACTTTTACAGCTATTTTATAGTGGATAAAATCACAACAACAGTCACTATAGCTTAAAATGAGTGAAGCTTGTACATAATATATTTTCATGGCTACTTTTAAAGGAATCACTAATGCATATGACTTATGCTTTGGAATTGTATGATTGTTTACTATGCACTTACTTGAGTCTCATGATAAACTTAAAATTTAACACTTCACACATGAAAACTGGAGAGTCAAATTTGGGAATCAATGACACCATTAGTACTTCATGTACACCATACAATATTATTTATTTTAATCAATATGCTGAATATGAGTATAGAGCTACCCAGTCCAAATTTAATAGTCAATAAAGCAATGACATAAAGCTAAACTCTAGGATTCAAGAAGAAACGATAACACACATTGTTCTCCTAAATCTGAAATATCAAAATGATGTGTTTCTAATATCTAGATATATTGGAAATAGTCTATACTTAAGCATTACAGTCTACTAAAAGTCTAAACCTTATTCAGCATGACCTTCTGTAGACCACTGTAACTATGGCTTATTCCTTCCCTTTTCTCTCTTTAATATGTGTGTTTGAACCATTGATTTACAGAGCTTTTCTCCTACAGACTGGGGACTCTTGAAAAAGGGTGCTTCTTTATAGGGGCTTGTCAATGGGTTTAGTTGAAGCACAGGATAACAAAATTGTTGACTTGAATGAATGAACCAAAGCTTGTGGGCCACTTCTGTTCTGCCCAGGTGAGGAATAAATCAGAGGATGTGGCAGCGATGGTTGGCACTGACATGTTATTAACAGACAGCTTTCTTTAACACTATCAATTATTAATGTAACTTCTATAAACCACTGAAAACAAACATGCATAGTCTGTTAGGCCCATCTAGAAATCTACTAAAAAGGCTTCAGAAAAGTCTAAACTGAATACTTATTTCTTAAACTGAGAAATATTTTCTAAGGGTGAAGTTGCCTTTTACAGGTGAGTAGGCTTTATCAACAGATACCTTCTAGCCTTAAACTATGTACATAAGGAAATGGGAAATCACATTAGATTCTGAGCATGAGATGAGACTATGCATTACTTAATTTTGAGCATGAGGCTTGGGAAAGTAAACAGAGTCTATGTGACATCTTCAGGGCTGTGTGCTTTAGAGTACAGTGCTATAGAATCAGAAGGTCTATCACTAATGGATACAAACACACAGCATAAAGGAATACTGCAGATCACCTGCTTACAGTTCAAGATCTTCTACCTCTCACTGCTCCTTAATACATCATGATTTCCATACTAATGGGGGAGGCAAAGTACATTCAAATCAAACAATATATTTAAAGAATATAGTTGATTTTTATCTTACCTAAAAATACTAACTGAACTTGAATAGAAAAGGTCCATAGATGATAGCATTTCATATTTCTTGATGACAAAAATAAATTGAAGCTTTACTAAATTTATTCTTTGAATTTAGCCTTCTTTATCATTTTCACAGGGGTATAACAGTGCCTATAATCATTTACTCTCTTTTTTGTAGGCCGTGTCTCATAAGAGATCACTCATTAAATGGTGACTTTTCAGTAGCAACAGCAACCTAAACACTCCTCTTAGAAAAAGTGAGTAAAGATTGCAAGAGCAGTTTGAGGACTGAGAAAACACCAACATTCAACTTGATGAACTCAGTCGTAGCCAATGGGAGGTTATGTTCCTGTAACAACAAAGCAGGATCTGTGTCCATACCCCACAACTGCAGGGGCACTTCTCAAAAGCACACCTGTTCCAGTGGAGCATCACACATTATTTCCCCTTTGTGCCTTCTGCCATGTGTCTGATCTAGTCTGTCATGGACTAGATTTATGATACTGGGAGACCCCCTTCTCTAAGTTCAAGCTTTTCAAATAACTGTTGTGTTAACACACACAAATCTGAACATAGCAATGGGATCACAGAGTTTTTATGGAATTTTAATTTTTTGGCTGTAGTTATTTTTTGTGGGTGTCATTTTTGCCAAGGAATCTATGTGGAGGTCATAGAACAACTTCAAGGAGTCAGTCATCTCCTCCTGTTATGTAGGTATTGAGGATTTTTCTCAGCTGGTCAGACTTGGTGGCAATGCCTTTTATTTACTGGACCATCTTCATGCATTTTATGGGATTTAAAACAAACAAACATATAAAACTCTAAAAGTGGTCCCTGAGATTAACTTTGGGCTTAGTTACAGTTATATGTGTTTCTTTTTCCTTTGCTACTCTTCTGTATATGATAAAATTATATTTTAGGAAGAGATACAGAAAAAATACACTAGTTATATAGCCCACTAGGCAAGATAAGTGTCAGGTACAATTATTACTATTCTCTATATCTTTATATACCTTGCCACAATATTAGCAGCATTGTTACATAGCTTTTATTCATTTTATTACTATTTTACAATATATAGTGAGACTATATAATTACCACAAGGTATTATATTTTATTGAGTAGTTTGTAGAATACTTTTGCTTAGAATAATTTGTTGGGTTATCATATTCAGATAGAACAGTAAATAAATCACGATGAAACAGGGAAGATGAGCATGAATAAAATGAACTTGCTTGTGTAAACAATACCCAGGTCAAGAAAGACAATCTCATCAGAGGTTCTAGTACTCCAAAAATAGTCACATCTCTGGCAATCCTAGTTCTGTTTATTTGTAACTTTCATATATCAGACTGTTCTCATTGAGTTCCTCTTCTATAGTGTTGGAGTTAGCAATGACTCCTTCATTTTCATTGCTTAATACTACAGAAGCCAACTCTATTCAGCTTCATTTGCTCTCATGTCCCTGCTGTGCTGGAGAATCTTCAAAAACATTGCATTTCAGATGTTCAGGTTGTTTTCACACTTGTACTCTGGAGACTTACCCTGCAACTCACAAATTTAACATAAAGATGCTAGTGTGGGATTACTTAGGTGTTTGCTAACATTTACATGCTTTAGTTTTTTCCTCCTGGATATTAACTTGACAGACTGCTTCACTGAATCTATTGAACTTAGGATATGGACTTCCTTTTCTCCATAAGTGTGATGAAGTTTGAAGTTACTCTGTGACTAAGAAATTCAGCACAAAATGGGAACATCTCTCCTCTGTGAAGATTAAAGTTTTGTCAGATATGCTCCAGTAAAGTTGACAGTTGACAATGGCCAAAGAAAACTGATCACTTACCTCACTTCAAAAATCATTCTGTAGATTAATGGTCTCTGTCTTGGTGGAACTACCTCCAAATAAGCTGGGAGTATTCTTCCACGAAATTCAGTATCTGAGGTTTTGCAAGAAAGACATAAAATCATAGCTCCTATTCATAAACAAAAAGAATTGGTCCGTGAGGTACATAAAACATTAATTTTTTTCCTGATCTGAGACCAAGCATATCACAAAGGAAAGGAATATGTGACCTATAAAAATCTAGTTCCAGGTCATAATTCAAAGACAGTTTTATGATGGCCACCTGAGTTCTGAAGAGAGTGGGATATTAAATTTCTGTTCTGAGATTATGAAAGCAAGAAGAAACTGTTAATCAGAAAACAAAAAGTACAAGAAGAACAGACACAGGAATTTCTTTGGAGAAAATGAATAGCTATGAAAGGCTGATCGAATTTAAATTCCCTGTTTCCATTCAAGATTGTTTTTTATGTGTGACTTTCCTGGCAATGCTGTTGCACTGCTGTGGGAATCAATACTCCCGCCCTCCACTCCAACATTATGGGCTTTAAAGCACCAGTAATAATTTCTCCATACTCTCCTTGTTACCCAGTATATATATCAAACAAATTTCTGAACACTGTTAGGTGGAGACAGGGAAGTCTCTGTCAGTGTGTGTCTTTCTGTCTAGTGCATACACACCTTCAGTTCAAAATTTGTGTTCAACTGCAGGGAAGGGTTTTAAAGAGGATTGAGTTGGGGTTATGAATTGAAATCAAGAAAAACCTTTAGTTTGAGGCCTAAAAAATATCTCAAAATAGGTTAATGATTTTGTTTTATATTTCTTGCTTGTGACAAGATGAAGGATGATAAAGTTGGACCTCTCATAGTCAAGAAGGATTGAATGTGAAAGAGTGTATACAGTATTTGTTAGGAATCATCTGGTGACAGCTTATCAAGAGTGAAGACTTATATCAGCCCAGTGCATTCTAGTTTCATAATGTCAGATCTCAAAATGTGCTGGCAAAAGCCAAGCCATCCTCCTTACACAGGACTGACAGATACAATCAAAATAGATGTTTTGGTTTTCTGTGCCACCCATTGATCGGGCAATTAAACTCCATTATTAAATAAGGCATTTTTGTTACCTATGACATTGAGTGTCCATTTCTTTGTAGTGTATACTTATATTTAATATTTTTGATAAACCATTTGAGAAATAAATTTGCTCTGTTATCCCCACACTACATATTTATTCTAGAAAATGTCTTTCACCCTAAGACTAGAACTCTTAGTGGTTTAAAGTCGAAGAGGAATACAATGAATTTAAAGTATAGAAGCAATGCTGGGAGACTCAAGATAATGTTAACATTTTATTTTACAGAGGTAGCTAAATATCTATTTGTGAAAAAAATATTGTCAAATACTTGTATTCATTTAGTTATATTATGTTAGTTTTTATAGTAACTTATTTGCATCAGAAAGTCTTAGTTACGAATTCTGTCTTTTCCTTATTTTTAAAATGTCTTGGCAAAGAAATATGTTGTTATGGTCTGACTTGAAGTGCTATTTTAATAGAGTACACTCATGATTTATGAGATCTATGAGATTCAGGCTGATCTTTTATTTTTATCTTGTATCTTTCCTTATAATGTATAATGTGGAATCAAAAAATATCCCCTGAAGCTTCAGTAGGATGTGTTCTTAAGCCATGCCTTTCTCTAGCTCAGAAGATCTAGAAATATTTCAATTTAAAACAGCCACTCAGTTACAAATGAAAATGATGCTGTTGAAATGGAGCTATTTTAATGTTTTACTGCTTGGAATCCTATTTTGCCTAGATTTCCCTGAAGTAAGAGGGTCTCATCTGTGTAAGATTTCTTTGATGGCTTAAATTTGCACTCGAACGTTGGGGACTCTGCCTGTTTCCACAAGCCCCTAGACCAGCCTTGCAAAAGCAGTGTATGAAGGTTTGTACAGTCTTTGAATATTCATATCACACAGTTGCTGATTCTTAAGAATGTGGCATGCATACAATTTCTCGAGTGCTGTGCCCACAAAAGAATCTACTTCCAAATTACATTGGCACTGCAGCATTTATGAAAGAAAAAGAAAAGTTAAACATTTTCCTTAGTCTATATGTAGATCTCTATAAATGTTAAATTTTGAATCTAGAAATTCAAATATTAATGAGAAACAGTAAAATCATTTTCCTAATGTATGTACTTTTTAATATTGCAAAATAATCTTTAATCTTTTTACATGGAGTCAATATAATATTTCAATTTTAGTTTGTGTACTGTGGAAACTCTGGTGTTTGATTTGTCTGGCTAGAATTTTAAGTCATACCTTCAATCTTCTTAAATTCTCACGTACACTCTACCTGAATTTGTGTTCTGATAACAATACTTTTCTAGCTCATTATACCATAAATTACATTTTAGTTCACATCTGTCATCTTTGTCTGAGATTATAAAAACTATTTAATGATAAAATTACAGTTGAAAATGATGACATCGTTAATCAATGATGCTTTAACAGAGATATCTCAGGGAAAACATATCACCAAAGTGTTATGATGCTTTGAACTTGAACAATTTTTTTGTATTAAATGACATAAGAGGCTTTGAACTTACAATGTAGATGTTTGTATATTTAGAAATAATGGAATTTAGTCCCACTTCTACTCAGAGCCCTTACAAAATGAAAAAGTAGTTAAGGGAGATGTTGAGATTTTAGTCATGTCCTAGTTTGTTTTCTGTCCTGTGATAAACGTTAAACAAAGGCAACTTGAGGAGGAAATGGTTAATTAGGCTTACCTACCCTGACTTCAGTACACCATTGAGGGAACTGCGAACAGGAACTCAAGCAGGAGCAAGGGAAGGAACTCTGGAAGAATTCTGCTTAATAGCTTCATTCCTATGGGTTGTTGAGCTTGCTTTTTTTTTTTATACCAGCAAGAACTGCTTAGTAAGGGATGGCACCACCCATAGTATGCTCTCACATTAACCATCAATGAAAAAAATATCCCATAGTCATGCCCACAGGTCAATATGATGAAGGCAATTCTTTAATTAAGATTCTCTCTTCCAGAGCCTGTGGGAGCAGGAGATCCCAGTTGGATCAAGAACAGAGAGGAAAAACAAGGAATAGGAGACCATGGTAAATGAAGACCACATGAGAAAAGGAAGAAACAAAGTGCTAAAGAGGCCCACAGAAATCCACAAAGATACCCCCACAAAAGACTGCTGGCAATGGCCGAGAGACAGCCGGGACTGACCTACTCTCGTGATGGGATGGCCAAACACCCTAACAGTCGTGCCAGAAACCCCATCCAAGGACTGAGGAATCTGGATGCAGAGATCCACGGCTGGGTCCCGGGTGGAGCACCGGGAGTCTAATTAGCAAGAAGGAAGGGGGTTTATATGAGCGAGAATTGTTGAGACCAAGGTTGGATAAAGCACAGGGACAAATAGCCAAACAAATGGAAACACATGAACTATGAACCAAAGGCTGAGGGGTCCCCAACTGGATCAGGCCCTCTGAATAGCTGAGACAGTTGATTGACTTGATCTGTTTGGGAGGCATCTAGGCAGTGGTACCAGGTCCTGGGCTCATTGCATGAGTTGGCTGTTTGAAACCTGGGGCTTATGCAGGGACACTTGGCTCAATCTGGGAGGAGGGGACTGGACCTGCCTAGACTGAGCCCACCAGGTAGATCTCAGTCCTCGGGGGAGGCTTTGCCTTGGAGGAGGTATGGATGGGGGGTAGGCTCTGGGGAAGGGGAGGGGGGCAGGAGGGGGGGAAAAAGGGAATCCGTGGCAGATATGTAGAACTGAATGGTATTGTAAAATAAAATAAAAGGAAAAAAAAGATTCTCTCTTCCAGCATAGTTCTAGTTTGAATCAAGTTGACAAAACCTGGGCAGCACAAGGGGAAAGGAGCATAATCAAGAGATCTGTTGGACAGCATGATGACTATCCTTAGCAATCTGAGTATTCTTGAAAACTGCTGAGTCCACACTATACAATAATAACTGTGTGAAGCAATATGTTTGCAGAAAATCTAGCTGCAGTCACTGTATAATATATATGTACTTCAAAACATGCTATATATGGTAAATTCATAGACATTATATGTGGAAATTTAAACTGGAGAAAAATAAGACTAAATTAGTAGTGTGTATTATCAGAGACTTGCCAATATAAACAATATTATTCTTTATGAGGATACATTCATAAAAAAGGAGTTGTCTTTTTATATAATGAGCAGTATCCAGTATCTTATTTCTTAATTTTTACATTTTATGTCACAAAATTAGAGAAGAAAAGAAGCCATATCTTTTTCTTCTCTTCACAAGACTTTGTGACACCCACCTTCTAGTTAGCATGTGAATAACTGAATAGCTAATCCAGTGAAACAATTCATTTAACTCAACCATGCACTTTATAATTTTTGTCTACTGTTAAAATCACACTCAACATATGTTTCACTAAAATCTTTTAAATCTAAAAATAAAAAGTAAATCATGCTTACATATTATAGATGAGTCTTATGCTGATGAGAAAGATTAATTTGGTTGTGTGTGTGTATGTGTGTGTAAAGTTTATTCACATGTGAATAATTACCTTAAATATGAACAATAACACTATTGATTTCCTATTACAACGCAATTTTGATGTGAAGTATTTCTTCTTTGTTGGAGGTGATTTTGCACCGGGTATTCTAAGACTACCAGAGTATAAGGTGATTATATTTTTCCAGCAATATTTCAAAGCTTATGAAGAACTTCCATGACTAGAACCAGAATAGCAAATGTTGGTTAGAGAATTCCCTGACAGTTAAGAACAAAAGCCTATTCCATTTGTCTTCATTAGGTACCCCCACATATGCAGTAAAAAGTAAAATAGGAATGCGAGTACTTCAGTATCCAGTTCAGACACCAAGGTGAGGGAGTACAGAAAGTGATATTAGGAGATGAAAAATGCAATCCGGGGGTTCCCAGTGAGTGTATTCTAGTGTGTCCTCTGAGAAACTACATTAGATGTACCTTTGGACAGTTGCACCACTGTATGGGAAAGCACAGCATTTGTAACACAGCTACAGGGGTACTGAGGGTGACTGAACTGTCAGTAGCATCAGCAACTATCTCTTGTGGGATAGTTGACACCACTGTGTGAAGATATGTCCATGTCCTTCTTCACCTGCCTAAGATACTTTCTTATTGGTTTAATAATGAGCTGAATGGACAATAGCTATGCAGAAGAGGATAGGTAGGACTTCTGGGCAGAGAGAGGAACTCTGGGAAGGAATCTGAGAGGCAGGGGATTCACCAGCTAGATGTGGAGGAAGTTGGATGTAAGGTACTAAGGAGAGGTAGCAAGCTATGTGGCAGGACGTAGATTGGTTAATTTAAGTTTTAAGAGCTAGCTGGGAACAAATCTAAGCTAAGGACAAGCTTTCATATTTAATAATAAATCTCTGTGTAATTATTCAGGAGGTGGCAGTCCAAAGAAAGTCCAACTACATCTGTCCACTTCTTACACTGTTGAGATATTCTTGTGCTCAGTGCATTTCTTCTTGTTGACATTTCAAAATGACAGCTGTATTCCACATCTAAAATTATAGGATTGCATGAAAGTGATAGTGATCTACCTGTTCTTATGGGTTAATATTCGTTTTTTATAAACATGTCATCTAAGTAGGTGTTTCTAACTCTTTACAGTGGGCATGGATATTCACTCCTAAGGGTTCAAAGTCTTAAGATACTTTGCTGTTTTTTATCTGTAATTGTGGGAAATGTTTGTGTAGAGGAGGGAGTGTAGTAATAGAGACCATGGAAACCTTTCCACTTTCCATACAATTTCCTTGTTCCCTTGTTTTATAGCACAATGCTACTACTTCATTATGGACATTACATGCAGAAGCTTTCAGACATCTTGAACTGTGAAGCACCTGATTGTCATAACAATCACATTCAATACTCTTAGCCAAAGGCTACTAAGAACATGCATTTCTTGAAGGATAGGGCTTTTCTGAAAAAAAAAAAAAAACAACTTTGATTAATATTTCCTTGCTGTCTTGCCACACTATTATAATTGTGTAGTGTGGTGGTTAGAAAGAAAATGCCCCCTCCCCCAGAGGGAGTGATACTGTTAGTAGGTGTGGATTTGTTAGAGTAGGTATGGCCTTGTTTGAGGAAGTGAGTCATGGTGGAAGAGGGCTTTGAAGTCTCAAATATGCTCAAGCCATATCACATCCTGTACCTGCAAGTCAAGATGTAGGACACCCGACTACTTCTCCAGCACCATATCTGCCTGTGTGTCACCATGTCACACCATGATGATAATGAACTAAATCTCTGAAATGTAAGTCACCCCAATTAAATGTTTTTTTTTTTTTTTTTTTAAGAGTTTGCCGTAGTCATGGTGTCTCTTCAGATCATAAAAACCCTAAAGGACATACATTTTGTGATGCTTCTTCTCAATTTCTTTTTACTTCACTTTCTTCTTGCTTTTGCTCTTGAGTGAGAGCCTCAACATAAACAAGGTGAGTTTTCTCATGCTTGTAGTCCCAGTAACAAAGAGGCACAAGCAGGACATTCACCCACAATTTGAGTGAATCTGTACTACACAGTGATTTCCAGGCCTACCAGGGCTACAAATCAAGACTCTGTCTACAACAAAAACAAACAAAAGTAATGAATTTAGAAAAGAAAGGAAGAAAGAAAAGAAAAGGAAAGGAAAGGAGAGGAGAGGAGAGGAGAGGAGAGGAGAGGAGAGGAGAGGAGAGGAGAGGAAAGGAAAGAAATCAGTGGCCATCATTGTCTGAGGGTGTGCTCAGTATCTGTCTTCCTCCCTCCCATTCCACCTCAGAATTGCCATGTTGCATTTCCTATCTAATTCTGTCTTCACACCTGCCTCCCAGAGGATTTTATACTATACTAATGATGCCACGATAATGAACTTTATAGAGAATTCCTAGTGGAAATATTAACAGAAAATGACTGTTTAAGATGGTGCTAATCTTGTTTCATACTGAGCACTTTGTCAGTCATGGTAGCTCACACCTGTACTCCCAGCACTCAGGAGGGCAAGTCAGAGCGATTGCAATGAATGGGAAGCAGGATTTTGTTTCATACTGGTGTCATGGCCAGTACTGGCTACATAGGGACACCCTGTCTCAAGATATAGTAAAATCCCCACTGTTCATAATGATGCTAGCAATCTCTGAAGAGCAGCCTTGCCTCAGGGTCTCTTTGCCTGAGTTGTTGGAGGTTGCTGCCTTTATAACCCCCTTTGCATGGTTCATAGTCTTCCTTTGTCAACTCTGGCTTTTGGACTGTGCTTCTGATATGCTAACATTGACAAATAATCCTCTGCATAGGAACCCCATCTGGGGAGGTGAAAGAATGAGCATGAAATGAAAATATCCTTTGTCTCTGCAGTGGAAGTTCTAGAAAGTCAACATTGCTCACTAAGGTTTTTATTCAAGGTATTGTTTTTTGAGCAGGACTTGAGCACTGGTGAATGCCAGAGCTGGAGTCATGATACAAAGAGAAAGCCTAAAGGATCCCTGGATATAAAAGACTATTTTCCCAGTCATCTGCCTGATAATCTATTAAAAATTTCAAGGTAAAAAACTCAGCAGTTGTCCAAAATGGATTGAATATGTGATTTAGTTAGGGTTTCTATTGTTGTGAAGAGGCACCGTGACCACCACAAGTCTTATAAAGGAATTGGGACTGGCTTACAGTTCAGTCCATTGTCATTACAGTGGAACATGGTGGCATGAAGGCAGACATGGTGCTGGAGAGGTAGTTGAGAGTTCTACTTCTTGAGCAGTCAACAGGAAGTGGTCTGTCTCACTGGGCATGGCTTGAGGACATGAAAGACCTCAAAGCCTGCCTCCACAGCTTCTTCCAACAAAACCAAAAATACTCCAACAAAGTCACACCTCCTAATAGTGCTACTCTTTTTGGGGGACATTTTCTTTCATACCACCACACTATAATAACATGAAATCATTGTTGATAAATTATTATAAAGACATTGTTATGAGATTGGAACCAGATCATCAGTGAGAAATTAAAGCTAAATGTTAAAATTGGATGCTTTATCTTGATGATGAGCCTTGAGACCATAAAATGTAAATATTCACTGTAAGAAAGCAATTAGATTCAAATTGGGGCAACTTTTTAAAATTTTTATTCTTAGAACACTCTGAAGACACTCCCTCTGTCTTCACTATGTTATTATTTATTATGTTACTATTTTGCTATTTTTATGCTGATTATTTTAGTCATTAATCTTATTTGTTATCTGCCTATCTCTTTGATATTGCAGTTTCTATGAGCACAATCATTTCCCTATTATTGCTATGGAATTACCAGCACCTAGGTCAACATTCATATGGCTTCCTAATAATTATTTGACAATTAATACATATGAATTTGTAAGTAAATGAGTAAATTCTGTGTAAGCCTGCATAAGTGAGTAATATGACAGAATCTAAATTTATTTTCCTTCCCTATGAAGTACAAAGGCATTTTATTTCTCTAGAAATATGATGCTTGGATCTGGCATGTAGAGGCCCACAAAGGTTTCTAGTGAGATCTGAGCTTGCTTTACCCAGCAGAGCTGCATTAGAGGATTGCTTGACCACATGTGTGGTTACCATGTGTTTGGAAGAGTCTGCACTTGGCTGTGCTAAGAGGAGGTATTCTGCTCCACCCCTTGATATTCCTTTTAAAAGCCCTTTAGAAGAAACAGAACGAACGGGCTGGTGGATAAGGATCCGGGCCCTTTTGAGCTATCCTGTGTTTCTGTTTCTCTCCCCTCTATCCTTTTGTCTAAATATTTTTCAGTTCTTCTTCCTCAAGAGTAGCTTGGAGTAAAAGTGGGAGTGGGTCTCCCACACTGGCATTAGAGTAGAAAAATGAGTTTTATCATAGCTCATATTATGGTAGGATTTTCTTATTTATTTTATTTTATATTTTTGCTGTTATGATGACAAAACAACTGATCAAAGAAGCCTAAGATCCAGAAATTATTCTGGTTCAAAGTTAAAGGCTATAGTCCATCAGAGTGGGCAAGTCATGGCAGCAAATACTTGAAGCAGTTGGCAAATTGGCATCAACAGACAGGAACCAGATTGCAGTGAATGTTCCTGCTTAATTAATACCTCCTCTTTAAGTAGAGGGGGACCCAAGACAAAGCATGGTGCTGCCCTGTTTTAGAGTAGATCTTCCCATCTCAGCTAACTTAATCTAGATCATATCTCACAGGTCTTCCTAAGGCATATCTCCTATGTGATTTTGGATCCTGTCCTGTTAATCAGACATCACAATGCTTTTAAATATATGTATTCCTCTTATAAATATCTCCATCTTGCTTCTCTAGGTGTATCCTCTATTTCCTTTGTTCTAGATTGAGATGAACCATTTGTACAAAGCAACCAAATGCTGAAGATATTTTGAGTTGCAGGAGATAGAGTCAACAGGCACTCTACCCCAGTAGCCACTGTCATGTATGAAAACTCTTTGTTCAGAATAGAGGAATACATTCTTAATTCAATGATGAAAATAAGTATCCACTTATTATATGGTTTCTGTGTATGAAAGTGAATCATTTAGTTTTATTTGCCTTGAATTCTATGCTTGAATTTTGACAGGTAAATATATTTGGGAGATATCAATATGTCAGAATCTCAGATACTAATAAAAACTATGTCCTCAAAATATGCCAAGACAAAAATAATAAAAGTACAGGATCATTTTCACTAAAAGTCTTATACAGTTAGAGAGTTAATTTTTGATTAATTAACATATTTTAAATCTTATATTTATCAGAACTAAAGTCCTAAACCAGATATGACTCAGTGACTCTGAAAACTGAGACAGAATGAAGCATGGGAGTATGTAAAGAGTTATTCATAAGGAGGACAACAAAGTTTTATGATAAAGTCAATCTCCAGAAGTTAAGGAGACAAACAACTGGATTCTGTGTGAGGAAGAACGCTGAGCAGAGCTCTGCCTGACAATGTGGTGATGAACAGCTGAGGTTGGAAAACTAGCTAAATGAGGAGACAAATACAGCATGGCTATGAACTAATTGTGAGACACAATTATAGAACACATTGTCTTTCACTCCTAATTTCTGTCTTTCTCTCAATAGACTATTTTAATTCAAAGTACATTGTAAGGCCATGATTGATTTAAGATGAGAAACATGAATGTTCTCCTCAGATTTCTTATAGATCTGTACTGCATTTCCTGTGTTGTATTGATAGATATAGAGGTAAAGAAATTGGACATTAGGAAGTGGGGTAAAAGGCCATTTGAATTAGCACCGTGCAGGGGAGTCTGTGGTGCTATTTTATTTGTGCACCCCAATAAAGACTATATGAGGATCAGAGGAAAAAGCCAGCCACCATATGAAACATAGAGGTTAGACAGTGGTAGCACACACCCTTAATCCTAGCATTTGGGAGGCAGAGATTCATCTGGATCTCTGTGAGTTCAAGGCCACACTGGGAACAGAGCCAGGCATGGTAGCACACACCTTTAATCTCATCACTAGTTAGCTATAGAGGTCAGGAGGTCTGTACAGACAGACAGGAAGTGATAGAGCTGGGTAGAAAGAGGAAATGATGTAGCTGGGCAGAGAGAAGAAGTGAGATGGCAGGATGCAGAAAGGATATAGGAATGAGTATATGGGAAGTAACTTTCTCTTGGGCTGAGGATTTCCTAGGGTAAGAACTTGTGGTTGTTGCTTTGGTGTAGTTGAAGACTAAATAGTTATAATTCTCCTTGGGTATGATAAAAGGTAAATTAGATATGAAACTTTAGACTCACAAATATTAGATAGATGATAAAATATTTTCTTTACTTTTGCCAACTACAAATAAACTATATATTGTAACTATACTTCTTGCTTGATAACTGCTTGTTATATTTAATTTTACTATATTAAAACTAAAACCTTCCTTTTTGATTAGATAGAAAAGAGGAAGGGCTGGGGGATGTATTTCATACACTGTGAATATATATTGTTCCTATTGGTTAATAAATAAGCTACACTGGCCTATATCAAGGCAGCTTAGAGGCACGTGAGAAATCTGAGGAGAGAGAAAGGAAGGAGAAAGGTGAAGTCAGGGGAGACACCGGCATCACCAGGAGAAGCAAGATGTGAAAGTACTGGTAAGGCATGGCCACGTGGCAACTTACAGATAAACAGAGATGGGTTAAGTTATAAGAGCCAGCTAGCAAGAAGCCTGATATAGATCATATAGTTCATAAAAATATTAAGCCTCTGAGTGATTATTTTATAAGAGGCTGCAGGACTGCATTGCTGGGCTGAACCAGAGAAACCTTCTGGTTTTAGCAGGCAAATTAGTTTTCAACATATTCTTTGTTTTTTTTTTGCTATATTTATTGTTATGTATCAAAAACATATTCAAGATATGAATAGACATCAAACCAAAACTTATCAGAAGAGATAGGGAAATTAACTACATACTCACCAAAGAAAAAATATTGACTATGAAATTCTTAATGTCTATTCATCAAACACAAGGCACACAAGGTGGTAAAAAGAACACTACTATAGCTTAAATCACATATCAACTGTCATACAATGATAGTTGATAACTTTAATATCCCATGGCTGCAATAGCTGGGTCATCCAGACCCAAAACAAACAATGATATGCTGAAGCTAACTAATGCCTAAATTAAATGGACCTAACAGATATTTACGGATCATTTCACCAAAACACAAATGAATATACTTTCTCCTCAGCAACTCATGCAACTTTCTTTATCTCTGACTACATGCCTGGACACAAAACAAGACTCAATAGATACAAGGGAACTGAAGTGACAGTCTGGATCCTATCTGACCATCACAGATTAAAGGTAGAAATCAACAATAGAAACAATAGAAAGCTTAAAATCTCATGGAACATGAACAACTCCTTACTGAATGAGAAATGGGAAGAGACAGAAATTAGGAAGGAAATTAAAGACTTTCTATAATTGAATGAAAAAAAAAAGCTTACAGGACACAATGATAGTGATTCTTAGAGGCAAATTAATAGCACTAAGTACCTATAGCACACCTGAAAGCTCTAGAACAAAAAGAAAAAATAATACCGAGATGAGCATATGGCATGAAATAATCAAACTAGGGACTGATATAAATTATATAGAAACAAACATACAATACAAAGAGTAAATGAAACAAGGAGTTTGTTATTTGAGAAAATCAATAGAACTGATAAACCCTTAGCCAAAATAACTAGAAGTATAAGAAAGAATATCTAACTTAACAAAATTAGAGACAAAAGAATGAGGCATAACAGCAGATACTGAAAAAATCCAGAGAATTATAAAGACATTCTTTAAAAACATGTTCCCTACCAAACTGGAAAATCTAAAAGAAATGGGTAGTTTTCTCAGAATAAACCACCTAAGAATGCTAAATAAAGATGAATTAAGCAATTTTAAGAGACTTATAATCTTCCGTGTATAGAAGCAGTGAATAAATGTCTCCTAACCAAAGAGAGCCCAGAGCCACATGTTTTTATTGCAAAATTCTATGAATTTTGAAAAAGCATCAATGCCAATATTTTCAAATTATTCCATAAAGTAGACACAGAAAGAACAATACATAACACTCTTTACAGTTATTCTGATACCTAAATAACATAAACACCCAACCAAAACCAGAATTACAAGCCAAATTCCCCTATGAATACAGATGCAAAAGTTCTTAATAAAACACTTGCAAACCAAATCCATGAACACATAAAAAAGATAATCCACCATGATCAAGAAGATTTTATCCCCCAAATCCAGGGATGGTTTAACATATGTAAATTGATAAATGTAATCTGTCATATAAACATACAGAAAGTCTAACACCACATGACCATCTCATCAAATGCAGAAAAGACTTTTAACAAAATCCAACATTATTTCATGATAAAAGTCCAGGAGAAATTAGAGATAAAAGGGATGTACACCAACATATGAAAGATAAATTATAGCAGGCACATCACCAACATTAACTTACATGAAAAGGAACTCAATGACTTCTTACTAAAATTAGGAACAAAACAAGGTTGTTTACTTTCTCCACATATATTTAGTATAATACTTGAAGTCTCAACAAGAACAATAAAACAACTGAAGGAGCTCAAGGGAATACAAATTGGAAAGGAAGAAGTGAACATATCCTTACTGGTGGATGAAATGACAGTACACATAAGTGACCCTAAAAATTCTACCAGGGAAATACTATAGCTGATAAACACTTTCAGCAAAGTAGCTGGATACAAGATTAACTCAGAAAAATCAGTAGCCCTTCTATAAAAGAAAAAAAGTCAAATTGACTGATAAAGAAATCAGAGAAACAATGCCTTTCATAATAGCCTCAAATAATATAAATCATTATATTATGGTGTAACTCTAACCAAGCAAATGAAAGACTTGCATCCTAAAAAAATAATAAGACATTGAATGAAGAAGTTGAAGATAATATCAGAAGATGGAAAGTCCTCCTATGCTCGTGGATTGTTAGGATTAACACATTGCAAATGGCCATCCTACCAAAGAAATTTTCAGAAACAATGCAATCCATATCAAAATTCCAACTTTATTTATCATCATATGCTAAATTCAACTCTAAACGGACCAAAGACCTCAGCATAAGGCAAGGTATACTGAATCTGATAGAAGAAAAGTGGAGAATAGCCTTAAACTCATTTACACAGGAAAATATTTTCTTAACAGAACCATTAGCACAGGTACTAAGATCTACAATTAATAAATTAGACATTATAAAACTGTGAAGCTGATGCATGGCAAAAGACAACATCATTCTGACAAAGTAGCAGCCTAAAATTGGGAAAGAACTATATATCTGAAAAGAGCAGATGTCCAAAATATATAAGGAACTCCCCAAAGAAACCAAAAAACCAAAAACAACCAACCAACCAAACAAACAAACAAAATTTAAAAATGGTATACAAATCTAAACAGTATTCTCACAAGAGTAAACTCAAATGGCTAGAAAAGAAATGGTCAAAATCCTTAGCCACTAGGAAATTGCACATCAGAACTATTTTGAGATTTCATTTTATACCTGTTAGAATTGCCAAGATCAATAAATAGTGACAGCTCATTCTGGTGAGGATGTGGAGCAAGAGGAACACTCCTTTATTGCTGGTTGAAGTGAAAACCTGTACAGCTACTGTGGAAATCAGTGTGGTGGTTCCTCAGAAAGATAAAAATAGATCTACTTCAAGATCATGACATTCTACTTGGGCATATACCCAAAACCTACTTCATCCTACTACAGAAACACTTGTTCAACCATGTTCATTGCTGCTCTATTCATAAAATCCAGAGATTGGAAATAGCCTAGATGCTTCTCAGTCAATGGATGGTTAAAGAAAATGTGGTGTATTTCCACAATGAAATATTACTCAGCTGTTCAAAAAACTGATCTTAATAAATTCACACATAAATGGGTGGAACAATAAATAAACAATTGTCCATGAGGTAATTCAGACCCAGAAAGACAATTGTCATATGCATTCACTAATATGTGAATTTTAGCTGTTAAGTCATTGACAAGCATGCTACAATCCATATAACCACAGAGGTTAAGTTGATAGTAAGGAACTAAGGGGAGAGAAATGTATCTTCCTAGAAAGGGGAAATAGAATAGATAGTTATGAATGATTGAGGAGGAGACTGGAATGGCAGGATCAAACAGGAAGTAGGAACGAGGATGGGCAAGGCAATGAGAGACAGCTAAGACTAAAGGCTGTTTGAGGGGTCATATGGGAACCTAATACAGTAGTTGCATCCTATTATATACACATAGGTGATCTAAATGAAATCAATAAATTATAGAGGAGGAAGGGCCCCAACTGTCTATCTTTTTTTTTTTTCCAAATGAAGCTTGCAATACATTACATCTAATTAAGTTGTTGGTCAAAAGGGCAGCATAAGAACCCACAAACAACTCAGGTTATTGCCAAGGCTATTGGTGGCTCTTTACAAATTGACAGTAAGGTCCTATTGCTGAAGACAACACCTATGTAACTCATTGAACACAAAGAAGTTGAGCTGGTGCCTACCTTGAGTCTTCACTCCTATGGACTAGTATTCATGATACTGAAAGGTACTCTGCACACTACCAAAGGAGAGAGAGGTATGCCAACATAGCTACAAACACTTCAATGTAGAATGATAACTTGCTTTTGAGATATACTGGTGCAATAGTCACACAAAGTTTGTGGGAGCAACCAACCACTATCTGATTTGAATCTAGGCACACTCCATACCAATACTGCTTGGATGACTAAGCACCCAAGATTAAATAACCCAGGGACCAAGGGAAAAAACAAATACTACTATTCTGCTAAAGAAATATAGCAACAAAATGACTTTCCTCTCTCCTCATAGATCTTTGCCTTGCTCAGCCATTAGCAAAGAAGCTTCTTCCTATTGCAGATAGAACCCATTACAGAGACCCAAAGCCAGATAATATGCAGAGGGTGAGAGATCTTTTAACACTCAACCCTAAAATGTTTCAAATCCCTCTCCTCAGGCCTCAGGAAACTCTGATTAAGTTTAAGTAGAAAGAATGTAAGAACCAGAGGGATGGAGGACACCAAGGAACCAAAGCGTTGTGGGGCTGGCAAGGCTGGTGACCTTATGAACTCACAGAGACTATGATAGCATGCTTAGGGTCTACAGGGGTCTGCACCACAGGGGGTCCTAGAGAGGTAAAAGAAAATAGAAACATCCCTAATCCCTGAAGCCATCTCCAGTTGATAGACACTTCTTGCAAATGAAAATTTTGTTTACTCTAAGAACTGGGAGAAGTAGGAGGAAGAAACAGTAATCAGAATATATTGTATGAAAAAACAATCTATTTTCCATAAAAGAAAAAGATAATATTAAAGTAAAGAATGAATGTTCTAAGAAGAGTCAATGTCATTTTCTTTCCATATTTTTCCTAATAGCATTTAGCAGGATAATGTCAAATAAGAAATGAAATTGCATGCAATGATTATGAGAGTTTAATTGATATACTGTGCATCTATTTTTCCTCCCTCCCTCCCTCCTGTCCCTTCTTCCCTCCTTTCCTCCCTCCCTCCTCCAACTCTCCCTCTGTCCCTCTTTCTCTTCACCTCCTCTCTCTCTAGCTCTTTCTCCCTCCCTCCTCCCTCCCTCCATCCTTACCAGATCAGATAAAATTACAACAAGCAAGCTCAGGTTTATAGGTGCAGCTTTCCAGCAAGGTTAGCCGGTTCCAGGGCACAGGGCAAGGGAAAGTTGCCAGATAGAGGGTTCCTATAGTCTTGGGCAAGGGTAAGAGTGACATGGCAGGCAAGAGCTGTATGTTTCCATATAAGTTCCTGGTTCGAGTGCCTGGTGATTGTTGAGGAGGGGGGATGATGCCACCTGGAACTGTATTTTGGCGCCATTTGGGTAAAGGGGGCTTTATAATGCAGGCAGGGCTTTAGGAAGAGGTAATGTGGGTCTTTCCAGCCTGGGCCATGCTTTTCCTTGCCCAGAGTCATCCTAATCTAAGATTGATGTAATTATTTTTATTTATTCTTCTCTCATAAAAAGCATCCCGACCACAGTTTCCCCTTCCTCTACTCCGCTCAGTCTCTCCCCATCTCTCTTCTCTCCCAGATCCACTCCTCCTACATTTTCCTTCAGAGAAGAGCAGGCTTCCCTGGAACATCAACTGAATAAGTCATAACAAGATACAACAGGTATCAGTTTCATATTATATTCTTTCTAGCAATGTAGTTTTTAAAGTACTCTACAATGTTGAGTATGAAACCTAGTAGTAATTGATCATGTAGCTCTTTGTAGATTTTTTTCAAAGCTTTGAGTGTTTGTAAAAGAGCTGATAACTGGATACCAGATGGTATAGCTAAGCCAATTTTATCTATTTTCTATTTATTTTTACCTCAAACATATAGCTAAAAAAAGGAAGCTGTATTATGTTTGTATGTTTAAAACCTTATAAATTAGCATGTAAATTGTTTTCAATGTACATAACTAAGTTTTGAGAAAAAAATTCATAACAGGATCTTAAAGAGATAGACAATCAAATTATCTTATTTTGAAGCTTTTACTAAAATATATAACCTACCAAATTTGTTCTAAACTTTTCCAAAAATATATCACCCAGCAAAATCCCAGGCAAGGCAGTGAAGGAGTAGAAAGAAATTTCTATTTTTCCTTTGGCAACTTTTCTTTTTCTTTACTTTCTCAATGTATCAAGTTAACAACATAACATAGGAACTGACAATTAAAAGTAGTTATCTATATTAACTCTTAAATCTCAAAATTAAGAACATAAACTCTGCATTGTTACTGTAACCCTTGACACAAATTAGACCTGAAATGGAATTTAGGTTCGTTCCCAAAGCACCACAAATATTTGTTAATAATTTTTCAGAACAGCAATTTCCTGATTGATGTGGCTGATGTACTATGCCATGGCAGATCATCTGTGAATATCTTTATCTTCCTCTCTAGTATCAAAGAACAACTGCCAAACACTTAAAACCTGACTGTCATAAATATGTATAGTGCTAACCTTTCAAAAATGTTATTTAACATACAAATTGGGGATCTGGCAAGATGAAACACCTGATCCAAATGGATATTAGAACACATACTAGAGATAATGTAACTGAGGGAGTTCATGAGACAAAGTTACAACCTTTGAAGTGAGTTTCCAGGGGGAAAAAAATCTCCACCAGAGTAGATCTATATGTCAAAATACTATGTCTACCAAACTTGTACTCTTAATTTTACAGTAAATGACAAGGTGAAACAAGAAAGCCCTTCTTGGGAAATTAATATTTTTGTAACAATTGTGTTTAACAACCTGTAGAGAGCTGCGTGCCGCACCCTAAGATGGCGCTGGCTTACACCCTCCACCCTCCCGATGGTGAGTGCTCTCTGTGGTAAACAACTCCATATTTGGCTTGGCTCTTGGATCTGGCTTGCTTCCGCATACCTGAACCTATCCGTGAGGCCTACGTGGCGAGCTAGGGTTGGCTACCCAAAGGCTATTTAGGCTGAGGGAGGGTTCTCCCCGGGGTCAGAAGTTTGTTCAAGGTTCCTGAATAAACTGCTGAAAGAAGAGCTCAGTGTTGCGTCTTCCTTGCTGGACAAGGTGGTCGCGACAAGAACCCATTTGTGAATTGATACATTAAAATCTCTGTTCCATTATCAAGTTTTAGATCTTTTTTTCTTAACAATAATTTCTTATCAAAATTTAAAAGGTGACTAATAATAAACTCTATATTCTGTATTTAAATGAGCAAGTAATAGAAGAGAAAATATTTCATTTTCATTATTTGAATCTGAAAGGATCTGTTTGTGTTTAAACTCATCCATTGAAAACCAAAGACTGCCTAAAAGAAAATGATGTTATTATATATCTTGTGAAGAAATATTTATAAAATTAAAATCAATTGGGTTTTTGCTTGTTTGCTTGTTTCTTAAGGTAAGGTCTCATTTAATCAGGCTGACCTTACATCTGCCTCATACATGAGATGACTCTGAATTTCTCTTCTAGCCTCCCAGTCCTGGGTGCTTGTTGGCACACAGGTAAACCACCTGTCTTGGGTATTGAAGCAAATGTTGAAAGCAAAAGAAGGAAATAATATTGAGATATTTGCTCAAAAACCATGTAACTTCAGTTGTATGAGTACCGCACACTTGAACACTCTCTCTCTTTGCTACACCCTCTTTATCCTTGCCTCAAAAGCATCTTAAAAAGGGTTTTCAGGGAATTTAAAATGTCTTTAGACCTAAGTAAGTAATTTGAATATTCCCAGCCATGAATCACATTCCCATTTCTTTGCTAATGACTGTTTAAGGGATGGCCAGGGAGAAGAGGGAGGGGAATTGCTTATAAAGCACTGCCAAATTCAAAAGGAATACTTTCTTGTCATTTATGTGATCTATGATATTTGAATAGCAGGTCACAGGCCATGAGATACAAAAGCTTCAAGACAAAAGTCAAACAGCTCAAATGACAACAGAATGAGTTGTAAAAATATGCGTACTTGTGGTATGCGGGGGTAAGGGGCTAAGAGAGAGATACATGTTTATGTGTGCATATACATCTCCATGTGGATGTACAGACCCTTGGGTACATGAGTATACATGTCAGCTTGTGGCCAGGGGTTGACACAGAGTATATCTTCTATTACTCTTTAATTTTTTGAGACAAGATATCTCACCGAACTTGTAGCTCAACAAGCTGTTAGAGGTTGGCCAGCAAATCACTAGGATCCTCCCGTCTCTCCCTAATAGACTTTATATTATAGACGTATAATGCCATGCTCAGTTTCTTACTTGGATGTTATGGGTCCAAAACCAAGTCCTCATGCTTGCATATCAAGTACCTTATCCACTGAACTCTTGCCAGCATCCAAATGTTTGAACTGTTGACAATGCTATGGAACAAACCTCCTAATTTTGTGAAAATAGTACCTGTTATTTATGACAATTTAGGATTTTGTAAGTTAGAACCAAAAGGATTCAAAACAATAGCAGTAAGACACCAAAGGGTTCCCATGGGAATCTCCAAACAATGTAGGCTATATAACTATAGGTTGCTATCCACAAACTGTCAGCAAGGCCCCATTGGTGAAGTGAATCCTTCCACTACTCACTGGGCATGGATAAATCAAGCTGGGCTCTACATAGAGCCTTTACCTCTACTTTCTAGCATCTTTGGTACAGGAAGGTACTTTTGCACACTACCAAAAGAGAAACATGAACACTAAGCCAGCCACAAAACCTTTGATCTACAATGGCGTCCTTCTGCAAGATATGCCAGGGCAATGGTGGTGCAAAACTAGTGGGAGTAGCCAAATAATATCTGATTTGACTTGAGGACCACTCCACAAGATGGAGCCCATATCTAACATTGCTTGGGTGACCAATAACCAGAGACTAAATAATTCCAGGACCTATGATGACATCAAATACTACTGGTCTTAAAAAAAAATAGTGGTAAGATGACTTCTAATAATATATTGCTATATTTATAGATCAATGCCTTGTTCACCCATCACCAGAGAAGCTTCCCTCAGCAGCAGATGGGAACAAATTCAGGGATACCGCTGGAACTTGCAGCCCTAAATGAGATGTTTCCATTAAATCTCTTCCCTCAGAGCTCTAGGAACCCCACAGAAGAGGAGGTAGAAAGAGTATAAGAGCCAGAGGAGAAGGAGGATACCGGGAAAACAAGGTCCTCAAAATCAATATGTGCAAAGCACATATGAACTCACAGAGACTGACGCAGCAGCCCAGGGCTGGCACGGGTCTGTGTTAGGTCTTCTGTGTATGTATTATGACCTTCAGTTGAGTATTTTTATAAGATTCCTGAATGTGAAAATCAGTAGGTTCTTTTCCTTCTGTTGGTTTGTCTTGTTCAACTTTTTTTTTTTGGTTTGGTTTTTCGAGACAGGGTTTCTCTGTGTAGCTTTGCACCTGTCCTGGAACTCACTTGGTAGCCCAGGCTGGCCTCGAACTCACAGAGATCCGCCTGCCTGTGCCTCCCAAGTGCTGGGATTAAAGGCGTGCGCCACCACCGTCCGGCTGTCTTGTTCAACTTTTGATGTGATAATTTTTTGTGGTTTTTTTTTAAATATTTTGCTATGTTGTTTTATTATTATCACTTAGAAGCCTGTTATTTTTAAAAAAAAAAAAAAAAAAACAACTTCATTTAATTTACTCTTTGTATCTTTCACATCATGTTTCCTGATCCCACCCATCTCCTTCCCCCATCAAATAAATCAAAGTAATATTTAAGAGAAAAGGAAAAAATAGGAAGAAGGAGGAAATATCATCATGGAAGCTTCAATGTAACACAATATGTCACACAGTGATCCCCTTTATCCATACATTTTTACACACAGGCATTTATCACAAAGAATCATTGGTCTGGTTTGAGGCCCTGGGTCTCTGCTGCACCATCTATGCTGGGCCTTCACTAGGACTCATTCTCAACATCCTATTGCTGCTTTGTATCATGGAGATCCTGCAGGACCAATCCCCACCTCCCATCCCCTACCCCCCTACATATGCTCCAGCAGATCACAGATGAGGTGGATGTGGAGGTGGGCCAACACATAAGCCTGGTTCTGGACCTAGAGAGTTTCAGGGTTGGTCAGCCCATCAGCTCTCCCCTATTTTCCTATCTTCACATTCAGGGTGAGCTCTTTAGCATTGTCCTGGCTAGTTCACCCCTTGCAGTGATAAACAAGGGTGGGGGTAGTTCTCCAGATTTCATGTCCTCAGGGTTGGTTCTTCCACACGCACACCTTCAGGGCCAGCTCTCCTGTGTTTCTCAGGCAAGGTATAGGGGCCACTCTCCCAAGTACTGCAGCTGATGAGGGGCAGGAACAGCTAGCTCTTCTGTTCTTATTACCTCAGGGCCAGCTCTTCCACCTACTTCAGGCATTGATGTGGGGTGGGGGAAGGGCATCTCTCTCTCTCACCTATGCTTCCACATGACAGATAGAATGAGGACAGCTCTCCCATGCTCACAGTATTTGGGCTGGCTCACCCACACCTCCACCATCAGGGTCAGCTCTACTATGTTGTCCAGGTGAGGTGCAGATCCTGCTTTCAGTAGTATTGCAATTGATGTGTGTGTGGGGGGGGCGCAGGAACAGCTCTCCAGCTCTTATGACCTCAGGGCCAACACTCCCACCTGCTTCAGCCATTGATGGGGGAGGGCTTCTCTCCTGCACCCATGCCACCAGAAGACAGATGAGTAATTATAGAATATTATTTTAAGGTGTGTTACATTTGTTTATGCTGTAGAACATTTGTTTTAAAGATGAAAAGATGTGTTGCCTTCTTTTATGTTGCATTTGTTTAACTCTGTGAAGCTGTGTTACTGTGTTTGTCTAAAACACTTGATGATCTAATAAAGAACTAAATGGCCAATAGGAGGAAGAGAAAGGATAGGTAGGACTGACAGGCAGAGAGAATAAATAAAAAGAGAAATCTGAGAGGAAAAAAGAAAAAAGAAAGAGCAAGAGAACAAAGAGATGAGGATGTCATGGGCCAGCCACCTAACTACACAGCCAGCTGTGGAGTAAGAATGAAAGTAAGATTTACACAAGTAAAAGAAAGGTAAAAGCTCAGAGGCAAAAGGTGATTAGGATAATAAAAGTTAAGGAAAGCTGGATAGCAACAAGCCAAGCTAAGGCTAAACATTTATAATTAAGAATAAGCCTGGACAGGCCTTTTCTTTTCTAATGAGAGACTTGGTTGCCCTCAGTCTTGGTCACAGAAGCCTGTTATGGCAGAGACTAGTAGTTAAGTGGTTAATGTTGAGACTCATAACTGTTCACAGTGGTGAGAATAAATAGGGAACTTGAGTGCTGAGCCATATATTGTAGATGTAATTCTGAATGGTTTTATTAAATATGAAACACAGAGCCAAATGCAGAGTTAAAAGCCCCAGAGGTCAGAAAGCAGTAGATAAGAGCTGAGACCAAGACTGCCTTCTTACCACCTGAGGCCCCTGCCATCCTTCCCCTGAGAAAGAGACCTACTTCCTGTGTGTCTGTCTTTTCATTGACTTTCTGTTCTGCCTTCTCATTCGTTGTAAATCCAACCACATGTCCTCCTCATCACTGCTTATCTATACAAACAGAGATCTACCTGTCACTTGATCAGGATTAAGGGTGTGTGCTACCACTGCCAGACTTCTGCTACATGGTTTGTGATTAGCTCTGACACCCAGGCACTTTTATTTATTAACATACAAATGAAATCATATTTCAGCACAAATAAAATATTACCATAATATATAGACATTTATAAGCTTCCTCCTCAGGGCTCAGCAAACATTATGGAAGAGGGGAAAACAAAGAATCTAATAGTTGAGGATAGAGAGGAGCATTGCATGAGTTGGGTGTTACACACAGGGAATCACAACAGCTGTGGTAACCTGTGAAAGACCTGTATGAGATTAAGATCATCAAAAATTACAGCACAAAGAAGGAAAGGGATAATATTACCCCATCCCTATCTGAAGACTTAGTGGGGCAACTGATGCCTTCAAGGAAGGGAGAGTCACTTTTCTTTGGGGGTTGACCACTTGTAGATTGTCCATGGCCCAGTGCTTGACTTCATACCTATTTTCATTTAAGCAACACTAATTGGACTTAGTGGGCTATAAAAATAATTTTAAAAAAAAGAACATGAAATTGGGAGGGAGATGTGTTACTGAAGCTGAGGAGACTTGGAGAAAGGGAGTGGTGGGTGGTTGTAACCACAACATATTATGTGTATGTTTGAAAATTTCAAAGGATAAAAGTACGATAAAGATAGGAATTTTTTATGGATTAAAAATAAAAATCATTGAGGCTGGAGAGGTGACTCAGAGGTTAAGACTACTGATTGCTCTTCCAGAGGACCTGGGTTCAATTACCAGGATCCACATGATAGCTCACATCTGTCTGTAACTCCAAGATCTGACACCCTACCAGACATACATGCAGGCAAAACACCAGTGCATATAAAATAAAAATAATTTAAAAATATAAAAAAAATTAAACTAAAATTTAGTAAAAAACATTTTTGGACTCTACTTTTTTAAATGAAACAAGGTTGATCTGTTACTATCAGATGAAAATAATGCAAAAGAAGGGTTGTGACATATAGGAGCTTGAGTTCAGAGGGCAGTGCTGGAGTTTCCCAGGCTCTTTATTGCTGAAAAAATGTACAGAGATGTGTAGCTAATTACAGACAAAGAGATAGTTTATTAAAGGTTTGAAAAAATTAAGCATGGAATTGCCCAGGGCTAGTCTATGGTTCTGTTATTGATCCTTTATATATTGTAAATTTTTCTGTGCAGGCTCTGTCTCCCACATGTCACCAGCTGCTGGGAAGGTTTCCTGCCTTCTATTACCACTGCTTTTTTCTTTCTGTTAGTCTCTGAAATCCCCTCCTCTACCCCAAGTTCCACTCTCTTAACACAATCTCCTGCTGTGCTTTCCAAAGTGATAGTCTGTTTTATAGATTCTTCCATGCTGTTGAAGGGCATAGACCCTGACTAAAAGTAACCAAGTGTCTCCCTTCTTATTTTGTAAATGGGCTGGAGGGAAGTCTCCATTTTAAGTTTAGACTTTCTTGGTCTTCCTCTTGTTGGAAGCCTGGGTGAGTCAAATTTTTCCTTGTAGAAGTTGTTGGATTTTAAAAAGGCAAATGTAAAGTTTAGAATATAAAGGCCCAAGCTACAAGCTGCAATCAAAAGTATAAATTTTTTATTTCTGGATCCAGGTGGTTTTATTTTCCAAAGCCAGCTCATGGATTCAAAGAGTGGACTTGGTTTTGATTGGGTAGATGTTAGAGTTCATATTTGAGTTACCTTAACCTTCTCCTTTAATTTTCTAAGATTTGTGTTTAACTTTTTGCGAACTATTAATCTAAAAGCAACATGTTTTGTTAAGCATTTCCCACTCACTCCTGCCTGGGCAACATCTTTGTATCAGAGAAACAAAGATTTTTTCTTGTACCTTGATAGCAACTTTAGTGGCCTTCCATTTGTGCTAAAGGCAGGGTTCAGTGACCCTTTTAATGTTGAAAGTATATATATTTTGGTGAAAAATTCTCTGGTGTACTTTAAAAGTAAGTGTGGGAAGGAGTATACCACAGTATATCAACCTTACCTCTGGAGCAGGACAGGAAATGTCAGTGTTACACACAAGAAGTATCTAGTGTCCTTTAAACAGTGTCCTGTAGGTGGCCCCAGACACAAATATATTTATAAGGAATATATATGGAAAATCTTTGGGGTGAAAGAAATGGGGTTCTATAGTCCCCAAGCCTGACAGAAGATGGATCGTTTCCAAGGAAATGATTGTGCTTCACACTAGAGAAAAAGAAGTGATATTGTAGGGAGCTTCATAGGAGACATTATGCAAAACCAGGGTGAGAAGACTGACTTGTGGAAAATGGCCTCGATAGTCTTTGTTGTGGTCATATACTATCAAAATGCCATCATTTTGGCTGAAGTGTACATTAAACTAGATTGTTTCTATTACGGTTGATTATAAGATTGACTTAAAGGACTTAAAGTTCTAATCATCCTTTCTCCACCCTATGTGTCTCTCTGTTTCAAAGATATGGTCCAAAAGAGTAGCTTTCCAATTTGGGTACTCAGGCTTTGGCCACTTTTGACTAAGCTCTTTATGGTTTCACTGTACAGTGGATAATAAAACCTACCTCAGGGAGGACCATTTCTTTATATGAACTAGGAGGCACGTAAGGGACATTGTTTCTCATGGGGTTATTTTAACTTATGATGAAGCCAAAAATCGCAGGACTTGGTGTTGTCTGCCTACAAACTTATTTAAAGTCAGAATCAATGGAAGTCTTATTCCCTTCAAAAGAGAGAAAATAAAAGCAGGAAAAAATATAATTAAGGTTTAGGACCACAATTCCTAGAAAGCCCACATGATGCTAGAAGGCAGTGACCCTTTCAAAACACCCAAGTCAGCTGTAGTATAGTGCCCTTTAGAGTGTTCATGAAGAAAAGTTTGAGAGCTTCCACCAGTCACAGATGTGAGTGTTTTCCTCTAGTAGGATACTTGGATTTGAGGTTGTAGGTTTTGTCCTGGAGATATGAATCCAGCTATAGACTCCCAGCACTTTGCCAGCCAAGAGGGTGCATAGGACTCCAGGTAAAGATTCTACCTTTGTCCAGGTCTGAGGAGGACATGGTTTCGAGAGTCTAGTATCTTCGTTGTCATATCATTTGGACTCTGTAGTATAACTTTCCTTCTATATTTCTGTGGAGTCTCCTGAATTTACTAGTTTAATATATATGGGGTCATCTGTTAGGACTCATAGTCTGAGGCCCTCTCCAGTTTGAGAAGGGTCTTGCATATAGCAACCCATTGGGTTTAGACTTGGTATTAGACTTTGGAGCTGTTCTAACTAGAATGATATTGACAGATGACAATTTAGCCATTTTTTCAGAGTTCTTTTGGCAAAATATTGCTATGATCTTAATAGTTTGGCCAGTCCTTTCAAAATCTTTCAGATGTCTGTGGTCTCAAAGCAGAATGCAGGTGATATTTCATTCCTAGAACTGTAGCCATACACTGACTTAACTGTGATGTCAAGAATGGTCCCCTGTAACTCTTTAAGGAGTTTATGAGGCAAAACCTTAGTATAATTTCCTTAAGGAGGGCTTTTGCCAATCCAGCGACCTCATTAGTATTAATGAGAAAAACTTTTATTCAGACAGCAGCCATGTGGTATCTAAAAACATCAAATATTTGAAGCTGGAAATGGAGACATACAAGTTAACTCTCTTTGTCAATCCTCACCTGAATAAATGCCTCTCCTCTGAACTGTTTCAAGGAGTGGAGTGGAGGAGGCTGGCCAGACTTGTTAGGTATGAGGGGTACAGGCCTGGCACATATTGTGCATTGTGATGGCTAATCTATGTTCTAGACAAGTCAAGTTACCATTGGGAGGAGGGAGCAATTTCTCCCCAAGTGAAATAAGTAATGAATTTTTTTTAACTATCTTCTACTGGAGGGACTGGAAAATGGTATTTTATTTCCTGCATAGATACATGACTCTCTTTATCTACCTTCTTGTTATAGATCATCCTTCTGGGGTATACAATTTAGCTTTAGAACATCTATCTTTACAAGCAACAATGTTAATTCCTTGGGTAGATGTTTCTTTCTTTGTCTTTCTGCCAACCTATTTTACTGAGAAAATTATGCATATCTCTGTGATGGCTTTTGCAGTGACTGACTGACTCTTGATTGGGTGTTGGATAGCTTCCAACAGATTTAGAATTACTTGTTTATGTTTTATAGGAAATTTACAAACTAAAGATAGACCTCCATCTTTCCAGATGGGTGCAAAAGTTGACAATTCTCAAAGGAATTATTTAAATTAGTATAGATAGGTCTTACCCAAGGAAAAACACAGCAACTGGGTGTTAAGTGCCAATTGTTAGTCCTAAAATATGCATGTAAGTAGAATTATACAGACAGAACAGGTTTTATATATATATATATATATATATATATATATATATATATATATATATATATACATGCAATAACAAGTAGTAAAAAACAGAGGTCTGTTATTGTTTGTTTTTGCTCTTTTGGTACCTTCCACTAAGCTCCCAAATAAATCACACACTGAGACTTATTCTTAATTATAAATGCCTGGCCTTAGTTTGGCTTGTTTCTTGCCAGCTTTTCTTAACTTTAAATTATCCTGTCTTTTGCCTCTGGGCTTTTACTTTTTTCTATTTTTGTATACCTTTCTTTTTTACTCCATTGCTTATTGAATATCTGGGTGACTGGCCTCTGATGTCCTCCTCCTTCTCTGGCTACTTCCTTTTCTTCTTATATTTCTACTTTTATATATTCTCTCTGCCTGTCAGCCCTGCTTATCCTTTCCCCTACCTTGTTATTGGCCATTCAGTTCTTTATTAGAACATCAGATATTTTAGATAGGCACAGTAACACAGCTTTACAGAGTTCAACAAATACAAGATAAAAGTAACACACCTTAAAATAATATTCTACAAGAGAGGTCACAAATCTTAAGGAAAGTGGGAGGTGTTGTGGAAGGTTTGGAAGGAAGAAAGGGGAAAGATAAGTCTACAGTATAATCTCAAAAAATAATTAGTGACAAACAAAAAGATATCAGTATAGATATTAATATTGTTGTCTTGCCCAGAATGAATTTGATTATTAGAGAATTTATTTCAGACATTTGTGTTAAGGTGGAAGTGGGTAACTGGAGGCTTGGTTACTGCTTTTAAGTTGATCATTGTGTACCCTGCCTTATATTTACATTGAATGAATAACTGATCCCATCTGTAAATCATATGTCCTCTTATTTGTTCAAGAGCTGGTCACTTAACTCAGCCTGACTGGCATAGGTTGAGGAGATATTCTCAGCATGCATATGTCTTAGTTACTTTTCTGTTGCTGTGAGGAGACACCATGGACAAGGCAACCTACAAAATAAAGCATTTGCTTTTGTGTTTGCTTCCATTTTCATAGGGTGAGTCCATGACCATCGAGGTAGAAGCACATAGGAAAGCAGGCATGATAGGTACTCAAGCAGTAGCTAAGAGCTTGGATCTTATCTGTAAGTTGGAGGGAGTAGGGGAGGAAAGGAACACACACACACACACACACAGAGAGAGAGAGAGAGAAAAAGAGAGAGAGAGAGAGAGAGAGAGAGAGAGAGAGAGAGAGAGAGAGAGAGAGAGAGATAGATATTGAGCCTGGCTTGAACTTTTGAGACCTAAATCCCATACCCAGTGACACACCTCCTCCAACAAGGTCACACCTAATTCCCCAAATAGTTCCACTAAACAAGGATGAAACATTCAGATATATGACCCCATAGGGCCAATCTCATTTAAACCACTACAAGTATAGCAGATCCGAAAAAGTTACCATTGACATAACTGAGGCAGAATTAGGCTGTTGTAAATTTTGATAGTTACCTCTAATTGCCTAGAAGGATTGTGTGATATTTTGTTGATGTACTTTCAGTTAGCTGTAGGTGTCAGTACAAAGTATTCATGTGGTGTGAGGCCCTTTAATGGTTTCCCCAAAGAAAGTTTACAGACTTCTTTAACAAGAGTGCTGAGACAGTGCTGTGAGAGAGGAAGGCTACTCTCATGCTATGACTTCTTCCATTTTTAAATAGGGTATAGGACTCAAACTGTGTCTAGGTTTTGAATCAATATCCAAAGGGCAAGGGCTTGCTTTTCTATCACACACAACAAGAAGTGTTTTGGAGACTAGGCATACATAGTGCTTGGCTTCTGTGAGTACTGGTTTTATTTGGTTGCAAAATTGCTCCAGATGAGCATCCTACCTGATTAGCTCAGAGTCTGGAACGTATTAACCTTACTGAGAGCTTTTGCTATAAACTTGAAATTGAGAATCCAGGTTCAAAAAAATCTCCCAAAGGATCAAAGCTGTCTCTTTGCAATAACAAGGTCATTTATGGCTTTAACTTGAGAAAAGGAAAGTTGTACCTCAGTAGTCCTAATATATCTCAAATATTTACTTCTGTCCAGTTATCTGGGCATTTTTATGGGACATCAAGTATCCTTGATAGGCTATTTTGGTTCGGATTTCCCCTGCTAGGGCTGCATATCAAAGTATCATCTACATACTATAGAATGTCTTCTTGTGATTAAATAGTTTCTAAGATCTTTTTTAAAAATGTCCTAGCAGAGAGGAAGGGACTCCTCCTTAATATTTGAAGTGGGACAGTCCAAGTGTATTGCTGACTAACTCCAGTTGTTTGCTTGCCCTGTTCAAAAGCAAACAAGTACTAGAAGGCAGGGAATAAAGGAATGCAAAACAGATATCTTTTATTTATCATACTGTATGTCATTTCATAGACTTGAGGACCTGAAAATGCAATGTCTCCCTCCTTAATATATGCTATTTTTGATTGGGATAACATCTTGGAGTTTAAATGGATTTTGATTGTACAGACAGTTGATACTCAACTTTGGATCTTTGCATCCCAAATAGTTGAGTGTGCTTTTGTTAGGATCTCATGGAGCACTACAGATGCTAAATATCTGACATCTAAGGACATTACAGAACTGTAGGATTATTATTATTCTGCCTAACAGACTTCTTCCCAATAGGGTAGAATGTCACTGAGAAGCAACCAGAAATGCATGATTAAAAACCTGACCTTCAATTTAACAGATTACTGGGGGGAGCAAAGTATTGTCTGTAGGGGGTTCCTTCTACCTCCACTACATCTATGTAGCCATAAAATCCTAGGTGAGGGTCCTGTGACCATCCCCTCTTCCTCCTGCTATGTTCTGTTAGCTCATTATCATTATCATTACCACAGGCCTAGATATATATCACTGTGTGGTTCTGCTCAATTAGTTGCCATGACTACCAGGCCATGGTAATCTCTAGCCCAAAATGGTGATCTTGTTATGCCTGGAAGAAACAAAAAGCCTCATTACAGGATACTTAATCTCTAATCTCCCTTTTTAAATATCCATTTTACTATTTTGATTGCCAAAGCAATTTCTCATGATCTTTTTGTTAAAATTTTCTTTTATGAGAGACAAAGTTTAGTTTTTTCACTTTATGTAAAACACATTCAAATTCACACTTAATAGAAGGTAGCTATGGAAACATTAGCACTGGATCTGTTTTTGTTGTAAACTACAAAGTGATAGACTAGTGTAGACTGCTTCTCTGCATTCTAGTGGGTAGAGATCTGGTGCTTTTTATTGCAAAAGTGTGTAATTCCTACTACAGGAAAATACTTGAAGAGACAGGAGGTTGTAATACCTTTATCTGCATGTATCTTCTTGTTAGCTGTGATGAAATATTAGAAGAACAAGCCCGATGTAATTATTTAAATGTATGATCATAAATCATCCTGAACAGAACAGCACCGAGCAGGCCTAGCATGAATGGAGAGATTATTTGTATTTAGGAGTGATTCATTCTAACAAGAAAGTAAATTGGAAGTTATTCCAGCAAACTATAGGGTCAGCTGCTCAGCTCTGGATTCAGTGTTTTCTCTTGAGGATGCTACAGACATGACACTTTAATGTGAAGTTTCATGAGAACAACTTAAACACACATATGATTGTAGATTTATTTTAATAATTTGACATATCACAATTAAGTTACTACAATTAATTTAAGATCTTTACTGTAAAAGTTAACTTATTTTTATCCTTAATTAGAATGATAATTGAATTAATAGTTACACAATTTCCATGAGTAATGAAATTCCAAAAAAAATCATTTTTAGTTTATAATAATATAAAATTCTTTATCTAGTAATTTTGTATGTATATAAAAACAGGCATTAGAACAAAATTATAAGGCTATTAATTTTCATGTTTTCTTGGAGATGTTCAAAAGGAAAAGAGATAATTCAATGTGTGAATAAAACAAAAGTTTTATTTAGAGACAAGCCTTATCTGAAAGTTCCATTTTATTTTAGAGGTTGAGCGTTTAAATGACAGCAGTTTATCATATAATCATACTTTCTTTCACAACATGGCCAAAGTGAATAAGAGTTCTTTAATTCAAATTTAAATTACTCACATTAATACATAACAGACAGCACATAGGAAATATATCTACATACATTTATGCATATGTGGTTTACAGAATAAACACAAGTTAGAGATGGCAGCAGATTTCCTAAGTGGGCTGAGAGATAGTCTGCATTGATGAGATAACGAAGCAGAGAAGCTGGAGGGAGCTGCTGGGTGAAGATATGAGAGTGAAGCTGTTCCAACTCTGAGGTGAAAGACTGAGCCAGAGTCCAAGCTCTGGAAATACCAGATTTAGGTCTGGGTCCAGTCTGGTGAACAGGTGGACAGGCAGGCAGTCAAGCAGGCTACGTCAAAAGCGGGGGAGCTAGCTGAGCTGAAAACTCCAGTCCTTTCTAATCAGTTCCCAAAACACATAGATGGTTTCAGATGAAGGGTCAGGAAGGCCCTACTTGATTGCACTGTTAGATGTTCATCACTTTATTGAATCCAGGCGAGGGAGTGGCACTCTTTCCTTATCATGGAATGTCTGATAAGTTTCCTGAGATGATTTTCATACTCCCATGGATTTCTCTAGTCTCAGTTCATCCATATAAACATATTGGGTGGCTTTTTTCCTATCCCCCTCAATAAGTCACTCATCAATATGTTCTGGTTGGACATTACCTGAGAGAAAGTGCAGTTTCTGGATCCACCCAGGGGATTCACTCATTCATTTCCTTCTAAACGGATAAAGATAAGATACTACTTGTAAATGAATTCTCTTAGTGCAAAGGATAGCTTGAAAAAAGTCAGTGTTTTATACAACATAGGATAACGGTGTAGGGAATACCCTGATCTCAATAATCCTCAACTCTGATACCTATATTTTTGTATTTTTAAATCAAATGTATTTAAAATGTAGTTTCTAGAAGGAAGCTTCTGTCCCAAACACCAGCATATTCTCCTTTTAATCTAGCTGCACTGTTTTGTTTTAAATTCTGGAATGGTGGGAAAAATAATTGTCTTTCTTAAGCATGATGACATTACAAAAGTCAACGACTTGATTCTTTTTTTCTAAATTATAATTTTTCTTTATTAAGAATTTTTTATTCATTTTACATATCAACCACAGATCTCCATCTCTTCCCTCCTCCCACTCCCCCGCCCCTGCCATTTCCACCACCCCCCAACCTACCCACTATTTCATCCTCTGAAAAGGTAAGGACTCCCATGGGGAGTCAGCAAAGCCTGGTACATTCAGTTGAGGCAGGTCCAAGCCCCTCCTTCTGCATCAAGGCTGTGCAAGGTGTCTCACCATAGGTAATGTGCTTCAAAAAGCCAGTTCATGCACCAGGGATAGATCCTGATTCCACTGCCAGAGGCCCCCATTAAGCTGACTAAGCTACAAAACTGTCTCACTTACCCAGGAACCAAGCTCATGAACTTTAGACCAACAGCCATGGGACTGGACTTGATTCTTTAAAATGAATTATAATGCAAGAAATTTAATCACAGGAAAGATTATACATGGTACGTATTTACTATTCTTAAACTGGACAAGTTCAAGAATCACTTTAAAACATGATTGTTATAATTTCACAACACATACACACACACACACACATGTAAAGAGGAGGACATAGGTTAAAACTATTATTTTCTATTGGCAGTTGAATATTTTATCTTTAAGTCTTTTACATCACTGTTAAACACAAATCTCCTGTTTTTATTCTATCTCTAGAATGGGAGTTGATTTCTCTCCTCCTGCAGCAATAGCACAGCCACTATCCAGAAGAACACAGTATCCATGCTGAGCTACTCTAACCTGCTCTCTGAGCAGATGGAGGAAATAGTATTAAAGAATGGAAGCACATACAGAGGCGGCCACACCTGGAACCTACAGTTCCCTGGACCATCTTTCAGTGTTCATGTTTGCAAGTCTATGTGAATATCTAAGACAATGGTAGAGTGAGAGCTGTACTTCAGGACAGGTGAGGACAAAAGAGTAGCAATGTTTTATTGTAACTCAAATTACTTCTGCAGTGCTATTTGGACAGTCAGAACAAATTTGCCTAATTTTGAATTATTTTTTTTAACCTAATAAGCTTTGTGTCGACTACCTTAACCTGCCTTCTTGAGTGCTAATTTAATAATTAATTATACAGACAGAAAATTACATGTAAGACATGAATGAAATGAAAAGCAAACAGCAAAGGACAAAAAGCTAAAGCACACAAATGAAAGCCCAGCATTTAGTTAGAGGGTATGCTTTCAGCATGTTGTTAGCAAGGACGAACTTAGCTACTAAATTGTTGTAAATACCAAGTATATCTCTCATGTTATTTTTTTTAACTTTTTCTTTGTTTTCTTCTTTTTTATATCATATTTTCTTCTCAAATATTTGTCTCAACTAAAAACCAATTTTGGAAAATCTAAAAGTTTGCCTCTGGGCTGCATGGAGCAATACAGAAGAATTTTCAGAAGTTGATGAGAAGTAAGAATAGGAAGAAAAGGAAAAGAAGAGGATCCAATGCCCTTACCTGGGGATTTCAAGCAAAATGAAATAACTTTATGAAGGAAAAGCTCAAGAAGCATTTATGAAAGTTGTAGAATGTTGCTTTTCGAGGAAAACTGATTTAAAGATAGATTATGCTCCTTTCTTTTAAATGGAATCTGTTATTCACCACTTTCCCAACTTTCAAAGGACTACAGGCTTCTGTTGAACAGTTCCTAAAGTGCATTCTGCCAAGGAGCACAGACTGGCATTGCACAGCCTGGCATCTCATGTGTACAACATACCTTTGAAAGGGCATCAGAAAGAAACAGAATTTTGATTTCTGGTTTAAAGAGAGCAGAGATGGGAAGAAGTAGAGAATCTGTATGCCAATGAACTGTTAAACACAGTTTTTAAATACATATGCATTGTTACTTCCACCTCCACCTAGTGGGTGCCTGGGTAGTAGAGGATTGCTCCTAACCACACCCAGCTTTTTGGAATAAACCACAGGGATGATGACTTTTCTTTGAAGTTACTTTCCTTAGAAGCAAACAACGTTTTTTACACCATGCAATATTTACATTTTTCTAAGTTAAAGCACACTAGAGCTTTAAAATATTTCTACTAATGAAGCTTTCCTCTGGTGGATATACTCCTCTGATAATTTGTCTTCATGTGAGAGAGTCTCTCCTCTGTGTGTGTCTCTGTCTCTCTGTTTCTGTCGCCCCCCCCCACCCGTGTGTGTTCATTGACTCACTTACGTGATATTTACCTAATGTGTTAGGGTTTTTATTGCTATGAAGAGACACCATGACTGAGGTAACACTTAAAGAAAACATTTTAATTGGGGTGGCTCACTTACAGTTTCACAGGTTCAGTCCATTATCATCATGGGGGGAGCATGATGTTGTGCAGGCAAATGTGGTTCTGGAGCTGAGAGTGCTACATCTTGCAGGCAACAGAAAGTCAACTAACAGTCACACTGAGGGAATCTTAATCAAAAGACCTCAAAGCCTACCCCAAGAGTGACATACTTCCTTCAACAAGGCCACACCTCCCAATAGTGCCACTTCCTTTGGGGGCCATTTTCTTTCAAACCACCACACTTCACTCCCTGGCCCCAAAAGCCCTATCATAATGCAAAAATGCCTTCAGTCCAACTTCAAAAGTTCCCATAGTCTATAACAGTCTCAAACTTATTTCAAAGTCCAGCATCTCTTCTGAGACACATGGCTATCTCTTAACTGTAACCATATGTAAAAATCAAAATCAAAAGCAGATCACATACATCCAAACATTTAATGGCACAGAATACATATTACCATTCCAAAACAGAGGGAATGGAGCAGAGTAAGGAAATCCCAAACCAAGGCCAGACTAAAACTCAGCAAGGCAATCATCCTAACTCTACATCTCTATATCTGATGTCAAAACACTCTCCACATTTCCAACTCCATTCAGCTTTATTGACTACAATATACTTCTTTCTTTTGGGCTGGTTCCACTTGCTCCTGTTAGGAGCTCTCCTTGGCAGGTATTCAATGACTCTGGCCTCTCTAACATCTTGGATTCTCCAGGGCAATCCAGACTTCACCTTCATAGCTTCAAGCAATGGCCTCTCCTCTAGGACACATTCTCTATTCACAGACACCCCTGACACATACCTGGCTTCAGTGGCTTTATTCTATAATTCCTTTCTTCTATCCTTAACTCTAAAACCAGAACCATGTGGCTGAAGCTGCCAAGTTCTGCTGCTAGCTATGGCTTGCTTGTTCAATTATATCTGTCCTGATACTTGCTCTGTGACCAGGCTGGCTGCAAACTCAGAGATCCTCCAGCCTCTGCCTTCCCAGTGCAGGGATTAAAGGTGTCCCCCCCACACACCTTGCTCTAAACTTTTCTTTAGTTTCTTTCCACAAGTAGGAAAATTAGCTGGGTGGGATCTTGCCCTGAGATCACCACTCCCTTCATTCCGTTTCTTAATCTATTTATCTCTTGAACACAGGATTTAGTTCCATTCCACTTCATGGTGCTTTTTTCCCCTTAAATTAATTTTTTAAATTTGCTCTGCTTATCTAGCTCCTTTTCATTATAAATCTTCATTAAAGTTACCACTAGTACTCACACAACAGAGTCTATACTAGGCTATTTTGAGATTTCTTCAGCCAATGGGATTAGTCCAAAACTCTCCACTTTGGACTCAAACAACACTTTGGACAAGGGCAGAAGGCCACCACTTCCTTCACTAAAATATTACAAGAATGATCTCTATACAGCATACTAAATTTATCCTCTGAAGCCTCTTGAACCAGGCCCCCAGACAGTTAAGTAACTCTTAGCACCTCTTCTGTCTTCTATGCTCCTACCAGTATGACCCATTCCACTGCTTCTATAACCCAAAGCAACAAAGTCCAAATTCCTCCAAGAAAAACAAACAAACAAATAAAAAACCAACCCCTCATGGCCAGGCCTATCACAGCAATTTCCCAGTCCCTGGTACCAACTTACCAACTTCTTTCTTAGGGTTTTTATTGCTGTGAAGAGACACCATGATCATGGCAACTCTTACAAAGGAAACATCTAATGGGGGTGGCTCACAGTTTCAGAGATTTAGTTCATTATCAACCTGTCGAGTAGCATGGTGGTGTTCAGGCAAACATGGTGCTGGAGAAGAGAGTGCTATATCTTGCAGGCAAGAGGAAGTCCTTGACAGTCATATTGAGAGAATCTTGAGCAAAAGAGAACTCCAAACCCACCCCCACAGAGACACACTTCATCCAACAAGGCTACACCTCCTAATAATACTGCTCTCTTTAGGGGCCGTTTTATTTCAAACCACCACACTTTATATATCTCTTTTTTTTTTTTTACTATTGGGACATTTTCTAAAGGTCTGAAATTTGGTGTCATTCCTCTTTTTTATTAATAAATATTCATTAAGTTTTTCCTGTATGACAAGTGTTGTACATGTTTCTCAAAAATAGAGAGAAGAGAGAGGAAGTCTCTACATTCAGCATAACTTATATTCTGAAACATAAGGTTTATTCCAAGGAGAAAGTTTGTTGATGTAGAAAAAAATGAATAAAAATAACATTAAATAATTTCAGCTAGTCAAATGTTATTATTGTGAAAACAACTTAAAACAAATTACTCTCTCTCTCTCTCTCTCTCTCTCTCTCTCTCTCTCTCTCTCTCCTGGTATCTTTGTTATCATTATATTTTTATTATTTGAAACAATTTTTAAATTTAAATATATTTTGATTATATCCTTCCCTTACCCCCAACTCCTTCTAGTTTCTCTCCCAAGCTCTAGCTACCTAACTTTAAGTTTTTCTCAACAAACAAATAGAAACCAAATATAACAACAGAATCTCCCCTGAAAAAAAAGAAAATTAAATAAAATAACAACCCCCCCCCCAAAAAAAGAAAAATAAAACTACCAAACACTAAAAACTGTGGAGTTCATTGTATGGTTAATACTCCTGAGCATGAAGCTTGCCCTGGAGTAGTTGATATACCCAGTTTTATTACATTGAAGAAACTGAGAATGTAATGATGGATGAAAGTTCAGTTATTAATTGTTACCCTAATGGTTAGGTTTTCATCCATCTATCCATCCATGAATCCATCTACCCATCCATTCATCAATTTATTTATTTATTCATTCCTTTTTAAAAGATAACAAAATAAAACATAGTAAGATAAGACAAAAAATTATTACATTAAAGCTTTTGACAAGACAAACCAATAGAAGGAAAAAAAGTCCAAAGGAATACACAAGAATCAGGGACATACTGGTTTGCACACTTAGAGGTCCCATAAAAACACTAACCTGTAAGGCATAATATATATGCAGAGGGCCTGGTTTAGACTTTTTCAGTCCTTGTGCATGCTGCACAGTCTCTGAGAGTTCATGTGAATGACTTTTGCTCATGTTTATTTAGAGGGCCTTGTTTTTTTGGTGCCTCCAACCAATTTGGCTTTTACACTCTTTCTACCTTCTCTTCCATGGGGTTCCCTGAGCCCTGAGGGATGGGATTGTATGGAGATGTTGCATTTAAACCTGAAAGTTTCAATATCTCTCTCTCTCTCCATGTAATGTCTTTCTGTGGGTCTCTGTAATTTTTTTCCCATCTGATGCAGAAGGAAGCTTCTTTGATTATTGCTGAGCAAGGCACTGATCTGTGAGTATAGCAAAATACCACCAGGAGTTAACTTATAACTACATTTTTTTTAGAATAGTATTATTTGGTTTACCATTAGGGCCCTGGGACATCTAGTCTCAGGTTCTTGGCCACCCAAGCAGTGTTGGGTATGGGTTTTATTTCACTGAGGTGACCTTATGTATCAGTTATTGGTTGGTTAGTTTCACAAGCCTTGTGCCACCACTGCCCTAGCATATCTTGCAGGTCATACATCATTACATGTAAAGGTTTGGTGGCTGGCTTGGTGTTTATATTTTCCATTTGATAGCAAAGCAAGTCCTTTTCCATACCAGAAACAATAGAATTTAGGGGTGAAGGCTCTATGGGGGCACCAGCGTGACATCTTCATTTTGAATGAGTTGTGTAGGTATTATCTTCAGGGGCCTTGGTGTCAGTTTGTGGAGAGTAACATATTCTTGGCAATAGACTGGGTTGTTTGGGATTCCTTTGCAACTGCTTGGGTCAACAACTCAATTAGGTGTAACCCAATCTCAGTACTGGAAACTTCATTTGGTGACAAGAAGTAGCTAGTTGAGACTTCTAATCCCACATTATTTGGCTACTTCTTTTACAGCGCCTTCATATATATATATATATATATATATATATATATATATATATATATGGAAGTTTCTATTGCATTAGAATTCCACTCCTTAAACACCCCATAATTTAAGCCATCTCCTCTCCCCCATAGTCACTCCAATAACCCTCACTTATCTCTCCCTTCCCACTTGATCCTCCCATTCCAACTCTTCTCATCCTCCTATAACTATCTATTATTTTTCTCTCCCTTAAACAGATCTCTGTTTCCTCTAGTCCAGTTGTTCTCAACCTGTGGGTCAAGATCCTTTAGGGTTCAAATGACCTTTCACAGGGATTGTCTAAGACCATCTGCACATCAGCTATTTGGATTATGATTCATAGGAGTAGCAAAATTACAGTTATGAAGTAGCAATGAAAATAACTTCATGGTTGGGGCTCACTACAACATGAGAAATTATATTAATGGGTCTCAGAATTAGGAAAGTTGAGAACCACAATTTTAGTCCCTTACTCTGTACCTACCTTCTATGGTTCTATGGATTATAGCTTACTTAGCTTTGACTTAAGAGCTAATATCCACATAATACATGCCATATTTGTCTCTCTGGATCTGGTATGCCTCATTCATATTAATTTTGTTTGTTTGTTTCTAGTCCCATTCATTCACAGCAAAATTCATATTTTTTTAATTTCTGAGTAATATTTCATTGTGTAAGTGTACTTCATTTTCTTTATTCATTCTTCTGTTGAGGGACTTCTTGGTTGTTTTGAATTTCTGGCTATTTTGAATAGAGTAACAACAAACATGGTTGAACAAGTGTCTCTGTGATAGGATGAAGCAGAGTGGTACAGCAGCATCTTTAGGTAGATTGATTCCCATCAATCTGTGGAACTGCCACACTGATTTCCATAGTGGCTGTATGGTTTGCACTCTCACCAACAATGGAGGAGTGTTCCTTTTCCTATATATCCTCACAAGCATGGGATGTTAATTTGTTGACCTTAGCTGTTCTGACAGGTGTAAGATGAAATCTCAAATAGTTTTGATTTGAATTTCCCTGAAGGCTAAGGATATTGAAATTTTCTTTAAGTATTTCTCAGATATTTAGGTTTTCTCTATTGAGAATTATCTCTTTAACTCTGTGCCCCATTCTAATTGGATGGTTTGTTTTCTTGATATCTAGTTTATTTATTTCTTTATATGTTTTGCATATTAGCCATCTGTTAGATGTGTTGTTGGTAAAAATTATATATATATTTTTTCTTATTCTATAGTCAGCCATTTTGTCCAAACATGGTGTTTTTGCCTTGCAGGAGCTTCTCAATTTCATGAGGTCTCATTTATTAACTGTTTGTCTTAGGTGTGCTATTGGTGCTTTGTTTAGGAAGATATTTTTGTGCCATTGAGTTTAAGGCTATTCCTCACTTACTCTTCTATTACAATTAATGTGTTTGGTTTTATGTTGATGTCTTTGATGCATTTGAAGTTGAGTGTTGTTCAGGGTGGTCAGTATGAATCTATCTGAATTTTTCTACATGCAGCCATCTGATTTGACCAGAACCATTTGTTGATGATTCTGTCTCTTTTCCAGTGTATATTTCTAGCATATTTTTAGGTATCCATAGTTGTGTAGATTTATGTCTAGATCTTCAATTCATTTCATTCATCAATGTTTTTGTGCCAATATTATGCTATTTTTATTGCTATGGCTTTGTAGTACAACTTGAAACATGAAATTGGAGATTGTGATACCTATAGTACTTATTTTAATATTTAGGATTGTTTTAGGTATTATGGGTTTTGTGTGTGTGTGTGAATGTGTGTGTGTGTGTGTGTGTGTGTGTGTGTGTGTGTGTGTGTGTTTTCTTATGAAGCTGAAAATTGTGTTTTCAAGATATGTGGATAGTTGTGTTAGAATTTTGATAGGGATTGAGTCTGGTTAGATAGTATTAAATCTGTAGATTGCTTTCAGTAGAATGGCTATCTTTACTATTTCATCTTCTGGATCCATGAGAGTGGGAGATAATGTCCCTCTTCTGATATCTTTACTTGAAGTCTTTATCATACATATCTTTTACTTGTTTATTTAGAGTTACTCCAAAACATTTTATACTATTTGAGGTTATTGTGAAGGGTGTTTTTTCCCTGAGTTCTTTGTCAGCTCTTCTGTCATTTGTATATAGGAGTGCTACTAAATTTTATGAGTTAATTTTTATTCAGCTACTCTGATGAAAATGTTTATCAACTGTAGGAGTGTCCTGGTAGTACTTTCCAGGTCACTTGAATATAATATCATATCATCTGCAGATAAAGATTCTTTAACTTCTTCATTTATTGCACTGGTTTTTTATACTGTCTTATTGCTCTAGCTAAGACTTCAAGAACTATAGTGAATAAGTATGGAAAGAGTGGGCACTTGTCTTCTTCCTTATTTTAATGGAATTACTTTGAGCTTCTCTCTGTTTAAGTTTATGTTGGCTATGTGCTTGCTGAAAACTGCCTTTATTATGTTGTGGTATGTCCATTGTTTCCATATCCCTAATCTCTCTAGGATATGGATTGTGAAGGGGCATTGTGTTTTTGCCAAATGTCTTTTCTGCATCTAAGGAGATGATCATGTGGGGTTTTTGTTGCTGTTGTTTGGTTGGTTTTGGTGGGTTACATTTGTAGAGTTGTTATGCTTTTTTGTTTATGTGGTGGATTACTTTTATTGATTTAAGTATATTGAACCATCTCTGAATTAGCTCTGGGATGAAGCCTACTTGATTATGGTGGACAATCTTTTTTATGTGTTCTTTGATTCAATTTGCAAATATTTTATTTTGTATTTTTGCATTTAAGGTCCTAAAAGAAATTTGTCTGTAATTCTTTTTCTTTGTTGGGTCTTTATGTGCCTACATTAAAAAAAGTGAGATCTCTTAATAGCAAATCAACAGAATACCTTAAAGCTCTAGAACAACAAGAAGAAATCACACTAAAAGAGCAGATGGTAAGAAATAATAAAAATCAGGGCTGATATCAATGAATTAGGAAAAACAATACAAAGAATAAATGAAACAAAGAGGATTTTTTTGGGGGGAGGGACAAATAAGATTGACAAACCCTTATCCAAATTAATTTAAAGGCAAAAAGAAGATGAAAATTAACAAAACTAAAAGTGAAAAGGGGGACATAGCAACAGACAATGAGGAAATTCAGAAAATCCTAAGGATTTACTTTAAAAAACTGTATTCTATCAAATTGGAAAATCTAAAAGAAATGAATAATTTTCTTGAAATATAACACCTACCAAAGTTAAATAAAGATCAGATAAGCGTGATAGTTACCAAAACCTCAATGGGGGTTGGAACTCCCAGACCAAAGCTGGAATGGCTACCCACTACAACAGACACTTGAAACAACTCCAGGTTCTTATACAACCTGTAGTCTTAATAAATGAGATATTAAGTTCTTGAACTTAAGTCATTAACATATCAGATGACCCATAGTAAATTCAATGGCAGCTTTCTACAATTGTGTGAGCAATCTATTTGTTTGACCACTTCCATAGATGTGGGATTAGATTTTCTCCAGTAAGATCTTTTATCATCTCAATTTAGACTAATAGTAGTTTGCCAAAATAACCTCTCTCCACACCTCATCTACATTTAAAGAAAACGAACATTTCAAATGGATGAATATTTCTGAAAATCAGGCTTAAAGGGACTTCAGATATATCCTCCTCTCCACAAGAGATTTGTTTGAAAACCTTTAAGTTTGTTATTCCATTAAAGATAATTTAGAGGCACCAAAATGCATCATACTTACATCAAGAAATGAAAATGAAGCACTTCTTGGAACTCTTTGTTCAGGAGTGAGCTCCATTTCTTTTCCTACATTTTTCAGCTATCTGTAATCTAAGGTTACTATACTGCTTGTAGTCTGTCAGATACATCTGATTTCTATCTAATATCTGACTACCCTTATGTATGACCCTAGGAAAAGCCTTTACTCTGTATTGAACAGGACAGAAAACATAGCATGGGAAAGAGATGAAGAATACATAAGTATTTATCAGAGTTCTACAGTGTAAGAAATCATTTTATTGACCCCAATATACCAAGAAGCACCCAGAAAAGCAAATATCACTGCAAACAGATGCTATTAAGCTATCTCCATATGTTGTTTCCAATATTTATGGCAGATATTTTTGTCCATCATTTTGGCTGCCTCCAGCAGATGATTGCCACAACATATACACACATAGTGCAATGGAAAAGTACATAATTTAAGATTAAAGTTGTGCATTTGCTTAGGTTGTAAAAGCAGATTAAATTGGAAATGAAAAAGCATCATTTTGTTCTCTTTAAAAGGGTTAAACTTAAACAGGTTGAGAAGACGATATGCTAGCATGTTAAGCCTTAAGTGACCTCATGGTGTATTATTCACTTAGTTGTGACATAATTCAAAAGTTCAGTCTCTTTGAATGCAGGAGATGTTTTCATAAAATTATAACACCACAGACCCTTAAGAGATTAATTGATCCATCATTGTCACTGTTTTGCTTCTAAGCACAATTATCAACTCAGTGTAGTGTGAGCTAGCTGTGGTTGTAAACACGTGTAAGCCTAACACTTGAGATGTGGAATAAAAAGTTCAAGTCAGGCTTCTGCAGCACTGACTGAACGTTCAAGGGTAATAGAGCCAAACAAGACTCCTTTACTTGTGTGTGTGTGTGTGTGTGTGTGTGTGTGTGTGAGAGAGAGAGAGAGAGAGAGAGAGAGAGAGAGAGAGAGAGAGAGAGAGAGAAAGAGAGAAAGAGAGAGAGAGAAGGAGAGAGAGAGAGTGAGAGAGAAGGAGAGAGAGATAGAGATAGAGAGAGAAAGAGAGAAAGAGAGAGAGAGAAGGAGAGAGAGAGTGAGAGAGAAGGAGAGAGATAGAGAGAGAGATAGAGATAGAGATAGAGATAGAGATAGAGATAGATAGATAGATAGATAGAGAGAGAGAGAGAGAGAGAGAGAGAGAGAGAGAGAGAGAGAGAGAGAGAGAGAGAGATTGCTAGGTTTGTGCTGAGGCCAGAAGAAGACATTAGATCCCCCAGGGCTTGAGTTACAGGCAGTTGTAAGCTGCCTGACTTGGGTGCTCTCAATTGAACTTGTTTCCTCCTCCAGAAGAACAGCAACCACTCTTAACAGCTAGCTGACCAGCTCTCCACTTCCCCAAAATGAGACCACTAAAACAAAACTCAAACACTAAACTGGCATGTGTTGAATGGTCAAAGGCCAAATAGGAAATAAGTATAAGAAGCAGCGGGAGGAAAACTTCTCAATCTAGTTGTGCAGATAAGGTTGAAAGTCCAGGTCATCCTGCACAGGCAGGCATGAAGGATAACTACTTTGCAGAGCAGGGTAGCATAAAAAAGCAAGACTAGCATAGAGTTGGGTCTTTCTATGGGAAAAGCATTTTAGGTAGCAGAAAAGCCTTCAGAAAGATATTGATAAGACAATCTATAGTCATTGGATGTTTCACATTCTGCAAGAGAATGGGTAAAGTCTGGTAGAAACTGCCCTAGCTAAAGAGCCTGCGACTATTTTCAATGAGCAGGAAGTACAAACAGTAAAGGTAAGGGGTAATTCGTGATTTGTAGTCACCCAACATACTCAAGCTAGTTTGCCAGTCATTTCAGTACCCCATATTGAACCAAGGCTATACCTCCTCTTACTCTATGGAAAAATCAGAAAAATCTCTTGAGGAAGGTTATTTTAAAGGACATCACTCTTTTAAAAACACAATTCCATTTTGTATAATGGTGCTATACTGAGTCTGAGTTAATCTTTGTATGTTGCACAAAGTGTGAATGTATACCAGTGGCAATGGACAGTGGTAAGACTTCCACAGGCAACAAGATGTGTAAAAAAGTCCTAGGAACTGCACAACTAGCCAGTAAGAATGCAAGGATGTCATCAGTGCAGATTAAACACATTGGGAGAAAATGTCATCTGTATTATAAATCAATAGTAACTAACTAAGATTTCAGTGAAAGACTAAAAACATGAAAACAGATACATACATCATGATTTTGCATTTGAAAATAAGAGTTTAAAAACTGATAATATGTACAAAGCTAGAATAGTCCTTTGATCCTCCCACAAGTGAAGGGATGACAGAGTAAAAGGAATATCAACAATTGAAAAGTAGAAAATAATGAAAGAGAACATTGAAATGTTAATAATTGATATTTAGAAATTCAGAAAGTCATCATGAAATGATGTGGAAAAGGGAGTGAGGAAGGAGGGAGAAAAGAAAGAAGAAAAGAAAAAAGGAAGAATGGAAGAAAGATTAAAAACAGTAGTAAATAAAAAAGAAACCTCTACTAATAAACTCACAAGGTTATTGCCATCAACTCACCATTACCTTAATGAAAATTCTATATTAAAATGGATTCAGTGAAAAAAATATTTTTATAAAGGACTCAAAAAGCTAGATCACAAGAAAATAAATAATACAATTTATTATGGGATTTAGATTTGAAAAGAGAATTTTAAAAGAGGAAACTCAAATGTCTAAGAAACACTTAAAAAAGATTCAACATCCTTCTCTATCAGGGAAATGCAAATCAAAACTACTTTGAGATTTCTTTTTTTGTTGTTTGATTTTTTGTTTGTTTGTTTGTTTTCAAGATAGGGTTTCTCTGTGTAGTTTTCATGCCTGTCCTGGGTCTCACTCTGTAGCCCAGGCTGGCCTCAAACTCACAGAGATCTGCCTGGCTCTGCCTCTTGAGTGCTGGAATTAAAGGCATGCACCATCACTGCCATCTTAAACCACAGGAATGATCAAAGTCAATATAACAAATGACAGCTTGTGCTGCTGAAGATATGGAGTAAGAAGAACACTCACCCATTGTGAGTGGAATTACAAACTGGTATAGCTACTATACAAATCAATGTGGTGGCTCTTCAGGAAGATGGGAATTGATATACCTCAAGATCCAGCTGTTTTTCTTGGATACATACCTAAAAGATACTTCATTCTGCCACAGACGCATTTGCTCAATCATGTCATTGCTGCTCTATTCATAATAGCCATGAACTGGAAACAACCTAAGATGCTCCTCAACAAAATAATGGATAATGAAAATGTGGTATATTTACACAATGGAGTATTGCTCAGAAGTTTAAAAAAAATCACTTCATGACATTTTTAGCAAATGGATGGAACTAGAAAAAAAAATCATCCTGAGTGAGGTACCCCAGACCCAGAAAGATGAAAATGGTATTTGTTTTTATGATGATATTAGCTATTAAGTCAATGATAAACAGGTACAATGCATTCAACAACAGAGGTTAGGTATAATGTAAGGAGCATAGAGGGTAAAGATTAGTAAAGGGAAGTAGAATAGAGAGTTATGGATGGATGAGGAAGAAAAAGAAAAGGTTTTTGGGCTACATGCTACTGGATGGAAGCATAGACCCACTGCTTCCCAGAGTCGGTGGTGAAGATGTTTCCTCCAGAGCTGGTGATAAAGGTAGTTTTGCCAGGTTGGAAAGCTGAGGTGGGTGGAATCAGAAGCCAAAGCTGCCACTTCAGTACTAGCCATACTGCAATTTAAAGCAATAGATTCACAATAAGGCAGATTCAGATAGAATAAGACTTTAAATGGTTTACAGTGTGTGTAAAAATGTGCATAGGCTTGGATGAGAGAAGAAAATGAATATAGACAGTTACATAAATAGTTTTAAAAAATAAAGCCTTTAACGGGACAATAAAAGTAATATAAAAATAAGCCAGGTATAGATGGAAATCACACAGAGTCTGGATTATATTGTCTTTGGGATTTTTAACTCCAGAGAGACATTTGATTGTAAAGGCTACTCAGTTAAACCAATATGTATATTTTAAAGGTATCTTGACTTCAAAGTTTGGAACTAAGGATATGTTGCCTTGGAAAAGAGGCTCTGCCTTTGTTTCCACAATTAGCAAGAGGCTATGGATTTGTTCCAGGTTAAGACACATAAGGTTTGATCAGCCAAAACCCTCTGAGAAGTCTCCAGATGATCCAACATCCAGAACAGTTTCAAGGCAACTGGCTCACAGAATACATCATCACAAACTACTAAGGTCAGGATATGACCACAGTTCTTAATTTTCTCAGGATCCCCATAAGATTGCCAGTGCCCTCAACTGGTAGGAAGTAGTAGGATAAGCTATGCCCAAATTCCCAAAATATTGTTTATGAATGTTTATTTTTATTTAAAGCAAGTTGGTTATAAATGCAACCTCTTTCTAAAAGAAGAAAGGGGGATATGATATATATATATATAGGATATAGATATAATAGGATAGAAGAGTAGAATATTGAATCTACTTTAAAAGAACAACTTGTTTGAAATGTTTTGTATTGCTATAGATTTTAGTTTATTACAAATTCAAAGTTAATTTTGTTATATTGTGTGTATATTCCTACTCTTGTTTAAGGTATTGTATTTGTACAGCTCATTTGAAATTGTAATGGATAATTAATAAATACAGATTTATTTGTCATCTATGACAATCACACTTATATTCATGTTAGTTAAGTTTTCAGATATGCATAGATATATGTCAATTTTTAGGTAATCTTCAAATACTTCAAAGACCCAGAGAATATGGCACTTAAAATGTTTTAAAAATTTCTACTTTCTAGATATTGAGACATGTCTGTTCCTGGCAGCACCAATTTACTTCAAATATAAAGATGGGGATCGAAGATACTCTGCATGGAATTTATCTTCTTCTTGGACAAAATAGCCTTTAGGTCAAGAAACTGCTCTTGCCTAGACTGCTGATAATATGTTATATAAACTGGACATGCAGGATCCATAGGAAGGTGACCACTGAACTTTGCAAGGCAAAATGGTTCTTCAGGTTCCTGTTTCACCAAGGAGACTGCCAAATATTCTACAGAACAAAGAGGAAAGCGACTGAGAGTCTCTAGGCCTATAGACTAAAGAAAGATGCCCCAACAATGCAGAGGAACTTTGGATTACTGTCCAGGCAACCAGATGTCTCTGTCATTCTAGATTTTTGGAAGTTGCTTACAAGGCACTTCTTGTTTACTTAGGTAATATTATATCCTTCTGGAGTCTTTGAGGTAGATGAAGACTAGATAGTTATAATTTTCCTTGGTTATGATAAAAGATAAATTAGATATGGGACTTTAGACTCATAAATATAGGATAAATAGAGTATTTAATTTTGTCAAATACAAAGAGACTAGATATTATGACTATAATTCTTGCTTGACAACTATAGCTAGAGTTTTCCTGCTTTGCCCACAATCATGACAAATCTTTGTCACCCGCCAGTCCCACAGCCGCTCAGACCCAACCAAGTAAACACAGAGACTTATATTGCTTACAAACTGTATGGCCATGGCAGGCTTCTTGCTAACTGTTCTTATATCTTAAATTAATCCATTTCCATAAATCTATACCTTTCCATGTGGCTTGCGGCTTACCAGAGTCTTCACATGAGGCTTGTCATGGTGGCGGCTGGCAGTGTCTCTCTGCCTCAGCCTTCTGCTTCCCAGAATTCTCCTCTCTCCTTGTCCCACCTACTTCCTGCCTGGCCACTGGCCAATCAGTGTTTTATTTATTGACCTATCAGAGCAATTTGACATACAGACCATCCCACAGCAGACAACTGTTTTGTTATAAGTAATTTTACTATGTTAAAGTTAAAACCTTCCTTTTTTCTTAGACAGAAAAGGGGAAGTGCTGTGGGATATCATTCTGTATGCTGTGAATATATGTTGTTGTTATTGGTTGATAAATAAAATGCTGATTGGCCACTATCCAGGCAGGATGTAAAGGTGGAGTAAAAGATGAGGAGAATTCTGGGAAGAGTAAGGACTGAGTCATTTAAAATGAGTTAATTTAGCACATTTATCTGATAAAAAGAGAAATTTGTGAATGCTCTATCAGTAACAATTAAAAGATAAATTAATTAAATAAGTAAGCATGTGTGGGAGGGTATAATCATATTTGTTGTAGAAGATTAAACTGGTTAATGTGTCAATTATCTTCATATAATTTCTATATTAAATTAGTTGAACTGGATATTTTTATAGAAATTTGAACAAAATTGATTATTTAATTTTACATGGAAGAAAAAATAGCCACAAAGAATAGAAATGAGAGGATTTTTAGCAATGTTAGATATACTGTTAAAAGATAAAATAGTATGTTATTGGTACCATAGTAACAAATCAGTTATTGTAATAGAATAAAGATCTTAAACTGACCATCTTATGTGAAGATCATTTGAATAAGAATATATGAGACATCAAAGTGCTGAAACAAAAGATTGCATCTTACCATGTAGGTCAATTGAACATTTTGAAGATAGAACACCATGTTAAAATCCATGGCAAGGGAACTGTGAACTGTAAAACAATATATATCATCAGAAGTCCTGTCCAATAAAGATATAATGTGAAGTATGTATGAAATTGATTTTGTTACATATTTTATTTATTGACACATATTCATGTTATTATTTTAGTACATAGTCAATATGGAAAAATGCTGTCTGTTAAATATTTGCTTTCCAATATGTTCATTGATGTATATTCTATAGTTTACACTCACAGCACCTCCCAGCCTTTACCAGTCATATTTCAAGAACTTAGTAGCTCTGAGCTCATCTGCTGGGCAATGTTTACTAAGATTTGAAAGGTACGGTATTTCTGTGATTCAGAAGAAGCAAATATGTTTTCAATGAAACCGAGTATTGACATTAAACAAAGACATTGCCTTCAGTTTAAGATCTTCTATTCATTAAACAAATAGTTATGAAAAGTAAGCCCCAGAGTGGCAGTCATGTATACTTTATTAAGCTTAACACAATATAGGCTGTATCTTATTTATCTATACAAATGTCATAATGTCTCAGTCTCTCTCACTGTTGCCCTGCAGGCTGGATCAAGCTCTTAGAGATGAAAGCCTATCCTGGATAAAGTAGGATGTTCAACAACAGCTTGGTCTGTCCACTTGTTGCTAATGGCAATCTTCCATTTGGGACAAACAGAAATATTCTCATACATTTCTGCATATGTCTTTGAGTAAAATCATTCATATTTGAGAGATACTGATATATGAAACATGTAGTAAAGTAAAAAAAGCTATCAAACAAAAAAAGAGGGGGGTCTCAATGAAACACATAGGGAAATATTTAAATAGATTTTTTTAAAGAGAGATTTTCAAATAGTCAAAGCTATGAAATACATTAAAATATTCCTGATTGAACCCATATCTAACAACACTGCTTGTGTAACCAAGAACCTGAGACTATATACCTCAGGGGCCTAGGGTAAATCCAAATACTAATACTCTAAATTAGATAGATAGATAGATAGACAGATAGATGATAGAGAGAGAGAGATAGGTAAAAATAGCAATAAAATTATTCCAATGATATCCTGCTATACTTAAAGAACAGTGCCTCGCTTAGCCATCATAAGAGAAGCTTTCTTTTATAGCAGTTGAGAACAAATGAAGAGACCCACAGCCAGACATTATGCAGAGAATTAGAGATCTTGGATTTAGCCCTAAATCGGATGTTTCTATCAAATCCTTCCTTTCAGGGCTCAGGTAACCCCATTGAAGAGGAAGCAGTAATAATACAAAGACCAGAGGAGATTCGGGAAACTAAGAAATCAAGGCCCTCTAACTTGATATATTAAGGCAAAGAGACTGAGATTGCATGCACAGGGCCTACATGGGTCTGCACCGGATAGGGTCCTGGAGCTGAAGAAGTGGACACAAGGCCCAAACTCTGACCCAGAAATTAAAATTGCATCTAATTATTTTTATTTTTATTTTATTTTAAGTGTATGTTATTTTCTTCTCTCCTTTTATGTTACAAGTCCTTTGCATATATATTTATGGCACCCAATTTAGTGATTTATGGTCTTCTTGAGTGTGCAAATGAGTGGGTCTCTGTTTCTTGTATGTGCAAGTGAGTGGGTCTCTGTATCTTGTTCCATCTCTCGGGCTTTGTTCCTTTTGTTTAGTTTGTCCAACTCTGATGTGACAGTTTTTTGCTTGATCTTATTATATATTATCTTATTATTATTCCTTGGAAGCCTGTTTGTTTTCTGAGAGAAAAAAATGAAGTGGATCCAGATGGGATGGGAGGAGGGGAGGGCCTGGGAGGAGTAAAGAGTGGGGAAATCATAATCAGGATACATATGTGAGAAAATAAAACTACTTTCAATTAAAGGAAAAAAATTATTTTAATAAAACTTTATTGGCCTCATAATTCATTCAGAGAAATAAAAACTAAATCCACAATACAAGTACTGCCAAAAGAATGTCTCATTTGTACAATAGATATTGGGGCCGGAGGAGGTTCTAAGAACAGCTGGAATCTTGTAAACTGGTCAGGGGATCATTTATTTGCCCAACTGATTTGGGAAGCTTACAGCATTTACTGAAGCTGAGTACACCATGCTTTATTACACAGCAGTGCATTTTCAGTACATACTCTTATAAATACAGCACAAACATGCTCCAAGAGACAAACAGAGCATAATTTATAGCATAATTACTTATAATAGTCAACAGTTCAAAACAACACAATTGTAAACAAATAATTGATGATTATTCTTAAAGTAGAATATTTTATATTACAACAAGAATGAACTGATTTTTGTAATAACATTCATTAGTCTCACAATTAGAATATCTAACAAATAGGTCATACAATGTACCAACATATATGTACATATATATATTATGTATATATACATATATATGTATGTGTGTGCATTTATGTATATATTATTATATGGATATGAAATATTCATACAGGCTCATAAGTTTGAGCACTTGGACCTCACTTAGTTGTGCTGTTTTGGGGATGATGTCAAACCTTTATAAGAGGAAGTGGCCTTGGAATTTGCAGCCTCCCCCCAATTCCCATTCTGCAATTCTGAGGGCTCTGGATTTTCTGAGAGCAGTATAGGACAAGGAGAATGGGAGCTTGGAAGCCAAGGCTACCTGTCGGCTGACTTGTACTCTGGACTTTAGTGTTCTCATTTCTGAAAGAATAGCTCAAGTCATTTTTATGTTCAGTTGTCTTGTATAAGGAAAATGTGTCCCTAATTATGAGAATTCAAATATATAGCATCTTATTGATAAAATAACATTGAAAAACTGAAAATCTTGGTGTCTTTAATAGGCTAATATGAACTCTTTGAATGAAGGAGTTATCTCTAATAGGCATACCTAGAATTATTAATAAATGGAAAATTGACTTTTATGAAAGTTATTGTTATATTTTAAGACAGCTCATATTTAGAAACCTAGAGTTTTAGAAAGAAGCTTAATTGGAATGTGAAAAATAATCTATGTTTCCTGAATGTGTGGAAGATGTACAACAAGTGTTGACTAAGCGAGTGAATGAATGATACGTGGTGTGGTCAAAGTCTTTGAAACTTGGGTCACATTTACCGTCTTTTACAGACATCAGTCCCATATTCTGGAAGAACAGCTTTTCCTCTGTGTTTTGCTATGTAGGTGATACCATGCTGTCATTCATGGAGGAGAAAGCACTAGTGTGAACACAAATGGATCACAGGTTTCTGCAACCCTAACAGAGTCCTTCAAAGAAAAGGTGGTAAGCATGCAAAGAAAATGATTAGAGAAGTGCACTTCTAAACCAGGATTGAAAAAAAATTCTCTTAATCTTAGCACCTCTTCCCTTCAGTGATTTTATATATATATATATATTATATATCAATCTCTCTCTCTCTCTCTCTATATATATATATATATATATATATATATATATATCTTAGTGGTTTCTTTAAACTTCAATGTCACCCTCTTAAGGTAACATAACCGATAGGATACAATATTTTACTGTATATTAGCACTTCCTTACTTAATCACCAACAGTGAAAGGAAAAAACCACAAACATGGACATGAGTGTAAGAAGGGCTGTTTTGTCTTATGTGCTTTCAGTACATCATTCATTTGCCTCTAGCTAGTTCTTCAGTAAACACTCTTGTTAATCTTGTTAATCTTTGCTGGTTATTACCCTTTTTTGTCACTTAGACTCAATCTATAGCTATCTGAGAAGATGGAATATCAACTGAGAAAATGCCTTCATCAGATTGGGGTGTAAGCTTGTCTGTAGGGGCATTTTCTTGATTAATGTTTGATGTGGGAGGGCCCAGCCCAATACTGGGCAGATGGCCCTGAGTTGTATATAAAAGTCACTTAAATAAGCCATGGGAAGCAAGCCAGCTTCCCTCCATGTTCTCTGCTTCAGTTCTTGCCTTGGCTTCTGTCTAAAATGGACTGTGATGGGAATGTTTAAACCAAATAAACCCTCTTTTTCTTTACTATATTAGTCAGGGTTCATTAAAGGAAGCTAATATAGCAAATATATATAATGAATATATATGAATTTTTATAGTAGCCTACAGGCTGCAGTCTGGCTAGTCCCACAATGCTGTCTTCTCATAGAAAGATGAAGAATCTGGTTCATCCTTAAAGATTGGATGTCTCAACTGGTCTTCAGTCTATGTCAAGATCCTGAAGAACTGAGTTCTAACATCAATGAGAGAATACCTCAGCTGCCAGAGCAGATGAACTTGCCATCAAGAGTGAGTGCAGGCATGCAAAAAGCAAAAACTTGCTTCTTCCATTTTCTTTTAATGTGGGTTGCCACCAGAAAGCACAGCCAAGATTCAGGGTGGATCTTCTCACCTCAAATAACCTAAGCATGAAAATCCTTCTGAGGTATGCCAAGAAGTTTGGATCCTGGTTTATTCTATGGAAAGTAAAGTTGACCACTCATACTAGCCATCACACTTCCCAAGTTCCTATTGGTCATTGTAATTATCACAATAGTAGAAAGCAAATCAGGACACCTTAGAAGCCTCTTACTTTTTATCTAAGTAAAGTCTTCATGCCTTAGAATTACATGTATGAATCTTTACAAGAAAGTTCATAGTGTATCTGAGAACACACACAGGCACCTGTGCATATTCCACAAACTGAATGGGAATGTCAGAGAGTAATTAGTGGATATTCTTTCTATCTTTCAATCATGTGGGTCCTGAGTATGAATCTCAGCTCCTCAGCCTTGGAGACAGGCCCCTCTAACACTTAGCCATCTTGCCAGCTCAGGCTAATTAATAACATCATGTTAGGAGCTAATACTTCATATGTTATTTTAAAAGATTACCACTTATTTAATTAAAGTGGCCTTAAATCAATAATAATATATACTTGATCCAAATAACATACTTAAAAAATACATAGCATTCATTGTTTGGATCTGTTCAACGGAGAAAGCACTAACATTTAGTCAAATTATTAACCCATTGGGGTGAGATGGTGAAACTTATCATCTAGCTTGTAAAAGAAAGTTGTGTGGGGAATCTTGAACTTTTGTCAGTGTATAGTGACAAAGATTACAAAAAATAAGAGGGAGGCAAATTACAGGAGATGAAGAAAGCCCTTCAGTTACATCCTAGAAGCTAGAGGACTGCTGCTCTCACTTTCCTGGTTATGGTTATACATAGTTGATGAGGATCTTTTTGATTAATCTAATTTTTAAAAAATTTTCTTTGAGCTTACAATGTAATTATAGTATTTCTCCTTTCCCTTTCCTTCTCCCAAACTCTCCCATGTGCCCTCTTGTCCTCTTTAAAGTTAATGCTATTTTTCTTTAATTATTGTTACACACACATTAAATACATAAATACCACCTTCTCATTCTGTATAATAATGATCATTGTGTGTATATATTTTCAGGTCTCACTATATGGTACTGGGTAACCAAGTAGTGTGCTCTTCCCTGGGAAAGATTATTTCTCTCACCTCAGAATTCCATAATTAGCCTGTAGTTCTTCCTCTAGGATCAAAGCCTCTTGAGCTTTCCTCTTTTAATGTTAGCATGTCTATTGTTGCGCTTTTTGTTTGCAACATATTAAGTCAACCATGTTGGTGAGATTCCATATATGTGACATTTCTAGGAGATACAGTCTCACAACAAATTCACTAATCCTCTGGTTCATACCATCTTTCCAACCCTTCTTGCACAATGATCACTGAGCCTTACATGCAGAATTTGCATGGTGGATGTAGCCATTGGGAGTTAACTCTAAACTCTACATTTTGTTCAGTTATAACAGTCTCCATCTGTTTCAAAGAGATTTTACTTAATGAGATGTAAGAACTACACTTATATGTGGGTATAAAGACAAATGTTTAGAATGTAATTAGAGATTATACTAATTTAGCCAAGTAGTGGTTGTAGATTCTTCTCAAGACCCATAACTTCACTAGCCCTGGCTAGGTTTCCAGTCCCATGCATGACTTCCCTATTGTCAGGGAGTCTAAATCTAATTAGAGAGACTTTGGTTTCCTTCAAAGTATTCATGTCACTATTGGACTGTTAGTGTTATATTTCCACACGCGGGTATTGTAGCTGGGGAGAACTTTAATTACTTTCACTCCAACAGTTTGGAAACTTGCAAGGTACTGTTTAATTCCATGAAAGTCAATCCTCAGGGAGAGGACATTTAGGTCATTTCTAGTTCAGGTTCCTCTGGGCTCTGTGTCTGAAGAACCTGTTGCCAGTAAGAGACTTATCTTCAACTTCTGCAGGGAAACCAAGGGCAATAGCAACAGTCTATAATGCTTTGGGAGTCTCTTGAACAATCCTTATCAATAACTCAAAAGAAATATTCTCATGCCTGGGGTTGGGAGATTTTGTTAGATGGTCTTTGACTTTTCAAAGAAGCATTGTCAGCACATATGGGGAATTTTCGTTTAAACTATATATGGCTATTTACACAATGACTAGTATTCATTACAGGTGTCTTTAGGTAGATAATGAATAGTATGATTCCTATGACTTTTTCAGATACCTTTATTGTTATTTTATCCTCCTCTTTCTGTATTTATCTCCCTCCCTCTTCCCTTATTAGACCTTCCCAGCCTGTTTTCCCATTTTTCCAATCAGATCGTTTGTGCCCTGATATTCGCCCTTTCTATTGCCCATCTGAAACTGTTCATTCTTATCTTTTCTGGTTGATACAATTATTCCAGGATATGTTATCACATCTGAAGATCTAGAGTGTGGAATTCCAGATTAAAGGTAACCATGTCCTTATGGGTCTGGGTACCTTATTAATATCATTGTTACTAGTTCCATCCATTCACCTGACATTTTCATTTTTCTTTATAGCTGAATAGTGTTCCAAAGTATATATGTACCACATTTTAATTACAAATCTTTCAACTGAAGCAAATTTAAGTTTTTTAGATTTTCTAGCTATTGTGAAGAGAACAGACGTGAACAAGGCTGAGCAACTATATGGAGTGAGATGTCAAGTCTTTTTGGCATATTACAATGAGTGGTATAGCTGAGCCTACAAGATAGATTTATTTTTAGCTTTTTAAGGGTTCTCCATACTGATTTCCATAATGGCTGGAACAGTTTAAATTCTTCCAGCAATGAAGTAGATGTCTCTTTTTCCACATTCCCTCCAGCATCTGTTGTATGTTGTTTTGTTGATCTTTGCAATTATGGCATGGGTAAGACAAAATCTAAGTTGTTCTATTTGTATTTTCTAGTCCTAATTTCTAAGGATGATGAACATTTTTGAGATATTTATTAGCCAATTTTTCTACTTTTAAGAATTCTCTGTTCAGATCTCAATCCCATTATTTGAGAGGATCTTTTTCTCTTTTTTTTTCTGACTTTTTGCTGTTTGAGTTCTTTATCTATTTTCTATTAATCCTCTCAGGGGTACAAATTTCTCTCCCATTCTGTGAGATTCATCTTCACATTGATTATTCCCTTAATTGTGCAGAAGCTTGTCAGTTGTATGAAGTTCTACTTGTCAATAGCTGTCCTTAATTCTTGGGCAAGTGGGGTCTTACTTAAGAGTTCCTTTCCTACCTCTTTATCATGTATAGGAATGCTTCTGTTTTCTTCTGGCAGTTTCAGTGTTCCAGGTTTCACATTTAGGTTTTTAATGCATTTGAAGTTGATTTTTGTGCAAGGTAATAGACCCAATAATAACATGGGTCTCATTTCATTCTTCTGCATGTGGACATAAGTTTTCCTACCACAAGTGGTTGAAGATGCTTTCTTTTCTCCAGTTTATTATTTTTTGGAATCTTTATCAAATATTAAATTACTGAATTTACTTGTACTCATGTTGGGGTCTTCAATTTTGTTTTGTTGGTTTATAGGTTTATTTTTGTTCCCGTACCATATTATTTTTAATCACTATGGCACTGTTGTATATCTTGAGATCTGGAATAGTTATCCCTCTGGCATCACTCTTTTGCTCAAGATGGCTTTGGCTACTTGGTGTCTTTTGTGATTCTGCATAAATTTTAGGATAATTTTTATATGCCTCTGAGAAATGAGATAGGGATTTGTATTATAATTGCATTGTACTTATAAATGGCTTTTGGTAAGATGATAATTCTATTGTCCTACCCTCATCTACATATTTTGCTTTTTTCCAAGATGTTTTATTTTTCTTTAAGGCTACTGTAAATAGGAGTGTGTCCACAATCTGTTTCTCTGTATGTTTGTTTTTGGTATAGAGAAGGTATTTATTTGTGAAAGTTTGTGCTGTATCCTACCAAGTTACTGAATTTGTTCATCATTTTTAGTAGTTTCTGGTAAAATTCTATTTATCTCTTATGTGTAATATCATGTCATCTACAGATAGAGATCGTTTGTCTTATTATTATGCTATTTTTCATTTTAATTTCCTTTTCTTGTCTCCTGATTCAAGTAGTGCTTTACAAACAATATTAAAAAGGAATGGGGATAGTGAACATTCCCATCTTGCCCCTGACTTCAGTGGAATTACTTTTATCTTTTCTCCATTTAAAATGTTGACTGTGCATTTCTAATATAGGGCTTTTATTATGTTATGATATGCACCTCTCTTCCTACATTCTCTAGGACTTTCATCATGAAGACATTTTGGATTTTGTCAAAGGCTTTTTCTGCAACTATTGATATAAATATATGATTTTTGCCTTTAAATCCATTTATGTAATTTTTTACATTGATTTAATCTATAAGATTCCTCTTCTGGCCCAGATACCACATCCAGTAGTTTAAATACAAAAAAATAAGTTTCATTACAACACTTGCTCAATCAAGCTCTCTCAAACAAAAGCAACACGCAGAATTAAAATTTAATTGCATAATTGTTCTGAAATGGAAGTATAAATATGACATGGGAACCAAGGGGATAAAAATTAAGTAGTGGAGATGTACGAGTTTTAACAACTAAAGAACATTAAAAATGTCTGTATGGTAAATATATCACCATGTATAGAAGACAAAAGATGATATTATAGATGATGAGAATGTGTTATTCACTTGGGGTATTATTGGAAATGTCAAAGAGCTACATGTAGTTGATGATTGGCCAACACCTTTATGATAAAGGTAGTACAGCTTTAGCCTGGAAGTGTTGCTTACTGTAAAGACACACATATGTAATGCTAAGGCAGGAAGACTGTGACATAGATTAAAGGAAAGATTAAGAGATTTTTTTTTTGGACGAGTTGCTGAATCATACATACAGTTTGGAAAACAACTGGAGGCAAAATAGGAGATGTGTTGAAAGCAAGATGGCATTGTTATCTTAAGAGATGCCTCCTTCATTTCTGGTAGGACTGAAAATTTGTACAACTACTATGAAAATCAATATGTCAGTTCCTCAAAAAGTTGGAAATCTTTTTATCTTGAGTCCAACTGTATCGCTCTTGGGATATACCCAAAGATGCTCTATCCTACCACAAGAAAAGTTACTCAACCATGTTCATTGCAGCTTTATTTATTGTAGCCCCAAACTGGAAATAGCCTAGATGTATCTCAACAGAAAAATGGATAAAGGAAATGTGGTAAGTTTACACAACGCAGTATTACACTGCTGTTAAAAGAATGACATCTTGAAATTTGCAGTCAAATGGATGTAATTAAAACAAAACAATCCTCAGTAAGGTAATCCAGAACAAGAAAGACAAATATGATACATATTATCCCATAAGTAGATATTATAGGTTAGCCATTAAATAAATGATGACCGAGCTGTAATCTGTAGACCCAGAAAGGTTAGGTAAAGAGTTCCCTGGCTATAGGAAATAGAATAGACTTTATAGGCAGACTGGGGGCAGGTGAGGAGTAGGGATCAAGGGATGGAATGGAGGAAGAGAAGGCATTGGGGGTTATGGAAACCTAGTGCAGTGGAAATTTCTTGGAGTCTCTAAAGATGATCCTAATGAGGACTCCTAGTAAAGGGGGATATGGAGTCTCCACTGGGCATCTCTTGTAGCCAGGCAAGGCTTCCAGTGGTGGGACTGGGTTGCATTCAATTGTGTTGCTGGCCAAGGGGGTCTCATGGAAACCCCCCAAACAACCTCAGCTTTTGCTAAGACAAAAGTTGCTCTCTGCAAACTGACAGCAGGGAAGGGTCCATCTCCAAGGACAACACCTACACAACTCATTGAATACTGAAGAAGCCAAGCTGGGGCTTAGATGGAGCCTTTGCCCCTATATTCTAGTCTCTTTCATGAGGGGATGTACTTGGTAGGGTGCCAAGAGAGAAATGGGGACACCAAACCAGTCACACATCCTTTGACCTACAATCTGTCCTGCCTGCAAAATATTCTGACTTGACTCATGACCTACTCCACGAGAAGGAACCCATACCTAACACTGCTAGGCTAGCCAAGAACTGGAAACTAGATTGCCCAGGAACCTCATGGGAACAGATGCAGAGACCCACAGCCAGACGTGACACACAGAAAAAATCTAAATAAGAGATTTTCATCAAATCCCTGCCCTCAAGCTCAGGAAATCCTGTGGAAGAGAAGGCAGGAAGATTGTAAGAGTCAGAGGGGTGTGGAGGACAGCAGGAGAGCAGGGCCTTTTGAAGCCAGAAAGCAAGGCACATATGAGCTTGCAGAGATTGAAGCAGCAAGCACAGAGCTCACCTGAGTCTGAACCAAGTCCTCTGCATATACACTATAGCTTAGTGTTTTTACGGGACTCCTGACTGAAAATGAGTGGGTGTCTGACTCTCGTACCTGCTCTATGGTATGAAGACATAATACCTAAATACTTTTTTTAAATTCTTGGAATTAAAAGGATTCTTATTCTCAATATCATCCAGAGCTCCAAGGCCTACTAATAATGGTACACACCAAAAAACAAAGAAACAAACAAACAAACAAACAAAAAAAACCACTATAACCCAGAGGGGTGCACATTGTGGTGAGTAAGATAATTTATTCTGGTTAGATATATACTTAACTTCTGTTTATGTGTGTTTAACTGTTCTTGTGTATGTTCTTATACATAAAATGGGACAGACAGTTGTCCCTTCTCTATATGGCAGTTTTGTGAACTTCAAATATCACTAAAGGTGAAGTACTTAGATAATTACCTAGTACTTGCCATGGGACCTTATCTACTTTCTGTAGCTATTAATAACTATCTCCCTTGAAGCTGACCTCTCAGGTAACTTATTCACAGTTTTAGATATTTCCATTTATTGTGTTGGCCTTGTTGATTCTGATCCTCTGGTGATGGAAAACATCATTATAGTAAGAAGATGTGAAAAAGGTGGCAATTCCCCTCATAGAGACATGAAACAGAAAAAGAGAGAGAGAAGGGACCAGAGAACAGGTGTAACCTTCAAAGGCATGGTAACATTGACCTAATTCCCCAATCAGGTTCCACATATTAAAATTTCTAAAATCATCCAGAATAGATTTACCTATAGCAGTGATTTAGTAATTTAGCCATATTTTTCCAGGTAAAACTGATTTCCTTCCTCAGAAAATTGTGTCCTTTACCCTAGGGAACACTTGGTAATACCAAGAGGCTTTGGACTCTCTTTTTACCCAAGTGCAAGAATGAAGGTTTGCAGGATGTGACTGTCTTCTGGTGGATAGAGGCCAATGTTGCTTCTGAACCACCCGAGCAATACACGGAGCAGTCTTCACAACAAGAAATTATCTGTCTTTAAATTTTGTAAATCCCAATTGTGGAATTCTGAACTAGGAAGATATCTCTTTCTACCTGAGTGACTCTAGCAAAATTTTAATTAGCTTGAAAATAATAAGCAGATTCCTTTAATAAAGTTAAATCCAGATATAGTGTTGGACAAAACCGTAGAAGATTCCATGAGATAGTGGCCAGTCATGGTCCTCTGCGGTAAGGAACTACATATTTTTATATGGGTGTTAGAAGCTCACAGTCTCCAGGGAATCTGAGGATCTGAACTTAGTTGCATAAAAGCCACGAATAATGCAGCAGGTTAGAATATGCCTAGGAAAATAATGTTCAGCCACATGGAAAACTGTTACTTTGTTTTCCCTACTGTCTCTGACATAAGACCAACACTAGGTGCTTCCTTAAAGGTCCCTCAAGAGAACCACCTTCCTTGTTGAAGTTGATTCCTCCTGGGGCCACCACTTGTATATATATATTCACTTCTACCTCAGGTTTCAGCAGAGAGCACATGATATATAGAACAGGAAACAATAAACGAGCCTTAGAAATTAGATTTTAAGTGAATCCAGTGAAAGTACTCTTGATAAACCTGACTAAATGGTAGAAACTTGTCTAATTTTCAGTATATTTTCAGAGGCTATGTAGTACTGGCAGCACATGACGGGACAATAAGCTATCTCATCAGTTAAAGGAATTTGTTGCCAACCTGATAGCCTCAACCTGATTCCTGGGAGTCACATATTAGAGAGACCCTACTCCTTCAAGTTGTCTTCTAACCACTGAGTGTATGCCAGTTTCAACCTTTGACACTAGCACACAGATTCCAAAAAAGGAACACCTGCACACAATGGAAGTATTTTTTCAGAAATAAAATTTAGATAAAATGAAGATGATAAGATGCAAACTTTAGTTTTAGGGATCATTGAAAAGTGGTCAAATGTATTCATGAACTAAGGGAGCCCACTCAATGGATGACATTATAGTTAGAGTCAACAAAAAATAATTAAAACTATAAAGTGCTTATGTGACAAAGCAGCTGAATGTAATATCCATAATTAGCTTCACAAATGTGTCAAGATGTGTCTTGTTGACACATGAGGAAAGGAATCAAGAAAGGGTGAAATACTAACATAATGTGGAGGTGGCAATGTGGACATTTGGAGAGTTCATACAAGTTTGCTGCTAATTTCCTGATAAAACAGGCAGCTGAAAGCCTGCCAAGAATAAATATGCAAGGTGGGGGCAGAGGGCTTAAACAGTATGGGTGAGATTTGCAACAGTCACTAAGGAAAATTAAGAAGGTTGGTGATTAGTAGTAAGCAAAAAGATTGCCAAACATAACTGAGGGGTCAGCTGAGGTTGAAAATTAAATTTTCAGTGGATAAAATATGCTTAGTTGCATGGCTGTCCTTTAGAAACACTAGAAGCAAAAGCTGAGAAAATGGATGCTTAGATTGAAGATTGGCATGACAGAGAGGTTGATGGTCAAGAGCATAACAGATGAGAAGGTGTAGGTGAGGGTATACTTAAAATTAGGGATTGAGGGCTCAAGTATGTACAAGAAGGAAAGGTGTGTCAGAAGAAACTGAAGGAGTAAGAGAACAAAGAGGAGTTGAGAGAGTGTAGGTTTCAACACACTGAAGTTTTGATTGTGAGTTAAGGGACTGAGAGATGTTAGATGCTGACCAGGTGGAAAATTCCAGTGCTCCAGTTTCTTGGGCAAAGCATTAATCAACATCAAGAAGCCTTTACTAAATGGGAAATGAGCACAATGTCCATGTTTCTAGGTCAGGAATTTGACTACTATTCCTCACCTTAAAGAAAAAATGTAGATGAGATTCAGCGTAGGAAAAAGAATGATTTATTAAATAAAATTCAAAATTTGATGAAAAATCATTATGAATTTCTTACTTCTTGTGTTTGGAAGGTGAGAACTTCATATATCTACCTGCTGACCACCTGCCTTTGTTGTAATTTTTCAGTTCCAAAGTGCCATGTATTCTGTTTATTTTTAACAATTCATTAGACTTACTGTAGGATTTCCATATATTGTTAGATGTAGTGTTTCAACTTTCACTAAAATACATGGGAACTTGAAAATCACATGGTTTTCTAAGATTAATGTGCAATTCTTGCTTCCTATAATTTTGGATATACTATATCATAGCCAATGTTCTCAAGCACATGGTGTCTTTTTGTAAATTTGGTGATTCTAAATTTCAAATATTTGCTGTAGTTGAACAGATTTAAAATGTGATTTACTAGGAAATTATGCAAAGTAGAAAATAGAAAAAAATGGAATTACCCTAATAAATAGTACTTGGCTTGAAATAGAGTTATCAAAAAAGATTAATTCTACTTCTTAAATCTTATAATTCTCTACCATGCTGAGAATTTTAGGACTCATTACCATGAGAGTAGAAGGTTATTGGAACATTCAAATTCTGATACAACTTTATATTTCAGATTGAAATTGTCTTATACAGACTGTCTCCATTTGTAGAATAAACCTAGTTATCCTGTGGCCACTAATGCTATGGACAGAATTTCAATCTGCATATCTCACCTGAAAGTGTAACCAACCCTGGGAAAGAAAAGTTGGATTGTGTTGAAACTGCAACTTTAATCTTCATATATTTCTGTTCTGAGAAATTTGTGAGGCACTTTGAATGATTTGAGAAAGTCCAAGTGTACTGAAAGGCTTCTCAATGGAGGAAACTGATGAGAAACAGAAATGAAAATACTATGTACTGTATAAAAGAAAACTGAAATGACCAAGTTCATGATACATAAATAACAACTCTTTGATAAGGACACATAAAAGAAGGGAATTATTCATTGTCTCAGAAGACACCAGCACAAAGTAATGAAGAATGCAAAATGTAACCTAGACATCAGGAACACAGTATGAAAGGTAGCCTATTTCTGTTTGGCCAGTGCATATACAATGTTCTAACACTGTAGTTATTTCCCAAGAGGTTAGATAGGCCCTAGTAGACATGCATTTTTAAAAATTAATACATATCTTAATGAAAAACACTTTGAACTGAAAATTACCCAAGACAATTAATACTTACAAGTGACAAAATAAACAAAGCAACACCTTCTCCAACTAAACACCTTAAATAAGTGGAAAAATTGAAAGACTTTTTCAGAGTTATTGCAAACATTTTAATTGTACCACAACATGCTATATTTTGTCACTAAAACTAAGTGCAAACTATTTAGAAGACATGCAAAGAACAGCATTAGACTACATAATGTAAAATAAAGTTTATTTTCCTTAGAATGGGGATATTTGCTGCACCCCTCCCCCAAAAACAATCTAAGGAAGCATTAGAAGGTAGAAATTAGAGCTCTGAAATCAGGGGAAATTTAGACTCAGAAAAACTTAAATCTCAAGTAGATCTCATATGATCCTGGACTTCTGTGTATTTTGGTAATTTCTTTTTTAAAGTATAGAGACACAAAATAGAACGAGTATGACTACTGAATTTCAGACAATGTATGGAAAATGTTTGGCAGAGAAGCTGAGAGTTATCAATGAATTTTCATCTCCAGAATAAGTCCTCCGAGAAACGGTAGTTAGAGCAAAGAGAACCGACAGCAGTGACACACACATGGAAATGTCAGTGGAGTCAGCTATAAATGTATTTAGGAAATGTGCACACATATGTGGAACAATAAGGAAAAAATTGAAAGAGAGCAAGTGTACACATATACGTAAAAACAAAGAACAAAATTTCCAAAGGAGCCATGTTGGATAAATGAGAGGGTTTAGCCAGAGAAATCAAATAATTATAAAACTAAGAAATTAGATAATTATAAGATATACATTAAAATATGTCTACTTGAAGAATGTTTTCTGAAAGTAGAGATGTCTAGCAGACTTAATGTTGCATAAAAAGGAAAATGTTACAGCCTGCATCACACAAAGGCAAATCTCAGTGAAATTGGTGCCTTAGGCCAGGATAACACATTCTCCACATTTATGGAGACAAACGTTTTAGTCAAATTTCTGTAGTCATGGGAGCATCCTCCTTACTTAAACCAAGTTTCATGATTTGATGGATTAAACACAAATTAAAGAATTAAAAATATTTGTTTAGTAGATATATATCAAAAAGTATGTAAATTCAGTTAAATTATTACCATCACTCTGGATTCAATTATAAAAAATGTATATAAGAACATGAAACAAAGAAGAAAATATGTAAAAAAGAGTTAAGTAAAAAAAAAAGTAGGAAAACCCATAATTATATGTTCATGATTATATCATAGTGAGAATACCTAAGCCAGACAAGAGATTTGTCTGTGATTTGTATCACAGAAGAAAAAGGGTGGAAAAGACAAGAAGGACTGAAGTTTATGCTTTTACCTCTTTCTCTCATAGATAGATAGATAGATAGATAGATAGATAGATAGATAGATAGAGCTCTAATTTTGAACTCCTGCATGAATCCAGTGACCCACTTGCCTCAGTTCCCTGAGCATCTGAAACTACAAACACATGCCACTGCTCCCAGCTTCATATTTATATTTAGCAACAAAGGAACTAAATACAAAGTCTCTTGAAAAATCAAAAAATAGGATAAAAAAGTAGGCAAAATTGGGCATATGACATGACAAATTATTCACACTTTAGGAAACTACATACTTAAGAAATATATAAAGAGATGTCCTGAATTACAAGGACAGAGAAATAGCACTATTTACCATATGGGACAATAATTGGAAATTGGATAATGGCAAATATTATCAGAGACACAAAAGACCCAAGTAAGACACCCAGAGGAATGCTACCCAAGTGCTCTCTGTTGTAGCAAATGCACAAAGTCCATGTTAAGTGTTGGAAAGCCCTGTGCTGTGCTGTGAACGTCTACTTCTTGGGAAACATCTAAGAGGATTGCTCAGGCAACAATCTTAGGGGACAGTTTTCCAGTGTAGAGTTTCATATGTATTTAAAAGAAGTACACAATATTGGAATTGTAAACATTATAAGACCGTAAAAACTAGACATAGCATAAAAGTGCTAAAAATGGTTTGACTCTATAGAATCTATGCTGAAACATTGTTGCATATTTTTCTGCCTGTCAGTGACATATTATCTCTGTTGGTGACTTCCACTTGTTCCTCTATCCTTAGCAACTGATCTATTAACTGGTGTGAAGTAGATGTAAACAAATGTCTTATTAAATAAGAAACACAGAACCAATGCAAAGAAGAAAGCCAAGAGGTCAGAGCTAAGAGCTAAAACCTTACCCTTCCTCCTGTGGTGGTCCTACCTCTCCAAACCAGAGCTACTTCCTGTGTGTCTGTCTTTTTATAGTGTTTCTGTTCTGCCTTCTCATTGGTTGTAAACCCAACCACATGACCGCCTCATCATGCCTGTCTGTATAGACCTCCAGGTTTTCTATGATTGATATTGAGATTAAAGGCATGTGTATCCAATACTGGCTGTATCCCTGAACACACAGAGACTTACCGAGCTCTGCCTACCAAGTGCTGGGATTACAAACTTACGCCACCACTGCCCTACTTTCCTATGGCTTGCTAATAGCTCTGACCCCCGGGCAACTTTATTTATTAACATACAAATAACATTTTAATACAAATAAAATATCACCATAAAGTGAGGTTCTGGTAGTCACACCAGACATAGGAAGACTGTAAAATACCAGTAAGCTGTGAACCACATCACAAGGTATAGATTTATTGAAATGGGTTAATTTAAGTTATAAGAACTAGATAGCAAGAAGCCTGCCATGGCCGTACAGTTTATAAATAATATAAGCGTCTCTGTATGTTACTTGGCTGTGGGACTGGTGGGTGAGGGAGATTTTTCCTGACCATGGGCCAGGCAGGACCAGGAAAACTTCAGGTACAAAAGGTGTACGAGGTCCAATCCCTTGGAATTTGGGGAACCCAGGGGCAAGGGAAAGTTTCCAACAGTTACAGAGCTAATGGTTTAGATCATGACAATTGAGTCCCATGACTGGTGCTATTCAATGGAAGTAGCTTCAACTTTACATTACTTTGTTAGAATTTTGTAACAAACTATTCTTTTACTTTTTTCAACTATTCAAAGTTGGTAAGGGGAGAGATAAGGAGAAATGAATAAACAAATCTTCATTGGTTTCTTGTTCTGGGTCCTTCTTAGGCTGTCTTCTGACATTTCATGGAAGCTGGCAGCTTTCCTTAATGTTTTTACTCCTGGTAAATTGACCACATTCTAGGACAAGCTGAATATGCAAGAATTGTTGGGTAACACAAACTGGACTCAATGATTTATCTTCTTATCAAATAAAAAGAAATACTTTTTGATATACCAGAATGAGGGGAAAAGGAGGTTTATTGACCAGGTGTCTCAGCTGAAGCCCCAATGTAGGATAATTTCCTTGGCATGAACAGGAAGATGTCAAGATTTATGATACTGAAGTAAAGTAAACAACCACAATCAAAATTATATACAAAAATTTGTCAGCAATCTTTAAGTAAATGTGTCAAATGCCAGGTAGCTAAGTGTAAGATTTAAGTAAAATGAGGCAATAGCAGTTCGAATCTTGTTGGGTAATTCTGGTAACCCATATAATCACTGATTTAGGGATTCATCTTATAAGGGCAACAAGCATAGTCCCTGAGTTTTATGACTTACTAGTAAAACACTGATTAAGTATATTCTGTTCTTGCATATTCCAGCAGTTCCTGTTCAGATTCAATAGAATAGTTGTCAAACAGACTCCAAGTTTTGTAAAGTGAGAAGTGCTCTCTGCCCTCACCACTCCTGTACCACAGTTGGTGCTTAATTGATTTGTCACAGTGGAAGCAATCATTCAGTGTCATAGAAACGCTATTTTTAATTCTAATTATCCATCCACCCTCAAGTTCTCCATTCACAACTTTGCATAGTTTGTTAGAAACCTACAGAAACTCTGAAATGGACCAACCATCAAATCCTGGGGAACTGCCTGGACTAGATGACTTCCTTCAGTTTTCTGTTCTAAAGAACACGTGCTAACACTGCACTGTTACTCTCAAGTCCTGGGAATTCATTCAGATGTGAAAGGATATATTAAGCAGTCTTCAACTTTACCAAAAGGAGAAAGCTCAGCATCACAGCTGCTTAATCACAACTGGAATAATTACAGCACTAGATGACAATCTAATGTAGATAGGGGGAATCTCATTGGCCTCACTCCTATGCCTTGCAGAGTGCTCAGTGATTTGCCCTAAAAACATGTACACACACAGCCACACTGAATGGATTCAGCAAATCCTATTTAAATGCTGATTCATTTATGTTTATGTAACAACAATGGTTAAGGAGGCTGTGCTTGTGGAGGGACTTCAGATTCAGAAGAGAGAGGAGGGAGGAGAGGGAAAGGAGAAATGATATATTATGCTTTGATACATTTTAACAGGGCAGAGTACTGGAAATTAGGTGGGTTAAAAGATGAGGGCAGACCTGGGACTAGGAGTGTGGCTGAATATAATGAAAGTATATTGTATGAAATTCTCAAAGAATTAATAAAAAGTATTATAAAATACCCTAAAATCATGTTAAGTAATCCTTTTTATTCTCACTTAATATATTTATATTCTCCATTGACATAACTTCTCAGTTGGCAAAGGAAGTATTGAACACAATTCCAACGTTAAATTTGTAGTAGGCTACATAAGCAGTCCCTGCTCCACGGCATGAATAGCTCATCAAAGGAAACCAAACAAAACAATAGCAAGGACAGTAGTGGCAGCGATTCTTGATGTATCCAGGAATTATGGAGAAAAAAATTTAAAGTTTTAAAAATAGTCTCTTCATTTCAGACCCCTCAGCTGCTACTGTTTCTAAATTGAACATTTAAACAGTCTTGCAGTAAAAATAAAAGGCTGGCTTTGTCTTCCTGTGGAGTTTCCACACTTTGATCTCCGTTGTGAGTCTTGACTCAGAATGTGTACCAAATCTTCTGACCAGACTGTAGAACGTGCACGCTTGAATGCCAGCACCACCATGCCTCACCAAATTGCATTTTAGGTAGACACTTCATAGCTTCCAAATATATATATATATATATATATATATATATATATATATATATATATATATATATTCTTTAAATTCGGAGGCAACTGGATTGATTCTAAATATGCCATAGCCACAAGAATGAAAATCACATACATGTTGGAACCATCCTGAGAAGATCTCCACGAAGTTGCAAGGCAGCAGGGGTCTTGCTGCTGGAGCAGAAGAAGGGGGCAGTAGGAGTGGGATTTAAGATACAAGAGAGTGATGGGCATATGCAATCACACTGTATTGTGTGCACTGTTAATTTGGAATTTTAGTGGAGTATTTAGGTATTATTTGAATTTTGTTACTGGCATTCTTGACTTTCTTTTTTTTTTTTTTTGGTTTTTGTTTTTGTTTTTCCATTGTGGTAAGAGCACTTAGTTTGGGATGACTTTCAAGGCAATTTTATTTACATAATAAAATATTATAATATGGGCCTGATAGTATGCAGTTCTTTAGGCTTTACTATTCTTCCATAGATGAATCTTTATAGTCAGTAAGCAACCATCAGAAGTGAGTTCATTGTTTTGTATTACATTAAACATTGCAATGCAGAAAATATTATGCAATGGGTAACATTAGGGATACCCATATGGATTAAGGTGCCTTGAATTGGATGGGATTTATTTCTTAGCATTGTAAACTAAAGTCTTTGTGTCAGCATTTACATCTTATTTATTCTATTGTTAATTAGTAGTTTTAAAAAAATTTTATGATACTTATTCATTTCATATTTGTTTGAAAGTTATAATTATTTTACTGTGTTAAAAGCTGATTAAATGCTTACTTGAATATTTATCAAATGATATTTATTTTATAGTTTCTCATACTTATAAAGAATTTAAATTTTATTTTTATTAATTTTTGGTATGTTGAACTTCTTTTGACCAATGACCACCTATGTTTTTCATAATTTCAAGGGATATAGAAAATAATATTGAATCAAGACGCATTGCTTATTATCATAAATGATTTGGGTTAATGTTGCTTTGATCAAGTTTACCAAAAAGAGAAACCAAAAAACCTCTCTTATGCAAGTAAAATTTGAAAATTGTACATCTTGGCTTCAAGTTGTTGCAATAGCCAAATATTTAAAGCAGCACTCAGAATTTCCCCTGAAACTGTTGAGGCAGGAGACAAAGAAGGCCAGGATAACAGTTAAGTTCTGCCCTCCTGTGTTTTCACTCCTCGAACTAGAAGAAAGCTGAATTCTAGAGCCAGCTTCAGCTACCGCCTGCCAGCCTAGATAAGAGAAAGCTTCATTTCCAGGGAAATATGCTTGCATCGACTACATATAAACAAAGATTATTTTTGAACTTTTATAATTACATCTTATAGGACATTTGCTATCTTTTCAGAACATCACATCATTCAACACAGGCAAGTTTCTCAATTTCCAAAGTAGTTTCCAGCTGTGGGTAAATAGCAGCCGCAGGAGTGTGGTTTTATAGAAAGCTTTGTGGCCATCTTTTGGATTTGATATTTGTCATCACTGCACTGGGTTTCTTAGAACATCCGTGTACTCTATCCTCTGCACCCTTGTTTCACTCTAGATTCCTTCATACAGTTATTGATATTGGATATTGTTGTTAGCACTGTGTAGTGTCTCAGAAGAATTGTTCATTTTAATCTTAAGCAGTGTTTTTACAAAGATTTAAACATGAACAACTCACATGGATCACCCCAGGAAGGGGAAAGAGTTAAGATCTCCTGGGTAAATTGAGAGGGGGAATATAGAGAAGGGGAGGGGTAGGGATGAGAGGTGGGAACATGGGGAGAGATGGGGAGGGAGAGCAATGAAAACGTATCTTGACAGAGTGCAGCATTAAGGGGATGGGGAAGAAGCTGCAGCTAGGGAAAACCCCAGGAACTCACAAGATTGTCCTCAGCTAAGACTCATAGCAATGGTGGAGAGGGTACTTGAACTAGCCTTCCCCTGCACTCAGATTGGTGTCTACCCTAATTGTCATCATAGAACCTACATCCAGTGTCTGATGGAAGCAGATACAGAGACCCACAACCAAGCACTTGGCCAAGATCCTGGAGTTCAGTTAAAGAGAGGGAGGAAGGATTATAAGAATAAGGGGAGTCAGAACTATGATGGGAAAAAACACAGAAATAGCTTACCCAAGCTAATGGGAGCTCATGGACTCTGTACTAACAGCTGGGGAGCCTGCATGGGACCACACTAGGCCCTCTGAACGTGGGTGAATGGCTTGATGTGCTTGTGGGTCCCCTGGCAATGGGACTAGGACTTATCCCGGGTACAGAAACTGGTTTTTTAGACCCCATTCCCTATGGTGTGATGCCTTTGTTAGCCTTGATGCAGGGGGAGGGGGAAGAGGCTAAGTCTGGCCCCAACATGGTATGACGGCCTGTGTTGACTACCCAGGGAGGCCTTACACTCTATGAGGAGGGGTTGGAGGTGGGATAGCAGTAGGTGGTGGTGGGGAACAGAAGAAGAGGAGGGAGGAGGAACAGGGGTTGTTATGTAAAAGGAAAGAAAAAAAATTAAATAAAAATTATATTAAATAAACAAATAAAAAGATGAACAACTCAAACATGAATATAGAAAAATTACCAATAAATAAGCTTTGAACAAGTGAGTCACCTGGACACCTGGACATCTTCATGAGTCTGAGCATCACAGTTCTTTAGCACTTATTAGATCTTTGTTCAACTGAATAAATAGGAAACCTCAATATAGATTTAAAAAGAAAATATTTTCATTTGTGTTATAATTAGAATGTATGCATAAAATATTCCTCTAATTGTTTTATTTGTAGCTGACATACAATGAGGATAATCCAATTCTAAAAATAGCATTACAAATGCACAAATAAGGGGGCTGATTCTGTAATGTTACAACCACCTCAGAAGTTTTTTGGTTGATTTTAATTATTGACTGATGTATTCAAAGAGAAGTTCATTACTATTCTTTACCAATAAGAACTATTCTTTATTTATAAGAACAAAAGCAAAATTCAGAGATAAGCTTCATAAATATAATTCTGGTTTTATTTTTTTATTTTTTCTATTTTTAATTTCTCTTTGCTACTGTTTGATTTTTTTGTTCATTTATTTATTTCTGAATTGTGCTGCTCCAATATTGCATAGGATTTATCATAAAACTTAAGTGCATATAGTAAATGTTTATGACATATTTAAAAATAGGTATAAAATTGAAACAAATTCTTATAATAGATTCTGAGCACATATAGAATATCAAGGTTCATTCTTACTATTTTATTTTACCAAACTTGACATGGAATGTCTCAATGTGGTCAGATTTTAATTGATTAAATTAATGTGACTGTAGATTATCCTTAGAAAATATTTAAAGAATTTTCTTTATTGTCCCTTGGTGCATAGACAGACATAGCTGCTAAATCATAATCACTTTGATATATGCCACAGTGCAAAACAGGTTTGTTCTATGGTATTTTGACTGTATTCTGACAATAAAGTTTATTTTGAGTCAGAGGGCAGAATTAGCCACTAGTTGACCAAAATTAACCATAGAGGTTTGGGAGGACTGAGGAAGTAGTAAGGCCGGGCTGACAGAGAATTCAACCCCTTTGGATTGAGGAACAGAAGAGAAAGGAAGTGACTGGTGGTTTCTCCACTTCTCTGATCATTCAGGTTCTTACCATAATATCTGGTTCTAGATTTTTTATTGATAAAGAATAATTAGATAAATGCATCACCTGGCATCCAACTCAGGGCAGAAAAGCATAAGATAGCCACTCATCCCTGGCTTTGCAGCTCCCCCAAACACCACAGCTGCAGTAGCCAGAGTTCAATGGATCCCCACCCCCAACCCCCTCGCTGCTTGCCCCAAGCCCTCTGAGTGATTCTGGGATTTTCCTGTTGCAGCATTTCTAAAACAACCTCCAGTTGCCACCTCAAATCCACAGACCCCAAACTCCACAGGTGCCTGGGCTCCAAATGCCACTGGAGTTTGTAATCTACCACCAGCCAACTCTGCCTTTAGGCAGCTCTGTGCTCTCACTTCCAGCCTGTCACAGATGCTTCTTCAGCAAGTTCCTTTCTGTCTGCTTTTCAGATGGCTGGCTCCTTGGCTCCTTTTCTCTGTGGCTCGTGGGCTTCTTCTAGAACTCTTCCTCAGGCTACTGCCACTAGGTTAGCCACCTCAACACCCACCCAGGCTTCTATGGTTGTTGCAACTGCCACCCACTCTGAGTTCACAACTATGCTGGAGCAGCTACTGCTGCCCTCAGCACCCATAGATGAATGGATTAGAAATATTGCTGATATTTGATCTCTTGCTTATGATGATACTTGGATAGGAGAAGCAATCAGAAAAATTATAGATATTAGAACATCGGGTAGAGGAACAGCTAAATGCTCAACATATTGAAGAATAAACTGTTCCTTGGAATTCTCCTATATTTTTTATTAAAAATAAATCTGGAAAATGAAGAATGTTAACAGATCTAAAAGCTATTAATAAGGTAATTCAGCCAATGGGCTCTTTACAGCCTGGAATTCTCTTGTCTTGTTTATTACTAAAGGGTGATCTATTATAATGATTGATTTAAAAGATTACATTTTTACTATATCTTTGTAAGAACAGGATAGAGAAAAATTACCTTCACTGTGCCTACTTATATTAATTCCCAGCCTGTCAAAAGATATCAGTGGAAAGTTCTTCTATAAGAAATATTTATTAAACAGCCTTACCTTGTGTCAATATTTTGTAAAACAGCCACTGAAAATAATTCATAACCAGTTTTCTCAATCTATAATTTATCATTATATGGTTGATATCTTGCTAGCTGATTCAGCTGGAGACACCTTAGTGAAAATGTTTGAAGAAGTACAAAAAAATTTTGTCTTATTGGGGATTACAAATTGCTCCTGATAAAATACAAAGAATAGATTCTATTAATTACCTAAGATACAAGTAAGTGTACAAAAACTCCACCACAGAAAGTACAAATCAGAAGAGATTAATTACAAACTCTTAATGATTTTCAAAAATTGCTGGGAGATATTAACTATTTATGGCCCATAATTGGATTGGCAAGTCAAGATCTAAGTAATTTATTTCAAACATTATAAAATGATATGGATGGACTTGAATAGTCCAAGAAAATTATCAGCTGTGGCAGAGAGAGAATTGGCGCTGGTAGAAAAGAAATTATAGGATGCACATATGGATCATTTTAATCCACTACCTTAGAATGGATTTGTTTTTTATTTATTTATTTATTTATTTATTTATTTATTTAACCATAAACAGAGTAAAAAAAAATAAAGACCTTTGCAGAAAAGGCTTCTGAATTGATCCTGAAAGGAAAATTAACACTTTGCCAATTAGCAGGAACAGGCCCAGTGGAAATTTTGACACCTTTTACTAATATTGGAATTTCCTCATTATGGACAGAAAATGAACATTGGTAAATAGCTTTCAGTAATTTTTTTGGCAGAAATTTGCAGCAAATATTCTAAAAGCAAGAGACTTTAGTTTATACGTTTATAAATAAAGTTAATTTGATTCTTCCTCATTTTGTATGGGAACACCACTTTCCAGAGCCCCTGCATTCTACACTGATGTAAACAAATCAGGAAATTCAGGTTTTATGTCAGTTAATTTAAGTAAAATGGCTCAAAGCATTTATGATTCTGCTCAAAAGTCAAAATTATATGCTATTCACATGGTATTATTAGATTTCCCTGAACCCCCTAATATAGTTACTGAATCTCAATATGAAGAAAGTGTTGTTTTACATATTGAAACTGCTTGAACTTATTCCAGATAATTCAGAATTAAATTTTCTATTCATTCTATTACAAGAAATAATCAGAAATAGAAATCATCTTTTGTATTTAGCATATATCAGATTATATGTGGGTCTATGAGGACCTCTAGCACAAAGTAATGATGAAATTGATCAGCTATTTGTAGGAAATGTGCTAGAAGAATCAGAATTTTATAAGAAACACTATGTTAATAGAAAGGGTTTGAAAAAAGATTTTTCCATCACATGGTAACAAGCCGAGGAAATTATAATGAAATGTCCTACTTGTTTTTATAACCAAACTCTACTACCTGCAGGAACCAATTGGTTCTCAAAGAAATGACATAGGGTAAATGGCTTTGTTTCATTTTTCAGAGTTTGGAAAATTAAAATGTGTACCCCATACCATAGATACATATTCAGGATTTCAATGGGCAACTGCTTTGATTTCCATCCACTTACATAATTTCAATCTTTTTCCTCTTAGTTTGAGAAGACATTTGATGATTTTAAAACCCCAGATAAAAGCCTTGAAGTAAGAATTGCACTGCAAGGAAAGCTTCTCCAATGATGGTGTGGAAACTCTTTTCTCTAACAGTTAATAGTAATGGACATTTTCCTATTAGGCAAAAGCACTCCATAACTGTGCAGCATTTCAGTGATTGACTAACTGATGAAAGAGCAACACATTACAACTAATCTACAGGCTTTATGAAAGTGATAAAAACTAAGAAGAATGAAACTTCCCAGACATACTTGTCCTGTTTCACAAATTTGCCTGGAGTTGGTATATATATATATATATGTGCTTGGTGTAAGAGAAATACGAGAACCTATGAGATTATACAGGCCCACATACTCTACAGATAACACAACTAGCAAGAACAATCCAAATTATGCTTATTTTGGAAATCCATGCCATTAGCATAGAAATAGAGAAAGGTTCCATTTTCAAATCCCTAAAACCATGATGTTAGATTTGCCTACAAATATACTCCCCCCTATCCCCTTCCAAGATATCAGATACTTGAAAAATATTTGGCAAGTATATACTATTATTGAAAAATTCCTAATTAACTAGAAAATAGTGTTATACATTCAGACTTGGAAGAATGGAGCTTTGCTGATAGATTTTTTGATCCAACTTTTGAAGTTTAGAGTGACAGCATTTAGTGTACACTATTGACTCTATCTGTCGCTTGTGGAGCCAGCCTCCAGCTACCAACAGGGTATGCAAAAAAAAAAAAAAAAACACGAAACATGAAGGTAACAAGGGCTTAGAAAAAATTCTGATCTATCTAAGGGCTAGACTTTTTTCTATCTGAGGGGAAAAATAAGGAAATGTACATGCTTTATGATGGTAAATTTCTGTTTTACTTCATCTAGAAAATCTCTTTCTCTGAAAATCTCTGTTTCCACATAAATGCATTCCACATCATTTCATTCTCAACACAGCCAAGTTACATTTCACACTGTTACATTCTCCATAAATTCTCCACAAAGCTGCATACCTCTTTTGCACAGTTACATCTACACATTTCTCTTTAGTCTGTTACATTCCTTCATCTATTATTGCACTATTTATTCACTCTTTGCTCACTCATTCTGTCCTTCATTCACTCTCACCATACTCTCACTCTACTTCTTTTATCTCTTTTTTTTTAGAGTCAAGCACACTTTATTCAGAGGCTTGGGGGAAGGCGGGGAGGTCCACGCTGTCTGCTGTCCTTCACTGGGCAGATCTTCGCCATCTGCCAGTCGCTAAGAGCTACTTCTTTTATCTCTTACTCTTTTCTCTCTGCTCATTCTGCTACATCCCTCACTCAGCACACATACAAGCACACATACATATACTCACTACTCATTGCTTTTTACGTAGTTCCTACATGTCCCTTCCTCAGCACATTCTCACACACATTCATTCTTACCCTCTGCATAGTTCTTTTCACAGCAGTTCTATTTACAGCTGTATACTTTGTTCTCTGCCCATTCAGCTGCATTCCTCACTCAGCACATATCCATACAGTCTCATTCACACACACTCACTTCTTCTTCTCTTACCCTTCATATCCAAACTCTGGACAGACATATGTTACAGTTTTAGGATCTGACCCATTCTCATAACACACGGTAAGTCACACAGTTTTTCTCAGGCTAGGAAAGTCACACTGACTGACCAGTGAGCAACATTTGGCTGTGCATGTAACCTAAGTTGGTGAGGGTTCCCAGACAGAAAGTAAACAGTTGGCTGAGTCTAGAGCCTATAATGTAAACTGAGGCTGGGACTATGTGCAAAAAGTCACTTACTACAGGGGATTATATCTACTAAAGTTGCTTCAAGTATGACCTTGATTTAGCAATACTGGGGTCTTATCTTTGTGTTTTCTCTGCAGGGGTAGCTTAGTCTATTTTGAATTTGTTCTGAAGTCTAAAATTAGCTGCCTTTGCGACTGAGAATACTGTGACTTTCTTATGTCAATAAAGAATATTCAGGTATATTTCTATACATCAGAATTATACAGCTTAAGCAGAAATCATCATCCTGACCATCCACAACTAGGAGTGTGCCCAGAGATGGAATATATTCTAGAGATAAACACACACACCATGGCAAACATGGGGAAAACACCCATAGCAGTTCTTAGAAAAGAAATGCAGTGGCACATGAGAAAAATTACAGACAGAAAACAACTGGTCAATAACAGTCAGTGACCCCATGACTCTGCCAAATAGGGCTCTCCATCAGGGAGTTATTCAGATGGTAGGCAGACTGGTTAAATATGGGGTGTCACCTAATATACATTCCCACAGCCCTCTACAGATTCTGTGGGATGAACCTTATAAATACTGAAGTATTGTGTATGTCATGGTTCTGAGAATAATCGAGAATCAGATTGCTTTTATAAACCATCAAGAAGTTTTATGTCACGTGTCAGTCTCACTTTGGTTCCTTTTACTGCTCTATATTCTTTGTGATATTAAAAGAAATCAGACAAATCCATCATTTACCTGCATACTTTCTGAATTACAGATAAAGAACAATGGTTTTAGGGCCTAGTCACCTGTTTTGAAATATTAAAGTACTTCCCTATTTCTCTCTTTAAAAAAAAATGTTTTCCCAAAACTGTATTTTGATTCTTTCCCCTCCTTCAACTCCTTATGGATCATCCTTAACTCCCTACCCACCAAACCTTATTCTCTCTCTGTATCTCTGTCTCTGTCTCTGTCTCTCTCTGTCTGTCTCTCTATAGAAAAACAATATGACAAAAATACTAGAAACAAACAAAATAAAACAACTCCTCTCTAACCCCACAATAAACATGGAATTCTGTTTACCAGAGTTCTAGAGGCACTGGAACTTGGGAGAATGGAACTTGTAAATGAGGCAGATAAATGAGTCTCATGATAAATGAGTCTCTCATGCATAGACAACTTTTTTCAGAGCATTAAACCATTTATATTCTGAGGATTAAGAAAGTCACAAGAGTAAAATATTAATTATGAAATGTAAGCTGTACATGGTGGACAAGCCACACCCAGCAAAAACATGTTTTTCCATAGAGGCATAAAAACAAATAATAATAGCCAGTTATAATCAATCTGAAGTAAACTCACTTCTATTTGCTATACCTGGGATAGACTTGAAAGCACAATCCAAGAACTATTCCAGGTTTTTTAAGAAATTGAGCTCACAAAACTCTTGTTTTCTTGGAGTTTTCTTATAAGCACTTAGAAATCTCACATGACTCCATTCTTTGACCATGTTCAGATAGAATGTCCAATTACTCCTGAACATGAGACCTATGCTGAGTATGGTTGATTTATCCAGTGACACTCCGTCAGGCAAAACTGATTTCCCTTTGTTAGCAGGTATCAGTTACAAATAGTTTCTTTGTTTTGGATGGGAGCCCATGTCTACTTCCTCCTTAGTGTTGAAACACTGTTTGGCTTGAACATGTGCAGGCCTTATGTGCACTTCAATTTTTGTGAGTTCACATGTGTATCAGTCCTGTTGTATCCAGAAAACGTTGTTTGCTTGGGGTCATCTGTCACCTCTGATTCTAAAAATCTTTCTAATTTCTGTATAGATCTCTAAGCCTTGAGGAGAAGGGATTGATGAAGATATCCCATTTAAAATAACAGCTCTAAGGACTCATTTCCTAAATATTGTCCATCTGTGGATCCCTGTGTTAATTTCCATGTACTGCAAGAAGAAGCATCTTTGATGAGGGTTGAGTGACTCACTGATTGAGGGGTGCACATAACATTGTTAGTATTCATTTTATTGATGTGTTACTTGGTTGAAAAATAATATTAGATTTTCCTCTAGGCCCAAGAATTATCAAATATCAGGTTCTAGGTCACTTGAGCAGTGCCCAGACATAGATTTCATCAAGAAGAAAGTGACTGCTACTCCTATAACATTTATGCCACCATTGAACCCGTATGTTTTGCAGGCAGGTCACTGTTGTAAGTCTTGGTGTTTAAAGTTGGTTGATATTAATGATTACTTTTTTCCTCTCATAATATGCAGAATACCTTCCAGCACCACAATCACTAGTCAGTAGGACTGAAACTTCTAGCTGGGTACCAATTAACTTCTTTGTATTTGATGACATGAGTAAACATTGTCTTCAGCAATATGGCCTTAACATCAGGTTTTAAAGAGCAACCAATATCTTCAGCAATAGCCTGGGACATTTATGGACTTGTTGGAACCACTTTGGCCAACAATGGAAAATATTGAACCTATTCTTGGTATGGGAGGCTTGATAATGATATGATTACATATGTATTTGTATTACAAAGTCACTTATCATATATACATACATACATATATAATTATTTATGTAACATGTAGCTATGTAATAAATCAAAGTTTATTACTGGTATTTTATTTTGTATAAAAGAAGAGATACCAAATAAATTCATAGGGATTGTCACAATTGTAGTTGAGTTCCAAAGCTTATTTGTTCTTCTATAGCATGCATTTTGCTTAATTGGGTTGGATGGCTGCATTTATTGTAGGTAGTTTTAATGTCAAATACTATGATAAAGAACATTAAATTTATGAGACATTTTATATGTGAACTTTAAGAGCAGATTTAAAAATCCATAAAATAAAAAGTACTAAAATTGTATTACTTGTAATTACTTAAAAAACTGACCAAGAAGAATCCAAATTGCTCGCTGGTGTCAATTGTTGAAATGCAGGAAGTGGATAAAATATGAGTTAGAAGACTCATTTCAGAATATCTAAATATAAAATTCTGAGCTGGAAATAGGCCCTAGGCTTTAAATAAATGATATCGTGGCAACATAATCTCTTCTGGTGGTGTTATACTAATGCATAAGATCATGGCAGCATTTTTGTGACAGCTAACTTCTCACATCTAGCAATAGAAAACTGCTGATCATATTTCACTTGTTCACACAGATTTGGTGGACAAATGGAACAGCTTTGAAAAGGCATGTCATTGATTTCCCCCAAGGACAGATACAGTGAAAATATTTCTTTTTAAACTCTCGTTTTTGTGCTCTATTTTAACATAACTGTCCTACCAAGTTTGAATCAGAATTTGTATTTTTTTATGGTTTCAAGGCTAGTGTCAGTCAGACATATTGATGCATTTCACAACTTTCAAAAATTGCAGTGTAAAAGCATAAAATCATTTTGTAATTAAATAACGTTAATGAAATTAATACAATCAATGTATAAGTGACTTATACAACACAAATCATGTGTAAGTGGTTAGGATATAAAAAATAGTACAGCTATGAGTGTCTATCAGAATATTTAAACTCAATAGGCTAGTGAATAAAAAAAGTTATTTCTGAACTTTCATTCTGTGTTTTAAAGGTAAATCTTTCGTAAGAAAATTTCACTACACACATGGATTTTAAAAATGCATTATACGCTAAATAATAATACAATAATTTGTAAAAGTTGAATATGAATTAATATGTGCTGCAGTACAGAAACACATGCTTAATCAATTCATAGATAGGTTGTATCATTAGAGTTTAGATTCTGGTCTGATGAATAAATTGATCAGTGTCTGAATGGAAGGGAGTTTGGTTGGGTAGAAAGCAAAATGACTCTTCTCTCCTGCCATAACAGGAGAGAAGAGTCATTAATGGAAATGCCTAAATTCTTCTTCATAAAAGCTCATGTGGATGGCAACTAGGCTGGAGTTGAGTGCATAGAATAGCAAGGTGTCATCTATTAATTTTCCAGAAAAGCATATGGAAAATGAAATTACAGTCTTAGAAATAATTTTTACTCAAATCAATTCTAGGAATGAGTGCTGAACCTGAGCTTTTATCAATGAGCAATAGAAAATAAAGAAAGGAAAGAAATAGTTGTAGGATGCTCACAAAGGATGGCTTGTAACTGAATGCATGTTTACGTAAAGGAAGGAATGAGAAATTAAAGAAAAATATTAATTTTATATCTGGAAATAGCTGTAATTTCCACATCATTTATCAGAAAGAATACCTAATGCAATACATAAATCTAACAACAATAAACCCTTTGCTCTATATTTATTAGAATTAGTACATTTATATTATTGTTTAAAGTAATCATCTATTATAATATTTTACCGTATCTGATAACATTTTAACCATACATATACCGCTGCAAAATGTAATATAATCCTAGCTATTTTCCTGAATCCATGGTGAAATATCCAGCAAGAACAACTTATTGAAGGAAAGGTTGACTTAGGCTCAGGGTTTCAGTGGAATACCAGAACATCACAGTGAGGAAGGCCGGGTGGATAGCCCTGTAGTTCAGGAAGCAGAGCATACAAGACCAGAAGAAGGGGTAGATAGAACCAGTAATAACCACCCTAGTGACCCACACTTACTAGCCAGGCCCCACATACTAGATGTTTTATTGCCTTCAAATATCTCCTAAACATGGCAGAGTAAGTACTTAAAATATGAATCTGTGGGATGCTCACAATTCAAGCCACAGCATGTAACCACTTCTTTTTTTCTTTCATTTTTCTTCATTAAGAAATTTTCTACTCATTCCACATACTACCCACAGATCCCCCCTTCTCCCTCCTTCCACCTACCAGCCCTCTTTCCCAAGCCACCCGGCATCCCCACAGACCCCTTCTTAAATGGCAGTGCCTATGAGAAATATTTTGCTATCATCCTATTTACTTAGAAATATCATAGGGGATTGATATCTGTAATTTACAGAGGTGGATTAAATTTAAGTTTTAGAGCTGAGCAAAAATCACTAATAAATTCAAACTCTGAATAAAATCCATATTCCTCTTTGGTTCATCCAATACCTATCTTAATGTCTGATGTTTAGTAACTTTTAACAGCATATATGTTGTGAAATAATTAATATGTTAAGATTATAACAGTAATGATAATAACTGACATTTATTGAATGTATGATCAATGTTAAAGTTTCCCTAGGAATTCAAAGTTATCATTTCATTAATCACTAAAAATATAATTTTATTAAATATAGGAAAAAGCTTAAGGTTGGTAATTACACCTTTCTAATAAATATGAAGTGCACAACAGAGTTTCTTCCATGAACATGCACAGTGTGGGTACATCCACACAGACACACAGCAGCAAGTGATTAGGGGTGGGAATGAAGTTCAACTTCCTTTGTCCCAGCTTGCTATAAACAATGATGCAGAAAACTCAAGTAAGAAAACGAGGTTTCTAAACCCATTGCCACTTCAGATATATAAACAAGCAATGTTTTTCCTAGAAAAACAACAGAGAAAGATTCTCCAAACAGTTTTATGTTTTACAAGAGCATTCAGCATTGACATAAACTTTGAGTGACTGTGTTAGATTCCTAAATATATATTGAGTAATAAGGAAAAGCACAGGGTAAGAATGGCAATCTACCATTTGAATTGTAGGTCTTCCCTGATGTTCTTTCTCCCTTCTCTTCTGTAAATTAACTGAGGATGTATATTGTAGAGGGGAATTTCATGAGACAATATCGCCATAGAAATAGTAAGCCTGATCCCATGACAATTTTTGCTGTAAAGCTGACTTTCATCTTGGCAATTTGTAATCCCACCAGAGCAAAATTCGATAATCAACATGGTTGGTGACATGGGGAATTATTTTTTTTTGTATTTTTGTAGATATAAAATCATTACATTGGAAATTTAGTCAAAGCAGCCTGATTTAGTCTGTGTGAAGAAACTGCTTCTGAAGCCATAGTGTAATGTCAGGGTCTACAGTCCTCAACATGATCTACGGATTGTATACAGTCCTGAACAAAATCCCAAAGTCATTCTTGATAGAAATAAAAAACATCCCCAAACTGCAGATGCAAGCATAAAAAACCTGAAACAGCCAAAGTGATGTTGAGCAAAAAGAGCAATCCCTGTTTTTGGCATCACAGTCCCTGAGTTTAATACACGTGGCAGAGTCACAGAACCAGGATAATGTGGCACTAGCACAAAAGCTGTCATGGGACAAGTGAAACAGAGGAGAGGAACAAGCCTGCATTTCTGCATCTAAATGACTCTCAGCAACACTATGAGAAGAGAGCAGGCAAATGGTATCTCTTCAATAAATGATATTGGGACATATGTTTTTACACGTGTTGAAAACCTGAACTTTCTCTTCCATCCCCCCCCCCAAAAAAAAAACTAATGCAAAATAGATCAAAAACATAAAGGTAAGACTAGAAACTATAAGTGCTGGAAGAAAACAGGAAAAAAAAAAACACCTCAGGACACTATCTGGGGCAATGGTTTTCTCTATAGTATGTCACAAGTACAGGAAACAAAAGGAAGAATTGGTTACGGGCTACCCCAAATCAAAAGGCTTCTATACAGCAAAAGAAAAACAACAAAATTAAGAAGTGAACTATAAAATATGAGAAAATGTTTTTCAACTTTTTACCTGACATAGAGTAAATATTGAGAATAGATGAAGAATGCATAAAACTAAACATTAACAAAAACAATTCATTAAAAGTTTGCAAAACTCCAGTGGAAATGTGTCAAAAGAAGGAATACAAATGACACATAAATATGAAAAATGATGCATACTATCAGCTGTCTTGGGAGTGGGAATCAGAACACAGTGAGATTTAGTCTCTTCCACTAGAACACATTGCTAAGCAAATAAACCAAACAGAATCCTGGAAGGGGTGTGGAGATAAAGGATCTCATATACTGTTGGGTGAAATGTAAATTAGGGGAGTCACTATGGAGAAGAGTGCAGAGACTTAATAAAAATAAGGACTTGCATGGGTTGGAGTGTTAGCTATGACTAGAGTTCAAGGTCATCCTTAGCTACATAGCAAGTTCTAAGCCAAAATAGGCTACATGAGCTATAACACTGAAACTCCAATCCAACCAAATAAACACTGTATCTACACCTATGAACTCTTCTCAACAATATGGTTTTCCAACCAATACCACCATGATGGCAACATCAGCTGACATGCCAATGTGGACCAGGGAGATTCCACATGACCCCACCCCAAGATGAAGAGATATAGCAGGTAACTGGCTTCTGAGAGAGGGTAAATCAGTTTTCTCTAGGGGTGACTCTCAATGTATGTTGTCCAATTCCAAGTTGTCACCCTGGACACATGTACATATGAGCAACATCAAATGGACTCAGCAAAATGTGTATATATTGTATGTGTGTGCTTTATACACGTGTGTGTGTGTGTGTGTGTGTGTGTGTGTGTGTGTGTAACAATAATTATTGAAGAACAGATCATTAATTTGGAGAAATGAGAAGCTGCTGGGAGAATGGAAGGATGGTAGTGATGTACATGCAATGATCATGTATGAAGTTCTCAAAAATGCAACTTTAAAAAAAATCCTAAACAAATGGAACAACTAAAATGCAAAAAAAAAAAAAAAAACAGGATCACACTCTGAGACTCATGCCCATTTTCTTTGGTATAAACACACCATTGGAATGTCAGAATCTAGAAGTTGATTTTATAAATACTTTAAGTAAATAGCACTGAAGACTCTATGATGCCAGGATATTCTCTGACTAGAAAAACAAAAATCCATTATTCTGAGTTAACAAAACTTACTTGTTTTTGGTTTTCTGCCTTCTGATGTAAGGGAGTTTGGAAACTCTTTCTGATATTGCATGAAGAAGTGTTGACTAATTAAGCATGTTGTACTCCCTAGGTTGTGATGGAGAACAAGAAGCCCAATAAGAAGGAAGTAAATATGGCCCTTTAATCAGGCTTTGGTTACTAATGGATTTGGGAATAAGGACACAAAGTCCTTTGTTTGGTGTTCCATGTCTTTAAATGGTCCAGTGGGAGGAAGTCATCAAAGTGTGTTTGCAAATGCAGAATTAACAAGGCACAACTAAAGACACTTAGGTTTGCATCATAAATTGTGACTGTTGAGGAAATTATCTAGAGAAAGATTTAATCTGCTTTTCCGGTTATCTAATAACCTAACCTTTTTTTGTTTCGCAACTGCAAACTGTTGGTCTAGCTTTGTCAACACATCCAATGCCAATCAAATGAAAATGTTAGCTAACTTCAGCTTAAAAATGAGTTATTTTGGCAGAAACTCTTTCCATTTAAATCAAAATTTTGAATCCCAAGTGAATGACATTTCAATTTAAAAGAAATCTGTTTGAGTATTTATGTCAACTTTGTCTACACAGAAGCCTACTTTCCTATGTAAAAATAAAGTGATTATGGAAAAATTGTACTACTTTGAAAAAATACTTAGAAAGCAGATTTTCTTCATAAGATGTCACTTTTTGAAAAGCATCAAATGTTCAGTCTTCCTATTTTTATTGAAATGGTTTTATTGAGTGGTTAATAGAACTTTACTAAGATCTGTGCAATTTGTACATTTATGTAATTTACTATTTTCTGGCATGCAATTAACTTCTATGTTGTGAAATGACTTAACTATGATGGCTGCAAATATTACATATTAACTGTCAGCTAGTATTTCAATTTCTCCTCTAATTGGTACTATAGTAGGTTTCCCTGTTATATGACAAAAATGCTGTTTAGTGCTTGTAACACAGCAAAATGTGTTTGGATCCTTGCCAACACAAATTTAGTATGAGAAACTAATTCATTTGCATGCATATATAGTAGTACTACTTATATTTTGAGTCTAATTGTTTCATACCATTATACTTACTGTGCTAAAATGTCATCCAAATTCTTGAAACATCAGTGATAATTTATTTTAATTCACTAATTATTTGTAAGTGTGTGTATATATGTGCAGGATAGATATGCATGGGCATTATGTGCCATGACATGTATTTGGAGACTGGAGGACAACTTTGTTGGACTGCTTCTCTCCTTCCATCTTTATGTGGCTTCCAGGTATTAAACTCAGGTGACCAGGCTTTTGGTTCAAACACCTTTATTCCCTGAGCCATCTGGTCACACAGAACTACCTTCAAAGTGGTCCCTCTGAAAGACAGTGATGTTGACACTGTGCTAAATGACAGTTTGAGTTCAGCTCAGGCTGGACTCTGTCTGGATAAAAGAGAGATTGCTACCTAAACTCCTTAGAAATCATGGAAAGTAGCTTTCTGTTTAGCAGGAAGAGCCAATACTTTCCTTAGTTGCACCCTATAGCCAACGTTCCCAAGCAAGTGCATCTATTCCCTACTGACTCAAGTGAACCCCCAACAGAACAAAGTTTCCGAACTAGCTAGCAGGCTGTCTTGGCCTGTATCCCATCTCGTGATGCTCTGACTCCCACTCCTCACATCTCTGCCACCTGATCCCCTTACACATGGCAAGGCTCTTTTTGCCACATGCAGCATGATCAGAAATTCAAAGTCATCATTGCCTACATATTTTCAAAGGTCAGCCTAGGGTTACTACAGCTACCTCTCCTTAAGACTGACTCTCTCTCTCTCTCTCTCTCTCTCTCTCTCTCTCTCTCTCTCTCTCTCTCTCCTATAGTAACTAATTTTAGTTTCCTATTATTCTTCAGATTTGGCTTTTGTTTGTTTTAATTTTGAAAAATTGTTGGTTGGAAGCCGGATTGTCTATTCTGCCTAGGATGGATGGAAAGGATTCATGGAGACAGACCTACAGGTTTGATGATGTTTGAATTAGTACCTGAAAGCAGGTACAGGAAACCTGATGCTCTGCAGACTTAGAATATTTGCTAACACAAGTACCCCCATTGCTTTTTGATGGGATTTAATGCCTACTCTAGAAGAAAGAACTCATGCCTGGTATTGTTAAGTGAATCTAAAACTCATGACTGGGCAGGTCATAGGCCCATGTAGAAAACACACTCCTATTATTGTGCTAATTGGGCATAGTATCAAATAATCTCTAAATGCTTATCTTTATAATCATCAGTTAGTGATGCTCCCGACTCTCATGAGAGACAGTACTTTTTGCAGTAGTCAGTGATTAGTGCAAAGACTCACAACTGATGAGGAGAAGAAACTGCAGAACATGCAGTCCTAAAGCAGCCCCTTGCACAAAGGCTCTGGCATCATCAAAGAATAAAAAGTGAAAATATTAAGATCCAGAGACTGCAGAGTACTGCTATGAGACAGTGTTTCCTGGACATGAGAGGACTGTAGCACATAACATCTCACAGCAGTTGGCATGACATGCTTCTGTTTGGAAGTACATCTTCAAAGCATGTAGAGAATTCCCCCTGCATTCTATTATTTCCCAAATTATTGCTGCTGAGTAATAGTTTTCTTATTTTATTCTGGTCATCATTAATAGTTTAGTATGCTTCCAGAATGTGACAGGGACATTGCATTTTAAACTCACCCTGTCGCATGTTTCCCTGGTCATGCTTCAGGAATCTGATGTCTTTCAGGCAGTCTTTGTTCCAGCATATCAGTAACAACATTCAGGGTCGATGCATCTAGGAAAGAAGATGTTAAATACATACACCCCCAATCCCAACACACATATATCATACCAAACAGGGGTATGGTATGAAGACTAAGCATGCATGTTGAACATTGAACAGTATGTTTTGGCATATGAAGATTAGTATCTACACCTAATGGGGTATTACATTTCATCCCTGCTCTCTATATGGTGCCTTTTTCATGAGTGTTTTAGGCCTCAGAGAGTAAATGTCAACAAGAAGAAATACATAAAACAAGCAATGTTCCTAGCTAAAAAAAAAAAAAGGAAGGGAAAGCCCTTCAGACAAGGAAAGACTCTAGGACCAGTGAAGTCAGAGGCAGAAACATTACTTCTTCAGGTGCTGGAGCTTGCTACTTCCTTCCCATTCCAAGGAAAGAAGATGTTTTCTATCAATGTCTCCAAATAAACAGTTGAGTACTAAGACAAGTTCCTTGTTTTATAACCTTGTTATAACCTCATGGAAATCTATGGGACCCATGGCAATGTGTCATGGACACCCCAGTGAGCAGCACAGCTGCTTTTGACTTTTTACTTGAAGTCCCATTGGATCAACAGTGGCAATACAGCAAAAATAGCCATGATGCTTCCACACTCTTGAATGACAGTTTTTGACAGGTCACCTGGGATGATAAAGCTGGTGACAAGCTGGTGAGGTCATAAAGCATTGCTGTCTGGTGTTGCTGCTTCTGGAGTAGAGACATTTCCTGAGGAGGGTGAGGAGGAGATGGAAGTATGCACCCCTTGCAAATATTTTTAGCTAGACTTATCAAATTACTAACACCAAGGTGAGATTTGTTTCTTTATAAATGTGAGGCAGTCCAAGGCACTGTCTGTTCACAGCACAGGACTGTATTGAGTGTCTAAGAAAGATGTTGAAACAAGCTAGAGAACAGGGCTGCTGCTGGCACCTGAATTCTTTGTTGCCTATAACAACAGGGAGAAAATAAAGTGTGGATCAGTCAAAGATGAAGCTTATAGCTGTATGCACTTTGTTCTTCATTTAAATATGAATATGAAGTAATTTGTGAGTCATGAGAAAGTAAGAAAGATATCAGTCCCTAATTTCACATTTGTAAAAAAATTCTAAATAGACTTGTGAGGTTTAGTTGTAATTGTACAAAGGAACATCATTGACCTTAACAGAAGACAGACTTCAGTATAACTTAATGCATTTTTTCTAGTTATTTGAATAAAAAACATTTTACTTACATCCATGATTGTAGTTCCCAAATCCACTGTTTTAAATAGGCTGCTTTTACATACCATGCAATTATTGCATCACAGGGCAACAATCAGGTGATTTATTACTTAGGAACCATCATTTCTAACTTGTTGGTTTGCTTGCATTAACAGTTTGCTGCCACTCCACACAATAATGCAGCTCTCATTTAAATGTTTAGAAAATCAGTATCTCTACAATTCTACCCGTTCACCTCCAATTAAGGCCTTTATGAATGTTTTTTTTCATTTGCATTTTCTAATTATTATAACATTCTCATACACGAGACTCAAATTCATGTAAACTGCCATAGACACGAAAACTCTGCTTTTCATTCTGAACATTTGGAATGTCTCCCAAAACACCATGTTTAAAAGAAACAAAGTCTTACCCCTGGAGTGTCTGTTTGCTGTGTATATTGTATGTATGTGTGAGTGTGCACACATGTGTGGATGTTTGTACTTGTGTGTGTATGTGTGTGTGTGAATGAAAGAGAGATATAGAGATAGAGACAGAGACAAAGATAGAAAGAGAAGGGGGTATCTTATGAGGAACCTTGCAATTTTCTGTTTCATTTTGTCCAGGGATATCACAAAGATATCTTTTTCTTCTTTAGGAGAATAACTTTTAATTTACCACTAGATGCCAGGTGATGGTGGCACATACCTTTAATGTCAGTACTCCAAAGGCAGAGTCAGGTGGATCTCTGTGAGTTTGAGGACAGCCTGGTCTACAGAGAGAGTTCCAGGACAGTCTGGGCAGTTACACATAAAACCAAAAAGACAAAAAACAACAAAACAAACAAACAAACAAAAATTCCCACTAGAAACTGAGGCAGGAAGCAATAAAATAAAAAGAAATGAAAGCACTCCTAAACCGTCCCTTTGTAAATGTTTAACTTATAACAATCAAGGTTGGAGTAGTGTTTTTGAAATGGTATCATTTATTCATTCATTTAGTCATTCATTTATTTTTTGCCTGAGATGTTCAGATAGCTAGCCACCACAGGCAGAGCATAAGGAGGCTTGCATCCTGCATTCTTTCTGTCACTCATTGTCTCTCCTTCTGGGTGTTCAGCTAGGAATCCCACAATACAGAGAAAAGGAAGGTAAGTATTTTCACAGGCAGTCTCCCAATGTGTCAGCCTCTTCTAAGTATGTCCACCCCTCCTTATAGAAATGGGTTAATTTAAGATATAATAGCTAGCTATCAAAAAGCCTGAGCCATTAGGTCATACAGTTCCTAATTAACATAAGCCTCTGAGTGTTCCTTTGGGTCTAAGCAGCTGAGACCGTGGGCTGTGGGAGCCGGGCAGGACCAGGAAAACTTCAGCTAGAGTAACTAACTGAGAGACCTGTATACTCAAATTTAAGTCATATATATGCTCTCAAAATTATAGATACATCTGACAGATTTTGTTCCCTGAGTCCTCAAACACCTGTAGAGATCTGAGAATATGGCATTGAATATAAAAGCTTTTTATCTAAATAGACATATCAGCTCCTGGCAGCATCTTGTATCTCCTCCAAGAAGATGGATGGCCGCAGAAGAACTTCCACCCAGAAGCTCATGGTAAATCTTGCCATGCAGCAAAATACTGAGATCTTGTACAGACTGTGAATAAGTAGAACAATGGAGGACCAATTGCCCCCATACTGCAAAGTCAAGGTGGGTCAGGCTCCCTGAATTTCTACTCCACAGAAAAATATCTATTAGATCTTCTAGGCCTATCAGCTGAACAAGTGCTGCCTTTGAGGCTTCTCTCCCAAGGCCCCCAATGATCATGGAGAGACTTGGGATTGCTGCCTAGGTACCTGGAAAGCTGTTTCACTTCTTAAATTTATCCTTCTCAGATCTGACAATGTTTGATGAGTAGGGTATCATTTTAACAGCCCCATGTTGGGCACCAATGTTATGAATTATGTATGTGGGGGACCCAAGGCTGGCTGGACCAGGGCCCATGTGTGAGGGAAAAGATGCTGGGTAGATACAGTGGAGGTGGCAGCGTGTGGAAAGTCATTCACACCCAGGTGCTGCATCCACATGGTTTATTATAATAGAGAGATGAAGAGAAAGATAGGAAAGAGGGAGAAAAAAGGGGGTTCGAGGGGTATACATCTCGTGGAAGTGGAGAGAGAGACAGAGACAGAGACAGAGGAAGGGAGGAATTTTTCCTTTACATGGGGATGCAGGGTGGCCCCAAGTGGTGGGACTTAAAGGGTCAGGACATAATATTAACAAATAGAAACACTAAGACTGAAATTCGTACCAGGAACTGGGGTATTGCTGTGACAGGCCTGACCATGCTTCTGTTAGAAGGAATATGGACCTTGGGACTGTGGATTAGAAAAGCAGTTGAACACTTTAAGTGCTATTTAATGGGCCATACTAGTAGGAACTTAGAAGATGGTGGTGCTAAATGTGATTTGATGAACTGTGGGGGCCTGGATCAAGAGGATTCAGAGGAGAATAATATTAATATGTGGCCTAGAGACTATTCTTGTGATATTTTGGTGAAGAATGTGGCTGCTTTTTACCTTTGTCTGAAGAGTCCATCTGAGGCTAAAGTGAAGAGATTGGATTAATTGCATTGACAAAGAAAATCCCCCAAAAAGGCTAGTAGAGACTCTGTCATGTGATTATTAGTGTTAACTCTAATGAAGATGCATAATGAAAAGGAGTAAGGTATGCAAGGAAAAATAAAATATAAAATGTAAACTTTGAGGAACACCAGGAAGTAGAATGGCACTAAGTATCCTGTGTTCGAGGAGATAAACAGATTAAAAGAATAAATGGAGTGGTGACCTTAGGGCAAGATTCCACCCAGCTAAGTTTCCAATTTGTGAAAATGAATTAAAGAAAAGCTTAGATCCAGGTGTGGTGGTGCATGCCTTCAGACCCCATGCTTAGAAGACAGAGGCTGGAGGACCTCTAAGTTCAAGGCCAGCCTGTTCTATACAGATCCAGTTTCAAGACAGCCAAGCTGAGGCAGTTAAGAAAACCACAGAAAACAGAAAACTGGTCAAGATGTAATTGAACAAGGGGGTCTTATTTCAGCCCCAGTAAGCAGCAGAAATTGGCAGCTTTGGCCTTGTGGTTCTGGCTTTAGAGTCAAGGAGTGACTATGGAAAGCTGCTGAAGCCAGGAATATGTTTGGGCTATCCCTGAATGGAGGCTGAGATAACTCATTGCATGAAGCTGTGAAGTTGAAGCCTGAATTGTCTTAGAGACACCAAGATGTAGGAGATGCCAGAGTTGTGAGATACCTGCTGAGGAAAGCTTCTAACAGGGAGTGGAACCAGCCCAAGAGAAAGAAGTGTGTTATAGTCAACAAAGCTGAAAGGAGTTACAGATCTGAAAAACACTTTGACATCAGACAAGGAGATGCAGTTTGGAGTTTGCCCAGCTTGTTTTCAGTCTTGCTTTGATTCAGTATCTCTCATTGTGCTACCTTCCCTACATGTTGGAACAGTAATACATACGTATATATGTATATATACTGTGCCATTACATGTTAAAAGTATTTGTTCTGTGTTTTTTCTTTACTTTGATTTTATAGCAGATTATGTTAAGAGATTGCATGAATCTAAAGAGACTTTGAATGTTGGACTTTTAAACACTGTTGAGACTGTGATCAACTATGGGAACATTTGAAGTTGGATTAAATGCATTTTGCATTATGATATTATTACAAGCATGTGGGGGCCAGGGAGTAGAATATGAAAGTGATGTAATTGGCCTCCATAAGCCATAGGGGGTGGCATTATTAGGAGGTATGGCTTTATTGGAGTAGGTGTGGCTTTATGGGGCAAGTGTGCTACTGTTGGAGGTGGGCTTTAAGGCCTCAGATATGTTCAAGCCACATCCGGTATCTCAGTTCACTTCCTGTTGCCTTCAGATCAAGATATAACACTCTCAGCTCCTTCTTTAGCACCATGTCTGCCTGCATGCTGTCATGTCCCACTATGATGATGGTGTACTGAACCTCTGAAAATGTAAGCCACCCAATTAAATGATTTTCCTTTATAGGAGTTGCTGTGGTTATAGTGTCTCTTCAGCACAATAGACACCCTTACTAATACACAGCTTCCCTGTCAAATATAAAACATACAATCTGGAGGCAGCTATATTCATCCTCAAGGTCTTACTGCCATTCTGCCCCTATTCTGTAATTAATTATTGTACAAACATTTAAGAGGAAGGGATTCTTTTAAGCTCCCTATATATACTTATTACCAAATACATACACATACCTAACAATGACACAACTAAACCAAAACCAGTCTCCAATATCCTGATGCACTTAGTTCCAAAATCCTTAATAAAATATCAGCAAGACAAATTCAACAGCATATTCTAAGATTCTTATATGTGTCCTAGTTTGCTTTCTGTTGCTTTGATAAAGACCAAAAACAGCTTGAAGAGAAAACAGTTTGTTTGTCTTAAAACTTCAAGCTACAATGCCCATTGAGGGTAGCCAGAGCGGGAACTCTGAGAAGGGAACTGAAGCAGAGCCCATGGAGGGATGTTGTTTACTGACTTACTCTTACTTGCTTGCTCATCCTACTTTGTTATACCACCAAAGAATATGTGCCCATGAGTGGCACAATCCACCATGGGTTAGAGCACTCCCTTTCAATTATTAATTCCCCACAGACTTGCCTATAGGCAATGTAATGGTGGAATTTTCTCAATTGACGATCCTTTTTCCAAATGATCTTGGCATGTGTAAAATTGATGAAACAAACAAGCAAAAAAAAAATAAAACCACAAGTACAATGAAAAATAAGCAGAGAGGACCCAACAATTAGAAAGAACAGAAGAGAAATTATTCTTATTTATTTTTTTTCCATATTGGAAATTTCTCCTTTCCCTTCTCCTGGACACCAACATTTCTTTTTTTTTTTTTTTTTTTTTTTTTTTTGGTTTTTTGAGACGGTTTCTCTGTGTAGCTTTGCACCTTTCCTGGATCTTGCTCTGTAGACCAGGCTGGTCTTGAACTCACAAAGATCTGCCTGCCTCTGCCTCCCGAGTGCTGGGATTAAAGGCATGTGCCACCACTGCCTGGCTTCTTTTCTGTTTTTTTTTTCCTTTTATTTTATTTTACAATACCATTCAGTTCTACATATCAGCCACGGATTCCCTTGTTCTCCCCCCTCCTGCCCCCTCACCTTGCCACCAGCCCACCACCCATTCCTACCTCCTCCAGGGTAAAGCCTCCCACAGGACTGAGATCAACCTGGTAGGCTCAGTCTAGAGAGGTCCAGTCCCCTCCTCCCAGGTTGAGCCAAGCGTCCCTGCATAAGCTCCAGGTTTCAAACAGCTATCTCATGCAATGAGCACAAGACCTGGTACCATTGCCTAGATGCCTCCCAAACAGATCAAGCCAATCAACTGTCTCACCTATTCAGAGGGCCTGATCCAGTTGGGGACTTCTCAGCCTTTGGTTCATAGTTCATGTGTTTCCATTCGTTTGGCTATTTGTCTCTGTGCTTTATCCAACCTTGGTTTCAACCATTTTCGCTCCTACAAACCCTCCTCTTTCTCACTAATTAGACTCCAGGAGCTCCACCTGGGGCCTAGCTGTGGATCTCTGCATCCAGATTCCTCAGTCTTTGGATGGGGTTTCTGGCATGACTATTAGGGTGTTTGGCCATCCCATGACCAGAGTAGGTCAGTTTGGGCTATCTCTCGACCATTGCCAGCAGTCTATTGTGAGGGTATCTTTGTGGATTTCTGTGGGCCTCTCTAGCTCTTTGTTTCTTCCTTTTCTCATGTGGTCTTCATTTACCATGGTCTCCTATTCCTTGTTCTCCCTCTCTGTTCTTGATCCAACTGGGATCTCCCGCTCCCACAGGCTCTCTTTCCCTCAACCCTTGCCCTTCATTACTCCCGCTCATGTCCAGGTCGTTCATGTAGATCTCAGCCATTTCTCCATCATTGGGCAATCCTCGTGTCTTTCTTGGGGTCCTGTTTTCCAGGGTGGTTCAACATACGAAAGTCCATCAATGTAATACACCATATAAACAAACTCAAAGAAAAAAAACCACATAATCATCTCACTAGATGCAGAAAAGGCATTTGACAAAATCCAACACCCCTTCATGATAAAACTCTTGGAGCAATCAGGAATACAGGGAACATACCTAAACATAATAAAGACAATTTACAGCAAGCCAACAGCAAACATCAAATTAAACAGAGAAAAACTCAAAGCGATTCCACTAAAATCAGGAACGAGACAAGGCTGTCTGCTCTCCCCATACTTATTCAATATAGTGCTTGAAGTTCTAGCCAGAGCAATAAGACAACATAAGGAGATTAAGGGGATACAAATTGGAAAGGAAGAAGTCAAGCTTTCCCTATTTGCAGATGACATGACAGTATACTTGAGTGACCCCAAAGATTCCACCCAGGAACTGATACACCTTATAAACACCTTCAGCAACATAGCAGGATACAAGATCAACTCAAAAATATCAGTAGCCCTCCTATATACAATGGACAAAGAACCTGAGAAGGAAATCAGAGATATATCACCCTTTACAATAGCCACAAATGACATAAAATATGTTGGGGTAACACTAACCAAGCAAGTGAAGGACCTATATGACAAGAACTTTAAGTCCCTGAAAAAAGAAATTGAAGAAGATGTCAGAAAATGGAAAGATCTCCCATGGTCATGGATAGGCAGGACCAACATAGTAAAAAATGGCAACTTTTCCTTTTTTTATTCTATGTGTATTTCACATCATGTATCTTGATCCCATTCATTCCATGTCACTTTGCATCTGATCTCTGCTTCTGAACCCCTCCCCCAAATAAAACAAAATTCAAGAGAAAAAAAGGAAGAAAATAAAATGAAAAAAAGTTTAAAAAGGGAAGGAATTAAAAATCTCATCATGGCCAGGTGGTGGTGACACACGCCTTTAATCCCAGCACTTGGGAGGCAGAGTCGGGTGGATCTCTGTGAGTTCAAGGCCAGCCTGGTCTACAGAGTGAGTTCCAGGACAGGCTCCAAAGCTACACAGAGAAACTTTGACTTAAAAAATAAAACAAACAAACAAACGAACAAATTCTCATCATGGAAGTTGCAGTGCAACCTAGCAACCCAAGAAGTCACAGCATATAACTCTGCGTCTATACATGTCTGCTAGCAAGTTTTCATTGCAAAGAGTCAGTCATTGGTCCGGTTCGAGGGCCCTGGTCTCCACTACACGTTCAATGCTGGGCCCCCACAACGACTCTTCCTGGACGTCTTGCTGCCACCCTGTATTGCAGAGATCCTGCAGCTTTGGGTTTGTTGGCCAGGTCCTTTCATGTGCTCCAGCAAGATCATAGGTATGGTAGATGTTGGGGCAGGCCAAGTCATAACCCTGGATCTGGGACTCAGTAACTATAGGGTTGGTCTGACAGATGGGAAATGGGGATATCTCTCCCAAGATCATAATTTTTTTTTTGGGGGGGGGCTCACCAATATCTGTTCTAACAGTATTGGCTCAATTGTGCTACCCTGGTGAGGTACAGGGCCTGATCACCCGCTGAGTGCTACAGCTGGTGGGGGTCAGTGATGGCTCTCCCACACTTACGACCGACCATGGAGCCAGCTCTCCCACCTGCCTTGGGCACTGATAGGCAGAGAGGGAGCAACTCTCCACAGGGCAGATAGGTAATGAGGACAGCTGTCACATGCTCATGATTTCAGGGCTAGGTCAGTCCACCCCACCAGGGCAACACAACAGAGCCAAACCTGTTAGCAGAATTATTTTTAATTGACAAAATATCACTCAACAAAATTTTATATGTCCTCACGAAGACACTTTCCACAAATTGAACTAGTGACATCAATACATTAAAAGTAAGATATTATACTCTACACAGAGTATCATAAGGAATGGGACATTTTAGAAGTTGTTTCTTTTTCTTTGTTTTCCTTTTTTGCCCTTTTTTTGGGGGGGTGGTCAGGCTTTTTCTGTGTAGCCCTAATTGTTCTGGCCTTGATCTCAGCGAGATCCTCCTGTCTCTGCCTCCTAGTACTGGAATTAAAGGCATTTATCACTCTGCCCTTATAGAAGCTATTTCTTAATGATCTAACACAAAAAAAAAAACATATGTGCTTTCAATTAGAGGGAAGCAGAACTTTTAGCCAGAGCAACAAGGTAGGAAAAAAGCATTCAAATATTTAAAAAAGGTTGAAATAATTCAACCTTTTAACATGAAATGAGCTTGTATATTTCCTAAGATTGTGAAAAAGGAAAAAAAAACAAAACAAACAAAAATTAGGCCCTAACTTATTAATTCTGAAAAGTTTTAGCAGAATAATACAAAATCACTAAAAAACACAGAAATTACACAGGGGTTGGTAGTGGATAATCTAAAAAAAGACATCAAGAAACAATTTCAATAGTTAAGAAGAATTCTGAGAATAAATGTAACACAAACAGTGACAGATCTCTCCAATGAAACCTATAAAGCATTGGTGAAGGAAACTGAAGCCAGAAATCATAAGCAAATGGGAAGACATTCCATTATAATAAGAAGCAAGTATTGTTAAAATGTCTGTGCTATCCAAAATAGTGTACTCACCACATGACATCTTCATCAAAATATTAGCAGCATTCTTCACACAAAAAAATCCTCTAAAATATTTTCTAAAGTTTATACTGAAGAAAAATTAGCTGTGATACCAAATGATCTTAACAAAAAGAAGAAAGCTGGAGACCTCATCTTGCCTGTCTTCGACACATCCTAACAGCATAGAAACAAAAATACCAGGACATTGCCATCAAAACAGACATACAGACCAGTGGGAAAGGATTCAAGGGCCAGGAATAAAGTCATGTGTTATATTCATTTAACATTTTGTGTGACAAATACCCCAAGTTCAAGGACCACTTCCTTGGACAACTAAGATTCCACGTGCAGAAGGAAAAATGCTTCCTCTGCCCCATTGCCTCAATTTCACACACACATCCAAAATATGTAAAGTATAATATTAAATTTAATTTATTGGTCTGACCAAAGATTTTTTAAGATATAAAAACATAGGTAACACAAACAATAATCAACAAGTAAATTATCAATCTTCTGTACAGTATAAGACACAATAAACAAAGTGAGGTTTATAAAAGGAGAGAAGAGCTAACAAACTGAACATCCAGCCAGGGACTTGTGTCCATAATACAAAGATATCTGGAAAAAGAAGCCATAAATCCAATCAAATTAAAGTATAGGAATATATAAACATTCTCAGAAGACAGCATGAAAAAGGCCTGGAGGTAGATAAAAAATGTTAATAATAATCACCAAGGAATTTAAATAAAACTACAATGAGTTATCACTTTGCCCAAATAAAAATACATGTGCTGGCAATGGGTCAGTTTTTAAGAACACTGGCTGCTATTCTGAAGGATTCACATTCCAATCCCAGAATCCTCATGGCAACCCACAAATATTTGTAACTCCAGCCCCAGGGGTTCTGACACTCTTTTCTGTCTTCCCTAGGTACCTCAAGTGCTTAGTGCACAAATATACATTTAGGCAAAACATTCATCCACATAAAAATAAGTAATACTAATAATAAATATTAAAAATATAAAAGTGGAAACTATTGAAAATGTGTGCTAGGAATGGTGGCATGCACCTATAATTCCAGGATCTTAGTCAGAAAGTCTTTAATCTGAAGTCTGCCTTGGAAAAATGGTAAGACCCTATATCAGAACCAAGGGGAAAAGCCAAAGAAAAAAAGAGGGAAGCAGTGGAGAGAAAGTATTAAAATAATAGTATGGCAATCCCCCAACCATTTAACTGGGAAACTTAAACTGACATACAATTAATTAACCCCATTTTAGGCAATGAAATCAATATGAGAGAAAGAAATTCTATACTCTTACACTTTTTGCATCATTGCTCATAGTAACCCCAAAATGGAAACAACCAAAGTGTTCACAATAGAAAAATGAATGCAGAATATATGGCATGTATGCACAATTTTGTCATTTCTACCATAACACATGATTGAAACCTTATTATTCATACCTACATGGATGAATCCGAATCCAGAGGGTGCTATGTTGATGAAGTTAGCCAGGAACAGAAAAACTAATACTGCATCATCTCAATCTGTTGTCAAAACTGAACATGTAGATTTCATGGAAGTCAAAAGCAGAAAAATGGTTGGTTACCAGAGATAGGGTGTTAGAAGAATTTGCAAAGATATTGGTCAAACAATATAAAATTCCAGTAAGATGGAAGTAGTAATAAACAGATCTAATAGTTACCATGGTGATTATGGTTGATTATATTCTTAGTAAATGTCATGAGAGTGAACAGGAAATATTCTTGCCACATCAAAGATGTCTGTGAAGTCATTTACTTGTTAAATAGCTAGATTTGACCATTCCAATCTTTATATAAATATTACGCATAGAAAGGAGAATGATTACATACACACACACATATGTATACATATGGTTTTATTCATATGTATATACACATTTCAAAGTATTAAGTTGAACATGATAAGACTCATATGTGTATTTTGCAATTAAAATAAATTTCATGTTTGTCTTAGTTAGGGTTTCTATTGCTTTAAAGTGACATGATAACCACAGCATCTCTTACAAGGAGACATTTACTTGGGGCTGGCTTACAGTTCAGAGTTTTAGTCCATTATTGTCATGGTGGGAGGCATAGCAGCACTCAGGCAGTCATGATGCTGGAGAGGTAACCGAGAGTTTCTACATCTAGATCTGCAGGCAGTGTGAGGAAAGTGAAACACTAGGCTTGTCTTGAATATATAAGATCTCAAAGTCCACTCCCAGTGACACACTTCCCCAAACAAAGCCACACCTATTTCAACAAGGCCACACCTCCTAGTAGTTCCACTGCCTATGGGCCTATAAGGGCCATTTTCATTCAAACCATCACAGTGTTGAAACTCAAAATTTCTGATTTGGATTATTAAATGTCTATATCATGCAATTCATTACAGATGTAATCTGCTTTTACAGTTAGTCATTTAAAATTAACAGTTTTTCTTTGATTGACCCTTAATCATAAAATTTGAGCAATCTTCTCTCAGGAGTACTTCCTAGGTACCATCAATCCTGATTGAGGCAAGATGACCAAGATAAGATCTGTGAGCATTACAGAACAATTCTCCCACACTAACATGTATACATCATGTTATATTAGAAACAGATAAATTTTTTGTCTATTCCTCACTGCCAAATCAAGACCTACAAGTTACTCAAGTACTTTCCACAAAGTTATCAGATTAGCAAAGGCTCTTAATCCTGTAGGGACTGCAAAAAGCCATAACTCTAATTGAGTTATAGAGTCTTTTAAAATAATTTTCAATTTTAGAATTGTTCCTTCCTGTTCTATGTATTAAAAAGTAAGCTAAAATTCTGTGACTGTTTTGATTCCTCTGGATTTGTATTTTAGAATGGAGGATTTTTGAGGGCATTTTAAATTTCATGAAATTTTCTTTAAGCACATAATATTCTTTTCAATAATTTATTCCTTCACTGTACATGCAACAAAAAATAGTTATTATTTAGTTGAATCTCTGTGGTACAGAATTTGTATAAACCAAGCATGACTTTAGAAAGCCCTTAATTCATGGGGATTCAGTAATATAAGATCATCTTATCTCTGAGTCATTTTTCTGTTTCTATGTGAAAACAAAAGCTTCATAACTTATTAAACCAATAATTTCATTTATCTCAACTAAAAACTTGCTAAGACAAGAAAATAATAGTATAAAACTTCTTGGGTTTGAATAGCAAACTATTATTTAATTAGAGTTTAAAATTACTTAATTTAACATCCCTCTGTTAACAAGGGAATTTTTTTTTTAAAAAATTGTGAAGCATTTTTAAAAATAAGTTGGCACATATTAACAGCCAAGAAAGGAGTTTACGGAGGCTGTGTTAAGGGTAGTGGACAATGGAAGTGGATGCACATGGGAACAGCCAAACTTTGTGCCTGAGCTGCCATGTACCATGGGGCAATATTTTTTAATTCTCTGCTTTGTGCATTTTCATAGATTTATGTCTTTCAAATTAAAATAAGACATACATTTAACCCATGCTTATCTGCTTTATATTCAGAGACTATTTTATTTGTTTATTAGTATATGAGTCTTTGCTCATATTATGTTGCTAAAACAGAACTTCATCTAGTATGATTAATAGATAAGTATCTATTAACATTGTTTGTCTTATATTAATGGAAGGAAACACACTGGAATGAATTATTCTGGAAACTATAGCCTATTAAGAGATGCCTACTTATACTAGTTCTAGCCTGTGGTCTTCTAGAATAATGTTTATAGGTTCTTTGCACTCCCAGAACTAGTGTGTTGTAAGGGCTCTATATCTTTAACTATTAATAAATTAAACCTAGATGTATACAGACTAACAATATCTGGATTATTGCATGTTGATTTAGGTATCTAGATATAGGACACATATAGTACACTCAAACTTCAAACCAGCTCTTTCACATAACTAAGAAGCTTCATGAGACTGATTTGGTAAGTTCTATCACCTATTAAAATATGGCAGTATCCACATTGCAGCTGCTATGTGAGCTGAGACATGATATTAAACTTTTCATGTTGTGTTTATAACTAGAATGAAAAAGAAATATTTTATTAGCTCTTAGTCCCTTATAAAAAGAAACTGAATCATTTTTAGACTCAATAAATCCTTGTTTGAATGAGCATAGAACACAGTGAGAAAAAAATTCTAGTATAAAGATACAAGTTCCTATTTCTGTGAGGAAATAATGTCACTGACAAGATGTAATGTCAATAAATGGAAAACATGATAAAAGAATAGTCCAACTCAATTTATTACCATCTATTTTAAAGAGATTTATTTTTTATGCTTTCAAAATTAATTGTGTGTGTGTGTGTGTGTGTGTGTGTGTGAGAGAGAGAGAGAGAGAGAGAGAGAGAGAGAGAGAGAGAGAGAGAGAGAGAGAGAGAGAGAGAGACAGAAGTTCAAGTTTGTTTGCTCCAGGGCTGTGAGAAAGTCCTAGTTAGCCCATGGAAAGGAACATACTATCCAGCTAGATGCAGGCTACTGATGCCAGCTGGAGGTACATTGAGATAGAAAATGAAACTGCCTGCTCCTTGACTCAAGGACAGGATAGATAGTGGTTGAACGACTATGCTATTTTTCTACTTCTGTCCTTCAAGATTGTACATAAGCTGGCTGTGAAATAAACTTGGGACTTCCAGCATTGACTAGCAGTCCTCTCTACTCTGTTCTGTCCTTTTCATTGTCTCTAAAATCTGCATACCGCCACCCAGATACTCAGCTGACAGTCAGCAGGCATGTGTGTGTGTGTTGTTGTTGTTGTTGTTGTTTGTTTGTTTGTTTGTTTGTTTGTTTTTTGCTCTTTAGGGGGGCCTGGCAATCAGGTCCCAAATAAATCACAGGGGCTTTTTCTTGACTATAAATGCTTGGCCATAGCTTGGCTTGTTTCTAGCCAGCTTTACTTAACTTTAAATTACCCTGTCATTCTTTTGACTCTAGGCTTTTACCTTTCTCTATTTCATATATCTTTCTTTCTTAGTCCATTGCTTGCTGTGTAGCTGGGTGGCTGACCCCTGATATCCTCCTCTTTCTCTTACTTCTTCTTTTTTGATCCTCCCAGATTTCTCCTTCTATATATTCTCTCTGTCTTCCAGCCCTGCCTATCCTATCTCCTGCCATGCTATTGGCCATTCAATTCTTTATTAGACCATCAGGTGTTTTTTAACAGGCAAAGCAACAAAGCTTCACAGAGTTAAACAAATGCAGAATAAACAAAAGTCACACACCTTATAATAATATTCTCCTACCTGTATTGTAACATGAATTGCTAAATGGTCTTATTAATAAAAAACCTGAAGCCAGATATTGGGTTGAAAGCTGAAAGATCAGAGGGATACAACAAGCCAGGCACAAGTGGTTACCACTAGGAAATCCTCAGCCCAAGTAAGAGCAACTTCCTGTATATTCATGCCTATATAGCTTTCTGTGTCCTGCCATCTTTCTTCCTCTCTCCACCCAGCTACATCACTTCTTCCTTCTACCCAGCTCTATCATTTCTTATCTGTCTGTACAGACTTCCAGATCTCTATGGTTAACTAGTGCTGGGATTAAAGGCATGTGCTGCCATACCTGTCTCTGTTCCCAGTGTGGCCTTGAACTCTCAGAGATCCTGATGAATCCTTCCTCTAGAATGCTATGATTAAAGGTGTGTGCTACCTCTGCCTGACTTCTATGTTTAATATAGTGGCTGACTTTGTCCTCTGATCCCCAGGCAAGCTTTATTTGTTAGAGCACAAATAAAATATCACCACAGCGTATGCTTGTTTGCAGTGTCTGTATTGGTTAGAGGTGGGCATCAGATTCTCTGGAGTTGGTGATATCAGTGGTTTTGAGCTGCCCAATGTGGGTGCTGGAAATCAAACTCTGGTCCTCTGTAGATCATTAGCATTCTTCATCACTAAACCATCTTTCTGTACCCACATCACCATTTCTTTAAGTAAATATTTGAATAAATTTATATTCTCTCAAGTATAAAAGTCATCTCAGCTGCTGAGATATGTGAAAGGTTTTTTCCACTTATTTAAATTTATTTCAAATAAACAACTGACAATTAATGAATTCTTAATACCCTAATCTTTAAAACTAATAAAGTGTGAATGAAGGGTGTTGCTACATAATCATTTATGCCTTGTGGCTTTCAAGAATGTAGAGATTATTCTGAGCCAGTTTTTTCCACCGATGATCTTCCCTTCCTTCCCACCTTCCCTCCTTCCCTTCTTTCTTCCTTCCTTCCTTCCTTCCTTCCTTCCTTCCTTCCTTCCTTCCTTCCTTCCTTCCTTCTTTTTTTCTTTCTTTCTTTCTTTCTTTCTTTCTTTCTTTCTTTCTTTCTTTCTTTCTTTCTTTCTTTCTTTCTTTCTTTCTTTCTTTTTTTGACAAGGTCTCTCTATGTAGCTCTGGGTATTTTAGAACTGTAGATCAGGCTGGTCTTGAACTCACAGAGATCTACCTACCTTTGCATCCTGACTGAAGAGATTAAAGGCATGAGCCAAAACTACTGACCACTGAAAACTTTTCATCCATGTGCAGAAGATTTGAGGTGAGCACAAGAGCAAAATACATAATAATAAACACAACAAGCTAATTTAATATAGTTCATAGAACAGAAAAAATGACAATGAAAAACAATGTGCTGTACTACAGAATGCAGAAGCAAACAATGTTTTCATGGTAATAAAATAATTAAATGTTAAGTAATTATTTAACTGTAAACTTTATTTAGCTATATCAGGATGATGAGTATTAGGAAAGGTGTCAATATGACCTGAAAGAAAATTAAATCATTCACTTGATTCTGAGTCTTGGGAGTTTTTTGTTAAGATGAAATCAATGGATACTAGTTAGAATAAAGAAACCTTAATACAGAATTCTAAATTGTGTGTTACATAGAAAATTTGCAAAACTTTTTAGAGGTATGAAAAATCAATTGACAACTCTATATAAATGAAATAATTTTTGAGGTTATTAATTTATTCACACATAATTACATAAAATATGTAATAATATAAAAAAGAAGCTGAAAGAAAGCTTTGAAGAAACTGCTGGAATTTATATTTTTCTGCAGTAGACTTCAAAACACTGGACCTCATGTTGTTTATAGATTTAAAATTGAGATAGTGATTAAAAAATTTTCTATTAATTAAATAAATGTCTTCTAAATACATTCTTTCTGGACAGAAATAGTTTAAGACCATTAGAATCACTGGCGGTGGTAGCACATGCCTTTAATCCCAGAACTTGGTAGGCAGAGCCAGGTGGATCTCTGTGAGTTCGAGGCCACATTCTACAGAGTGAGATCCAGGACAGGTACCAAAGCTACACAGAGAAACCCTGCCTCAAAAAAAAAAAAAAAAAGATCATTAGAATCAATTCATTAAAATAATTCATTATTCTACTTGTGGGAAAATATTCTTCATGATTTATCAATATAATTCTCTTTAAATCTGTGTCATGTGTTTGAATATTCCAGACATACTGAGTTTAATCTGCGTAATATAGTTCCTTATCTTACCCGGGTTCTAATGTTCAAAACTAAAGTTGGATCAAAGCAATTCTAGGTCACACTAATAAGCAGAATGTAATACATCTGATTAAGGACAGTTTTCCAACATCACAGTTCAGAGTACAGCAGTCTGCAGCCCTCCCAGCTCCACGCGATTAATCCACTTAGACTGAAGCAATGGTGGGGTGACCTGCCTCACATCAGTCTTAAAAGCAGAGCCTGTCCGGCTCAGTAATGAAACATTAAAATACCATACTGCAAGGCACTCTAACCTTTGCATTGGCGTCCAGAATACAGCTGTAATTATCATTGCCCTCCTTGTCCATAAACTCTCTGCGAGTGATTTTGTAAACTCTCTTATCCTTTGTCGCCAAGCAATTTTCAAATGAAACTATGGATGGCCTGCTTCATCTTGTAACTGTCATGGATGTGTGATTTTTGCTCTGATAAAGATGGGATCTGCGAAATAACCATGCAATGTGCTAAAGGAAAGGCAAATTTGATTTATTTCATTAAATTCCATAGGCAGTGCTATATGGGGAAATAGACAGTCTCCCTCTACATTTTTGTTACATAGTGTTGATATTCCACATCCAGAGGCCTTTGATTTACTTCAGAATCACTATTCCATTTTTCAAATGCAAATATACATTAACGATTAGAAGAAATTAAGCTTTCCCAAGCATGGCAATTTAACTTTTTAAATGTTGTCATTATATTCAATTTGTTACATAGAATCAATTTTTATCCTAAAATTTTCTTTTCTAGTTTTATAATTAAGGCTTTTTCATACTAGGGCAGACTTCCATAACAATGATAACAGAGAGTAAAAATAATATTTTTAAATTTTTTTAAAATTACCTTGTGGGAATTAGTTTAATAATAGTGTACTTGTGTAGTAAGCTAGAGACCCTGAGTCCCATTTCCCTCCCCACAGAGAGAGAAAGATCACAAAGGAGTCAGGCATGCATGTAAAGCTACAGAGGCACTTTCTGTTCCCACATCATCATATCACAGGAGCCAGATGTACCGTTTATGATTATTTTAATAATGCTTAATAAATATTAAAGATATTGAACAAATACTGAAGTGTCTTGATATTATGTTCCCCAAAATACTGTGCACCCTAATAAACTTATCTGGGGTCCGAGAACAGAGCATCCACTAAATATAGAGGCCAGAAAATGGTGGCACACACACACCTTTAATCCTAGCATTCCAGAAGCAGAGATCCACCTAAATCTCTGTGAGTTCAAGGCCACACTGAAAACAGCCAGGCGAGGTAACAAGAGCCTTTAATCCCAGGAAGAGATGGCAGGAAGCAGAAAGGTATTTAAGGTGTGAGAATGAGGAACTAGAGCCTGGTTAAACTTTTAGGCTTTTGAGCAGCAGTTCAGCTGAGATTCATTCTGGATGAGGACTCAGAGGCTTCCAGTCTGAGGAAACAGGTATCAGCTGAGGAATTGGCAAGGTGAGGAAGCTGTGACTTGTTCTGCTTCTCTGATCTTCCAGCATTCCCCCAATACCTGGCCCTGGGTTTTTTTTTTTTTTTTTTTTTTTATTATTAATACGACCTTTTAAGATTCATGCTACACTGAAGGCTATTAGGAAATCTGTGGGCTGGTGATTTGCTTATTTGATTAAATCAGCTGAGACTTGGTTAGATATAGATTTTAAAGGAAACTACTATAATTTAGCTTTATGAATTATCATTTTTAGTCTCTCAAAGTAAAAACTGGCTGTATCTACTTACTATCTAAAGTTCATCTCAACCATGTAGGCTCTCCCATACCTATACCAGAAGCCCAGGAAGAAAATGTTTCTTGCAGGAAATGGGTGTCTCTACAACATGAGGGAAAGGGAGGCCCAAAGCTGAGAGGAAGGGAGATGGAAAAAGTCTAGCAATTCAATCCCCATGCTAAATAGTATCCATTTAGTTTGTGATAATTGAAATTGTAAACTTAATCACAACAATCCCTAAAGGAGTACACCACCTCTGGGCTTCTGAATCTTAGCATAGCGACAACTCTGCAGGCAAACCCATGTTTTAATGAGCTCAGCTCAGCAACGTGCACTATAGACACCTCACAGGAAAAGATATGTCCACCCTGAGGCACAGAAATTCTGAGGTCAAGAGAGAATGCATATTTGACAAGCCAACACGTTAGTTTTTCATTTAGGAACCCAGTAGGAAGTGACAAGCTGGAAATAAAAGTCCTTTTAAATATTTTTGAGAAAATAGTTGACAGTCCTTATGAAAACTGCATAAAATATGAATCTATCTTATAGACAAAAAAAATTCAAATGTTTCTCAGACACCAATTTTAAAACAATGGCTTGTAGGTTTGTTGTGAGGTGTCCTCCAGAGAAGACTGCTTGGACGAGGTTAGAAAGTCCTATTGAGCTAGGCAATGACTACACTGGGTGTTCTGGACTCCAGTGGAGTTCTGGGTTTTTCTCAGGTTGAGCTTTTAAGTACAAAACCACATCTTAGATTAATACACCTCAGCCAGCCAGAAGTAGAACTATAGAGCCTCCAAAAATAAGCTTAGTACATTTAAGGACTTTCGCAGTACTTATGGATATTGTTAGATGGCTGAGTTCCATGAATGTATGGCATTTCCACTATGGTGTCAGTTGTGCTAAGGTCTTGGGGCCTGTAACATTCCCTACTGGTTCTATTTGCATGAGTCAAATTGTGACCTCTTCTAGGGGCAGTGAGTTTTGGGCCTCTCCCACAAGAAGACAAAAAATTCGAATAGGACAACCGTGGTTACTAGGCTCATGTCAGTCTTATCTTTAGGTGACTGGAGGACATGGTGATGACTCATCTGTCATTATCTTTTATAGCCTCCTTCACCTGGTTGTGGGGGGGGGCTCCATGAAGTAACACCAGTGATCTTCAATGCTGTATGGATGGTAAACAACACAGGATATGTGGGCCTTAAAAGTTGGTTCCAGGCTCTGGATTCAGTTCCTCTTTACCTGCACAAGGTTGCCAGGCTGGAACTTGTGGGAAGGCTCAAAGATGTGTAAGGGTGTAGCCTCTTGACACTCTGATGAATAGTCCTCTAGGTTTGTTCAAAGACCTGTAAGGACTTGAGGAGGGAATAATAAATAATTTCTGCCTAATGAATGTCTCAGTATGGGGTGCACATGGCTCTTTGGAGGGCAAAACGTAGGAGGTTGGCCCAATTTTTGCTGGTCTCAAGGACATGTTTAGTTTATCTGCTCTGAACTTTGTGGCCTCTGGACTTAATGTAGTTTTAAACAACATTTCTTAGATTATGGAAACATGGACCATGAAGTCTGAGCAGTTTTGGACTGGAGGGAGAGGAGCAACCCACATCTAGAAATAGTATCTAGACCCGAGTAACTCAGAAGTTTTAGTTGCCCCAGATGGATGACCTAGTAGAGTTTGGAGACCATCAGTCTTAAGATAATGGTAGAAACTACAGGTCTCTCATCTGGCAGGAACCACCATCCATTTGATTCCTGTTCGGCATCTTCTCTGTCTACTTGGGTTTTTTTCTGTATAGTTGAACTCCAGAGAATGTATCTTAGAGTACTCAAAAAATAATACATATTTTTTTTTGCTCAGGGAACTGACCCTTTGCCAAAGAAAGTATATGTATAACTTATTGTGTTTGAAAAGATAAACCACTTTAATCAGGAAATACATGAATTATAAGCCACTATGGGATATTCTATATAGGTATTGTGGTGGTCTGAATGAAAATGCACCCCACAGACTTATATGGAGTGGTATTATTTGAAAATGTTAGGACATGTGGCCCTCCTGGTGCAGGTATATAATTGTTGGAGGAAGTGTGGCAGTGGAGGTGGGTTTGGAGGTTTCAGAATCTCAAGCCAGGTCTAGTGGTTTACTCTTCTCTTCTTTCTACCTACATATTCAGATAAAATTTGAGTCCTTCTCCAGCACCTTATCTGCCTATGTGCCCCCATGCTACCCACTATGACAATAATGGACTAAATGTTTGAAAATGTCAGCCTATTTCAATTAAATATTTTTCTTTATAAGTTTTGCTATGGTCATGATGTCTCTTCATAGCAATAGATACCCTAAGACAGGAAACAAAGCATATAGACACAAAACATGACAATACAATTCTCTGGTAATGTATAAGATGTAACTTCATAGATATTCTAATAAGGAAACAAAACATATATATACAAAACATGACAATACCAACCACTGATAACATATGGAATAGACATTACCACATATAGTGATTATATCACCCACAGTAATTCTGAGAAAACACTTGACATGATCATCACATGGATCAGGTATCATATTATTTATTTTTGTCCATGTATATTCAAAACTTTTGTTCACACAAATATTTACATAAATATTTTAATACAAGAATATTCATAGATGACTATCAAAGACTTGACTAAATCAAGATTTTCTTACATAGATTAATTAACAAATGACCATAAAATCATGCAATGAAATACTACTCAAATCAAAAATGTTATCACTTATTTAACAACAATGAATCTGAAATAAATTGTTGAAGTGGAAGAAGAAATGCCCCATTGACAAATGTATAGAGTGATTCTATCTAGAAAAGTGGACATTCTAGAAAAGTGTTATTGGTTACTAGTTGGAGGTTGAATAGTTATCATGTAGTCAGGGGGATGATAGAATTATTTTTCCACAATTATGGAAATAGATATAAACTTTGTGAGTGTATAAAAGCCCATAGCACGGTGTAAAATAATATTTTATAAATAAGTAAAAATTTACTGGGATATTGAACTCCAAATAAATAAGGAGTACAGCAAAGACATTCTAATTTATTACAAATGAATGATAATGAAGCTTAGGGGTAGGGGTAAGGAGCTGCCTATGTACATTAGGAAGCAATACTCAGATGTATATTGCTTGGTGAAAATTAAGATTACCTTTGTATGAATTTTTTTTTGAGACAGATTTTCTCTGTGTAGTTTTGTGCCTTTCCTGGAATTCACTTTGTAGATCAGGCTGGCCTGGAACTCACAGAGATCCACCTGGCTCTGCCTCCCAAGTGCTGGAATTAAAGGCATATACCACCACCGCCTGACTCCTTTGTATGAATGTTAAATCTGGTATCAGGTGCTTATAACTTTTTGATATCTATATTTGCATTAAATAGATAAAAATACATTACATAGAAGGAGCACTGTTAAGACAAAACATATAATTTAACAATGGGGATTGAAAGAAACCTGTTCATCTGAACATGGATTCAGAGGTATCTGTCTGAAAAGTTCTACAGAGATGTTTAGAGATGTATGTGTGCACAGGTGAACTCAAGCATTCAGGTGTTGTGCTCAGTATCCCATGTAGTCTGCAAACAGTGATGCTTCAAAAGCAATAAACAAAGTCCATGTTGAGATCTAGATTTTAAATGAGATTTCAAAGAAGAAATGGCTCTCTGGAGAATTTGACAACAAGAATGATGTAAGAAAAATATAAACTATCCTGGGTAGCTTTTTGTTCCTACAAATGAAAGAAGTTTTAGTGAAAAAGACTAAAGTCTGTTGAAAGGCCATGAATCAACATGAGAAAGCCCCAAGTGTCTAAAGCTGGGAAAGTATGCTTAGCAAAATAATAAAAAATGATAATGTTGAATCATAGCATGAAGAAAAACAACAGTTATATATCTAAACTGATACAGAGAGGCTACTGAGTGTTGCAGGTGGCAGATACACCTTACAGAAGATGTCCATCTTGGTGACAAAGCTAGAAAAAAAAGGAAACAAAATAGTGTCACTTATCAGCACAGTGATCATTACTGCTGGCACAAAACGAACAGTTGTGAAAAACAGGAATATACAGTTTATAATCAAGAACACACATGAGAAGAGTCTTAAACTTCCTACCCAAATAACTACTATTGCAAAAACTAAATCTACAATATTATTTTTGAGATACTTGTCAGACACTGCCTTAGTCAAGTAAAATTAAGGTTGGCATTGCAAGGCTGAGAGTTACTATGTTCATACACATCTTACATAAAGTGCTGAATCACCTTCTGTGGTGTCCTTTCACCCAATCTGTAATTATAGTCTAATCTAAAATACATCAGAGTTCCCAAATTGAGGAATATCCTTTAAATTTCTTTCAGATCCTTCAAGGGTGCTAAGGTTACACCAGACAGAGGAAGTTTTTCAGTACCATAATATGACCATAGTGAAAAAGACAGGCACTTGCCACTCAGGATTCCAGTTTAGGTCCTTGAACACAAGGGAGATGATGCAGGTAGAAAAAGTTAGTGGGATGTGAATTAAGACTGGAGTTTATTAGTAGTATTATGCTCAGATTAATTTCTTTTTTTCCAGTTTTTTAAAATATTAATAAGAAATTTTCCATTCATTCTACATGCCAACCACAGATCCCCCGTCTTTCCCCCTCCAACCCCTCATCCCTTCCCACAAACCCACCCCCCATCCCCACATTTTCCAAGTCAAGGTCTCGCATGGAGAGTCAGCAGAGCCCTGCACACCAAGCTGAGGCAGATCCAAGTCCCTCCCCCCTGCACCAAGGCTGTTCAAGGTGTCATACCCTAGGCACTGGGCTCCAAAAACCCTGCCCATGCATCAGGAATGGTTCCCTATCCCCTGCTTGGGGGGCCCTAAACAGTTTAAGCCAAACAACTATTGCCCATATCCAGAGGGCCCAGTCCAGTCCCATGGGGGCTCTACAGCTATTAGTCCACAGTTCATGAATTTCCACTAGTGTGGCTGATCATCTCTGCACATTTTCCCATCATGATCTTGACCTTCCCGTCCACAGAATCCCTCTTCTCCCTTATCGACTATACTCCTGGTGCTCAGTCCGGTGTCTGGCCATGGATCTCTGCATCTGCCTCCATCTGTCACTGGACAAAGGCTCCAGGATAACAGCCAGGGCATTCACTAGTCTCATCATAGAGTAGAGCAGTCCAGGCACCCTCTCAACCACTGTCAGCAGATCAAGGTGGGGTCATCCTTGAGAACTTTCCCAGCACTCTGCCTCTTCCTATTCCATGATGTCTTCATTTATCAAGTTATTTCTTTCCTTGATCTCCTATTTGGTCCATGTTCCAGCTTGACCCTCCTATTTCCTTATATTCTCATCCCCCAATCTTTGCCCTGCATTAGCCCCCACTCCCAGTATGCTCATGTAGATCTTGATAGAAGAGAAAATAGGAAGAAGTCTTGAATGCATTGGCACAGGAGACTGCTTCCTAAATATAACACCAGTAGCACAGACACTGAGAGCAACAATTAATAAATGGGACCTCCCAAAACTTTCATAGAGCAAAGGACACAGTCAATAAGACAAAACAACAGCCTACAGAATGGGAAAAGATCTTCACCAACCCCACATCTGATGGAGGGCTGATCTCTAAAATATATAAAGAACTCAAAAAGCTAGACATCAAAATACTGAACAATCCATTTTAAAAAATGGGCTATAGAGCTAAACAGAGAATTCTCAACAGAAGAAGCTGAAATGGCTGAAAGACATTTAAGGAATTGCTCAACATCCTTACTCATCAGGGAAATGCAAATCAAAACCCCTCTGAGATACCATCTTACACCTGTCAGAATGGCAAAGATCAAAAACACCAAAGACAACTTATGTTGGAGAGGATATGGAGCAAGGGGAACACTCCTACACTGTTGGTGGGAATGCAAACTTGTACAGCCACTTTGGAAACCAATATGGTGCTTTATTAGAAAATTAGGAATCAACCTTCCTCAAGATCCAGCTATACCACTCTTGGGCATATACCCAAGGAATGCTCAATCTTACCACAAGGACACATACTCAACTATGTTCATAGCAGTGTTATTTGTAATAGCCAGAACCTGGAAACAACCTAGATGCCCCTCAACCAAAAAATGGATAAAGAAAATGTGGCACATAAACACAATGGAGTACTATTCAACAGTAAAAAAAAAAGAAAAAAAAAAGATATGATGGAATTTGCAGGCAAATGGATGGAATTAAAAAATATCATCCTGAGTGAGGTAACTCAGACTCAGAAGGTCACACATGTCATGGACTCACTCATAAGTGGATGCTAGATGTAAAGCAAAAGATAACCAGACTAAGACCCACAGCTACAGAGAAACTAGCTAAAAAGGAGGACTCTAAGAGGGACACATAGATAGCCCAGTGAAGGAGAAATAGATGAGATCTACAGATTAATTTCTCAAATTTGATTAATGTTCTTAGGTCATACAGCAAGTTAGATTGAGAAAAACAAGAGAAGTACCTGGGAGAAATCCATCACCTCCTAAATCTATGTATTAGCCAGAATTCTCTACAGGAATAGAACTGATAGAATTAGTGTATGAAATGGGGATACACTAGAGTGGCTTACAGGCTGTGGTCTGGTTGGTTCACTAATGACTGACTCCCTACCAAATGTCCAAGAACTCAATAGTCATTCCTCAGTCTGTGAGTCTGGATGTCTCAGCTGATCTTCAGTATATGTCCAAACCCCACAGAAATGGGCTCTAATGTTAGTGAAAAATGAAGTTGCCACTGAGAGTGGAGGACAGGCAGGCAAAGAGCAAAAACTTCCTTCTGCATTGTCCCTTATTTAGGCTGCCATCAGAAAGTGAGGCCCAGATATAGCATGTGTCTTCCCACCTCAGATGATCCAATTTACTAAAAATCACTCACAGTTGTTCCCATGAAGTTAGGCTTTTAGTTAGTCCCAGATGTAATCAAGTTGGCAACAAGTCTAAAATGTTCTCAAAATTAAAAGTTAGAAAACAAATTTCTTGGCTGACAGAATTTACTTTCAGAAGAGCCTCTACCTGATCCTGCTCTACACAGGGCTCTCCAGGTCAAACACAAAATAAAAACATTCTGTTGACTGAGGACCACAATTTAAGAAATAGCATTACTCCAGTATAATGGATTATTAGTGTGTGTGTGTGTGTGTGTGTGTGTGTGTGTGTGTGTGTGTGTGTGTATGTGTGCGCACACACACACGCTTGGTTTATGCATGCAGGTGTTTGTGCAGGTGAAATTGTGTGCATGTGCATATGGAAGTAGTAAGTCAACCTCCAACGTCTTCTCTATCCTGCTCCATCTTCTGCTGTTATTTTAGACAATCTTTGACTGCATCTGTATCTCACTGATTTAGCTACACTAACTGGTCTGTGAAGCAATGGAATCTTCATGTATCCACCTTGCCCAACACCGTGCTTACATATACACACTACCCAATGTGTCCAGGCTGGCCTTGAATCTATCATCTTCCTACCTTTTTCTACAAGTGCAGTGACTACCATGTTCAACACTGAAATGCTTTTTTATTTTTGTGTTATATAGAAGCAATATTCATACTCTTTTTTCCAAACGTATAGCTATTTTATTAATAATCAAAACTTCCCTCACTGATTTGATATGTCACCTTTATTACACAGTAAATTCTCATATGCACACATTCCCCATGATTTTATTGATCTATTTCTCTATTCCTCTTTCAACACCATATTTTTCATTAATAAAGATTTATGGTGAAAGTCTCATGCCATTATTCTTTTCTCCTCATTATTTCCCTGGCTATTTCACACATTTAATCTCTGAGATGAAATTTCTAATCAGAATGTCAAGATATAAAACAACCAGAATCACACAAAACCAAACAAATCAAAAAGAGATTTTTTACAAGGATTTTTTTAATTGAATTTATGTATTAATATGGAAAGAATTGGCATCTTTACAGCATTGAGACTTTTCTTTCTAAGACGTGACATTCATTTTATGTGCTTGGGTCTTCCTTTGTTCTATGATGGGATGTTCAGCAGATTTGGCATTCAGCCCAAGCACAGATAAGAAACAGCTTGTGCTGTCTGTGTAAGGTGATTGTGAGACTGTGTGTCAGGATAACCCAGATCATGCTGTCTGTTTCTTCCTAAGTGTTTCAATGATAACATCTGCACATAGAATGCGTACACAAATGTTTATCACCATAAGGTACAGTTCTTCATTTCTTTTTGCTCAATTTGTATATAAAGCCATATTTAGGCATCTACATTTTAAAATAAACATAAGGTGAGTAAAGTGTATTTAAATACAATATTTATTTTCTGCAACAATATTATTAAATTTTTCTCAGAAATAAAATATTTTTAAATTTTTTACTCACAAAATGCTTTGCTTTAGATTTTAGTAAATAATGATTTTCTGCATAAAATTTAATACTTTAATTTATTTGTAATAAATTAGATTTTAGTTCTCATTTGGACTTATTATAAGTATTTTATGATTATAGAGTAGGTATATTTTGCAAAAATTCTGTACATATGATAAATCCATCTTCCAAAATCTGTTTGTAAGACCTAAAGAATACATAGCAAGTCTGAGAACCTTTAGCTGAAAGAGTTGATTATTTTTCTTATTTTAATTACCAGAAAATTAATTATAATTAATTTAAATTTAAAATATTTTAATATTTTTCAACACAAATATATTACAAAGGTTTCTGAGACATTATGTATTCTCCAAAATGACCTTTATAAGTGATCTAATAAATATTTTTATAATTCATTGAGCCTATCCCTTAGATATAATTTAACATAGTATTTTCAATCTTGGTTACGATAAATAATGCAATATAAGCAAGTACTTATCTTTAAGTCTTTTATCGTTTTAAAAACTTTTAGTATCTCCTTCTAGCATTGAAACTGAAAATCTTCATGCCTTATATATATATTACAATTCTATATGCCATGACTATTTTTAAATATGTGAATACAGGAATGATTGAAATAAACATTTATGTTGTTATGCCTCATGGAACTAATAAAAAGGTAAGACAAATTAAGATAAATAAGATTTATTTGTACCTATATCACCAATGTAGGCTGCATTTTTTTAGTCCCAAATCTCAATGAGAATATATTTTAAAAAGCACTTTCAGCAGATAATTAGTATTAAATGAAGTCCTAAAAAAAGATTCATACTCACAAAGGACTTCTGACCTTAGGGGAATGCAAAGAAAATTAGATCTTTACCTACAATGCACCAATGAAGTTCAATACAGTGAGTTGGTGGCCACCTGGAAGACAGGAGGAGACCCTTACACACACCCAAACATACTTAAACTCTGGAAGAAGGAAGAGCAATACAATTGTCTGGAATAGATAATGTTAACATTTAAGAAGGGTCTCACTTGCAAGAAAAGTGTAATAAATATCTGAAGAAAAGGTGGTGATACCAGAAAGAAGGTAGAAGAGGAGTCCAACCATCAGCTTTCTACTGGCAAGAGTGTCAACCTGAAAGAGAGCCTGTGGAAGCGGGTGATCCCAGCTGGATCAGACAGGGAGAACAAGGAATAGGAGACCATGATAATTGAAAACCACATGAGAAAAGGAAGAAACAAAGTGCTAGAGAGGCCCAAAGAAATCCACAAAGATACCCCCACAATAGACTGCTGGCAATGGTCGAGAGACAGCCCGAACTGACCTACTCTGGTGATGGGATGGCCAAACACCCTAATAGTCATTCCAGAAACCCCATCCAAGGACTGAGGAATCTGGATGCAGAGATCCATGGCTAGGCCCCGGGTGGAGCGCCGGGAGTCTAATTAGAGAGAAAGAAGAGGGTTTGTAGGAGCAAAAATTGTTACAACCAAGGTTGGATAAAGCACAGGGACAAATAGCCAAACCAATGGAAACACATGAACTATGAACCAAAGGCTGAGGGGCCCCCAACTGGATCAGGCCCTCTGAATAGGTGAGACAGTTGATTGGCTTGATCTGTTTGGGAGGCATCTAGGCAGTGGTACCAGGTCCTGGGCTCATTGCATGAGTTGGCTGTTTGAAACCTGGGGCTTATGTTGGGACGCTTGGCTCAATATGGGAGGAGGGGACTGAACCTGATTGGACTGAGTCTACCAGGTCAATCTCAGTCCTCGGGGGAGGCTTTGCCCTGGAGGAGGTGGGAATGGGGGGCTGGTTGGGGGGGAGGGAAGGGGGGCAGGAAGGGGGAGAACAAGGGAATCCGTGTCCATGACTGATATGTAGAACTGAGTGGTATTGTAAAATAAAATAAAAGGAAAATAAATAAATAAATTAAAAAAAAAGAGTGTCACCCTGAATATCCAAGTAATTAAGACAGGCAGAGAAAACTCACTGGAACATTGACCAAAGCAAAATGTATTACTGAACAGTAAGAGATGCTGCACACTGAAAGCTCACCTGAACACATGGTCTCTGCAGTGGATATGGAAACTCAGAGAAATATGGTACCTTGAATAAAAAATTATCAAGCTCTTGGTTGCTATTTTAGGTTGCAGGTTTTGTAGCTGGGTGACACAGATATAGATATCTTCTGGCAGCAGAGTATCTTGCAGTGTCGTGAACACTAGTCAGTAAAGGTGAAGCTCCTAACTAGGTACTAGCTGGAATTCTGTGTTTGATCATGTAAGTGTATTGTCTTCAGTGTGGGACTTTTGAATCTGTAGATATACTTTGGTCGGATAGCTATGTTATAGCATGTCTGCAAGGATATGATACAATAGTGCACAGACACAATGGGATTAACCAACCATTTTTTCATTGCATTTAAGGCCCTCTTCCAGAGATGGAACCCATGCCTAGAGTGTCTAAGAATGTGAGACTTAAAACGTAATAGGCCTAGGGGAAATCTTAATACTAGTATTCTGGTAAAGAAACATAGTAATAAAATGACTCCTAATGACATACTATTAAGTCAAGTCAGTCACAAGATCAGTCACTTGCTTGACCCACATCAGGGAGGCTTCTCCTTGCAGCAGATGGGGATTAATACAAAGACCCACAAACAGACAATGTACAGAGAGTGAGAGACTTTGAAGAGCTCAATCCTACCTAAAAGAGGCATCTTCATCAAGGGTCAGGCATCTTTGTGGAAGATGAAGCAGAAAGACGGCTGGCTCCAAGGAAACAGTGTCTACCTGATACAAGAGGGCTGAGGCACATATGACCCAACAGGGACTGTGACAGCATGCATACTGTTGGCACAGGTTCAGACAAGATAGGGTCTTAGCATTTAGAGTGAGAACTGGATACTGGAGCTCAACCCTTAACAAGGAGCTCTCTGCAGTTGATGCCTGCTGGGAAAGGGACAAGTTTTCTTTAATGAAGTGTCACTGGATATACAGCCATACTTCATGGCAGGCCCCAGGCCCAGGAGTGGTTGGCCAACACAAAATTGACTCATTTGTGTTTTTGTGGACATTTTGTTTAATTTCACTTTGTTTTCATTTCTTTTTCTTCTTTGTCTTTTGCTTGTTTGTTTTGACTTTCATTTTGTGGTGATTTTGTTATTGCTGTTACTGCTTGTTTGTGCCTGTGTACATATTCTTGATTTGGGGTTTTCTTTTAGGGAGGGAGGGAGGGAGGGAGGGAGAGAGGGAGAAAGAGAGAGAGAGAGAGAGAGAGAGAGAGAGAGAGAGAGAGAGAGAGAGAGAGAGAGAGAGAGGGAGAATGTGGCTGATTGAGTAGCAGGCATGGGGGTCTGAGAACGTTGGGAGAGGAGAAAACAGTCAAAATACATTGCATGAAATTTTTAATAAAAAAAAATATGACCCCTCTCCTAGTAATAATTATGTTCCGTTAGTGGACCCAGAAGAAAAACAGACCCAGGAAATGACTGACAAAAACACTTTAGAAAAATTTTATTTCACTACATAAATCTAGCTGGCTGGGAACTTGTTGTATACACCAAGCTGTCTGGCCCGTCTCTTCTGAGTACTAGGATGCCTGGCCACCATGGCTGACTTTAAAATAATCCTCTTAACGAAATCCAAGGAATTACACTGAAATACATTTAATACAAGAAAGTAAATGAAATTTGGAAAATAACTATTAATAAAATAAGAGTTCTGGAAGATTGAATCAACAAAGAATATTGAAAGCTGCAAGATATAATTTGATCAAAATAATTTATTAAAATCCATTTTTTTAATATTTTTAAAAATTTGCATATCTTTTTCAAAAGTCATGTAGGTTTAATTTTCTGAACTCAAGTAAATGTGAGTCTTCTATTCAATTCCATTGATTTATTGTCTGTTTTTTATGCCAGTGGCCTAATAATTTACTGTGGCACTATAGTATAGGTTGATATTGGTTATGGTAATGCCTCTAGCATTCTCTCTTTTTTATCCCTTCAGGATCATTGTAGCTATCTGAAGTCTTCACTGTTCCAATAAATTTTAAGGTATTTTTTTTCCTATTTTCTACTACTTTTGTGAAGAATCAGTGTCAGTCCATGATGATGGAAGGTCTTTACATCTTCGGTTGCCTTCCTCAATTTCTTTCTTCAGTAGGTAACCATTTTTGTACGTTTATTTCAAGGTATTTTATTTTATACTTTGAAACTATTATGAGAATGTTTCCCTAATTTCTTTCCTGGTATGGTTATCATTTGTATATGGAAATCATCCTGATTTGTGTGTGTGTGTGTGTGTTAATTTTGTATCTTACGGCTTCCCTAGAAGCTAATTAGTTCTATGAATTTCTTGGTGGAGTCTGTAAGGTCTCTTATATATAGCATATCATCTGGGATTCTTTCATTGTTAGAGGAACAGCAAATTTGTTCAGCCACTATGGAAATCAGTGTAGAGATTCCTCAAAAAGCTAGAAATAGAACTATTGTGCTATAAATCTGTATCACTCTTGGGCCTATACCCACAGGACTCTATATCTTAATATGGATATACTTTCTCATTCATGTTCAACACTGCTCTGTTCACAATAGCTATAAAAATGGAATCAGACTAGATACTCACAAACTGATGATTGGATATTAAAAAATGTGGTACATATGCAAAATGGGATTTGATTCAACTTGAATAAAATTGAAATTATGGAATCTGTAGGTAAATGGATGGATCTGTCAAAAATAGCAGTGAGTGAGGTAAACCATATCTGGAAAGATAAACATCACATAGTCTATCTCATATGTAGTTCCTGGCTTTGAATCTTTAGATTTTTGTGTTTAATTTGGAGAACCTATATAATCCAGAAAGCTAGAATGAGAACACTGAGATGAGGGAAGCCTTAAAAAGGGGAAGATAGTAGAACATAGGTGATGTGAAAGTACACAAGGGACAATGTGTGAAGTGGAAATGTTTGATGAAGGAGGAAGGCGGGAGCATAGGGAAGATGAAGGAGCCTGAGGCGGGTTGAACCAAGCAAAGAGTGCATGAAAAGCTACTACTCTAAAAGCTATTTTAAACCACTAGTTTACAAAACATGTTATGGGGAGATATTATCCATGAATGCTACATAATGATGCTACTGAAATCATGAGTTATTAAGCAAAAATCCCAATCTCAGATATGGGATATCTCTTATAAAAAGTTTCGGTTAAGGAAATCCATTACTCCCCCCTCAATAATGCAGGCTTCCCATACACCTCTTGAGAACCCAATGGATATTTGAAAAGACCATACTGCTGAAGAATGCACACACCTTTACTGAAATATATAGAAAAATATCAAGCTGGAACTGAGCTGGAAGCTTCCTTCATGATGGCAGCTTCTATGTAGGTTGCTGGGGAAGAAAAAGTACCACTCAGCTGTTAGCCAATGAGTTATAACACTGGTTTGCCAGGCAAGCCCTACAAACTGTGTCAATTATCCTTGGACTGTTATGAAACTAACCTACTGCTGGTACAAGGTACTTCATGCCTGGTACAATAACCATGGTCAGAAACTCATGACTAAGAAGGTCTTAGATTCTAGGAGGGAATTTACTACTCTTGCTTAGCTAAATTGACACAGCACCAAACTGATTTCTAAATATTTGTTTATACCCATAGATAAATGTTACACTCACCATTAATCTGAGAACCCTATCTGCAGAAGGAGCTGTAATGCATTTATAAACTCATGGCTGAGAATAAATGCTGGTCGAGTGCTCAGCTCTTAACAAGACATTCATACTGCCTCTTCTATGGCTCCAGGAACATTGTCAAGATAATGTAATAGCCAGACTATAGGGAAGGGGCTTTTAAATGTAAGAGCCAGACTATAGGGAAGGGGCTTTTAAATGCTATCTTCCTTCTGGGTATGACCCAGCCATTGAAAATGTCATCCCACAATGTCACCTGAACTCGGCCTGCATAAGATTAAGCCTGTCATCAATCAATCATGGAATCAGAAGGGTCTCCTGGGTTTATAGTCTTTCCTGCTTAACTTCTGGATGGCCATCATTGTCTTCAGTTGCACACACAGAAGTAAGCCCACTAAGCTCTACCAGACAGTTCCAAACACATGGTGACTCAGATAGGCACTGGTCACAAAACATCAACAAAGTATGAAAGAGACAAAATGAGAAAGGAAACCTGGGATGGGTAGAACTGGTGGGAAGGAGATGGGGGGCAGATGAGAGTAAACAAACTGCATTGTATATCTGTATCATACTGCCAAAGGACAAATATAATGAACAAAAATAAAAGCAGTCTCGGAGGAACAAAAAAGATATATCAGCAGTGGAATCCTAATGTGGTTTAGCCTGCATCTCTGTGTAAAAGCAGGGCAAGCCCAGAGGGAGTGGGATAATGCATTCAGAATTCTAAGTGACAAAAGTGACAACCAAAGAATTGTAATCCTGCCTTCAGATGTGAGGAAGAGATGAAAGCCTTTCCCATCCAAATAAAAATTGAAGAAATTCATTACCACCAGACGTCAAGTATAAGAAATGCTAAACAGAATTCTTCAGTGTGGAAAGAAATCATACTACTATAAGGCATCTTCTTGAGATTGTACATCTTCCATATCAACTAGAGAGTTAAATGCAGAAATCCTAAAAGTGAAGTGACCTCACAGAAATCAATTACACTTTAGTATAATGTTTATTGATTAAAGTTAATTGATAAAATAGTTGCTGTAATATACTTTGAAAAAACACAATGTGAATATTTCTATATTGTGACATCAAAAACTGAAAAATGTATAAGTTAAAGAAATCTTGCAATGATGAAATTTATTATCCTGAAATAGTATATATCAGCCACAAGATGCTTTTTGCAGATCTGATAGTAAGCACAAGTCAATATCTGTGATAAATTCACTGAAATCATTATGAGAAAACAGCAAGGAACCAAGCATTCTACAAGAAAATTAATAAAAATCATAAAGGGCCAAGAGAGAAAAAGGCCTTCAGTTAGAGACAATAGCAAAATGCAGGTATTGCCTCCACCTCCCTGATGCACTGCAACATTAGAGAACTAAAACTTAAAGACTGAACATGATGTACACTAGTCAACACTGGCTTGACATTTAATGTTTTCCATGGACTGAAAGGAAAAGTTAGAAAAGCAGTCCATGAGACTGGTGTACAGGAAGAAGCCTATACTCCAAGCACTTGACAGGGAGAGACAGTAGAAACACACTGGGGCTACAGAGCAAGTTTCACACCAGCCAGTGCTAAATAAGGAAACACAAAAGAGAAGAGAATTGACTATATCGGATAAAAATCCCCTTTAACTCAGAAAAGGCAAAACAAAGAAATGTGGTATGTAATGTCAAAGAGACCAACTCAGAAAGGTGATACCAATTATAAATATGTATGTACCAAGAGCAGAGCATCTAATTAAACATGGTAAATGCTAATAAATCTAAGGGCAGAGATAGGAAGCAATGCAGTTTTTCAAAAACTCCAGATCAAGGTCTCCCCCGAGGACCGGGGTTGACCTGGTAGACTCAGTCCAGGCAGGTCCATTCCCCCCTCCCAGACCGAGCCAAGTGTCCCTGCATAAGTCCCAGGATTCAAACAGCCAACTCATGCAACGAGCCCAGGACCTGGCACCAATGCACAGCTGCCTCCCAAACAGATCAAGCCAAATGACTGTCTCACCCGTTCAGGTGGCCTGATCCAGTTGGGGGCCCCTCAGCCTTTGGTTCATAGATCCTGTGCTTCCATTCATTTGGTTATTTGTCCCGGTGCTTTATCCAACCTTGGCTTCAACAATTCTCGCTCATATAAACCCTCTTCTTACTCACTAATTAGACTCCCAGTGCTCCACCAGGGGCCCAGCCGTGGATGTCTGCCTTCAGATTCCTCAGTCCTTGGATGGGGTTTATGGCACCACTATCTGGGTGTCTGGCCATCCCATCACCAGAGTAGGTCAGTTCCTGCCATCTCGCGACCATTGCCAGCAGTCTTTTGAGGGGGTATCTTTGTGGATCTCCGTGGGCCTCCCTAGCTCTCTGCTTCCTCCCCTTCTCACCTTCTCATGTGGTCTTCATTTACCATGGTCTCCTATTCCTTGTTCTCCCTCTCTTTTCTTGATCCAGCTAGGATCTCCCACTCTTTCCCTCGACTGTCGCCCTTCATTGTTCCCACTCATGACCAGGCTATTCATGTAGATCTCGTCCATTTCTCCGTGTCTTTTTTTGGGGTCCCGTTTTCCAAAAAACTCAATACCCCTGAATAGTAAGAAAGATTCATTTGTCTTGGTCAGCGCTCAGGAAGGAGCAACTGGCTTAAATGAGCATTTACTCTTATTTTTTGTTTGTTTTTGGAACAGTTTTTTCTTTTTTTTTTAAATTAACATTTTCCCCTTTATTTTACCTACCTACCACGGTTTCTCCTTCCTCCTCTCCTCCTGTTCGCTCCCCTGATTCCCATCTACCCCCTTCTTCTTTTTGGTTTTTAATTAAAACATAAATACCAGAGGTCAGTCTCATTAAAATAAGAAATATCGCTAGAACAGAGGCACATTGAGCTGCACCTTCTACAAAGAAACTTACCCCAAATTAGAGACTAAGAAAAATTATAAAGTCAACCATGAATTTATGTCACATTCTCAAAGACTGATAATACCATTGATGACAACTCCCTTTAGACAGCAGAGATGGCAGGCAGTGCAATGACATCATGAGAGTGTGGGATAAATGGGGGAATTAAAATTCTATATTTGATGCAGTCTACTTGGAAATGAGTTGAAAAGCCAGGCGTGGTTGCCATATGCATGTCATATAGAACTCGGTAGGTTCTAGCAGGAGGAGAGCATTTTGAGGCCAGACTATGCTGTATGGTAAAAATCTTTTTCAAAAAATTAAAAATCATGGCCTGTCTATTTTCATGGGAAACTAGTGCTATTAGTCTGCTAAAGAAACATAGCAATAAAATGACTATATATTGGCATGGTGCATCACTAAGCACTCAGCAAAGAAACTTCTTGCAGTATATGGTAATTAAAACAAAGGCCTTTGTGGTGGTATTGTGTTCCCCAAAATATTGTCCACCCTAGTAAACTTATCTGAGGTCAGAGAACAGAACAGCCACTAGATATAGAGGCTACAAAATGGTGGCACTCACACCTTTAATCCTAGCCTTCTGCAGGCATGGATCTCTGTGAGTTCAAGGCCACACTGGAAACTGCCAGGCATGGTGACTCCTGCCTTTAATCCCAGGAAGTAATGACAGAAAGCAGAAAGGTATATAAGGCTTGAAAACCAGGAACTAGCCTGGTTAAGCTTTTAGGCTTTTGAGCAGCAGTTCAGCTGAGATCTATTTGGATGAGGACACAGAAGCTTCCAATCTGAGGAAACAGGATCAGTTGTGGAATTGGCAAGGTGAGGTGGCTGTGGCTTATTCTGCTTCTCTGATCTTCCATCATTGACCCCATTACCTGGCTCCAGGTTGGTTTTTATTAATAAGACCATTTAAGATTCCTGGAAAATGCACAGAATGAGAAACTATGGAGAACCCAGTCCTAAATCATACATCTTTATCAAGCCTTTCCCTTTAAGTCTCAGGGCTACATGTGGACAATAAGGGTGAAAGATTGTAAGAGGCAGAGGTGAATTTAAATTATGACTGCAAGGGTAGTGACCATTCAGACATAGGACTGGTACACATATGAACTCAAACAGACCGTGGTAACATGTACAGGACTGGCATAAGATGAAGCCAGATAGGGTCTCAACACTGAGTTGTCAGTGGATACAGAGTCCCCCGACTAACCAAGGAGTTAGCCTCAGTTGATGTTCACCAGCAAAGGGAAAATCAGGTTTCTCTAATGGTGTGTCACTGACTATATCAAGAACATTACTTAGCAGGACCCATGCCCAAGATGAGTTGGCTAAAGCAAAACAATATTTGTTTTATTGGTTCTGTGTGGTTTTTTTTTTTGACTGTTTTTGTTTTATTATTAATTTTTGTTGAAAATAGATTCTTCTCTCATATAATACATTCCAAACACAGTTTCCCCTCCCTCTACTCCTCCTAGCTGCCCCGACCTCCATTCTCCCCCAGATCCACCCCACCTCCATTTCTTATTCAGAAAAAAAGCAGGCCTCCAAGAGATTGACAGCCAAATGGGACAAAACAGGATACAGCATGACAAGGAAAAAGCCCTCATATGAAGGCTGTACAAGAAAACCCAATAGGAAGTAAACAGTCCTGAGAGCAGGCTAAAGAGTCAGAGGTACACCTGCTGCCACTGTTAGGAATCCATGAAAATACCAAGCTAACAGTCATAACATATGTGCAGAGGACCTGGTGCAAACACACGCAGACCCTGTGCTTCCCTTTTCAGTATGTGTGAGACTGTGTTAGCACTGCTTAGTTGATTCAATGGACCATGTTCTCTCCTGATGTACTCTGTCCCTTCTGACTCTTAACATTTTTTTCTTCCTGTCTTCCTCAGGGTTTCCTGATCTCCAAGGGGAGGGACCTGATAGAGACCTCTCTCTGCGTAATGTCTGGCTGTGGGTCTCTACACACTCTCCTGTCTGCTGCAGGAGGAAGCTCTCTGGTAATGACTAGAAAAGGCACTGATCTGTGAGTATAACAGAATATCGTGAGGAATCATTTCTTCTTCTTTTTTCCAGATGTGTTTTGTTCTACCCCATGTCTCTGGACTATCCAGTCTTCAGTCCTTGGCCATCTAGGCAGTGTATGGCATGGGCTCCCTCTCATGGAGTAGGCCTCAAATCTCAAATTAAACCAAACATTGGTTGGCCACTCTCACAAATTTTGCTCCACCATTGCTCCAGTACATTTTGCAGACAGGACCAATTGTCGATAGAAGTTTTTTTTTTTTTTTTTTTTCCTGGGTTGGTGTCTAGTTTTTTCTTTGTTTGTTTTTTGTTTTTGTTTTTCTGTAGCATGCAGCACAGCTTCTAGGACCAAAAAGACTAGAACATGGGGATGAAGGATCCATGCAGACACTGGCATGACGCTGAATAGCTTCTGTAAGGCAAAGGATTTTGTCAATAGGACAAATAGTCAGCCTAAAGAATGGTAGAAGATTTTACCAACTCCACATCTGAGAGAGGCCTAATATTCAAAATATATAAAGAACTCTCAAGAAATTAGGTAACAAAAAAACCCAAATAATTAAATTTAAAAATGGCATGTATCTCTAAATAGCAGATTCTCAATAGAGGAATCACAAATGCATGAGGAGCATTTAAAGAAATGCTCAACATCATTAGCCATCAGGGAAATGCAAATAAAATCTACTTTGAGATTCCATCTTCTTGGTTAAGAGCAAAAACACATGTGAAAGCTCATGCTAGCAAGAATGTGGAGCAAGGGGAACACTTCTCCATTGCTGGTAGGAGTGAAAACTTGTATAGCCACTATGGAAATCAATATGTCAGTTTCTCAGAAAATTGGGAATTGATCTACCTTAAGACTCAGTTATACCACTCTTGGCCATTTACTCAAAGGACACTCCATCCTACCACAGGACACTTGCTCAACTATGTTCATAGCAGCTTTATTCCTAATAGCCAGAACTGGAAACAACCTATATGTTTCGCAACTGAAAAGTATATAAAGAAAATGTGGAGTATTACTCAGCTGTCCAAAAAAAATGGCATCATGAAATATGCAAATAGTTGCAACTAGGAAAAAAAAACAAACAACAAACAAAAAATCCTGAGTGAGATAACCTAGACACAGAAAGACAAATATGGTTTATTCACTTATAAGGGACTATTAGCTGTTAAGTAAATGACAAACAAGCTATAATACACAGACAGAGAGGTTTTATAAAAAGGATGTCTATGGAGGGATGTATGGACCTCCCTGGGAAGGGAAAATAGAATAAACTTTGCAGGTTGACTGGGAGTGGGTAGACATGAGTGGGAAAGATCGGGTGGGAGTAGTGATAGAGGGAGAGAGTCTGTGGAGAGATAGCTGGAACTGGGATCATACAGGGAGTGATATGGATACCTAGTGCAGAGGAAACTTCCTTGGATCTATAAAGGTGCCCCTACTGAGGACTCTTAGTAATGGAGGAAATGGAGTCTGAATTAACTTTTTTCATCAGGCAGGCTTTTGTTATTGGGACTGGTTGCATTTGGTTGAGTTTTGAGGCTAAGAGATCCCATGAGGATCCCTAAACAACCCAGGATGATGCTTGAACAGAAAGTTGCTATCTGAAAACTGATAGCAGGGCCCCATTGTCAAGGGGGCTTATCAATATAGCCCCTTATCAATATCCACTCAGCTTACTGAATGTAGAGTTCAAGCTGGAGCCTGCATGGAGCCTTCACTTTTAGAGAAAGAAAAAAAGAGATAGAGACAGAAACAGAGGGAGGGAGAGAGAGAACATGAAGTTAGTTGGATGGGGAGATTGGGAAGATCAGAGAGGAATTGAAGGAGGTGATTAATATTATCAAAATATATTCTATGTACAAAATCAAAAACCCATCCAAAATAAAATACAAAATATATTTATAGAACAGAAAAGAATACAGAAATGTCAATGATGTAATATTGTAATACCAGAAAAATAAATTTTTAAAAGTTACTATGGATCATAAAAGCAACTAAAATTGTTTCCATTACCTTTATTGACCTTTCTAAGCTCTGTTGCTTCTTTCCCCACCATTAATTGGCACTGAGTTCATTTTATTAGCAGTTTAAAATGTTGGTCATGTTATTATGGAATGAATTTACAGATGAAAATTCTTATGATTAAGTCATGAGTATTAGTGTCTCAGAATATGACCTTCCATTGTAAACAGGATTTTTACATATATGACCAAGTTAATGGACAGTCCTTAGATTCTAATGCAACATGACTTGCATCCTTACGAAAAGAACAAATGTAGACACAGTGGCATTGCAGTGAAGACACACATTATGGAGAGAAGATAAGGTGTCTTTTACGTAAGCAAAAGAGGTCTGAAATGGTTTCTTTCCACACTGCCCTGAGAAAGGATGGACCTTGTAGACTCACTGGTTCAGTTATCACCTGCACAGCAGATAATACATTTCTATTACATATGTACCCAGTTTCTGGTGCTGATAACATCTGTGGGAGGCCTAATTCATTAATACACAGCTGTTTCTCTTGTGCAGTGAAGCTTGTTAAACAGGAAACAGTCAGATTCCTGGTGAACTCAGATAGAGGGATCCTGAAATCAATATATGACAAATGGTGGTTAACCTTGGGGAAGACAAGACACCTCATGGAAGAGTATCTGAATCAAGTATCCTCAACCCATGTGCACTATAGACTAATGAGCCTACCAGATACCTGATATGAATCAGACCATTCTGAATAATACTGCAGTCAGGGAACAACATAAACATCAGGATATCTGCCTGTCAGCTGAAGCAGAATATCTGACAACTGGGTTGACATGAAGGAAAGAGCAGAAGGAAGTGGGTGCATCAGGGACACTTCTGGAATCTAAAGTCATTTGACTCACCCCCAAAACAGAATGAGGCACAGAGAGAGGTAAGCAAGTTTGGGTAGGAATGGAGATCTTCATGAAGAACAAATGTGTGAGGAACTACTAATTGTCATTCACGGTTTAAAAATGAAATTTATAATACTTGGTGAAGTAAAAAAAAAAACTGTATGAAAAAGTCCTGCTCATAACTACACAAACATGGTAGGACTAAAAATAAAGTGCTTTAACTCATTTGCTTCTACAGGTAAGCAGGTTTCCCCTCACAATGAAATGGATATTTGCTTTTGTGGTCCATTAATACATTATAATGGAAAAATGTTTTGGACACACACATACACACAATACAGAATCTGCTATGGATATATTGATACTGAATTATTTAGCAATCTTCCAACAAACCTTGCTTGATTTATTGCAAATCCAAAGCCATAAGCAGGAGAAAAGAAAGCACCTTTAACAAATAATGCTGGCAAAGCTGGTTGTGCTGATTGTTGTAGGATAATCATTTTGTACACTGAGAAGTTATTTCTTCACCAAGGTGCCTTCTGATTGGTTTAATAAAGAGCTGAATGGCCAATAGCTAGGTAGGAGAGAATAGAAGGGACTTCCAGGCAGAGAGGGGAACTCAGAGAGTTAGAATCTGGTTCAGCAGGAGATGTCAGCAAAAAGCAGACATACGCTATAGAGGAGAGGTAACTGAGGCATGTGGCAGAATGTAAATTAATAAAATGAGGGTAATTTAAGCTATAAGTGCTACTGGGACTATCCTAAGCTAAAGGCCAAGCTTTCATAAATAATAATAAATCTCTGTGTCATTATTTGTGAGCTGACAGCCTAGAGGAAAGTCTCACTATGCTACATGTAACAGTATAACATTAGACCCATATGTCTCACCTTGACCAACTAACACAAACCTTTGAACGAATGAATCAAAGACACAAATGTGAAACCTGAAGCACTGAAAGTGTTAGAAGGAAACACAGGCAGAACCTTACATGATATAGGTGTAGGAACGGATTTCCAACCAGGATTCCATTTGTCTAAGAGTTAAGGCCTAGAATTGGCAAGTGGACTACATAAAACTAAAAAGCATATTCATAGCTGAAGAAACAATCAAACAAGTGAAGAGGAAGGCTACAGAATGGGATCTTATCTTTGCCAACAATACTACACATCTGACAGTGGACTGATAGCCAGAATATATGAGGAATTCAAAAAATGAAGAACTGAAAATATAAATCACCCATTCAAAAAATGGCCCTAGTACTTGAACAGAGAGTGCTCAAAAGAGGAAAAAATTAGCTTGGTAATGTATCAAAAATGTTCACTGAATCTTTATTGTTATGATCTGTGTTTGAACATGGTTTTTCTGAGACACATCTATGTGTATGTGTTTGGAAATATATGTTTGTTTATCTAAACAAATAACTGAAAACTTATATTAACAACTTCATTAACACATTTATTTCATATGATTTTTTATTTAAAAAATTAATTTTTCCATTATCTATAATTAATTTTAGAGGAATGCTTTCTAACCCTTGATCAATTGCCTTAATACCTTTTAAACTATCTTTTTTATTCATGCATTTAAGATTTCCCTTTCTCATGTATACATTTTATATGTTGTAATGATGTCATTAAAACAATCTTTTCTTTCATTTTTCACTCTTAACTAATTATGTCTGTTAGTAATACTGAGAATTTGAGCTGAATTACTGAAAATTCAATTTCCATCAGATTTTGTCATTATCTTTAATTCTTACTGATTTCATTTGGGTTCAGACCCTCAGCATGTCACAGTCTATATTTTATAACTTATTAACATAATGCTAAAATAAAACATTCTTCCCATTTTTCTGCCAACTCCCAGCTTGAAAACTTGTTCTAGATTTTAATTAGGCATGCAATGAAGGGCCTATGTGAATTTTTCTTAGCTTCCTGCTAGAGATAGCTTTGCACAGATCTTTTGGATTTCTGTTTCCTTAGCAGGAGAAGTTACAGCTTTGTCCATACCTAACTTTTCAAAGATATTGCATTAAAACATCATAAAAATAAAGATTGTATCTCCTCTGGGAACAGAGGCGTATCTGTGCTGTCTAGGAGGAAAATGCTAATGTCTCTCTCCGAAGCATAGATTGAGCAGTGGGATCCTCAGCTCTCATTGGAGGTTTGTTTCTTAGGCTCAGGCTCCTCAGTTGTAAATGAAGCTCTTGCACCTTCTTTCGCCACTCTCATTTCATTGGTGGAATTTTAGGGCACACAGAAACAAAATGAACATGAGGCTCTGACTGTCTCCTGTTAGAAATGAGAAATACGCCGGGCAGTGGTGGCGCAAGCCTTTAATCCCAGCACTCGGGAGGCAGAGCCAGGCGGATCTCTGTGAGTTCAAGGCCAGCCTGGGCTACCATGTGAGCTCCAGGAAAGGCGCAAAGCTACGCAGAGAAACGCTGTCTCGCATAAACAAAAAAAAACAAAACAAAACAAAAAAAAAAAAAAAAAAAAAAGAAATGAGAAATACCCTTGTGTCTGATGGTAGAAGCTGTGATTTGCTAGTATCGAGAGAAGACTCAGGCTACTTAACATTGTCAACATACAAATAGGGGATTGTCTTAGAGCCTCATTTTTTATAGTATTGAGAATAATGTAGGTTTCATGGCAGTGCTTCAGCCAGGCTGTTTTTCTTGACGTTACACCTATATACCACTACTTTCATCAGTGGAGGCAGTTTACCATTGAACTGCAACCATATTTTACAATCACGATTTCGTAAACAACTCTGGCTACCAAAATTGAATTGTCTTCTCTTGGTGCTTAAGGCACACAGAGAAATCCTGTCTCAAAAAAACAAAAAACAACAAAAAACTGGCACAGCCATATCTGAATGGAATGACAGAAGTCATAGAGTCAGCACAGCTGCTTGATAAAGATCGGGCAAAACTGAGCCACATAATGCCTGCCATGTCACCTTTGGTTTTCATCTCCACCTGTTACATAGTTGAGGTACTTTTAATATTTGTACAATTTGAGAATATTCGATTGATTCAAAATTCCTTATGGATCATTTATGTCTTCTCCCAGGAATGCTGCTTCTAAGTTTACCCAGGAAAGTCCTGAACATACTATCCCCCCATACACTTTGAGGGAGATATCCTTATTTACTTGAAGGTCTTCCTTATGCCTTGGAAGTTGTGACACGTAAAGAAGCCAGAGTTCTTTTCATGAGGCTATGAGACATTCTTGAAACATCTGTCCCTGTACTTACACAGGAGCAAGATAATCAAAACAAAGTAAACTCAAAAAGGTCAACAAGATTCAGTGGGCTACAGGAGCTGGCCACAGTTCAGATTACAAACCTCTTCCCACTTTACACTCAGACAATTATGTGGCATACAACTCTTTCCTATATACTGATGAGCAAAATATGGAGTGAAAAGATGAGGGAAGAATGAGGTATTAGGACTTCTATCTCTTAGAAGTTAGCTCATGTAGAGCCACTATAATGCCATATGACCAAGGAACAACAGAATGCCAGGATTGGACACATAGACAAATTCTGTAAAGATATAAATGTGTACATTGATTGTATTATCCCAGAATTGGAATAATAACTCCAGTAGCTTTTGCCTGAGGATTTTTCCTGGGCACTCTGACCACTAAGAGTTAATAATATATTGCTTAAGACATGGCAAAATGCCCAGGGTGATTGAAGATTTTGTTTTGGTCTAGTGTCCTTGAAGCAACCAAAGCAACCAGCCTGAGCACAGGCTGTCATATGCCCCTATATTCTCAAAAATTGGGTTATGGGGTTAATGAACAAGAATAATAACTCTGTTTATTAATGATGTCAAAACTTAAGGGAAAATGATTGGAAATGATAACTCTGTTCTGTCATAGTTTATTAATGATGACTAAAAGATGAGCAAAAGGAAGTGAAACACATGTCCAAAAACAAATACAATATGATCTATGTTTTGAAACTCCATGAATGTATTCCTGCTTACTAAGCTCTGTATAAATAAACACTGAGGCTGCTGGTCAGTCAGGCTTCAAGATTCTCCCGACCACTATGGCCTGGCTCACTTCCTTCCCCTGTGAGGAAGACTCCTTACACCTTCTGCAGGACCCATCCACTGCCTGGGATGGCTCCTGGGAAAAAATAAAAAAATAAAACACAAAAAAACCCTTCACAATGTTTAGCTTATTTTTAGCCATTTAGTATACTACATTATGGAAATAAGGCAGGGGATAAAGAGTTCTAGACCAGCCTGTATTCTGCCTCAAATAACAAAAGAAACAAATCTTTGGGAAAACTTGATTTGCTTGGTGAATGTGCACAAATCACATGGTTTTCCCCAGGATAAATAGAAAAAGAACAAGGAGAACAAGCAGTATCATAGGAGCTGTGGATGCCCATCCATAGCTCTTGTTCTAGGTACCTTACTATCAAAAATTTAGCATTCATTAGGATGGCCTCTCACTGATTTCAAACAGAAGACAGGGGATTCCTGGAAATGGTGACCTTTTTCCTCAGCTCCTTGGCTTTCACCTTTCTCATTATTTGGTGATTTCCAGACCCAGAGGAGCTAGGGTCTTCATGTCCTTAACTTCCTTAAACATGGCAATGGAAACTCACATATTTTCATTCTAACTGCCTTTTTCTCCTGTTCTAGTTTGTTCTCATGTTGCTGAGATAAAATTCTGACCAAAATCAACTTGGAAAGGAGAGGGTCAGTTTGGCTTATATTTCCATACTACAGTTCATCACTCAGGGAAACCAAGGCCAGAACTCAAGGCAGGAACCTTGAAGCATGAGTTAAAACAGAAACCATGGAGGAACACTGCTTACTCATTTGTTCTCTATGGCTCGATCAGTTTTCTCTCTTATACAACTCAGGACCACATGCCCACAAGTGGCAATGCCCACAGTGGCCTTGGACCTTTCACATCAATTGGAAATCATGAAAATGCTGCACAGACATGGGCAAATCTGATTTCTCAATTGGGATTCCTCCCTCCCAGATGATTGTAGTTTGTGTCAAGTTGACATAAATACTAACTAAAACAACTAAGCCCTTGACAACTTGACACCTAAATGCATCACTATTAAACCATAACCTTTCCTTTCTTGTCCATTTTCAATTTTTATTGTCATGTTGAAATCATAATATAAAATATACTATATCTTAAAAGATACTATACCCTTAAAGTTCTATAGTTTTTTTAATCAACTACTTTAAAAGTTCATCTTTTTGCAATAATTAAAGTGTTTTTCAAAATCTTAAGTCTACCAGCTGTGAGATTCTATAAAATCAAAATAAGACATATACATCTTATTCCAAGAGGGAAAAACTAGGTCAAAGTCACAATTAGATCTAAGCAGGACCCAAATCTAGCAGTATTAATAGCCCACTGTCTAATATCTGAAACTCAATCATGACCTTCTGGGCTCCTGGTGGCTGGGGAAGGTCCAATTCTTCCTTTCTGTTGTTTGTAGCACTCATGTGTTCAAACCATTGCAATTCCACACCTGCTACTGTCCTAGAATGTAAAGCCACAGTATTGGGATCACTCACATGCTGGAGTCTCCACTGCACCCGAAACCATACCTTCAGTAAAGTCATCCTGGTTACTCTTCATTGAGTCTGACCCTGCCACCTGGTGCCAAGCTGTTGCTTCTCTCCATGTCCTTTTCAATACTGGAGTCTCCATTGCAATTGAGAAATACTATTATCAATGGCTGCTTCTTTTTTTTCTTCATGGAGGACAGACTCTTCAATAGAATACCAAGCCTAAATTTCTCTCCATTTTCACTCATGCCTTTAAAACAAGTTCATGGGGATGATTTTACACATTATTGAGATTGGTTACCAGCTTAAGATACAGCCTTATTCCTCTGGACCACTTTTCTGTGTGATGACCCTGGGGAAATACTCAATATTTTGCCTCAATGATGCTGCTCATTTGTTAATCACAGGTGATATTTCAGTGCTTGAAAACCGCTATCATTTATCTCAGAAAGCAAGAGTTCCACTTCAGTGGTGGTCATTTCCTGTTCATTACAGCTGATTTTTCAACCATAGCTGACCAGAAACCATAATTATTAATTCAAATATATTACAAAATGGGCCTGATAAAGCCTTTGTTTCCTTCTGAAACTTCACAAGCCAGGCCCCCGTCATCTGAATTCCCTTCCCTTATCACTCTTATCCTGCAGGCTCCCACACAATAGACATTTAACCTATGAGCATGCAGTAGCTTTTCTAGCCCCAAGTTTCCAAAATCTTCCACAATTCAGACAAACGCAACAGTCATATCTGTTACAGCAGTATCCCACAACCTAGTACCAATTTCTGTCCTATCTTGTTTCATTTGAGGTGATTAAAAAACTGACCAAAAGCAACATGGGGAGGAAAGGGTTTATTTCACCTTAAACTTCCAGGTAACAGTCTATCAATGAAACAAATCAGGACAAGAACCTGGAGGGAAGAACTGAAGCAGAGAGCATGGAAAAGTGTTTCTTATTGGCTTGTTCCCCATAACTTGCTTAGCTTACACACACACACACACACACACACACACACACACACACACACACACACACATTATATATATATATATATATATATATCACCCACAACCACATGCACAGGGGGAGGTGCTGCAATAGTTAAGGGATCCTGGTTGTATACATGTTCATGAAGACAGGAAGGACATATTTTTGTTAATCCAAATAAAAGCTAGACTAAAACTTTTGGGTTGTATTCTGGGCCTATAGCCTAGACTAAGACTTTTGGGTTGTGTTCTGGGCCTATATCTGAGCTAGTCTCTGAAGCCCAATTCATATATATACTTTAGCAGTGTATAATCTGTTTTCTTGCTCAGTGCTCACTGGTCCTATAAACTGAACATGGAAAACTATGATCATGAGAAGAAAATTGGTCAATAGTCATCAGAAGACAGCAGAAAAGATACAGGACTGGAAAAAACAAATCATATACTTCAGGGAAGATATTTAACACTCTGAATCTTAGTTTCAGAAACTATAAAGCATGAATGATATTGTCTTTCTGTCAATGCAATGGTTCCTGCCTGTGACATGTACTTAATAAAGTTTCTTAGCATAATGAATAATATATAATGTATTCTCCACAGATAATAGCTTTCTGTTTTCATTTATATAACTAAACTGCCTGCGTTAAATGTCGAATGCTCAATAGAGCTACATTCTATCCCAAATATCTCCTAAGACGTGTTAAAGTCTTTTTATTCTTTCCTTCTCTGTACTTGCCAGCAACATTTTCAAGGAAGATAAAATGCAAAACCCGACCTCCAATATTTTGGTGTTTTAAAACTTAAATTGGTTGAATATAGCATTTGGTAGTATAATTGTGAGAAGTATATTTAGTAGCTTTAATATAAATATTTTCCAAGTGAATTATTTCTCATTTTAATATATTATTTGTACTTATCCTGGGTCAGTTTATGGTGCTTTACACTATACATAGCTGAAAATGTTCTCTGAGAAATAACCTAAATTTACCTAGTAACTATTTCTGTGCCACTTCCATTAGGCCCAATTACAAGAGGACAGGGAATTAATATTAGGGCTAACAATAGTTACTTATATAACATTATATCTTAATGAGGTTGAAGTGTTAACACTGGATAGAAAGACTTATGCTTGAAACTAGTACACATTAATTGAAAGGATATATTATAGTTAGAACCCAAATCAAACAGTACAGATTCCTAACAAGGGCATGATTCAAATGTCAGCCTCTCTGTCAGCAACTGAGAAGTTTTCAATGATTTTAAACATACTTTACATAGAAATATAAACAAGATTTTCAAAACATAAAGTGCTTTCTATAGTTAAACTGACCTAATCAGTAAACTTTGGGAATATAATCTATATAATGTTAATTTTGTTTTATGAACATTAGCATACATACTTTATGAAATTGTTTCTTCAAATTATCTGTATATTTTTAAGTAGTAGTATTTTTTTAAAGTGTTTAAATGCAGTGAACTCTTCCCAAACTATTTTAAAACTTAAAACCTTAATTTGTTTCCTTGTGTTGAAATAGCTTTCTTTCCTCACATAGTTTTTCCCTTCTTCCCCTTCTCACAGCTCCTTCCACCTCCTACATCCTCTCCCATCTTGATCAACCCCACTTTTTGTCTCTCATTCGAAAACAAAACAGGCTTTTAAGGAATGATAATATAATTAATATAATATAATATAATATAATATAATATAATGATAAAACAAAAACAATACATCAGAATAAGACAAAGCAAACAAAAAGAAGGAAAAGAACCTAAGAAAAGGCACACAAAAATAGATATAGATGCAGAGATCCATTTGTTGCACACTAAGAAATTCCATAAAAAAACTAAACTGGAAGGTACAGTATATAGACAAAGGATCTGTAATTTTTAAAGTCACATTTGATAAGTATTCAGAAAAAGAAATTAAATATCTAAATATCTTTTTTTGTAATACACCGTTTAACTTAGTCCTCAGAAAAGTGAATTATCATTACTACTTCCAAAAACATGCAATCTCAGCTACTTTGAACAGTAATTTCAAGATGTGGTAGCACAGTTACTTATTGACAACAATTAAGGTAGAAGGAAGTTTGCATTGGTGGCAAGGATTCTTAGAAGTTCCCTTAAAGTGGTACAAATTTGCCTTAGGGGTCTATAATTGCCAATTATAGACCAGTAAATCAAAACTCAAAATCCCAAGAGATACTCTACTCATATCTGCTCACTTGACAGTTGAAGGTTTCACTGGAGTGTGATGGAAGATGAACATGTTTTTTCTGTTGGATTTTGTGTTTGTGTGTATCATTTTCCTACTTATTTAAAATTACTATTGATGAAAATACTGACAATTATTACAATAATTTATTTGTCCTATTTCATAGTATGAGAAACCAACTAAAGATATGTTTCAAATCAGAATGTGACAAACTAAAGATCCTAAAGACTATCAAGGAATTTTCTTAATTACTTTAAAACATGAATATTCTCCCACAAGAACACAAAATGTAATTTTTATCAATTTGTATACAAATTTCATTATCTTATTTATAGTTGAATATAATTTGATTGTGTATCTGTACCAATTTTTGTTTTTCAGTTGATAGACAACCAGGCTGTTTCTATTTCCTGGATTTTGTGAATAGAAGAGCAACGAACATGAATGAGCAAGTCACTTTGTAGCAGGATACAGAATCCTGTTGAAATGTGTCTAAGAATGGTCTAGCTGTATAGAATAGGAAAAAAAATATGCTGATGGAGATAATCCCGGCCCAGTGAGACAGATACTATACATTCTCATTCATATATGGATTCTGGCTTCAAGTTTTTGTTTTAGGTGTCTAACTGGGAGCATTTGTAGAAACCAGGAATCTGGAAAGGGGTCATTGAGGAAAGGTCTCCTAGAAGGATGGCTAGTAGGGCTTAGGTGAGAGAGTAGTAGCAGTGAGTGTAGTAGAAAGGTTCAAACAGGGATGGTGACGGAAGGTGGGGAGACAAGAGAACTGGGAGGGGAGGTTAACCAAAGTGGGGGCTGCATGAAAAAGTTATACGTAAACCCATTCTTCTGTAAGTCAATAAATATATAAATAAAAATAAACAGAAGAGGGCTATGCTGTGTGGATAGGCAGTGCTGCTTCCAGATGGATGCCATTGTCAATCAAACAAAAATTCCAGGGCTAAGTATATAGCACTTTCTTAAGAGCTATTTGCGGAGGTCCCCCGGGCCCCCCAAACAGCACAGAATATTGCCCTTCCTTTTGGTTTCCCACTGGAATTGCATGATAAGGCCAGATTGCTCAGGACACTACACACTTCCATTGCTAGATATAGAGAAATCAGGCTGGAATTGACATGGAAGCTTTTTCCTACTGGCGGGCTTTCACAGTGCCACTGACTCCTGAAGAAGAAAAGACACTAATGGCCTCCCTAGCTATAAACTCTATGAACTACAATGCCAACCAACAAGGAAAGATATGCCTCCTTTTGCAATAGTGACACAGTCAGTAGGGACAATTAACCAATAAGAGACTAGATTTAAAGCCCATTCCAAAAGAGGGAAGTCATGTCTGGTACTATAAACCTGATTTTAAAAAAAATCCATGGCTGAGAAGATCTTAGATTCTAAGGGAGACCTTGTCACTGTGGCGTAGGTTAACTTTCATGGCATCAAACTGTAGTCAAAATTTGCTGTATCCATAAGCAAATGCTATGCTCATCTTCAATCAGAGAAACTTCTCTCTGAGACAAATTGTGATGAATTCAGAGATGCTGAGAATAAATGGCAGTTAAGGATTCCACCTTAAACTGAACATTCACTGAACCCTCTCTAATAATCAGGGAACATTGTAGAAGAGAGAAGAAGAAATAGAAGAGCCAAAAATAAGGGCAAAACAGCCATTGTAAATATGATCTCACAGCTGCTGCTGTAGAATACACTGGGCCTGTCATCAGGCTCCAAATGGATAGTCCCAGACTCGTGGCCACACAAATGTTCCTAGTTAATATTAAAAAGTCACAAAATTAAAAAAAAGTACATGGGCATGACTTTGAAAGAAGGAGATGGGGTAGTATGGGTAACAGGGAGATCAAAGAGTAGGGGATGAGAATAAACAGTTGTATGAATTTGCCAAAAGACAAATTCAATCAATAAGAATAAATGCAAAGAGGAGGTAATTCTTAAATGTATTAGTAATGGATAGCAAATGATTTACCCTCCCCCCAAAGGCATCACAAAAAGTGTGAAGAGTCAAATGAAACATTGCGGAAAGATATACAATAACAAGGCATTTATCTGAAAGAACAATGTCCTATATACTTATTTATAGAAATCCTTTACATTATTTTAAATAAAGGAAAGTTTTAAAAGTGACAAAATCTTTTTGTAGCACTTTATAAGGTCATTATAATGATGAATAAATATGCCAAATAGTGTTAAATTTAATTAGTCACCATGGAATTGCATATTTAAATCCTTGTGCAAAGCTACTCTGTGAGTATTCCAAGTGAAAAATGAAAGAGACTGACACCAAGTGTTGACAAGGATATGGAGCAGCTGCTCCTGGGAGTTTGCATTATTAGAAACATTTGTAAAACAATTTGTCAGTATCCATTAATGTCCAAGTTATGAATACTTTCTGAAGCAGCAAATCCCACAGGTATGAATACATCAAAATTACTAACATGTGCAAAATGAAATACATGTCTGATGATGCCCATATCAACTCTATTTTCATAGTCCCTGCGAAGGCTATTCTTCACTGTCAATTTTGTTAGATTCACCTAAGTGTGTAACTGTGAGGTCATTTTCAGCAAGTATTAACTGAAATCTAATTTAATATTGGGGTTCTATGCTAAGTCAGGGCAATGGAGAAAGTGAGAGGAGCACCCACATACAGCTGGCTATGAAGCAAACTCCTCTGCTCAATCACATCTTTCCTGCCTAATGATCTAGTACTATTGAAACTATCAGTCAAAATAGACCCTCCCTCCATTTTGATATGTCTCCTTTGGGTTTTGAGACAGAAACATGATTGTCACAAGTACAATCTCAATAAATGTGATTTAACATAGCTTGGATTATTATCCAGTCAATATCGATCACTGAGCAACGCAACATCGAATTATTACACAAACTATTGAGCAATGAAAGGTAAACATAAAAGAGCCCATGTTGTATAAATTCAGGACAAAAGAAAAATAGATGAAGTAAATAGCTTATTATTTATATTTACTGCTCAAATAAAATTGCACAGATTGAAAATTAAAAGCATCAGGGGCTTCTGGGATGATATTAATTTTCTTTCTTGATCTTTTTATTATAAATTTTCAGTTTTTTTTATTTTTGTTCTTCTTTTTATCTTCTTTGGCTGATTATGTATAAGGTATAGTTTCTTCTGTTCCTGAAAATGAATCAGGGAAAGTTCTGCAATGTTTATTGTCCTTGGTGTAGACAAGTCCTAGCATATATTGTAGAAAAACAAACAAATTTTGCCATTGTGCTTGTTTGCTCAAGGCCAATGCTTAACTCTGGCAAATTCTAGCTACAGTAGATCTTGATCTCCAGTTCATGTCTTTTTCAGATAGCATGGGGGATATGTGGGACAGCTTATTTTCCAGTTACTAGTCTCAAAATTGGGCTTACATTCTTGGCTGTTCAATGGGATGCCCAGAACTTTAGAGAGGAGAATCTTTCCTTGAGGAAAACCCTCTGTACTCTTTTGTAAACTTCATTTTGCATGATTAGTCATTATGATTATATGCATGTTTATATTTCAGAAAATACTTAAAGTATTTAATCTTTCTGCTTTTATCTTCACTGTCATAGGCCCATACCCTTAAAATCTTTCTTTAAACTATTTGCATAATAGTAAATTTAGAAAAACAGTAGGTTGTAGCTGGAAGTTTTCCTGTGTCCTGCCTAGCTTGTGGTCAGGACAAATCTTTCCCACTCGCATCCCCCAAGTACACACACAGAAGCTTAATTAATTAACTAATTAATTAATTAAAAGTGGTTGGTCATTAGCTCAGGCTTACTACCGGCTAGCTCTTACACTTAAACTCAGCCCATTTCTGTCCATCTGTATGTTGCCACGTGTTCCATGACTGTGCTTGTGTGCCATTACATGCTGCTCCCTGGATGGCAGGCTGGAGTCTCCTACTCAGCCTTCCTCTTCCCAGAATTCTCCTTGTCTGCTCATCCCACCTATACTTCCTGCCTGGCTACTGGCCAATCAGTGTTTTATTAAACCAGTACAGAAGCATTATTCCACAGTAGTAGGCAAATGAATAAATTAAATTTCTAACAGTTAATCACATGGCAAATAGGTACATTTCACATTTGAAATTTGTCTGTGTTGTAGCTGGAAAGAATGATAATTAGCATTAAATGATATGTCTGAATTTAAGTTTCATTGAAACCATGTATTAATTATTTGAACTTGGCCAAATACTTAATACTTCTCAGCTTAAATTGAAACTCAAGTATAAAACACATTAATCTAACACAGAAAACATAGAACATAAGCTGTATCATTGAGAATAACTAATTTTTTTGAACTCTTTGGAAACACTAATGTTCATCATAGAGAAAACTGAATATGAAATGGAAAAATCAGTAGCCATCTCAAGAGAAGCTCCCTGCCCCCTCCTCCTCTAAAGTATTTGCTGACTAGCAGTTTTAGAACTGACCAGAAGTTGAACTCATGGGAAGATAAGGCTGGAACAAGAAATCTGATTGTATATATCCTGGGTTCAGCAAAAGCAGGACATAGGGAGTAAAAAATTTATGTCTCTGTAGATACCCTAAATCCTGTCAGCCATTAGTAACCTCATGCTTATTGTGTAGCCAGTAACTTCAAAGAACTACCTCACCCCGAACCCCCTCATCCAATCCTGAGAGATGTAACCCTCTGCATGTAAACCTTTCCTGAATAAACCCCCTAAAGTGAGTGCTTGGAACCTTCCCTCTTTCATCTGCTGTAACTGGTGTCAGAGAGGTCCCTGCCTAGGCTGGAATAAACGAAACATATTGTTTTTGCATTGAAAGTTGGGTCCTTGGTGGTCTTGTTGGGGGGCTCATGTGTGGGCATTACAAATATATATTAAAAAATACAAAAACATTTTAACTATCTTGGTTCACATGAGATGTAGCTGATTAGTCTAAAAATATTTTGCTAACATATACTACAAATTATAATAATATTGTTCTAGTCATACTACAAACGTTTTCTTAAAGGAATTAGTAAAGCATAACACATTGTCATCATCCTTTTTTTCTTAATCCCTTTCTGATACTTTTCAACATTACAGCTTATAAGGCTTAAACCAGAAGACTGTATGAAATCAAAAATTATGTACACAGATAATATAAAGGTAATTTGGTGACTGTTATAGTTAATTTTAATTTCCAAATTGGCAGGACCAAATTGGCAGATGGGATGAGAACATCTACCCCAAATGTGGGCTATATCATTTTATGGCTAGGTCTTGACAAGAATGTGAGGGAGACAGTGAATGAGAATTCTAAAATTAGGCAGTTACTGAAGGCAGGGAGCATCCAAACAGTAAGCCTGGCTTTAACTACTTTCACTTTGATTCAAGATGGCCTATTTCTTCGTTCTTTTCCAAAACCAGCCCTTTAGTAGGCTTTTATCCCCCAAGGGCAAGGTTTACCAGATAAGAATTTTAAACTTTAGACCCTTACAACATCCATTCAGGTTCTTGCTTTCGTTTAAAGGGTCCATCCAACAATATGCATCACACCTTGTCAAATCAAAAAGGGAGGAGAGAGGTTTAGCCCCATCCCACATTCTGTCTAACAGACTATTAAGAGCCTAGGGTGGATGGATGATGTCTCTAGATTCCCTTTCCTAAGGGTGAATCTGTTTCATTGAGCTATGGGAAATGTTACGTTCATTTTTATAAACCTTGGCTATGCTCTGTGACTACAAACTTGAAATTCTTTACTCACTGAAGAAATCGACTCAAGGATGCATCAAGAATTAGCTGAGTATGGCATTATTAATGAGACTTTACTTCTGACTCTGGGTAAAATTGTGAACCTTTAAAAATGCTTCCTTCTTGCGGGGCGGTGGTGGTGCATGCCTTTAATCCCAGCACTCGGGAGGCAGAGCCAGGAGGATCTCTGTGAGTTTGAGGCCAGCCTGGGCTACCAAGTGAGTCCCAGGAAAGGTGCAAAGCTACACAGAGAAACCCTGTCTCGAAAAACCAAAACCAAAAACAAACAAACAAAAAAATGCTTCCTCAACCTCCAGCTGCTCCCACTCCCTATCCTGATGGATTTTAACCTTGACTGTGAGATGAAAGAAATCCTGTCTTTCTTAAGTTACTTTTCCCAAGGTTATTTTATCACAGTCACAGAAAATAAACTAAGGCAGTGAGACTCTTTTAGTACTAGAGAGACAAAAGTGAAGTACCAGCCATGTAAGATTTGACTGGTTAGGTTTAAATAGATGGTTCTACAGTTTGTATCCAGGTTCTGGTCTGCTGAGTCACCTTGCAGAACTGTAGGTGGGCCTGACACTCTTCCATTATTTACAATCATTCTCTTATTCATTTCTCCTAACCATCAACCTAGTGACTATTTTAATAGCTAGGTTCACAACTTTTTTTTTTTAAAGTGAAGTTTGGGAAAGTTAAAAGCTTGACATCCATTTTAATTTGCCCGGAGGGATCCCAAACATCCTCAGGTTCCTCACTTTGTCATTTCTGTCCTCATTTCTTGTCAAACTCTTGCCTGGTGGTTTCTGTTCTGATGATTTCAAAAGCAGAATTAATTTGTTTAAATAGACTGTATTCTGTCTTTATAATAGAGTAAGGTCAAAACACTGCAAAATATACTGTTCATGTCACTCATGGTGGCTCTTGTTTATCTGACTGAAACATAACTGATGAGAAGCAAAATGGTACAATTATCAAGTAGACAAGATGGAGGCTAGGTGCATATTATGAAGTCAGAAGGTACATGAAAGTCTGAAATGAATCAAGAAGTGGTAGTAGAAGGAAACAGAAAGGAAGGTAGAAGATATTGCAAATATCTACCTGGGGAACCTAGAAGACAGTGGAGGAGGCTGGAATTTTTATCTAGGCAGCAAAATAATTTACTTCAAATTTGTTAAACTTAATCAAGTTGATGGACTGATGGCTGATATCTACTGAAAGGAAATAAAGCTAGGCACACTTGTGTATAGATAAAAATACTATGTGCATAATTTTTAAATATTATAAAGTAAGCCGTATAAAGTAGTACACAGTTTTCTATAGGGTATAAATGTAAAAGTAAAAGAAATAAGTAAAATGTTTAGGTTCTTTCAGAAATGAAAAATAAAATTAAAACTAAGAAGGCAAATAAAATGTTAGGAATAGAGTAACATGTAAAAATAATCTTATTTTCAAAGATCTTGATGGCCAAAAATGAATGTGTCAATTAGTGAATGGCAGCTATTTCTTGACTCAGCTCACTTCCTCCATCTTCATAATATGTCACTATGATGTCCATAGTTCTCAGGTGTTTATTAGGTATTTTCTTAAGGATGTTTGTTAGCCAGCACCTCTGCCTGAAGTGCTTCCTGGAGTGGCTTCCTCATATTTCTGATTCCTCTCATCTTCAGTCTAGTCTTTATACTGTTTCAAGAGACAAACAAGTAAAGAAACACTCTGAAAATCCTTCAGTAATTTCCCATGATTTTGAAAGTGTATATAAGGATCACAAAGCCAGATAAGTAGAGACCAATCCTTTGTCTCAAACTTCTCTAGACTCTTTCCAGTTCAGTTACACAGCAGGTAGACTGTACTGAACAAGTCACACATTGGCTCACTTTGTGTTCTAAGGATGCTTATTAGCCTGCACCTCTACCTGTAAGTCTTTTAATCTGTGATTGTCAGCCTTGTTAATGTTCCACAGCTGAGTGTTGGGAATATTTTCTGGTCCTCAGTCTCCTAAACCAGGCTCTGTACCTTTATTCTATAACATCAACATAATAAATAACTTTTACTTTACATAACTCAACCAGTAGTAATGATACATATTTATTTTCTGTCTCATTTCTTAAGAGAGGCTATTGCTGTGAGGAACTGACTTGGTTAAAAGTAGAACTACACGGACTATTCTATAATGTTGGATTGCATAAACATATTGGAAATGCTTTTGAAAAGAAACAAAGTCGATGATTAAATATATGGCTTGCATACATATACATAAGGAAGCAAGGTTGTCTATATACAGTTATATATTCTGAAATTCTGACAGAATCAAGACATAAGACAGAATGTATATGATGATAAGCGTGTAGAAAAATCAGGAGGGGAGTGGTTTGCTTCTTAAACCAACAAGCTTATATTTCCAAAGGAATATGGAAAAAAATAACAGCAAGAATTTGTTAATCAAAAACGTCCTGGAGTATATTTTGTGCTTTTTAAAATAGTACCTTGTATGAACTGCTTAGCACAGACAATAATGAACTTCAGCCTGTCTATTTGCCCTGTTTTAATTGTATATATAGGTTCTATTTTTCTCTGTGAATATCTATTTACATTTTACATTACATAATCCAGTGCTTTACAATGCCCGTGGATCTCAAATCAGTTTATTATGAAAACTATATCTAAGAATTCCTGCTGTGTCTACGATATAATCAAAACCCCAGAGATGATGCCAATATTAATGAAGGGGTTTCAAGACTTTATACTAACATTAATTACTCTGTTTGACATATTGAAAAATCAAATAAGTTATCAAAAATGAGATAATTTAAAATCTCTAATAATGAGTTAACAGCTGACACAGCAGCCCAGCAAACAAAATGGAACTGTTTTCAAAATATTACTTTATAATAGTGATAAAATACACCTCTGAATTAAAATGCTCCATAAATAGTTTAAAATCAATTGAAAGAAATTATTATAAATACCATTATTTTGTTTCTTACATTAATATTACAGTCTATTAAAAATTCATGTAGTATAATCTACATGATTATCCTTTCTGTAATTACCTCCTCGTTAATTAGGACCTTTGTCAAGGTATTGAATCACTACAGTGAATTTTAATGATTTAACAATAGGTAGTGCTGTTCAAGCTTTAATTATGACCCACTTGTGGGAAGCAGTAAATGAAGGTCATTATTTGTCTGCTAGTGAATAGAGTTTGAGGAGACCTAATTGATGGGGATATATACACACTGAATGGATTTGATAAGTATTTTCATTGATCAAGAAGGCTTTGATTTCAAAATGCATTGAAACAGTGCTTCCCATGTAATTTGCTAATAACAGTTGTTATTCTAGAAGTGTGAGGAGGAAGTCGTGGCATTGTATACACTGCTCGAAATTCATTCATTCAATGTGTAGGTTTTAAGCAAATAATATATAGAGACAGAATTCTGATCAGTGGAATAGATACTGAATAAGGCTAAGAAGATGTAATTTAGTAGATGCTTCCAATCTAATGATGTGAGGATAAAAAGGCTAAAAATAATTGTAAGAAATGCTTACTGCTAAGATTCTTAGAAAACTTTTTCTTTTCATTTTGATTAATTTGAATATATGTTTTAAAGCTTTTATAAACTTTCTCGTCAATATTCTGTGTCTTTGTGGAGCAACTTGTATGAACTCTGTAGCCCTGACATGATAATGAACTTTAGTCCCTCTGTAGGCTATATATATAAGTTATTTATGTTGGTAATGTCTTTCTCCAGGAATGTCTGTTTTCAATTCATAATGCATAACCCATTTTTTTCTGTTTTATACAAACTTGGAGGGGCTATATTACATACAATCCATTATTCTTCATATTACATAGTACCTTGAATTTGGAATGTGCACATTAATATTTTTTATTTGAGGTAAGTAAAGTATATTATGAACCAATATATGGGCACAAAGAAAATATTCCCATTGTTATTTTTTTAATTTATTTATTTATTATGTATACAGTATTCTGCCTACAAACCAGAAGAGGGTACCAGATCAAATTACAGATGCTTGTGAGCCACCCTGTGGTTGCTGGGAATTGAACTCGGGACCTCAGGAAGAAGAGCCAGTGCTCTTAACCTTTGAGCCATCTCTCCAGCACCCCATTGTTATTTCTATGGGTAATTATTACTAATAGAGAGGTTTTCTACAGGTAAATATGGTTGATATAAAAGCCTGTACCATATTCCTCTTTGAAGAGAGGGAATGAAGTTGTTCAAGATAATGAAGATTCACAAGGCTGTAAAAGATGGGGATATCAGAGACTCAGCCTTGTTCATGGGAAATGATAAGCTCTCAGAGAATGTGCATGGCTCAGGAAGGTTAATAGGAAAATAAAATTTATGACAAAGGGTTACTTACACCAAGATAAATATTGGAAGGCCCGTGTTTCTGAGTTTGCATATTAGCTGATTGAAATCTGTTTTCTGAGTCAATGGAGAGCATAAGTTGCATGCTGACCTAAAAGAAATGTCCTGTTGGAGACATGGGCATATTGAAGTTGACCTGTGTCAAATTCTTGTGTTTTCAAATACTATTTAGAATGGTAATGGATGGAATATTTGGGGAGGAATAACTCTGGGGGCTTCATTTTCCTAACTTCTAGGACTTAGAAATTTATATGATGGAGTTGTAAATACTTTGTTTTTCACCTTTTGAAAATATTTTCTGTTTGTAAGTATTCAAATTCATATATCATATATCTTCATATATCATCTATCTTGCAAAGTCAGTGAGGGTGAAATAGAGTGAGCAGTGAAAATGAAGCATTGTCTCTAAAGTCCACAAAGTTTGGTTTGAGACTTTTAATACATGTTTGAGACAAGGTTCACTTTGTATGTCATGTGCCTTGTGAACTCATGGTTTTCTTTCTTAGCCTTCTGAGAACCAGATTATAGCTGTAGGGCAACACACCCATGTTAAAGAGATGAGTTAAGGCCAGTGGTTATCAACCTTCCTAATGCTGAGACTACTTAATATAGTTCCTCATGTTGTGGTGACCTCTGTCCATAAAATCTTATTCTTTGTTACTTCATAACTATAATTTGCTACTGCTGTGAATAATAATGTAAATATCTGATATGCAGGATATGTGATATGTTACCCTGTTGGAAGGGTTTGTTTAAGCCCCAAAGGTGTCACAACCTGTAAATTGAGAACAGCTGTTTTAAGTCTTGGTTGATATGCAATAAATTTTTACTAGGCTACTTTGCTTTCAAAAAAGTATAAGGCCAATTTTGTAGAGAGTGCCACAAGATTTGAATCCTAAAATATTAACAATATATCCAGGTTACCACCTGTATCCTGCACCCTTTATTCTATAACTTTAGGCATAAGAATTTACAAAATAATTACAAACATGAAGATTCAGGGTGGTATTACACAGGAAGACTCACAGAATTTCACTGATCATCCATATTTTTGAAACTAAGAATTAATATTAACATTTGTGATGGCTATTCTTGGTTGTCAAAGTGACTACTCTGGAATGAAATACAATCCAGAAATGGCGGACACACCCATGAGATATTCTGCTTAGTCTGAAGTGGGGGAATCTGTTTCTAGTCCTGGCCTTCCATTTAGGAAGTCACGCTTCTGATATGGATCTTGAGGTGGGAAGACACACCTTTAATCTGGGCCATACCTTCTGCTAGTAGCCTATATAAGGACATGGAAGAAGGCAGGTTTTGCCTCCTTGCCCTCATCTTGCTAGCACATGCAATCCTTCACTTCCTTTGGAGCCTAATTCTTCAGGATTCTAGCATATACAGAAGACCAGCTTAGCCACCCAGCCGTGTGGGACTAAGCAATTACTAGGTTCTTGGACTTTCTGTACACAGATAGCCATTGTAGTCATTCCAACAAATTCCATATATATATATGCATATATGCATGTATGAATATATATAAAATATAGATATATAGACTTATAGAAAGATTCATTCCATAAGTTCTGTGACTCTAGAGAATCACAACTAATACAATATTCATGACAGAAATGAGTTAATTTCAGAATCTTCCTGGCTCTTATTCTCCTTTGAATATTTTGTGTATCAAGATCAAACTCATGGGGAAAAAGCTGAAGAAATAATATAAAAATAATAACTAAATATGTTTAAATATTCTGTGATCATAATTGCAAATAGTGTTATAATAATTAGTTGAAAGAATTAATAAGTAAGGAGAAGATATGTATTGAATTTGTCATCCTTTAAATAAAAAGCAGAAAACCTTGGCTGGATCCAAAGTCAAATGAGTAATGGGGAAAATGTAAAGCAAAAAAAGGAAGATAACATGTTATTTTGAAACAGCCATCCTCGGCCAGAAAGATTAATTGCAAAACTACTGAACGATCAATACTAAGGGTAGCACAGCCCAAGGCTGAAAAAGTAGTTATTGGACAGACCTCCCTAGTGAGAAATTCTTTAGGTACAGTTTCAGAGGCCCCAGTACAAAATTGTGGTTTGTGTTAAAGCTCTTGCTCTGAGGCATATGTGAATGAGTTCTCTCATCAACTTCACAGCTTTGCTTTATTATTTTACTTTTAGATATTTCATTCATTTTTGTCTTTTGACAATTTCACACATGCATATGATGTAGTCTGATCCTCTCTACACTCCCTTAGCTCCTTTTTAATCTCTGCCAATACCCTCCCAATTATCTCTATTATTCCCTGCCACAGATATATTATTTTTTGTTTTGCTTTGTGACCAGTTAATTCAACTAGGTAAAATTAAACCATTGGAGCTTGTTGTGGTCACTAGCAGATACATAAATGAAGGCATTGACCCTCCCTCTCCTGAAATCTATTAGTATCAAATCGCCCAGCAATAAGTAGTAGGGTTGAGCACCCCGAGTCTTTCCTCTGTTGATATTTCACTGTTGATGGACTCATTTTTGTGTAAATCCATTGTAGTTGCTATGAGTACATAACTGCCATGGCAATGTCTTGCCTGGCAGTTGGCACATTGAAGCCTTTCTTTTGATACTCTGATTCTTTCATTTTTTCTACCCACTGCTCGGAAATGTTCCTTCAGCCTTAAAGGGGATGATATAATAGTCTTATTTAGGACCAAGCATTTATCCACCACTTATTCTAAATTAAGGATGAGGGTAGTGGCATCAGTCCATGATTATCATAAAAAATATTTAGAAGGAGCTTGTTGCCAGGTCAGTCTAGTTGAACAACAGTATTCAGTACCCTTCTCCCCACAGCCTCACCATGGGATTTGACCAGGTTTAGAACAGTAGGTACATATTTCTTTCTGTTCAGGGAACTTAATTCCAATCAAAGAGCAGTTTGTTACCTCTGAAAAAGTAATGCCACTAGTGAACAAGTAGGAAATCTTGCCAGGTGAATTGTTCTTACAGTTTATAGGGTTCACAAATGGGTGAGACCATAGATGCTATATTTTTATAAACAGTCTACATAGCACCTTCTGAGACTGTGATATCTAGCCAGAATAGAGGAATTCTTCAGCTGTTTCTGTTTTATTTCTCTATATTGTTCAGGCAAGGCATGCACAGTCTTCAGCAAGAGGATTGTATCATTTAGTTTTTACAGGCAGAGAATAATGGCAAGAGCTTGCATTGTTGATGGCTGGGTCAGGGGGAGTCTTCTCAGCCTCCCTGTCCATCATGTATTTATTTAGGGGGTCCTATTTCATGGATTCAAGGTTTTGTTTAATAGCATTGCTTGTAGGAGCAGCTTTTTGTAGGCTTGCTGGTTATCTCCTGTCAAACTCTTCTTTCAAATAGAATATAACTTTTAACATGGTTATACTTTTGTAGATTTCCATATAGATATTTTAGGTGTCCTTTATTTTCGCTAATGTACCATCTTGCCTTCTTGTTTCACATATCCTCCACCATCTCCATGCTTAATTTTTATATAACAAGTATTCCCTCTCTCTAATTTCACATTATGTATGCTCTACTATGCTCTTTCCCTTAAGCAAACCCAGTCCCAATAGTCTCTTTCTATTAACTGGCTTCTGTCTGCAATGTTGAATGCATAAAAGTAGAAATTCTATGCTAAGATCCGTTTATGAGGCAGAATATGTAGCACTGGTTCTTCTGTTCCTTTGTCACTTTGCTCTATAATTTTTCCCCCATTCCACCCATTTAACTCCACATTTTATAATTTATTTTGTATTTATAGCTAAGTAAAATTCCACTGTGTATATGTGATGCCTTTGCCATCTGCATAAGACCCTTGGGATCACACACATTTAATCCCAGCACTAGGAAGGTTGAGATAGGAAGTGATATGTCTAGGCAGAGAAAGGAATATTAGGTGGGAGGAGACAGAAACTCAGATCTTTTCAGACTCTTGCAGGCCGAGGAGTTGATGAGTTAAGAGGTAGCTTGCTCTGCTTCTCTGATCTTTCAATTTTCACCCTATATCTGGCTCCAGGTTTTTTTTTATAAGACCATTTAGTATTCATGCAATTTCTGGCATCCAACTTTTGGGGCACAAATTCATGAAAAAAAAAAATCTCTTGCCTGTGGCTTTGCAGCCAAAGGCTCAGGGCATAGCTACATGTGGCTGTAGTATCTACCATGCCAGCTAAGTTTTTGTTGCAACCTCTCTGTAGCAAACTCCATAGGTCTGGGGGCTCCAAAAATCACAGGAGTTAGCTCGCTTTCACATATTCCTCTGTGCAGTCTGCAGTCAGCTGACTCCACAGGCACAAGCCCGAGCCCAGGCTCCGGCTCAGACTCAAGAACAAATGCAAGCCCAAGCTCAGACTCCAAACATGCCATAACTAGCTACTTTCCTGTTTCCCCATGCAGATTGCTGGCTCTTTGGCTTCTCCCCTCTCCTGGTGGGTCATGGCTTTATCTGGGCCCCCTTACTGTGGATATCGTTCTGTATGCTGTGAATGTGTTGTTCTGATTGGTTAATAAATAAAGTGCTAATTGGCGGGTAGCCAGGCAGGAAGTATAGGGGAGACAAAGAGAGTAGAGAATTCTGGGAACAGGAAGGCTGCATCAGGAGTCGCCAGCCAGACACCGAGGAAGCAAGATGCAAAGACAGAACTGGGAAAAGGTACCAAGCCACATGGCTAAATATAAATAAGTATTATGAGTTAATTTAAGATCTAGCTAGTAAGATCTTACCATTAGGTGAAATGGTTTTAATTAATTTAAGCATCTGTATGTTTATTTGGGTCTCAGTGGCTGAGGGCCCGGGTGAGACTGGAGAAAATTCCAGCTACATCCCCTTTCAGGATGCTGCTACTATCCTCTGAATCATGATTGTCAGCAAATTTGCTGTGTCAATTAGGATTTCTTAAAGGGAAAAATTAAAGAGATTTTTTTTCTAGCCTTAAAAGAAACGGAAACACTATTACAATGGAAGGAGTTTGGTCTCTGTTTGATAAGTCACTGGACGGTCTGAAAATGGAAAAATTAAATGAGAGAATAATTAACTTAGATGGGATTGTTATAATGTCAATTATAAACATTATTGGTTTGATCATTCTTATTTTATCCATAAAAACATTGGTTTATGAGTGCCAAGTTGGTTGATATGAGTGCCAAGATCCAAGTCTTAGAAAAAGTTATTAAAATAGATCATAGAGATATTCAGACCCAGACAGAAAAATTTAAGGGAGAACCAAGTTCAGCATTGCATTATAAGGCTACAGAGAAACAGCCTAAGGCTTTCAAATATCCAACCTTAGTTTATCCAATAACTTTACCGGACCTGCCAAGTGATAGAAATCCCAAAGACTGTGTAAGAGCTGAATAGACACCTGTGCAAATGTTAGATTTGAGGAAATTTGAAGAAGCAATGGCCTGCGCTCACCATTTGTGAAGCAGATGTTAAACTTGTGGTCAACTTGTAAAAAAAACCCTCAAGACTGAAGAAGAGATTTGGTTATAGCAATCTTAGAGGATGGTCCCCAGTTACAATGAAGGACCTGGTAGAAGGATGAAGCTAAGACCATTAAACAATGAAGTAGGGTTAGAGGTATGGAAATTTCCCAAGATCATCTTCTTGGAGAGGGTGATTATGCTGATATACAAAGACAATCTTTATATGATGACCACACACTAGCTTTATGCTACATGGCAGCTTTGATTGCTTGGGACAGAATTGAATAAGTAAGAAAGAAAATTGAGTCATTTACTAAAGTTACTCAAGCTAGGACTTGAGACAAGCCCTGCACTTTCCCGTTATTCAGAGACTGGACAACAAATGATACAGCTACCTCTCCTAGGACTTGACAATTAATCTATTTTTTTTTCTTTTCAGGATCTCCTAAAGCTGCCATTGTCCCCAGACAGCAGAAAGTAGTTTTAATAACATGATGTCCACATTCCCAAGAGGTAGGGTGGGTGGTTTTTGGTCATTCAATGGGTTATGGATAGTATCTTTTGTAGTTAGAAGGTTTCTCGGGTCCCACCTGGCCCCCCATGGTCTAGACAAATCTCTCTTACCCATGGTCCTGCAGCTGCTCAGACCCAAGTAAACATACAGAGGCTTATATTATTTACAAACTGTATGGCCTATGGCAGGCTTCTTACTGTGCTAGCTATTATAACTCAAATTAACCCATTTCTATTAATTAATCTATAAGTTGCCACATGGCTGTGACTTACTGGTACTTTCACATCTTGCTTCTCCTGGTGGTGGCTGGCACCTCTCTTGACTCTGCCTTTCTATTTCCTGCCTCTCTCTTTGGATTTCCCACCTGCCTCTAAACTGCCTTGCCATAAGCCAAAGCAGCTTATTTATTATCCAATGGAAACAACATATATTCACAGCATACAGAGAGCCATCCCACAGTACTTCCCCTTTTCTATATAATCAAATAGGAAGGTTTTAGCTTTAATATAGTAAAGTTACATACAATTACAATATCTAGTCTATTTGTATTTGGCAAAAGTAAAGAAAATATTTTATCATCTATCCTATATTTGTGAGTCTAAAGTTTCATATCTAATTTATCACTTATCATAACCAAGGGAATTTATAACTATTTAGTCTTCAACTACATCAAAGACCCCAGAAGGATATAGTATTGCATATGTAAACAGAAAGCACATTGCAAGCAACTTCCAAAAATCTAGAATGACAGAGACAGCTGGCTGCCTGGACAGTCACCCAAAGTTCCTCTGGAACATCGGGGTATCCATAATCAGCCTATAGGTCCAGAGTTTCTCAGTTGCTTCTCCCTGTGTCCAGCAGAGTGTCTTGCAGTCTCCTCTGCAAAGCAGGGACCTAAAGAAGCAGCTTACCTCAATTTGGCAAAATTTAGTGGTGATTTTTCCATGGGTACTGCATGTCCAGTTGATACAACATTTTGTCAAGCAGTAGAGGCAAGAACAAAAATTTCTTGCCCAAATGGTTAGAAACTTTGCCATAAGGAAAGCAAAATCCAAATGGAGTTTTTTTGATGCCCATCATCTTATTTGAAGTAAATTAGTGCTGCCAGGAACAGATGTGTCTCACTGTCCAGAAAGTCTAAATTTTTAAAACATTTTAAATGCCATATTATTTAGGTCTTTGAAGTGTTTGAAGATTACCTACCTAATTGAAATATATCTATGTATACCTAGAAAACTTAACTGACATGACTATAAGTGTGATTATCATGGATGACTAAATATTAATCTGAATTTCTTAATTATACACTACAATTTCAAATGAGTTGCACAAACATAATACCTTAAACAAGAATGGAAATATACAGTATAACAAAATTAACTTTAAATTTGTATTAATAAACTAAAATTCATAGCAATGTAAAATATTTTAAACAAATTGTTGCTCTTTAAAAGTAGATTAAAAAAATCTATCCTTTTATCCTATCATATCTATATCATATCTCCTTTTCTTCTTTAGAAAGAGATTGCATTTATAATCAACTGCCTTTAAATAAAAATAAACATTTATAAACAATATTTTGGGAATTTAAGCATAGCTTCTCATATTACTTCCTGCTGTTTGGGGTCACTGGTAATCTTATGGCAATCCTGAGAAAATGAAGAATTATAGTTAAATCTTGGCTGTAGTCTGTGAGGATGGATCATCTTAGCCAGATGCTTTGAAGCTGTACTGGCTGTTGTATTATCTGGGCCTTGGTGTCATTGGAGACATTATAGGCGGTCTTGGTTGATCAAACCATATTAGCCTGGAAGCAATCCACAGGTTCTCATCTTCTGTGGAAACAAAAGCAGAACCTCTTTTCCAAAGCTATGTATCTGTAGACACAAATTCTGAAGTCAAGATACCATATATACATATATATATGTATATATATATATACATATATATATATATATACATACACACATATGTTTAACTTAATAGTCTTTACAATCAAATGTCTTTCTATAGTTAAAAATCCCAAAGACAATATAATCCAGACTCTGTGTGATTTCCATCTTTATATGGCTTATTTTTATATGAATTTAATGTCTCTTTAAAGATTTTATTTTCTAAATCTATTTCTTTATATAACTGCATATATTTCTTTTTCTCTCTCTTCCAAGCCTATGTACATTTTTACACAGGCTGTAAACAGTTTAGAATTTTATTCCATCTGAATTTGTCTTATTGTGAATCTATAATCCTTCCCTGACCAGGAAAGATTTTAAACTGTTAAACTGTGTGGCTAGTATGAAAAGCAGCAGCCTTGGCTGTTGACTCTGCTCACTTCACCATGGTGGAGGTACCCAGGAGAGTCATGCTGGCCCTCCCAACTCTGGGGTCCATGCTGCAACCAGGAAATGTGCAGCTGGCCCATAAACCTTTTTCGTCTGTATGACTAAAGGCTAGATCCACCATGCAGTTCACTGTAAGGCTTGGAGACATCTCTGTATACCACAGCAGGAATCTACCATGCTGTAGGTCAAGCCCAATGCCACAAACCCACCATATTGTGCTACACCATAAGCACGCTACACCTTGCCTAAAACACAGAACTAGGAAGTTGTTTTAGCTCCATTTTGGAATTCTTTTTTAAAGCTTTCTCAGGTTTTTGATGGAAATTCTTGCTACTGTCTGGGTGCCAAATGTCAGCATAAGTGTTCTGTGGTCCTGCACTGCCCTGTGGTTCTTCTGCCTATAAAATAATCACTGAGAGGCTTAATGTTATTTAAAAAATTGTATGGCCTATGGCAAGCTTCTGCTGTGCTACCTCTTATAACTCAAATTAGCCCATTTCTATTGATCTATAAGTTGCCATGTGGCCATGGCTAACCAGTACTTTTACATCTTGCTTCTCCTGGTGGTGGTTGGCATCTCTCTCAACTCTGCCTTTCTCTTTCCTGTCTCTCTCCTTGGATTTCCCACCTGCCTCTAAGCTGCCTTGCCATAGGCCAAAGCAGCTTACTTATTAACCAATGGAAACAACATATAGTCATAGCATACAGAAAGACATCCCCAGCAAACTTTTTTTCCAAGGCAGGATCTCTCTGTGTAGTTTTGGTGCATGTCCTGGATCATGCTCTATAGACCACAGAGATCCACCTGACTCTTCTTCCCGAGTGCTGGGATTAAAGGTGTGTGCCACTGCCACCTAGCAGTCCAGCAAACTTTTATGTATAGTTTTTCTTATATTATTTATAATCATCTTTTATTATTTTAGACGAAAAGGGGGAAATGTGGTGATATATTGCTTGTAATTGAAGAAAAAAAGGCTTCCTGAAGATCAGAGGACAGAGGTAGCCACATAGGTCAGGCAGTAGTGGCACATACCTTTAATCCTAGCACTTGGGAGTCAGAGGTAGAGATCTATCTGAATCTCAATGGGTTCTAGGTCACACTGGGCCACAGGAGATTAATCCACTCTAAAAGAGAAACAGCCAGTCAGTGATGGCACATACCTTTAACTCCAATATTTGGGAAACACACATGCCATTAAGCCATCACTAAGGAGGTTGAGTTAAGACTGGGTGGAAAAAGGCATATAAGACCTGAGCAGACAGGAACTAGAGCATTTTTGGCTGAGGACTCAGAGCCATTTAGTCTTAAGATTCCTGGAGACAGGATCGGGTGAGGAGTTGCAGAGGTGAGACGTGGCTGTGGCTTGTTCCTTTGTCTCTCTGATCTTTCAGCATTTGTCTGAAAGATATTCACATAATGTCTGGTACTGAGTTTTTATTATGAGACCATTTAGGATTTGTGCAACATATATGTTCCACATATTAATGGCTATGCCTTACCAGGGAGATGATGTTTTCTAGCCTTTCAATCTCTACTCTACTCATTCATCATTCATTGATTTATGTGTGTCTAAATTTATTTTATTTCTAGCTATGGGGAATAGAGCAGAAATGAATATGGATGAACAAATATTTTTCTAGTAAGACAGAGAGAGAGAGTCCTTTGGGTATTTGCCTAGGAGTCATATAGCTGCTTACTAAGCTAGCTTTTTGAAGACTCTTTACACTAATTTCAACAATGGTTTTCACCACTTTATACTCCCACAAATGGCGTATAAGTATTCCTCTTCCCCCATATCCATGCCAATATTTGTTTTCATATGATTTCTTTGTGATAGTCTTTTCTCATGGGCAATGGAATCTCAAGTTGTTTTAATTTGCATTTATCTCTAATGGTTAAAAATTCCAAACATTTTAAAAGTGTTTATTAGCTATTCAAATATATTCTTTGGAAAATAATCTGTTCAAAATTGTAGCCAAATATTTTATTGGGTTATTTATTTTATTTTTTGAATTGTTTGTATATTCTAAATGTTAGTCTTTTTATGATGTGTATATAGCAAAGATATCATTTACAGAGTACATCTTCATTCAGTTAAGTTTCCTTTATGATACAGAAGCATCCTAGTTATAGGAGGCAACATTTGTCAGTAGTTTGTATTATTTCCCGAGGAAGGAGAGATCTGTTTAGAAAGTCCTTACCCATGACTCTATGATATGGAATAAACCCTCATTTTCCTCCTGGGAGTTTCAGAGTTTGAAACTCTTTGAGCCACTTCAAGCTGATTTTTGTGCAGATTAAGAGATAAGTATCTAGACCAGTGGTTTTCAACCTCGTAAATGTTATGACCTGACCCTTTAATACAGTTCCTCATGTTGTGGTTACCCCCAACCATAAAAACATTTTTATTGCTATTTCATAACTGTAATTTTTCTACTATTAAAAATTATAATGTAAATATCTGTCTGTGTTTGCAGATGATCTTAAGCAATCCCTGTGACAGTTGTTTCAACCCCCCAGATTGAGAACTGCTGGTCTAGCTTCATTTATTTTTAAATGTGGATACCCATTTTGTTATGGTTATCAATCATATTTTTAAAGTGGTTATTTTTCTTCCTATGTGAATTTTCAAAGTTTTGTAAAATACCAGTTAGTCGTAGTTGCATGGGCTTTGATCTGGTCCTTTTGTTCTATTTCATTGATCTATATGTCTATTTCTGTGCTTGTTCTACATCATTTGCATGAATGTAGTTATGTAGTATTGTTGCAGGATATTTGATCACACTGTGGACCCCCAAGATTGCATTATTTACTGGAAAAACCTGCTTCTAGTTGTGGTATGGCTCAGCCCTAGCACACACCTTTAATCCAAGAACATTTTGTTTATTGTAAAAACAGGATTAAATAAAGTCAACCATAGGTCAAGAGGTAGAGCAAGCAAACAGTTGACAGGAAAAAAAAAACATAGAGAGTATGAGGGAGTTAGGAGGATGGATAGAGAGATGTCCAGGAAGTATAAGGGAGGGACATTATGTTTGAGGAGTTTTGTTTGAGATAGAGTAGGAAAAAGGCCTCTTTCTGGGACATCAACAGAGGAAAAAGGTCAAGTGGGTGCTTTCTCTGTCTCTCTGAGCTTTCACCTAAGCATCTAGCTCACAAAACTTTTTTGGCAAAATTGAATGATAGATATTTAGTAAAAAAAAAAATAAACATAGTATAATTAGAATTATAATTAGATATCATTTATTTTTGGAGCTATTTGCATCAGGCATCAATCAGTGGGCTTTATAGCTCTCTTTTTGGGTTGTCTCCTCCTTGACGTAACTACTACAGTAATACTAGCATCACAGAAGGAGTTTGGAAGTGTTCCTTCTATTTGTGAAACTGTTTTGAGAATCATGGATTTTATTTGTGCTTTGTATATTCAGAATAATTCTACTATGAATCCATTTGGCCCTGATTTTTTTTTTTTAGGTAAAAAAGTATTAGTGATTCAATATCCTTGCTTTTTTTTATTTTTAATCCATTTATTTCTTTTCAGGACTAACTTGAACCAAGCGCATTGCACATGAGATTATAAATATCAATGCAATGGGCAGCTTTTTGTGTGTTTAGTTTCTTTCATAAGTCTTTCAAGGTATATCCAGGTTGCAGAATCAATCTGTATGTCATTCCTTTTTGTAACTGCATGATGTTTCACCATATAAATATATCATGGTTTGCTTATTCCATTCGAATTGCTCAACATCCCTAATCATCAGGGAAATGCAAATCAAAACAACTCTGAGATACCACCTTACGCCTGTCAGAATGGCTAAGATCAAAAACACTGAAGACACTTTATGCTGGAGAGGATGTGGAACTAGGGGAACTCTTCCTCCACTGCTGGTGGGAATGCAAGCTTGTACAACCACTTTGGAAATCAATATGGATCTTTCTTAGAAAATTGGGAATCAATCTCCCCCAAGATCCAGCTATATCACTCCTGGGCATATACCCAAGAAATGCTCAATCATACCACAAGAGCACTTGCTGAGCTATGTTCATATCAGCATTGTTTGTAATAGCCCAAACCTGGAAACAACCTAGATGCCCTTCAACTGAAGAATGGATAAATAAATTGTGGCACATATACACAATGCAATATCTTTGCTTTTTATCAGTTTGTTTATATTATTTATCTCATTTTGGCTTAAATATGGTGGATCAGATAACCTATAATTTGATCCATTTGTTTTAGGATTCCAAATTAATGGAAAGTTTTTTTTTTTAAATATGTCCCTATTATTTTCTGAATTTCTTTGGTGTCTATTCTAATATCTTCTTGCCTACCTATAATTTATTAATTTTAGTATTCACATTTTTGTCTTTTAGTTAATTAGCCTAAGGATTTATCAATCTTCTATACCTTTACAACATCTCATTTCCATAATTCATTGGTTTTGTTATTTTTCATTTCATTAATTTCTACCCTCATAATGATTATTTTTTTCATCTCTACTTGTTTGGGGTCTGTTCTGTCCTTGTCTTTTCAAATCTTACAATATGTATTCAATGATTTATATGTGCCTCTTCTGATTTTTTTAATGTATGCACTTTGATATGTAAATTTCTTTCTAAGACTATTTTAATTGTATACTGCCAGTTTTTAATATATTTTCATTTAATTCCAATAATTTAAATATTTTGTTCTAGATTTCTAAGTTTTAGATTTATTCATTATTCAATAGTACTTTTCAGTTTCGGTGAATTTATGCAATTTTTGGTGCGTGTGTGTGTGTGTGTGTGTGTGTGTGTGTGTGTGTGTGTGTACATGCTATCAATTTCAAGCTTTATGTCATTTTAGTAGAGTAAAATGCATATAGTTATTTGAAAATTTTAAATTAGTTGGTATTTGTTTAGTTTCCCAATATGTGAATTATTTTAGGTATTGTCTGTGAGCTTTAGATAAGAATGTGTATTTCTGTAGAATAATTTGAAGATATCTGTTAGATTCATTCATTCTATGGTATCATTTACCTCTGTTGTTTCTCTGTTCATCATTATCTGGATAACCTGCCAATCAGTGAAACTGATCAATTTAAATCACCTACTATTGCTATACTGGAGTTTTTCTGTGGCTTAATGCCAACCAGTGTTTATTTTATGATCGAACATGGGTGCATATATGTTTAGAATTTTGATGTTCCCTAAAAATGAATGTTCTCTTGATCAGAATGAATGACCTTCTTTGTCTCCACATTAGCTTTGGTTTGAAGCCTATTGTGTCAGATATTAGGAGAGCAACACCTGCTGTTTCCTTATGGAATTTGCTTAGAATACTTTTTTTCCCCCATCCTTCCACTCTAAGATAGTATCTGTTCTTGAAAGTGAAAAGTGTCTTTTAGTAGCAACAAAAACATGGATACTGTTTCCCAGTCCAGTATGGTAAGCTGTGTTTTGACTGGTGAAATGGGGTCATCTGAATGGTGCAGAGTTAGTGGAAGAAATTTTCTCATCTGACCTTATTGTCTGTTAAAGAAAATCTTAAGAAGGGAGGATATTGAGCAGAGCATCTTGGGAGGAAACCAAAGACATGGAGACTGGAGAACTGATTATCTCATGCTATTGGCCTAGCTGGCTAACTGCTCAAAGAATCCCAACTCTGAGTGGGTGAAGCTTAGAATAAAGCAGCTGAGGTTTCTTGCCAGATGCTGGAGGTGTGGTTCATTCTGTAGATCCTGTGGCCCACTTAGCACTGAGTACTGGTAAGCACAGGTAAGCTGTTGGGTAGAGTATAGAGGGTGAAGGGAGAAGGTTTTCTTTGTGGCATGTGTTTCTGCAAAAGGCAGATGAGTTGTTGAGTGACTTAGGAAAAAAGGAAGGGAGGGAGTTTGGCATGAGGTCATTGTAAAAATTAGGTGGAGTGATACATGGCTTAGGAAAGATGAAAGACAGGGCCACACTTGATGGTACATCAGGTATGGATTTATTTTTATTGTGACCTAACATATGTAATTCCATTTTCATTCTTGTAACTTGTACACATATATTTCAATGAAATATGTAGTTCCCTTTTCCATGTTATACATCCGATTCCAAGATATTAATCTTTGAATTTGAGGAAAATTTGTTAATGACACAATTTTCTACGTATCTTTAAAAAATTTCCAGTTGAATTTCTTCATTTCTTGTCAATATGAAGATGTCTTATATTTAATTAGGCTATTAGTAATTATTAACCATATTTTAAAATTAAAATTATTAACATAATTGTTTATTTAAAAATAAGGATTTAATTTCAACATATTTCACAGATATTTTGTTACTACAGTATACTTTGCTTTATTAATGTTTATCATAGCTGGGCAAAGTTACATAAACATATATATCCAGTACTCAAGAGGGTAAAGCAGGAAGAGAAAAATGTTACTTCTAATGATTCTGAAACATTTCATTAATAAGTGTTAATACTTTACATATATTCTTTTAATTAAATAAAAAATTAAGGTATATATGAACTGAGAAGCTGAATCTGAAAAAAAAAAAAAACATTTCAGCTGATATCACCTCTGGACCCAGCCTAGCATCAACAAATAATGCTCCAGTCTAGCATAATGAGTCTTTTCTAGTGATGCTACCTGACCTATACACTCCACAGCTCTCAGACCAAACCTAGAACCCAAAAACAGTTTCTGACACACTCAGGCAACTCTGCCCTCACTGTCCTCTATATCTGTGTTGGGGCTAAGACATACCTCCTGCATGCCAGCTTAGCCCTCTCTATCTACCATGCAACATCTGACCTTCAGGCCCAGCTTGGCTTACACATCCTGTTCTTTGGCCTAGACCCATGAGCCTTTCCATCTGACTCTATCCCAACTGCGCCCTCCTTAATCCACAAACTGACTTTAGTGCCTACAACAAAGGTCCCAGCCCAGACTGTAGAGACCTGCCTGTACCATGTCAAAACTCTAGGTATTGTCTTGTTGCCACAACCTGCAGACCAACACAGCTTTCTTGTCTACATCAAATGCACAGTCAGAAAATTAAGTCCACATGACCAGGTCTCACAGAAGAAAAAAAAAAGAAGGAAAGAAAGAAAAAGCCAAGACAGTATTTGCACCATATTATGTTCCAGTTTTATAGAAATGTAAGCTTAAAAAGACAGAAATAAACAGCTCAATGAACTTACAGAGAATAGCAATAAGTGGTTTAGCATTTACTCAAACAGACAAAAATAAACAGAGTGAAATGAAGTGAAATAAAGACCATCAATACTTTGAAGACTGAATGAAATGAAGAAATAAAAATATTAATTCTTGTTGATATGAGGATAAACTGGGAAAACTCAATAACCCAATTAGACATCTTAAGAGAAAGCCTTCCAAATAGAATGGAGCAAGTAGAAGATAGACTATCAGAACTAAAAGATAAAGTAATAGAATTAACCTACACATGTAAAGAATATGAAAAAATAAAGCACATAAAAAGAATATGCAGGAACTATTGAACACCATGAAAACATGAAATTTTCAAATTATTGGCCCAGATGAAGGGGAGGAATTCTAGCTCAGTGGTGTAGAGCATATCTTCAACAAGATCAAAGATGAAAACTTTTCCAACGTAAGGAAAAATATAGTCAAATGGTACAAGAAGCACACGGAACATCAAATAGACAAGACAAGAAAAGAAAATCCCCATGACATATCACAGTTAAAACACTAAAGATATAGAAAAAGAAAGAATAATGAAAGCTATAAAAGAAAAATAATAAGTCCTGTGCAAAATTATACCTATCCAAATAATGGATGATTTCTCAAATGGAAACATTAAAAACCAAAAGAACCGGAAGAAATTTACTCCAAGTTCTAAAAGACCATGGATGTCAAGTTATACTGATGTGCCTAGAAAAACTATCTGCCATAGCTGAAAGAGAAAGATAACCTCTCCATGATCCAAACAGACTAAAATAAGCCATGTCCTTGAGGTCAGCTCTATAGAGAATACTGGAAGCAATACTTCAGACTGAAGAGATGGATAAACATATCCAGTAGTCTATAGAAAATAAATGGTGTGATAATTACTGAAACACAAATTACAACAAATAAAACAAATAGCAAAATAGCATTGAATTGACTACAATCAACACAAAATTTTCAACAAGAATATCAAATTCTAATGGCCTCAACTTTCCTATAAAAAACACAGGGTACCATATTTAATTAAGACAAAAATACATTTTTCTGTCATCTATGAGAAACTTAGTTTTTTTTTTTTTTATAATAAATGCTGCCTTAAAGTTAAAACGATGAATATTCCTTAAAGTAAAACAATGGATATTCCTTAAACTGGTGAGTATTCCCAGTAAACAGAACCAACAAGTAAACAGGCATTATTACCTTTTTTTTTTTAACTTTCAGATACACTTTTATTTTCTTTTTTCTCCTCACATACAGAACTTCTCACACCTTCCTTGTAGCTAAAGTCACTTGATGTTGACAAGGTACCATTTTATCCCTAAAACTTGGTTGGCATCAAAATATGACAGTTACCAGTGTTAATTTCATAAAATATTTACACAGCACAGCGCATTAAGCTTTAGACTTTTGGCAATTACACACAGAAGACAAGCCCCCCACTCTGCATGTTTGAAATTGGGAGCTCACTGGTTTCTACCTGGCAACCCTATCTGACAAAATAGACTTCATGCTAAAGCAATCAGTAGAGATAAACAAGGATACTTTATTCTTAACAAGGAAAAAAATTAATCTTAAACACATATGCATCAAACTTGCACCTGAATAAGTAAAAAGCACACTCTTTGCAGTCCCACCAGCACTAAAGGGGAATTTCCTTTCCCCACCACGATAACCACCATTTGTTTTGTATTGTTTACTTGACCTTAGCCATTCTGACCAGTTGAAATCTCAGAGACAGTTTAACTTGAATTTTTGTCCTTACTAAGGATGCTAAATTCTTTTTGAGGTATTTCTTAGGCATTTTATGCCCTTTTTGAGAACACTAGTCAGATTCATTTTTAAATTGATGCATTTTTCTTTTTTTGACTCTACCCTTTTTTCTTTTATGAGTTATTTATATATTCTGGATATTAATGCTTTTATTTATTAACACAATAAGAAAACCTCAGAGATTACACCAAAATGTGTTAATGTCACATTAAAAAAATCAAAAGTTCTCTCTTGGTATAATTTGACCCAGAGTAAGTCCAAATTTGTATTCTCCACGTATATCCCTCTCCTGTCATTCTGTTGTTTCTGGTCTGTCATTCCTGTTGTCTGCCTGTCCTGCCTGTTTCTGTTTTGTCTGTATGTCCCTAACAGAGGACTTTGCTCAGTATTTATTGAACATCACAGAAAACATGGCATGGGAAAGAGCACAGTAATTTTTAATAGAGATTTTTAACAGAGTTTTACAAAAAATAAATTACTTTCCAGATATCAGCTGACTCAGAATATCACTCAAAACTACACAAAGAGGTTATCAACTTGTTTCCACACATTGCTGCCAACATTCATAGAATATGTTTTAAGTTTGCTTTCAACATTTTGGCTGCTTTCTGTACATGATTATCACAACATGTGCATAAACACATTATTCTGGGTCAACAACATGGAGTAGTATATAATTTAAGACTAAAGCTCAGTATTTATCTCAGGATGTAAGCATTGATTGCATGGCAATAGTAGCAGGCATAGTAAAGTTGGCTACACTGTCATCTAGAAGGCTGACTAAACTTAGAGAGGCTGAGGACATAGTAGGGCAGCAGACTGAATACATGCATTGAATGTATAAAGAATCTGGAGATATATCATTAAGTTTGTTGCAAGGTCTGTTAAAAGTTTAGTATCCTTAAAAGCAAGAAATATGTAGTTGATATATTGTGCACGCTAATAAACCTATCTTGGGGTCAGAGAACAGAATAGCCACTATATTAAACACAGAGGTTAGGCAGTGTTAGTACATACATGCCTTTAATCCTAGCATTCCAGAGGCAGAGATCCCGATGGATCTCTGTGAGTTCAAAGCCACACTGAAAACAGCCAGTCATGGTGACTCATACCTTTAATCTCAGGAAGTAATGGCAGGAAGCAGAAAGTTATATAAGGTTTGAGGACCAGAATCTCGCCTGGTTAAGCTTTTAGGCTTTTGAGCAGCAGTTCAGCTGAGATTCATTTTGGATGAAGACTCAGAAGCTTCCTGTCTGAGGAAACAGGATCAGCTGAGAAATTGGCAAGGTGAGGTTAGCTGTGGCTGGTTTTGTTTCTCTGATCTTTCAGTGTTCACCCCAAAACTTAACTCTGGGTTTGTTTTTATTAATAAGAACTTTTAAGTGCTACAGAGATATTCTCAGAAAGTCTATCACCACAAATTCTCTGTCAGATATACGACTGACACAGATTCTCTTCCTATGTGGGCTTCCTTTTCACTCCGTTGATTGTACCCTTACCTGTACAGAAGCTTTGTAGTTATGAGGTTCCACTTGAAATGCTGTCATTTTCAGAGATCTTTTACTTCAATGATGTCTTGAAGAGGACTGACCGTTCTCTTCTAGCAGTTTCAGGTTTCAACATGGACACCCTTGGTTCATTTAGAGTTAAATTTTGTGTAGGGTCATGGGCACACATCTAATTTCTTTCTCTCATATGTGGGCATCCAGTTTTCTTAGCACCATTTTTTGAAGTTGATGTTTTTGTTTTCGTCCAATGCATGTTTTGCATCTTTGTCAATGATCAGATGGCTCGAGTTATGTGCACGCATGTTTAGTATTCAATTTTGGTTCATTGGTCTACATGTTTATTTCATGCCAACACAATTATGCTTTTATTACTAAAGCTCTGTATTATAAATTTAAACCTAGAATGGTATTCTGTCCAGCATTCATTTTTGCTCAGGATTTTTTTGTTGCTGTTGTTGTTTTTTGGCTATATGGGAGTTTAACTTTCATATAAATTGTCAGATGTTTTATTTGTTTGTCTGTTTGTTGTTTTGTTGCTTGTTTTTCTATTTCGGTGAGTAAGGAGATGGGGATTTTGATTGGAATTACATTGAATCTGTAAATCACTTTTGCTAGGATGGTCATTTTCAAAATCGAATTCTACCAATCCTCAAGAATGGCAGATCTTTCCACCTACTAGTCTTTTCCTCAATCTCTTCAGAGATTGAAGGTTTTTAATGTAGAGATCTGTCAATTCAATGGGTAGTTTTATTCCTGGATATTGTTCAGACTATTGTGAATGAGAATCATAATATCATTTTCAGAGTGTTTCATGTTGGTGTATATAAAGAATGTTGATTTTTATAAATTCATTTTATTTATTTATTTTAATTGAGAAAATTTCCGTTTATCCTACATATCAGTCACAGATTTCCCTGTCCTCCCTCCTCCCACCCCCTAGGCCCCCAAATCACCACCCCCCATTCAAACCTCCTCCAAGGCAAGGTCTCCCAAGGGGAGTCAGCAGAGCCTGGTACTTTCAATTGAGGCAGGTCTAAGCCTCTATAAATTCATTTTATATCTTGCCACTTTTCTCTAGGTGTAGATCATTTGTATAAGTTTTCTGGAGATTTTTTTTTGTAGTTTATGAGGTATAACATCAGCTCATTTATGAACAGTAATAACTTATTTTCCTATTTATATAACCTTAATTTATTTCTCTTGACTTATTGTACTAACGAGTGCTTCAAGCCCTAAATTGAAATATAATGGGTATGTTGGATAATGGGGAATTGTTCCTGATTTTAACGATTGCTTCCAATATTTATTCATTTAGGATGATATTGGGTGTCATATTAAGTTTTCATTATTTTGAGGCATAGTTCCTAAACTTATAGATTCTAGGATTTTTATCATGAAAGCTTGTTGACTTCAACAAGACTTTTATGTAACTATGGAAATGATCATATGAAATTTGTCTTTAAAATCATTTATAAGATTTATTACATTTACTAACTTAATATATGTTGAACTACTCTTTTATCTCCGAGATAAAGGCAATTTGATCACAGTGGATAATCTTTTTATATACTGCCACATTTAGCTTGAAAGTATTTTATTGGGGATCTTTTCATCTATGATCATCAAGGATAATGGCTTACAACTTTCTACTTTTGTGCATCTAACTGCGTTTAATACTAGATTAATACTGGCTTTGTAGAAGGAATTTGGATGTACTCCTTCTGTTTCTATTTTTCTTGAATAATTTCATAAGAATTGGTGGTATAGCATCTTCAAAAGTCTGTTATAATTATCTGAAGCCATCTGGGTCTGGGCTTTTTTGTTTTGTTTTTTGGGATTTGCAAGACTTTTTTTAACTTTTAAAGTCTCTTTATTGGTTACAATTATATTTAAGTTAGTGGTCTTTTAATTTTTTAATCTTGGTGGCTTGGATATATCCATAAATTTGTTCATTCTGTTGGTTTATCAAACTTAATGGAGTACAGGTATATAAAGGATTTCCATACATTATTTTGAAATTCTTTTGTGTGGGCTATAATGTTTTCTTGTTCATCCTGATTTTATTAACTGGAGTTGTCTTTTTATTTTGATTTAATTGGGCCAAATGTCTGCCCATGTTAATCTCACAAACAATAAGATCTAAGATTCATCAGTACTTTGTATTATCTTTGATTTTACTTCATTAATTTGTGCAATAATTTGGTTTGGTTTCCTCTTGTTTTTCCAAGTCCTTTCATTTCATCAAGTGATTTATTTGTTATGTTTCTGATTTTTAAAAGTAGGTGTTTAGAGTTATAAATTTGCCTCTTAGCATTATATTTACTATGTCCCAGAGGTTTTTGTGTATTGTACTTTAATTTTCATTTGATTCTGGGAATTTTTTTTTTAATTTTTGGCTTTTTTTCTTTGACCAGATCCTCATTTAGTAATATGTTAATCTCCTCAAGTTTATATATTTACTGGAGTTCGGGTTGCTGTTGTTTTTAAGGTTTATTGTATTGGTCAGAAATGATACACAAAATTATTTCAATTTTTCAGATGTTGTTAATATTTGTTTTGTGTCTCAGTGTATGGGCTATTTTAGAGGAGCTTCTATGAGCCACATATATACTCTGGGTATTGTGTAGAATATTGTGTTGGTATCTATCAGTTCTGTTTAGTTCATTTAATCATTTGGTTATGATATCTCTGTTTATTTTTGTCCAGACTCAACTTACTGGAGAATGTGGAGTATTAAAATACTTACTATTACAGAGTTAGAGTTTAAATTGTGTTTTTAACTCCAGTGCTATAGATTTTATGAAATTTCCATGCCAGAGTACCAAAATTTAATACTAAATTGTGAGCTAAAATTTCCTCCTAGTTAATTCCTCCCTTGATTAGAATGAAGTATCCTTCTTTATCTTGTCTGATAATTATTGTCAGATATTAGGATAGTGATACATGATTGCTTCCTGCTGTCTTTACTTGGAGTATGTTTTTAATCCCTTCTTTTTAAGGTGATGCTTAACTTAAGACCTGATTTCTTGGATATAGCAGAAAAACAAATCTTGTGTCTTAGTTTATTTAGCTATCCTGTGCCTTCTGATAAGAGAGTTGATTTATTAAAGTTTACTGTTATTATTGAAAATTGTGTGTTGACTGCAGTTATTTTGATGTTAGTCTTATTGGTTGTACTTTGTGTTACAGTCATTGTAGCACCATTTATTTTCTATGGACTCTTGTATATGTTATTCATCTCTTTAGTCTGAAGTATTGCTTCCAGTATTCTCTATACTGGAGATGACCTTAAGGACGGGGCTTATTTTAGACCATTTGAATCATGGAGAGGCTATATTTCTCTTTCAACTATGGTGGATAGTTTCACTGGGCACAGTACTATAGGATGGCATACAGATACTATTTTAGAACTTGGCATACATTTCTCCAGGTTCTTTTGGCTATTAGATTTCCATTTAAGAAATCAGCTGTTATTCTGATGGGTTTATCTTTACATGGGACATATAATTCCTTTCTGACAACTTTCAATATTATTTCTTTGTTCTACATATTCAGGGTTTTAACTATGATATGCCATGGGGAATTTCTTTTCTGGTCTTTTCTATTTGGTGTTCTATGTGCTTCTTACATCTGAATGGCGGTGGCAGTTCTTAGTTTGAGGAAGATTTCTTCCATAATCCTACTGAAGATCTTGTCTGTACCATTGACCTGAGTTTGTTTCCTCATTTTTGCCTTTAGTTCAAATATTTGGTGTTTTCAGAATGTTCCACTGTTCCTGAATGCTTCACGAGTGTGCACGTGCGCATGTGTGTGTGTATGCATGTGTGTGTGTGTGTGTGTGTGTGTGTGTGTGTGTGTGTGTGTGTATGTGTGTTTCAGTTTTTATTCTTTGTATGTGTGGTCTAACTCATGTATTTTGTTGTCAAGTCATAACATTCTACCTGTAAGGCTTTCCTTTGAGATTTCTTATTTTGAGTTTTTCCATTCCATCTTCATTTCAGCATGAGTTCTTTTCAACATATCTATTTTTCTCATTTACTTAAGTTTTCCAACCATGGATTTCTTTAGTAATAAGTATGTGGTAGTCATTAGTTATATGTATCATTTATATATATATATATATATATATATATATATATATATACACATATATACATATATATACACACACACACATATGTGTGTGTGTGTGTGTGTGTGTGTGTGTGTGTGTGTGTGTGTGTGTGTTTTCTTGGGCATTTCATCAGGCTTTTTTTTGCTATTCATATTGCTTGGTGAAGTATTGTTCATGTCTTCTCTAAACTCTTCCATTATTTGATGAAGTTTATGACTTTAAGTTTTGTATACTGTAATTCATCTAGATAATTCTCATTAGAGAACATTTCTACAGGACTCGTGAATTTGGGGCATATGTATTGCCTTGGTCTTTCATATTATTTGTGTTTTTATGATGTGTTATGGTAATGTAAGCTTTTGCCCTTGCTTATGTGCCTGATGTAAAGTTGTATGCTGCCTCTGGATTAGCCAGCATATAGGCTGTTTGGCTGGTGCAAGAATTGAAGGATGGGCATGTTATGGACTAGTGAGTTTGTTGTGCCCAGATCGTAACCCCCAGAGAGACCACCAAGGATGAGAATACCAGAATGCAAAAGCAAGGTTTATCTGTTTCAAGTCATGACAGGGAACTCAACTCAAGCCATCTCAAGTGAGGCAGAGAAGAGTTACTCTTTCTGGGGAAGTTAGTTTTTATAGGCAAAACCCATAAAATTTCTTAGAGGGGAGGGGGTTAGTACGGGTCCATCCTTGATTGGTCCAGTTTTTCCCGGGCCTGAACTTTATCTTATTCTAGCTTATCTGTTTGCCCTGTCAGGAGTTTTACAACTCCTCTCCGGGGTCATGTTATCTCCGGAGAGGGGCATCTTGTGGTTAATTGGTTACCATCAGACATCCTGACTATGTTCTTTTGTTCCTGGGGCTGGTGCCATCATTTCTGGGTACTTGAAACTGGCCTGGGTCTATCTATATTGAGATATCTTTGTCTAAGGCCCCCTTTTTGAGACAATAGAGTGAGGGTCTTGTTGTGCCTAGATCACGTCCCCAAAGCCGCCACTGGAGACTTTAGGTACAGAATGCAAAAGTAAAGTGTTTTCTAAGTTTACAAGCTTCCAGGGAGGCTCTTTCAAATCTCTCACTCACCGCAGGGAGGTTGGAAGGAGCTCTCCCCTTTCTTTGTGAGGCTAGTTCTTAAAGGCACAGACCATATAATTTATTTTAACCCGCCTCCCGTTTTAGTCTTTTGGTTGAATATCCTGACTGTGTTTTCCAAAGTCCCTGTAGCAGATACAGCCACCTGGGGAAAAGGGGTCTAAATTCTTATCTACACTTATGAATCCTGGTTTAAGCTTCTCTTTGTCTGTAGGGGATAGAGTGTCGGGGGGGGGGGGTTTACTGAGGTATCACAAGGTTCTAGGGACTTATCTGGCTGAATGATCTCCAGGTTTATAAACTCTGGAATAATGGACTATATGTGGGTTTCCTAAAAACATAGAAACAATAAAAAAAAAAGGCCTCTGAGATCCAATGATGAAAATTTAGTAGAAAATGAAATAAAAGTACAGTGCTTGTCCTGTTGTATTGTGCAGTGTCACTATGTGGAGCCTTGACTCCAAACAAACAAGAGTAACACTATACTATGTATGTCCTCATTCCATATCACAATCATGAATGAAGTCTGAAACTCCTTTGCTCAGATTATATGTTACAAATTTCAGTGTTTCTTCTTTGCATACAAAATACTCAGCTATGACAGAAATAGCAATGTTTTGATTGTAAGAAAAAAAACAAGGAAAGCATTCTCATACCATCATTTCTCAGAATGTATCACATTCATATAAAATATAACATTAGATTGTATCATGTTTCAAAACTAATTTTAATTAAAATGGGCCATAGGTAAGTGCATTTGGGTGAAAGTGGTAATAGTAGATGGAAGAAATAGAAGAAGGAAGTGGGGTTCAGACACACAAAAGAGTGATGGGAATGAGGAGATGAAAAGCCAGGGGAAGCCTTCACCAATATGAGTTATGCACAGAGAAGCTACTTTGGAGCCTACAACCTTGCCATCCAAGTAAGAAATATAATAAGAGAGGATAGAAGAAGATGCATGATATGACAGAACATCAGAGAATACTGGAAGGTAAAGGCTTAATTGGCAATGTGGATAGTAGATTAGGAAAAAGAGGCTTAGAGGGTTGATTAAGAAAAACAAAACATAAACAAAGAAGCCTTATGTAACCCTATTTATTTTTTGTAAGCTAACTAAAAGTATTTTTCTAAGTAAAGAACTTTGAACAGAAGTATTCCACACTAATGAATAATGCTGTACCCAGATGATATGGGTTATTAAATAAAAGTGTTAGTGCCAAGCATGTGAAATTGAGTGGATAGAGAGGTCCCAGAGACACCTAAAACAGTATAGACTATTGCCATTGCTCTTGGTTGTCCACTAAACCTTGGTGGTAAGACCTTACTGCTGAAAACACTATACACTTATGTAGCAAGACACAGAGAAATCATTCTTTAACTGATAAGAAAATTCCCCTTGCTGGTTAACTTTCATAGAGCTTTATGGTTCAAAGCAGACTCCTGGAAAGAAAAGATAACAACAGCCATATCCACTGATAGAAACTGTGTGCTACAATACACACTTGCCTGATTATGTGCCCCAAATTGCAATGGTAGAAAACTGTTATGGAGTCAACCAAGCATTTTCTTGATTATATTTGAAGCTTGTGCCACAGGACAGAATTCATAGTTACTACTGTAAACATGGTAAAAAAAAAATCAAAAACAAAAACAAACAAAAAAAACCTATGGTTATGGCAGATGTAAGTCTAGTGGATAATCTATTGATATTGCTATTATAAACAGTTACTGTGTCAAACTGTCTTCAGAAATTTATGTTCCAATAATAGATTTGTGGTGCTCCCAACCTTGGTAAGAGAATCTTATTATTACAGTGCATAGCAGTTATTAAAGAAATACATTGCTGTTCAAAGAGCTGAGAATATGTGACTGTGAGTGTTTAGCAGCAGATGGAACGTTTACATTACCTTATTTCCAGGACAAGAGAATATCATGGATGTTGTAGAGGACTTGCTGGACATGACATAGCTGTGGCACATAGGAAATAGTAGTAGCTGTGATTACCTACCTACTCAAGTCCTACAAATTCTTAAGTTATTTTAAAAAGTCCACCATGGATTGGGAAGTTGCTTCTGAGATTCTGTGGTGCTTTGAATAAGAATGGTCATGACAGGCTCACATATTTGAGTACTTAGTCACCATTGAGTGGCACTGTTTGAGAAAAATTAGAAGAATTGAGAGGAGTGGTCTTGTTGGAATAGGTATGGCCTTGTTGGAGGAAGTCTGTCACCAGCAGGTGCATTTGGTGATTTATAAAAGATCACACCAAATCCAGAGTGTATCCTTCTCTCCCCAACTTCCCTCTTTCTTTTTGCCTATGAATCTGGATGTAGAACTCACAGTTACTTGTTTAGCACCATGTCTGCCTGCATGTCGCCATGCTTCTTGCCATGGTGATAATGGACTGAACCTCTGAAACTGTAAGTAAGGCCTCAATTAACTGCTTTCTTTTATAGAAGTTGTTTTGGTCATGATGTCTTTTCACAGCAACAAGACAGTGACTAAGAAGTTGGTACCAGGAACTGGATTGTTGCTGTGATGGGCCATCAGGCCTGACCACATTGTTTGTTGGAGGAATATGGGATTTGAACTAGACAAGCAGCTGGAGGCTTTAAATGGGGCTTAGTTGGTCATGTCAATAGGAACAACGGAGACAATGCTGTTGAGGGTGATGTGAAATGGGGGTGGTGGTGCAGATCATGAGGTTTTAAAGGAAAAGAATATCAGTAAGTGTCCTAGAGACCATTCTTGTGATATTTTGGAAAGAATGTGGCTACTTTTGTCCTAAAAATCTGCCTGAGGCTAAATTGAAGAGTTTTAGATTACTGGCCTTGGCAGAGAAGATTTCAAGACAGCTTAGTATTGACTGTGACATGTGATTATTAGTAATTACTCTTGTGTAGATCTATAATGAAAAGGAACAAACTGGACAATGAGAAATACAAAACACTAGGAAGTATAATGGAGCTTATGTCCAGTGCTCAAGGAGATAAAGTGTTTAAAGAAAAGCTTGATACTAAGTGGTATATAGGGAGCGGTAACCTCAGGGCAAGACCCCACCCAGCTAAGCTAAGTTCTGAAAAGGAATTAAAGGGAAGTAAAAGCAATGAGGAAACCATAAACACCAGAAAACCAATACAAATGTAGTTGAAAGAATGGGGTCCCATCAAGCAGCAGAATTTGGCAGCTTTAGCCATGTGGTTCTGGCATTGAAGTCAAGGATACAAAAAAGGGGCTTGGAATCTTCATCCATGACTAGAAAAAAAAAAAAAGCTGCTGAGGCCAGGCATGTGTCAGGATGTCCCTGTGTGGAGGCCGGGAGAGGCCATTTTCTAAAGTTGTGATGGTGGAACCTGGATTAAATTTGAAACCAAAGACGTTGGAGACAACAGAGTCATGGGATGTTTGCTGAGGAAAGCTGCTAACCAGCCCAAGAAAGAGAAGCGTGTTGCTCTCAACAAAGTTGGAAGGAGTTGGAGTTGTGAAGAGTGCTTTAAGATCAGACATGGGGATAGAGAATGTTGAGTTTGCTGTTTTTCAGACTTGTTTTGAGCCAGTATTTCCTCACTATACTCTCATTTTCACCTTTGGAGTGTCAGTACATATTTTGTTCCACTGTATGATGGAAGTATATGATCTGCCTTTTTTTAATTTTTATTTTACCAGGGGTTATAGTTAAGAAATTACTATGACTCTCAGAAGAGACTTTGGACATTTAAAATTTGTTGAGACTGTGATAGACTATGGGGACTTTTGAAGTTGGATTGAATGTATTTTTGCATTAAGATCTGGTGACAATCCTATGGGGAACAGGTGTAAGCAGTGATTTAAATAAGAATGGTCCCATGGGCTCATATATTTGAATACTTCATCTCCAGTCACAGTTTGAGAAGGATTAGGAGGTATGGCCTTGTTTGAGGAAGTTGGTCATTTGGGATGGGTTTGTATGTTTCAAATAGCTCATGCCAGGCCCATAGTCTCTCACTCTCTTTCTGCCTGTGGATCATGATGTAGTACTCTTAGCTACTGCTTCAGTGACTGCTTGCATATTGCCATGTTCCCAACCACGATGACAATGGACTAAATCTCTAAGCTCCTAATTCAGTGCTTTCTTGCCATTGAAGAATTAGAAACATAGTCTAACTCAGCTAAATATTATTTTTTAAATTTTCTATTAGCATTGATGCTTATATTTTATTTTAAGTTCAGTATGAACATTTTTACCTTTTTATAATTTTAATGTTTAGAAAATGAAATTCAAAGGATTTTTTAATCAATTAAAGTCATACTTTTTTTTATTAAGAAAAAATTTTCATTCTTTTTACACACCCTCTTCCCTCTTCCAGCCACCCCAGCCTCCTTCCCAACCCATCCCCCCCACTCTCCTACACACAAAAAGGCAAGGCCTCCCATGGGGAGGCACATCCAGTAGAGGCAAGTCCAAGCCATTTTCCCTGCCTCAAGGCTGCATGAGGTGTCCCATCAATGCTTTCTATAGGTAACTATAGGAACCAGGAAAGTAGAAGATGAACACTGCTATAATTCTATAAGCCTACTTAAAAATCATATTATATAGGAGACACACACATATACTTTCATTAAAGTTATCCCACATAGTGGCATATTGCAGTCCCTGTAAGGAGCCATAGACTACTACAGGAGACACAAATGTCTTTGTGCACACATTTAAGCACTATGGTGACCTGGAAGTTTAGATATGCAGGGTTGTTCCTTCAAAGGATGGGGTGTGTAACCTGTTATCTGCCCAGAAGGCTAGAATGGAGGTGGTTAATAGTCAGGGGATTTTTGTGCTATCTGTGTGGTCTAGACCACAACAGATCTTCCCCTAGACCTTATTGTGAGCTTGTGAATAAATAGAACCTATCTTTATGGATGGTGTAACATGTACGTTACAATGAGTTTTGATGTAGTTATGTCTAAAGCTTCATTGTACACATGGGACTCAGTTAATTATCACTAGAAAAAAAAATTCACCAATTTATGCAGTGCTTAATATGCTTAAAATAAACTGCTCAGGATCAGAGTCCCCAAAGTCTGAACAAACAACTCAGGCTGCTGTGTCATGTTGAACTGAACTGCTGGCTTGTGTCTCATAGATCACTATTTTACTATCCATGGTATTCACAGAGACCCTTGCAACTAGTGCCCAATGAGTAGGTCTTGACTCAGGGAGATCATAAGTTTTCCTCTAAATAGAAACAGAGGGTAGGAGTGTGGTCCTTTCACCCAAGGAGTTGTGAAGGTGAAACAGTGAAAGAGCATGGGTTCTCCTCAGTCCTCATAGACAAAGCATTTTATATAAGTAGTGAGATGTGTGCTTAGATCCAGAGGAGGGCAATGCTCAGAGTAAGAGCTCAGCAATTTTGTACAAGTGACTGTAAAACTTAATCTTGGATTTCTGAACAAGGAATCCTTAATGTTGGCAGTTTAATGCTCACGGGAACCAATGTAAAAACAGTCCATGAAAAGGTGGATAAAATATCTGTCAATTATTTTTCAGTTGGGACTACAGTATGTATTACTTGGATCCTCTCAGGAGGATCATTAGAAACAAACAATCAAACAAATGAACAAATTCCTCTGCTCCATCTCCTCGAAGGTGCAATCCAGCTTGCCTTCCCACATGGCACATTATAGACTTGCTCTCTGGCCATGTGTTGTCCTGTGGCCTTTTCTACCCACTTCGTGCCTCATCTGGCATAAATGACAAGGGCTCAGCTGCCACTACTTAGATTTTGTTTGTTTGTTTTTACCTCATAGCAAGAATGAGCCAGTATGGATTGGTCAGTGGCCCCTTCAAGGGGAAAATTAAAACAGGCCCAACTTCTAATGAAGGAACAATTACAACTAGGGCATATATAACCTTCAGTTAGTCCTTGGGACTCCACTACTTTTGTAATTCATGAAGACAAAGAATAAATTTTGACTGGTACATGATCTCAGGAGGATCAATTCTACTAGGAAAACAATGGGAGCCCTCCAACCAGGGCTCCCTGATCCTACTAGGATTCCTCATGGGTATGACATTATCGTACTTGACTGGTTTTTCTCTATTTACTTCCTGATGATAAGGAATATTTTGCATTCTCTGTTCCTACTTTAAACAATCAATAGCCAATGACTCAATATCAATAAAAGGTTTTACCTCACAGGACTCAAAATATTCCCACTATGTGTCAATATTATGTACAAAAAGCACTTAAGCCAGTGCTGATTAAATTTCCCAAGATATTGACCATTCATTTTATGAATGAGATTGTCCTTTCCTGCTCATCTAATCAATATTTAAATGAGTGTTTACCTTTCATTGTAAATAAACTAAAAGAGCAAAATTTAAATACAACCCTGGATAAAACACAAAAGCAATCACCTTACAATTATTTTGGATATATTATCACTCAACAAATTTACCACTATCTTTTCAGCTTCAACTTCTCAAACAATGTACCCTCAACTAGTTACAAAATATATTTGGGCCATGTCAATTGAGTGCATACTTATCTGCCTATAACAACTGAGAATTTGCCTTTGGAGACTCTCATTTAAACTATTTCAGAAACATAACATCTGAAGCAGAGGGAGTTATTACTGTGGCTAAAGGAGTAGATCATAGGATTAATACCTTGCTTCCCTACCAGTTGCTTATCCTTCCTTACTCATCATCACCTAATAGAATGACATATCAACAAGGTAATGGTAATATACAAAATTAATACAAGTCATAATTATCCACAATGATCTGTAACTATTTAGAATAAATAACTTACTGGTAAAGACAACTTATTGGTAAAGAGCCTACAGAAATTATTGGGCCATTCAATAATATGTAGGTGGTTTATTTGTTTCACACTGATAATAATTGGCAGGTAGCATTTATGTTACTCATGATCTAGGGATAATTATTATATTCACTATTATACATATGTATATATATATATATATATATATATAAACTATTTATATATATAATATGAGAGAGATACAGTATTCTCTTGTATACTTATTTTTTTAAATATAAGAAAAAGAATGCATTCACAGGACAGGACAAAGATGGGATTTTAAAGATGAGTATCAGACAATAAATATATGTTATTAAAGTTAATTGTATTTTTGAGACTCCTATTGTATGCCAATTTTCATAATTAGCATAAAATTTTATACTTTATTAATGTATTTTTGAAGTGGAACAGTGATGCAATGAGCCAGGTGCCTGAATGGACCAAATTCTCACAACATATTAATATCTTTGCTCTTTTACTGAGCGTTTCTTTCTCATCTGTCTCTGTTTTTCTCCTTCACTTTGCCTTCTCCCTTACTTCCTCCTGCTCTCTTGACCTCTTCTTTCTTCCTCTTTGTTGTAAATTTCTCCTGTTGTAAATTTCTTTCTTATTTTATTGTTTATGTATTGTGAGTATTCTTAGTTTTTTTATATTTGGATTGAAAGCAAACTATTGTGTATACTCAAAAGATTTTTTTTTCAGGAAAATTGAGGATCTACATAGAATTCCTTTATCAAGTGAGGATACATATTAGTATAAAGAAAGATAACGTTAAGGTAAGATTGAATCAGCTGATGAACTGACTTAAGCTGTTTCATGGCTGTTGCTTCTCTTCATGAAAGTTTCCACATGAATGTTACAGTAATTTTGTTTGTGTCATGGTCTATTGTCTAACTGAATAAAGAGTTTGGTTTTGGAGGAGGTGGTCCCGAGGAAGAAGAGGTGGTGCTTGAAGGTTGAGCAGACCTTTTATGAGCCTGGATGTGAATAGTAGTAGGTGCCGCCAAAGACATGGTGACTGTCTCAGGTTCTTATCTTTTATTTGTCCCTGAGTTTTATATTATAATACATAGTAAAAGAAATTCCTTCACATGAATGCCTGCAAAAAACTGCCATAGGACTCTCTCTGGTTTGCATTTGAGTTCCTGTGCTTGTGTCCTCAGTGCTGAGATACTGCATGTTGATTCCTACTGTTTCTCTACTTCTAGACTATTGCTTGTGAAAAGCAAATGCTTCAAAGGGTAAAATGTTACATATTTTTGAACATACGTTTCTTAATTTAGCAACATTCCAGTCTTTTTCCAAAAGAACTCCTTCCATTCAGTAATCTCCCAAACCTGAAAACTGGCTTGACAGAAAACTGGATTTAGCATGGGTTTTGACATCTTAGTCCATCATCTTCAGAGGCTGAACAGATGAATATCAATATGCTGGTCACAATTAAGAAATGCAAGTCATTTTAATAAACTTTAACTTACTATGTAGAAATCTAATGAGGAGTTTCAAGTATGATAGAAATGAATAAGCCATTAATATAAAGATTTTTATCCTATTGAACTGTAGGCTGCTCAGAGATTTCACATGTTAACTTTTCTAACTTCTTTGTAAATTTGTATTCACGTAGTTTATTAGAAAAAAATCTTTTAAAAGATAGTCTTTTGAACATAAAGTTGAATATGACCCCCACATAGAATTCTTCTTTGTTCGTCAAATTAAAAGGCTAGATGGGGGAAATGCTAGAATAAGAACCATGAAGGACAATCACATTTTCTACTGGCCAAGGAAAACCTGAACACAGCCAATAAGGATTGAATCCCCATGACCTTTGCATGTGGGAAGTTTGCATGAAAGTGAACTAGAATCAACACATACTTGGATTAACTCAGTGTGTTAAGGATGAGAGCAAGCATTTGCATGGGAGCTTGCATTTTGAGAGGCTTGAATCCATAATTTAGTTCTCCAAATGATTATGCTAGTTGTCAATTTATTCCTTCAGAAATTGAGAGGTTAATGCTTAACATACTAAAACTGATAAATACAGAGGATAGAAACTGGGTGTTGAGTACTACAGCACCATCGACCTACTCTCATGTTTCAAATAACTTTACAATCAACAGTAGAAAAATACATACAAGAATGAGTATAGATGAACACACACACACACACACACACACACACACACACACACACACACACACACATACACACATACACACATACATGTCCCCACACAATTTCAATGCTATATTCAGCATTACTCACAGAGAGCTCTGCTAAGCACTATAAATGAACAGAATACATATTAACCTCATTCTTGTTACTTACACTTCAAATTCTGTTTACTATGAACAAGCTAATCAGGTCTTTTGAAAGTTGTAGGTACTTATTAGATTCCTTCACTCTCTAAGGCATCTGAAGTGATTTTCTTGTAGACTTATTTCAAGCTTACATTACAATTCAAGTAGCACAGGTCTTAGCTAAAAATCAAATGATCAAAACCTGATTGCCCAGTCTGTAGGTTAAACAGAAACAAGAGCCTGTAGTTTTGTCCACAACATCTTCAAATATCTCAAAACAAATTCATAGATTGGAGTCAATACAATGTTTTTCTAAGAGTTCAGTGATTAATTGAAATTAGTTAACTCAGAGTTTGAACATTTATCTTGTTTCATTTATATTTAACATGCACATAGAGCATTATATACATACATACATACATACATATATATATACATACATACATACATACACATATATGTGGGGTCTCATGTGATGTTTCAGTAAACATCATATAAGTTTTAAGTCAGAATCAACATCAATTTCTAGCACTCACAAACCTTGCTTCTAGCTCTTTGAAACGTGTCCTTCAGACTCCTATCTAAATGTGGGTACTTTAGATACTCCCAACTCTGCACAACTTCCCTTACTCTTTTTAGGCTCCTGGAACCATTATGCTTTCAATGTACACAAGTTCAACAATTTATCTGCACATGATTAGGAATACTCAGAGCTTGCCTTTCTGTGCCTTGCTTATTTCTTGCCATAGTGATGTAAAAGTTAGAGCCATGTTGTCACAAATGATAAGATTCAGTAGTTTTATGGCTAACCATATCTCATTAAATGTAATTATTGTAATATTCTATTACAGCTATAACAAATAACATTAATACCAACAATGCATAGCTCCTTTTTGTCCTCATGCCCTCAAAAGTAATCATTTCCTCTAGTCCCTCAGATAATAGTTATTCTTATTCAGGGTGAGGGAGGTTGATTTACTTTTGTTTTCACTGTGCTGTTGGCTTCCATTTTCCTGATTTTGTTTTTGTTTTTTTTTATTATTATTATTATTATTATTATTATTATTATTATTATTATTTTATAACACCATTCAGTTCAACATAATAGCCACAGAATCCCCTGTTCTCCCCCTCTCGCCCACCCCTCCCCCCGGCCCACCCCCCATTCCCACCTCCTCCAGATCAAGGTCTCCCCCGAGGACCGGGGTTGACCTGGTAGACTCAGTCCAGGCAGGTCCATTCCCCCCTCCCAGACCGAGCCAAGTGTCCCTGCATAAGTCCCAGGATTCAAACAGCCAACTCATGCAACGAGCCCAGGACCTGGCACCAATGCACAGCTGCCTCCCAAACAGATCAAGCCAAATGACTGTCTCACCCGTTCAGGTGGCCTGATCCAGTTGGGGGCCCCTCAGCCTTTGGTTCATAGATCCTGTGCTTCCATTCATTTGGTTATTTGTCCCGGTGCTTTATCCAACCTTGGCTTCAACAATTCTTGCTCATATAAATCCTCTTCTTACTCACTAACTGCTGGCAATGGTCGCGAGACGGCAGGAACTGACCTACTCTGGTGATGGGATGGCCAGACACCCAAATAGTGGTGCCATAAACCCCATCCAAGGACTGAGGAATCTGAAGGCAGACATCCATTTTCCTGATTAATGCTGCTGAAAACATTTACATACACCTGTTGACTTGTTGTGTATCTTCTTTAGAGACAATTCATGGATATCAGTCGTATTTTTTTATGTATTGTATTTTGTTTTAAAGCCTATTATCAGATGCACAGTTTGCATGTGTATTCTCATACATTTTCCTTTTAAAAGTTATTACTTTATCATTATTTTAAGTATTATGTTTCCTCCCTCTCTTTCTCTGTGTGTCCATCTCGCTGTTTCTCTGTCTCTCTGTCTCTGTCTCTGTCTCTGTCTCTGTCTCTCTCTGTGTGTGTGTGTGTGTGTGTGTGTATGCTGTGATGTATATGTCGAGGGCCTAGGACAATTTATGGGCATTAGTTCTCTCCTTCTACCATGTGGGTCCCAGGGATTGAACTCAGGTCATCAGCCTTGGCAGCAAGTCTCCTAATCCTCTGAGCAATCTCCTCAGCCTTGCTCTAACACATACTTTTCACATAGTCTCTTTGCTGTGCAGAAACTTTTTATTTTGATGGACATGATAGTTCGTCTTGATTTTTCACCTGACTGGGTTTGAAAACACCTAGGAAACCACCTCTGGGGGTCTGTCTAGAAAGAAATAGCTGGCTTGTGCCCAGTGTATGTGAAAATTCCAAAAGACTAGAAGCTATGAAGTTGTTCAAGGAAAAAGCAGTGTGTGTGTGTGTGTGTGTGTGTGTGTGAGTGTGTGTGTGTGTGTGTGTGTGTGTGCTGTGTGTGTGTGTGTGTGTGTGTGTGTGTGTGTGCCTATTTGTCTATCTGTCCTCGATTCCTTCTGAGGCATTTCACCCATCACTGTTGCTGTATTCTACTGTTAACATCAGACACCAATCTTCAGTCTCTGAGTATAAACTCGGTATCAGCAACATTCCAATGGACTTTTAGGCTTCCGAAAAGTTTTGGGACTACTGAGGCATCTGGCTTTTTATATGAGCAGCCATTTTTTCCTCTAAAAGCAGCTTGGAATAGCCATGCCACAACCTCAATGCTTCATTATGGTGAAATTTCCTCTATCACTTTTAAATTCAGTTTCAGTCAAATTTCCAAGACATAAGTAGGGCACAGCCAGATTATTTGTTGGAATATAAGACAGCCAACTGCAAGTCAAGGTTACAACAAAATTTTTCTTCCATCTGACACCTCCTGAGTAATCTTAACTTTTCACATTTCTATGGGAACTCTAGCCTTCTGAACTCCCAGGAGAATGCCCCATGCACCTCTGTGTAGAGCATTTGAAGACTTTTACAGCCCACAGCTCCACAGTTTCATGTGTCCATCCTATGGACCCTTAAGAGCCTAAGAATCACATGGTCAGTTTTACCTAAGCAACAATCCAACTTAATTTCTCTGGCACTGATTTTATGTATTAGTTCCTTAATGGCTTAACTAGGTTAGTAACTTGATTACTTCTGCAATTAACTAAAATGCAAGTTGTTAGACACTTCTGTGTAGGATTTTCTTTTTTTTTCCACTCCCATCCCCTCTTCCAAAAGGGTAAGACCTTCCATGAGGAGTCAGCAAAGCCTGGTACATTCAGTTGAGGCAGATCCAGCCCCTCCCCTCTGCATTGAGGGTAAGCAAGGCATCCAACAGTAGGTAATGGGCTCCAGAAAGCCAGCTCATGCAACAAGGATAGATTTTGATCCCACAATGAATGAGAACTCTTGAAAGAGGGAGATATTATGGGGTAAGGGAAGAAACCTGATGCGAGGGAAATTATCAGGAACCCCAGATTAGACTACTACCACCCTCTAGTTAAGAGGGTGCCTGAGCTGACCTACCTCAGTAATCAGATTGGTAAATACCTCTAACTGTCATCATAGAGCCTTCATCCAATAACTGATGGAAGCAGATGAAGAGATCCACACCAAAGCACCAAGCTGAACTCCCACAGTCCAGTCAAAGAGAAGGAATAGAGATTATATGAACAAGGAGGGTCAAGGTCATGATGGAGAAATCTACAGAGACAACTGAACCAAACTTGTAGAAACTCATGAACTTTAGACCAACAGCTGTGGAACCTTCACAGAACTGGACTAGGCCTTCTGCATAAGGGAGACAGTTGTGTAGTTTGGTCTGTTTGAGGGGCCATGGCAGTGTTGGATTTCCTTAATCAGATTGTTTGCAGCAACAAAAAGAAACATACTAAATCTGGGCCATACAGTCTAGTGGCAGCCCACCTAAACTAACATGGAAAAAGGAGACTTTGCCTTTTGCCTGCTGGGCCTCTCACTGGAAAGCTTTTCTATCTTGATGCTGCAGCAAGTATAAAATTCAGGTGCTTTGGGATTCCAATGCAGACTACCAGAAATTCTCTAGGACTGAAACAACAGATTCAAACTATTAAAACATCCAGGCTTTGGGCTGAAACTACTGGATTTGGGGTAGTTTTTGCTGTGATATAGCCATTGTAGAGCCATTCTAATTATATATATATATATATATATATATATATATATATATATATATATATATGTGTGTGTGTGTGTGTATGTGTGTATCATTATATGTAGTCATATATATATGATTAGAAGATATATATATATATATATATATATATATGTATATGTGTATCTTCAACTGTATGTTGTTTGTACATTCATTCTATCAGTTCTGTTCCCTTAGAAAACTCTGACCAATACAGTTGCTTTTGTGTTCTGTAAACTAATACCTGACATAAACAACATAAGGGAAGAAAGATTTATTTTGCTTCACAGTTCAGTCTGTTATAATAGGGAAGACACAGTGAAATGTCTGCATCTCTGACAACAGGTATGTGAATAAATAGGTATTTACATATGTCATATCAGGAAGCAGTCAGGACTGGCTAGAATGAGTCTAATATAAATGTCACAACCCTGCCTAAGGGTACTTATCTTCATGAGCCAAACGCCACTTTCTAGAAGTTTTAAACACTGAAGGGACATTTCATATTCAAGTCATTACAGGGTCTCACAAAACCAAAGGCCATTGTGCCATTGAAAATTTGAGGGTGCATACAAGCTCTTGGTGCAATGCTTATAAATTCATTTCAGTATGTTTGAGATATCTTCCTGGTGACAGCTCAGGTCTAGATGATCCATTTGTTATCACTGGCCTAGAGATAGATGTTATGCCTGCGTCTCAGGAAGTAAGGTGCCAATAACCTCCTTAGGCCATTGAAGATCAAGCAAATCCTATCAATAATCAGCTTTATTGTATCTGAGTGTTATAAGAATCATGGAGTACCAGTGTGTGGTTGTCCAAAGATGATTCTAAGGCTGAGACTTAAGTAGATCAGACTGTCCTGTATCCAATAAGGTGTCTACTAATACCAAGGAGGCCTAGAGATTTTATCAATAAGCTCTTATATGAAGCCTTTAGTTTCTTTCTGATGTAGGGTCTCATTATGGTAGGGTAAGCACAAAGCTTTAAGTCAGCAATCTGTTCTAAGCATAGCATTCATGCACAGCTCATGATTGATTATGGAATCAGCTGTGTTTGATTGACAGTGGAATTGTGGAAACAGAAGACTAGATAAGTTGTTGAAGTGGCTGTCTTTAAGTATTTGTATTAAGTATTCAAGTGTATTGCTGTTACTTTATATTCTGTATTGATTGTCAACATGGTCTGCATAAAATTAGTGTGGCAACAAATGCAGGCATTTTAGTGTTGTTGCTTCGATTATTTCTATTAGATCCTTCAGTAAGAATAGTCCCAAGGAAACAAGCTATTGGTCAGTAGTCTTACATATAAACACATGGCCTGTTTCTTCCTGGGACAAAGGTTTAAGAGAAAAGGAAAGATATAGAAATTCTCAGAAATTCTCCATTATGCTACATTCCATCCATACATTGGCAATTTAAAGTGAACAATAACACCAAATAGATTTATTCATAATGAACACTATTATTTTAACGTTCTGACATCCTCCTACTCTTTTCAACTTTATGGTGCAAGTCTAGGTTGTAAAAGAATTTTGTCTATATCAGTCATGGTTCCATTACCTTCACATTTCAGAAACCATTGCTTCTCTCTGTTGAATTTTTCTATACTCAAGAGTACAGACAACATTTTCATTGTCAGTTGAACAAGTGACCATATCAGTTAGCACAATCAGATCTGCCCCAGCTTTATGTATGGAAACCACTTCAAATGTAATATTCTCTCTAGTGTATTTCTGTGACACTCTACTTTTTCTAAAGAAAATTCGATGTCTGTATCTTTATCAACTGATCTGTTTTCTAAACACACATAGCATTATAGTAGAACAGCAGTTGGACTAAGAGCTCTAGAAATGTCTCCAGAGTAACAAGTTTAGGGATAAAAAATCTTCAGTGACATTTTCATAAAGCTGTTGTTTCACTCTGCAGACTTCTGAAAACAGAGTGAGTCTGAGGAGATAACACATCACGCATACTGACAGGGCAGACACTTTAATGTTTGTGTGGGAGGCTGATGTTTAGGAGGCAGGATGATGGTTTACTCATGCATGGGTGGGCTAATCTAGGGCTCTTCTGCTAGAAGCATGCTGGACTTTTGACTTACGGGGTCTGTCCACACTGTGGGAAATTCACTGCATATTGATTGTTTGTGAGTCACTGTTCTTTGCATGGATGTGCTATCTATGACAAACCGACAGAAATTTTCATCCTGTGGTGCTCAGACACACTTTCTCCAAAATGTGATTTGGTATTTTGTTCAGAAATGAGATGACTGATATTAATCAGCTGTATCTATTCTATTTCATTGATCAACATGATTTTTCTTCCCAAAACACGTATGTTTTTATTTCTATAGTGCTGTAGTATAATTTGAAATCAGATATGATGATAATACCAACATACACATTGTCTTAGTTCCTGTTCTATTACTTTGAAGAGACACCATGATCAAGGCAACTTATAGAAGAAAATATTTAATTGGAGTCTTTATTAGAGTATCAGATGGTTATCCCATAATCATCATGGTGGGACAGATACGCAGACAGGGGACAGAGTGACAGACAGGCAGTAATGGCACTGCAGTAGTAGAAGAGAACTTATATCCTGATCTGTAAGGTGGAAGCAGAGAGAAAATGAGAGGAAATGTCAAGGACTTTTGAAATCTCAAAGCCCACCCCAAGTAATACACTTCCTCCAACAAAATCACACCTCTTAATCTTTCCTAAACAGGTTAGCAACTGGAGACCAAGCATTCAAATATAAGCCTATAGGGGCCTTTCTCATTCAAATCACCAAATACATGTATTTTTTTTTATTTTTAATTGATGGTTGCTCAAGTTTCTTTGCTTTTATATGAATTTAATTTTTTTTCTGTTTCTGTGAAAAATTGTGCTGAGGTTTGGGCTGGTATTGCACTGAAACCATGGATTGCTTTTGGTAGGATAACCTTTTTCACAATGTTATTTCTCCTGAATCATAAGCAAGGCAGTTATTTCTCTCTTCCAGTACCCTTATCTATTTTTTTTTCCTTCAGGGTTTTAAAACTATGCAAGGATTTCATCTTATTGCAAGTTGGTTATCATCAAGAAATCAATTACATCAAATGCTGGAGAGGATGTGAGGGAAGAGGTACATATATCTACTCTTGTTGGGAGTGCAAATTGGTAGTTACTATGGAAATTACTGTGGAGATTTCTTAGAAATCTGGAAATAAAACTACTGTTTGTCCCAGCTATACCAATATTGGACATACACTCAAAGAGAAATATATCCTGTAACAGAAATACTTGCTTATCCATTTTTATTGGTATATTATTATCCATAGCCTAGAAATGAAATCAGCATAGATATCTATCAAATATGAATGTATGATTAGAATGTGTACACAATGGGACTTTATGAAGCTGTAAAATAACCTGAAATTATGAAATTTGAAAACAAGTATATAAAAAAATTATAATGAATGAGGTAACTTACTCAGATTGACAAAACCTACATGCTTCCTCTCATTCCAGTTTTTTGGATCTTTAAAGTGTGTGTTTAACTTGAAATATATCTACAAGCCAGATCAATAGAAAAGTGTCATTGAGGTGAGGAATGCCTCAAGGGAGGAAAGACAGATGGACAGAAAACAGAGATAGAAAATACTGGTGGGTTTTAACAGGGATTGTGGGCAAGGGATGGGTGAAATGGGTGTGGAGGGACTAAGAGTTAAGCAAATCAAAGGGAATATGGAAAACCATGCAGATGCTGCCTGCTTCATAAGCCAATTTTAAAGATAGAAATTTAAAACAACTTTCATTTAGAAGGGGGGATAACCTGTGTAGCTGGATAAACTTAGTGCCAGGTGTGATACACCATCTTAAGAGTTGCTTGAACAAAGCCCTCCAAACACTGGGTGCTTTTGCCTTCCCTCTTAACTGTCCATCAAAATAGGTTGATAAGTCCCTACTGTTGAAGACATCACACACATCTGAAGGTACAGAGAAATTAATCTGGTTCTGAGCTGGAACATTTCTCTCTGCTGGTTACCTTTCCCAGTGCTATAGGTGCTGTATAGGCTTCTTAGGGAGAAAATAACTCCACAATCTTACCCAGCTGTGACGCCCTACTAACTCTAATACTCACCTGTCAGGTAAAATGTGTCCACTGGTGCTATAGTGGTATAAAAGTGTGAGTTTACCAACTGATCTTTGGTTGGATCAGAGACTCTCTGGAAAGGAAATAATTCGTTCCCAGTGCTGTAAATCTGGTCAAACACCCATATCTGAGGAGGTTTAGGCCTCAGGATGGCACTTTACTGCTGTTTCTCAGCTAAACTGACATGGTAGCAAGCTGTCTCCTTAATATCCATGTTGATCTATGTCTACTCTAAACTTTAACCAAAGAAGATTCTTTTCAAAAAGAATGGATACTTAAAGTGATGAAAAAGAATAATGAGTGAATGTTCTGCCCTAAATAGAATATTTACACCACCTCCTCTAATACTCAGGAAAGAAAGGATGGGAAGAATGTGAGAGCTGCAAGACTGGGAAAAGGGCAGTGAAAATTTTCATTTAGGCATGACACAGAAAATACAAACATAATCTTATAACAGCTGTCCTTACCTAAGTTTCTGGCCCAACATTTACTCCTGAGGCTTCTAATATATTCTAGCCTACTTTGAATTGTAATTTTGCAGGTACCTTGATCACAGGACATGGTAGTAATAAGAGATGACTACTGTAGAATAAGCAGCCTAATTACCACCAAGTAGTCAAGTTTCTCACACAGTTTCTGAACTCCTTCTTGTTGATACAAATACTGATGAGCCAAAAGTGGCAGGGATCAATCCTAATTTTCAGTTTAAGTAGAATCATTTTTGTATACCATAGTTCAGTAATTTCTCATTAGAGTTAATACCTCAAGACTTGTAGAGTTTTAAACCTTGGGAATGTGTTGCAGAAATTTTGTTTATGTATCAACAAGATGAGCAATAACTAGTGTAGTTCCCCATTTCTGTTTTTGGTTTCTGGAATCATGAGTTCAGATGATGGAAGATGTATTGACATATGTCACACAGCACTTTGAAGTATATGTAGAATTCTTCTAAAGAATTTTGTCAGATTTACAAGGTATTGCCATCAACTTGGCACTGTCCCTAAGCAATCAAAGACATCTCTTGTGTTCGGTGGCCCTGTCATACCTAGCAAGGACTGTTTCACTGCAGGCAACCACTACTTCCGGTTTTTCTTCTGTCTTTCTGTCCCTTTTTCTGCAGTGATCCTTGAGCCTGGGGAAGGAAAGGGTATGGTTGAATATCTCAGGACACACAGGCAGTATGAAAGGGGATTCAGCTGACTTAAAACAAGAGGCAAGTGGTGAAGTCAAGAAGGAAACCTGGTAGGGTGAGTATACCTGGACATGAGGGAAATGGTAGAAGACTAGATCAAAACATATTGTTACCATTCTGAAATTCTAAAAGAAAAAGGAGGAAATAAGAGCAGTTCACCCATTCATCTGCTCCATCAAGATAGTGTCTTTAGGATGATAGAAGACATGATGACACCAATGAATGGCAAAAAAAGTGGACCAGCTGTTGTGCTTAGGTTTTTACTAAGAGAACTTCTTCATGGAAAGCAATGTTATGCAAGACACCATGATACCTTATGAAGCAATGTGCAAGCATGTCCAGCCTGTCAAGAATCTAAACTAACTTACTTATCAGTGAATTGAAGTCAAGTGCTGAAAGACTCAAAGTCTGATATACTTGTTATGGTAGAATATACACATTCTTGTTCTGGAAATTGTTAGCATTTTTTTTTCTGTTTGGTTAAAAAAAGACTTTTCTAAGTTCTTTACTACTTGCAAGTCTCAATATTCTCCTGATGTCTGATTTCAAACTACAAAGAATATGTGGCTGAAGATAAGGTTGGAGAAGGATTTGAACTATGTCCTATGTAATATATTTTACACCATGAGTAATAAAGACATAATCTGAAGATATCCGTAAAATGGTACTCATAGTTAATAACATATACTAATAAAAATAGTAATATCAATAGGAACAGATTACTTTTAAGCAATTATATTTTGTAACTTTGGTATAATTTAGTTATAAGTTCATATAACTTTATTTTTTTTAGGAATTATGGATTTTAAAAATTAGCTCAGAGCATAGCTAAACATTTAAGAGCTTGTCTACAGAACAGTAAATTAACTCAAAAATATTATCAAATAAATGAAAATTATAACATTGATGAGACTGGAAATACAGACAACCTCAGCATAAATGTCAGTGTGTTCCTGGAAGGAATTGACCAGAGAGAAGTGCAAAGAACAATGACAAGGGACAGAAGCTGTAGTCTTCTCTGGTGGCCTCAAAGACTCTTCCATGTAAATGTCTGTCTGTCTGTCTTAAAAGACCACAGCTATCAATAGCAACACCTGCCTTTCTTACTTCACTGCTCCATCTATTTTGTGCCAAGAGCCCACTCATATTCTAGACCTCTGGACCTAGAAATTGTTAACTGGAAGGCCCAGGGGTTTTGTGTCAGGAAATATGAAGTTTCAACATAGCTTTCCCCTTAAGTCAAAAGAAATCTTGAGTAAAATGTGATCTGTCTGACTAGGTTTACTGAATTATTGAGAGGTCATTCACCAGGTGATCCCCAGAGTCCCATCCAGTGCTAAGATTGTGTGATAAATGTCTCTCAGGAAATTTATTTGGCTGATCAGATTGACTTTGGCTCACTGTCATAGGAGTCAGACACACACCATCCATCAGATGGACATCTGCAGTCTGCAGTTTTCTGTCTTTCTTGTTGACTTCACAGGAAGATAGGATCAAATGTTGTGAAGGCCAATACAATTTTAGTGTCTCAGAGATGGTGAAGCAATTAAAGCATAATACTGCCATTTTAGCAGCATCCTATATGCATTGTTTACAATAGTCCCCTTTCTTTGTAAATGTCAAAACCATTCCCATGTACTTCCTTGATGATCTATGGATGGTTTGAATGAAATAAACCTTTGAAAAGTATTTCTGAACGACATTCAACTTAAAAAGCATTTCCTTAAGCAGCAGGTAGTCACTAACATTAATGAAATATAACAGCCTGCACCTGCTCATTGAATCTTAGCAAATATTATAGAAAATCCTTAGTAAATTCCACCAATATTTAAGCAAACAAAAAGAAAATGTGTTCCCTAAATCATATGATTGGACATAACCTTGAAATATCTCATAACTCTGAATTGTTTTAATTTAATTTCTCAGTGTCTATAAATCAATGAGTTATACAAAGTCATCTTTTCAAAAATGAATAAAACTAATAGTACTAAAAAATATAGTCAAGTTTAACTGAACAAAACCTGTAAAAGAGGGGGGGAAAGCTCTTGTAAGTAAAAATGATGGGGTATTGATAATCTCAACACAGTGGAATGAAAATGAATTGAGTTACATAATGTAGCTGACTTCTGAGGCCTGCTTATTTGTGTACAATAGCTATCTCAAAACTCTTGAATATAACAGTTCTAATACAGTTATAAAGTTGAGACTAACATTAAGACAGTATCATTATCCCTGTGTGAACATTGCAGCATATCATGCTTAAACAGTTTTCTGAAGTTACCTGCGTATGTTTTGTTCATGCTGTCTTTCAGCTTTTAGTCTTTGATCACTGCTCCAGCCATATTCTGGGGCTCTGTACTTCTGGAAGACAAAGGCTTTGCTAAGTCTCAGTCTCTTAAGAAAAGTGATGAGCTGGGGAGGCCCACAGAGATCCACAAAGATACCCCCACAAAAGACTGCTGGCAATGGTCGAGAGACAGCCGGGACTGACCTACTCTGGTGATGGGATGGCCAAACACCCTAATAGTTGTGCCAGAAACCCCATCCAAGGACTGAGGAATCTGGATGCAGACATCCACGGCTGGGCCCCGGATGGAGCGCTGGGAGTCTAATTAGCGAGAAAGAGGAGGGTTTATATGAGCAAGAATTGTTGAAACCAAGGTTGGATAAAGCACAGGGACAAATAGCCAAACGAATGGAAACACATGAACTATGAACCAAAGGCTGAGGGGCCCCCAACTGGATCAGGCTCTCTGAATAGGTGAGACAGTTGATTGGCTTGATCTGTTTGGGAGGCATCTAGGCAGTGGTACCAGGTCCTGGGCTCGTTGCATGAGTTAGCTGTTTGAAATCTGGGACTTATGCAGGGACACTTGGCTCAATCTGGGAGGAGGGGACTGGACCTGCCTGGACTGAGTCTATCAGGTCGATCCCAGTCCTCGGGGGAGACCTTGATCTGGAGGAGGTGGGAATGGGTGGTGGGCTGGGGGGAAGGGAAGGGGGGCAGGAGGGGAGAGAACAAGGGAATCTGTGGCTATTATGTAGAACTGAATAGTATTGTAAAATAAATAAAAAAATATGAAAAAAAAAAGAAAAGTGATGGCACAGTAGCTGAGTGCTGGCTAGACAGCCTTTGGAGACTTCACTATATACATTTTCAACATGGATTTACTATCCCTAAAGTGGGGTTAACAACAATATTTAAATTACCTGCTTGAAAGACAGCTCACCAGGGAAATATGCAACAGCATATTTAAATAGCCCTTGGAGTACTGGGACTTTGAATGTGGAATGCTATTAATGTTCATTTGTGCTTCAGACATAACAGTATGTCTGAAGACTAAGGGGCAAGTGACTACAGCCTGGTTATTTTAGGAAACTACTGCTATAGTTTAAATGTGGAATCAAAGTATACTATGAAATTATCAAAAGAAAACTCATTCTTTTGTAAAATTAGTGTGCTTATAAAACACAAACAGCTTAACAATAACAAAAAAAGGTAACACAAACAAAAAGAAATTATTAGAATGGGCCCATTGCCTAAGAAACCAAAGAGATGGCATTCAAAACTGTGACCCGTGTGCACCTTGAATTCTGATTTTTCTCCAGAGTTGAAATGAGAGCAACACCTGAATTTGTCTAGTTCAATTTCTGATTGCCAATGATTTTTAATTCTATCAAAGTGTTTTAGGACTTGGCCTATGAAACTGTAACGCCTGAGGACTTTGAACTGAGAACTGAGAAGGGCACTTGCTGGAATTGATGGCCGAACTCATGCACAGGCTTGACAGTAAGGCAAACAGGGAGTCACAGAACACCAGGGTCTCGGTCTCTGACCTTGCTCTGAGTGTGCTTTCTACCCTCTATGAGACATTCTTGCCCTTTCAAATATTTTATCTATCCTCCATATTTATTGGAATTTTTTTCCTAGTTGGTAACTCAACAATTGCCATAACAAACAGCAGGACGCTGGCTTGTTCAGTCTTGCTCAGAATGTGTTTTTCAGCTGTAATAGGGTGATTTCAGAAATACCACTGTGGCACATCTGCAGGGGCTATTTTTCCTAAGATTTGTGTGAAGAGCCCCTCTGGAGGTGTTCACCTTGATAACCATCGTATGTGTACTTAAACCTTAAAAATGGAAATCTTTATCTGATTAACTTACTCTGGTCGCTAATTGTGATTTGTTGCTTAGAATAATGGATTCAAAATGAAAACAAAAATTTGGTGATTATTCAACAAATATTTATTAGTTCTATAATCCATGAAGGCCATGGTAAAGAGTATTTAATTGAAGTGTGCCAGTGTGTGTATGAGTATGTGTGTGTGCACATGCATGTGTGCCTCCTCAAATTACTTTGTGAATATGTATTTAAAATGTATTGGGACATATCTCTAGGAGTTATTTTTCAGGGAGAGCAATGAGGTCTCTGATATTTTCTTTGGAGACCCTTTCTATTTACGCCCCAGCACCTAACACAATGGCTGGCACACGAAGTTCATGCTCCTCATGGCATTTTTCTTGGGCAAGTAAGTGAATTAAATTTAACAGTGGGTCTTCTTACTAATGATATACTTACCAGTTCAGAAGAGAGGCTTCAAAGGATCTCTTTTCCATATATGTTTCACTTTTTACCAGACACTTGCCTCACACAATTCCTTTCTTTGTCCCAGCCTTACTCATTCTCACTGTAAAACAAACGGTCACATCACTCAGTGGCTTGAGAGACCAGTCATGTTCCTCATGATTATATCAGCAGAGGGTCCATCTTGCCTGAGCTGGTTGGGATGGACCACAAGGCTGTGTTTGACAAGGACTTGATCTGGGTTCTAACATGCACATTTTGGCTTCAAATGGCCATTATTACTTAGTAGGTTAGTGTAGCTTCTGTACCTAGGGAGCCCAGATTTCTAAACATTACAATGCAATTAGGCAAACTTTTGAAAAAAAATGTATATTTTGTTTATTGTTTGTGTGCACTGTGGAGGCCAGATTAAAACAAACAAACAAACAAACAAAAACTTGGGGATACTCTGTTCTCTCCTCCTACCACAGGTTTCAGGGCTTGATGTCAAATCATTAGGCTTGCACAGCAAATGCCTTCATGAACTGAAGCATCTTGCCAGCCTCTAGAGGACATGAATTTTCAAAGTCTTTTCTGGTTTTACATTTTCTTTGTCAAAAAGAAATTTGGATGGCCATGCCAGAATCTTTTTCAGGAGTTTTGTTATCAAGAGCGAAAAGAATGCAAAATGGTGTGAACCAAGGGGTTGCAATCACTTCAGCAAACTCATGCTTAGTGATGAATACTTCAAAAGAGTCACACTTGCCTTGGAAGGTAACACCTGAAGCACAGAAATTTGATATTGTAGGCCCATTATACCAGTATCGATGATCACTGGAAAATTACAAGTTACTTTTAAGTTGTTGTGGGGTTTGGTTCTTTAACCTAGGTTTTTCCTGTTGGTTCTTTGTGGAGCCCCCAGGATCACATTTCCCTTTTCATCTACCTAAGTACATTCATGGTGCACTATTTTCATATTCATTAATAAAGGTTCACGACTATACTAGACTCTCAATTGTTATTTAAAAGTTACATAGCATGTTTGGGGGCCAGATATCCTCAATTATTCTTCTCAACATTTTGTGGGGATCTTTTCTTCTTTCTGTCTGGAGTTTGATTCAATGTCTCCTTACTCAAAGAGACTTGAACTTAAGGTAGTTTATGACCTGTCTGTCTTATGTCATTTTGTGTTTTCTTACTCAGAAAAGTATAATCTTACTCATTTGTTTAATATGTATTATTTATTTACTTCACACATTGTACAAAAGTATGACTGAATCCTTGATACTGAAATACATTCCAGCCAGAATGATAAACACTGTTCTAAAATATCACATCATAGCCCAACAGTGGTGGTGCACATCTTTAATCCCAGTACTTGGGAGGCAGAGGCAGGCAGATCTCTGTGAATACAAGGCCAGCCTGGTCTACAGAGCAAGGTCCAGGACAGCCAGGACTGTTATATAGAGAAATCTTGACTCAGAAAAACAAAACGAAGAAAAAAAAAAAAAAGCCAATCATTAAGACATCCCAGCAACTAGTCTCTATGGTTTTTCCTAGAAAAATCCAGCCTCTAGAAGCAAAAGGTTACTTAGGACTTAGCAGGGACCTCTAGGACAGCCTCTAAATGATTGTCATTGTGTGCTCTGAACAACCTCAGCCAATGATAACTCTACTGTTGGCAGATTTATTTAGCACTGCTCTATATTAACTCTGCATCTGCCACTGCCTTAAAGTCATATGCTCCCTTTATTTGTTTTTAAGGACACAGAGTTACACTTCTGGAAGAACTGTATGAGCCAGGGCTTTTAGGTTTGGACTTTGTCAAGCTAAAAGAATAGAGGATAGTTAATAATTCATTTCTCAGTCTAATATTCTATTTCCTCAACTTCAGATATTGTATTTATACTCCAGAGTGATATATTACTCACACCTCTGTTACATCATTCTGCAACAAATTCTCATCTCCTTTTAGTAAGTTGAACATATCAAAGTACTCAGATAGAGACACAGAGAGAGAGAACACTACAAACAATTCTTCCAAAATATTTTTGCACTAAAACTGCTGAAAAAAATGGGATTAGATTGTTAATATGGTAACAAATGATGTCATTTAGAAACAGGGTTAAAAACAAAAATGTCACATAAATTAGCATTGTATAATCCTATATGGACCCAAAGTATATGATGCCAATGTGACTATTATATTAAGGTTAATAAAAATTTGTAATGCATTTTATTAGTAAGATAGATTTGTGAAATTTTATATTATGCCAAAAGGAAATAGAATATAGTCCACTGAGTTTCTCTAAGCATGAGGATAGATGCTGCACATACAAAAGCTTTGTCTCATTATTTGATTTTAATAAACATATATATATTATATCAAATATAGAAGTGCTTCATTCTAATTCTTATTACTTGATATATTTAAGAACATAGTAGAACCAATGCTTATAACTAAGTCACTGAATACTGTAAGTATTTTAAATTTCCATAGGAAATTCTTCACTCTATGGTGTACCTGAACTTGCTTAGATACTCTAGCCACTTATTTCTATGGCCTCATAGGTGATTTTTTTTTAATTGGCGGAAAAAAAGAAGGAACCATCCGTAAACTTTCAATGAGAACAAAAAGAATATGTACTTAAGCAGTGGTCATTGATTACAGGTAATTTTAATAAATATATATTAATTTTAAATAGTAGCATATATAGTCACCGTGAAAATTGCAGAGTGATAATTTTCTTCACAAGACATTGAAGGGAAGTTTCAGTTCATGATGTTTGTGAATGTCCTGGGTAGGAAGACCTTGGCAAAAGACTGCTAGTATTCAGGTATTATTGTCCTGCTGTAAGCCCCAATGTCCCTGAACTCACAAATTAGTTACATTTCTCATATTTAAGGTAAGAATCCAAGTGCTAAAGTATCCAAGATGTGCCTATTTTTTGCCATCTCCACAGTGTTTGGTGAAGTACCATGTGATTATGACATCTGGTAAAACATGTTTTATGTTTCATTTGTCTACATACAATGAAGTGTTTTCCAAAGGAATATAGTTCTGTTCCCATGGTCTTGAACAAAAGATAAAAGTTCTTTATTAAAATCATTCATATTTTATTGTGTTTACTTCCTAAACTAGCATATAATCAAAATAAAAATCTGCAGGTGCTCTTTTTAATACATGGTTCTCAGCAATAATAGCACTACTCCTGAATTCTGAAAACATTACAGTGCTGAAAACAGATGCATAAAGGTTCCAAAATGAAGACATGATGGCATGAGATTAATGGTGAATCTTTAGGGCTAACCTATTCTGAAAATATGTGCAGAGTTGGAAATTGCCCCAATTGCTGTGCCTAGCACTTATCATCTGTGGTCTTTGCCATGATGGAATAGAAAGAAGACCTGCTTAGAAACAAACAATGCAGCACTATCTGCCCTGATTATTTAAAGATGAAATGAACAGTAAAAATAGCTGCATATTTTTATGTTTGGGAAGTACAGAGACCAAATAAAACTGTATGGCTGCTCATTCATTCTTCTTCAACTAATGTCAAGCCCATGTCACCTAGAGTTAAATAAACTCCAATGCTCTCAATCTTTTCTCTACAGTTTTTCATTTTTTTCTGAATGATATAGACTATTTGCCACAAACTCTTCAAAACTTCCTAAAGTTTCTGATTCTACATATAATGGAGAGTGGTTCAATAGCCTAAGAATGGAACAGTTGTCAGTGATGTCAGAACAAAGATGATAACCACTACCCAGAACACTAAACCACTTGGGATTTTCCTATATTCTAGATTTTGATACTTGTGTAGTTTAATATAGAACTTTATCACTTAACCTACATTGTGTAGACTGCATGCATCTTTGGAGGTTATTTGGTATTTGTTTCTGCTGCAGAAAATATGTTATAGGTCATTGGAAAATATGCACACCCCACCTCTGTTTTTCCTTATTCAGGTTCAAAGCAAGAAATTTCATCTTTCATATTTCTTTTAACTACTGTGCTAATTAGAGATGGACATAAGACAAAACATGAGGAAGTAAACTTGTCTACCATAAAGAAAAGAAGGCTTGTTTTAAAGCCACATAGTCAGTCTAGTACATTCTGCAGATTTCCTTATAGCAGTCATTACTAGAGTCCTTACATCCAGTTTCCCCACTCATAAAAAGAATTTTCTGGCAAAATGTACTGTGTTTTGCTACCCTAGTCACTACCATGAAAGTTAATAGAGTTTTGACACTAAACCTGTAAATTAATCAGAATATCTCTGGAATACACTTGCCTTCTTCTCATGCCCAAATGTGACTTCTGCAGGTCCACAGGACAGTGGAGGGGCTCCTGAGGAGGTGGCAAGAGCTCCTCCACTCTCCCCGACTTGAGGTACACATATCTCTGGGCATAACCTAAATTTGACTGTTTAATCTTTAATTCAAGAAGTTAAAACTTTAATGAAAGTAAAGATCTTCTGAAGAACTGTTTCCTTATATGTCTTAAATAATTGCACATGCTTGTGTCTCACTTACTGTAAGAGGAATCACCTTTATTTCTTTCCTCTGAGCTGGATTGTGGACTGTATTTTGCTAGATTTTGAAAGACATCTGTAATGTTGCATAATAGAGCATACATGTAAATTTAAATAAATAAATAAAGTATCCTAAAAAAGAAAAGAAAGAAGGAAGATACATAAACTTTGTCTGCTATGCATGGAGCTATCAAAATGTTATAGATGAATTTTCAAAGACTTTTGGAAGCTTTGCTTAAATACTATTTATTTATTTACCTATCATTTTTCTTATGATGTATCCTAGTAACTCAAGGAAGTCAGGTCTCTATGAAAAATGATAGTGAGTAATCTAATGATTACTTCAGAAGTTGTGTTTAGCACTGTAGTCACTTGCATTCTTGATCACTCTTTCTTTGGTCCTTTTGTGAATTATACTTTCAGCTTCTCTCTCCAAAGTAATGGCTGTGGCACGTGTATGGCAGCTAGCAGCCTTTAGCGGCCTGGGAGTTCATCTCCCAGGATTGCTACTCAGGGTTACTCAAAGGAAAACTTCTCAAGAACAGAGATAGAAAGATTTCTTAAAATAATTCACACTCAATCTGAGGTCATTCTCTTTTATTCTTCTTCATAAATTAAGCATCATCCCTCACTCAGTACCCACACACATTCTAACCCACACTCACTGCTCTACACTCTACATAGCTCTTTTACACATACCTCCTTAAACAGCCACACCCCTTTTCTCCACATATCTCTCTTTATTCATGCCTCCCCTTGTGGTGGTATTCTAATTGTACTGAAATGTGATTTTGATTGTATGTTAATAAATAAAGTTGCCCGGGGGTCAGAGCTATTAGAGCCATAGACAGAGTGTGGCGGTGGTGGCACACGCCTTTAATCCCATAGATCTCTGTGTGTTCAGGGATACAGCCAGCATTGGAGACATATGCCTTTAAGACCTAGGGGGCTGTACATTCAGTGACGAGGCAGTCACGTGTTTGGGTTTACAACCAATGAGAAGGCAGAACAATAATACTATAAAAAAGGTGTACAGACAGGAAGTAGCTCTCTTTCGGGAAGCTGGGACACTGCAGGCGGAAGGGTGAGATTTTAGCTCTGAGCTCTGACCTCTCAGCTTTCTCTTTTACATTGTTTCTGTGTTTCTTATTTAATAAGACAGTTAGTTACATCTACATCCCCTACATACATATATCTCTATTTTACATACTAAATTCTCTTCACATACTTTCCTCTAACTCTAATGCACATTTCTCTCTGTATATACTCAGCTACATCTTTCTCTCAGCACACACACACACACACAAAAAAAAAAACAAAACAAAAACTAGCTATATTCATAGCTCTACATAACCCCCCTCTCATAGCCAAACTCTGCACAATATGAATTACATTTTCAGAGTCACAAAGCATTTAATGAGTAAACTGTCTGAGACAGAGCCAAACTGATACACATAAGGAATCACAGGGTTTCTCTCAGTCTAGAAAGATCACGTTGATCAACTAGTGATTAATGCTTGGCCAGGCATGTAGCCTGAATGGTTAGCGTTCCCAGACAGAGAATGACATTGAAATTCAGGACTTAACAGTAACAGTTAGTTGGCTGAAACTTGATTGGTTTGATTACGTGCAGAAAGAATTTTTTTCTTTTCTGCAGTGGGTTATGTCTACTAAAGTTGCTTCATGTCTGACCTTGACTTAGAAATAAACACCTGGGAAATTGTCCTTGTGTATTCTCAGCTAGTCTGTTTTGAATTTCTTCTAAAGTCCAAAATTAGCTATCTTTCTGACTGAGAATACTGTTAATTCCCTGTGTCAGTTATGAAAAATATTCTAATATTATAAGAATTAATATACAGCTTAAGCAGAAATCATCTTCCTGACTATCCACAGCTATATGTGTGCCCAAAGATGTAAAACACACTACCAATGGGCTGTAGAAAGAACCCCACAGCTGTTATTTTTAGGGAGGTAAGTGGTGGCACATGAGAAAGTTACAAATAGAAAACAATGGGTTTCCACAGCCAGCGACCCTGTGGACATTGCCTAGTGGGGATTCCTAACACAGAGTTATTTGTCTGGTGGGTTGACCTGTAAAATACTAGTTGTCACCTGCTGTATATTCCCGTAGCCCTTGGCAGTAGCCAATACTCAGCTGCTTGATTTTTTGGACGTTGGTTTGGATTCTCTGACAGCTGTCCACAGCCCTTCCCCTGCTAGCTCTTGGCGTGGTTTTTGATCCACTTGATTTTTGATAGCACAATATTCCTGTTGACTGTGAAGCTCAAGTCTGTCAAAATCATTAGTTGGTATTGCTCCAGTGGAGCAAACTGATTTTCCCTCTCCCAGCAGCTATCAATTGCAAATAGCTTCTTGGTTAGGGGTGGGATTTGTGTCCACTTCCCCTTCTCCATGTAGGGATAGTTTCTGGTTTGAACTTGTGCAGGTTTTGTGCACAATGTCACAGTCTCTGCAGTTTCATATGTGCATCAGCCCTCTTGCAACTGGAAGAGGCTGTTTCCTTAGAGATATCCTTTACTTCTGATTCTTCCAATCATTCCATCTCCTCTCCCTCATATATCCCTGAGTCTTGAGGGGAGGTATTTGATAAAGACATCCCATTTATGGCTACATGCTCAGGAATATTTGACCAACAAAAAATGGACAATTTTTTTAAGTATGTATTTTTGTTCTTGTTTTGGTAATTGTTGTCTTATTGGCTTTGTTTTGATTGGCAGTTTTCTTTGAGAAAAGGGTTAGAGCAAAACATGTTGTGTGAAGTAGGTATCTTGGTTTAGCTGAGGTAGGGAGAAGAATATGACCAAAAGATGTTATATAAAAAAGTTTAAATAATTTAATAAGTGTTTAGTCAATCTGAGAATTTATTCAACTTTCCTTTCCCACTGTGTCTAAAGATTAAACTTTTAAAAATTCACATTAATGTCAGGGAGGACAAAATAAGAAGTGCTTCTACACAGTTGAGTTGTATTGACATTAAGAATGAAAGGATGCCCTAGGCCTAGGGCCAAGCCCCTATTGATTCCAGCCTCTTTCCAAGGAGATCTTTGTAACATAGTGCTGACCTTTGCTTGGCAGGGCCTGCTTTTCACATCTTTTGGGGTGGCATGTTACCAATACTTTCAAAGAAAACCTTACCAGAGGCACAAGATACCACTTTTTTTTTCCACCAATGTTGACAACTAGGTAAATCATTTCCTTTATGAGTTAAGCAACTGGATGTGTTTTAGAACAATCTATTTTAGGTACAAATTGGAATGAACTTTTTGCCAAACAGACCCTAATTCTTATATGGATGAAAGGTTCAATAGTGTTTCATCTGATTTGTTTTCGCATGCCACAGGCATTTGAAATATGCATGCCTTGACATCACTCAATTTCCAATTATTCAGCAGGCATTTTACACAGTTAGATTGAGTCTAATTCCTAGAGAAAAGTTTATTTTAAAGACAATTGACTCTTGGGACTGGAGAGATGACTCAGAGGTTAAGAGTGCTTGCTGCTCTTTCAGAGGCTGTGAATTCCCAGCACTAGTGGTAGAGTTCACAAATAAAAATGCCCACTTCTGACCTTTACAAGCAACTGTGTTCACGTGCATATGTCTATGGACACCCACAGATATGCATAAATAAAAGAATGAATCTCTTAAAAAATCAACTATTTTTTTCCCTTTTGCACAATAATTCACCAATATCAGAAGAGGTGGAGAGGAGAATAGATTTAGCATGACAACTATTAAATCATTGTTCTGGATTCTGTAGAGTAAGGAACAAGAAATTATCTCCAGCTTTGAGGAACAGGATTTCAGCAACGTGATGTTCTTCTCTTTCCTGTTTATGATGTATGATGTTAATGCCTGTAGCATGCATGCTAATGAAAACCTCATGTTCAAGCATACTTTGTTTCCATGGAATATTTAGCTCATTAGTTTACCCTCCCCTTTAGTTTTACCATAGAAGAAAAAGACACATAATTTTGTCCAAAAACTATTATGTCTGTAAGGTTTCATGTGTTCTATATATTATATGTAATAAGTGATAAAGAATACAAGGATATTGGAGGCAATGCACTTTCCCTTCAAGCCAGTCAACATTGTAGCATGGAGCACAAAGCCACTACCCTGAGCTGAGGAGCCGTTGAAAAGTTTATGGCTTCTCAGGGAAGGATACTTGATTTTCTTTAAAGGTATAGTGGCTCAGGTAGGTTGACTGTGGCCCCATGGATGGCCCCACACCCATGAAAATATGTGTCATACAAATTGGAATGCAAAGACAATAATAATATAAAAAAAGACACAAATATGTGAGGAGTTAAAGAAGGAGGGAATTGAGAGATAAGTTTTATAAATCCTCAAAGTATTAGTAAAAATATATTTAAAAGAGTTTTTGGGTATCTTACTCAGTATTATGATTGCTGTAATGAAACACAATGACCAAAGCTACCTGGATTGAAAAGAGTTTATTTGGCTTACACTCCCTGTCACTGTTCATCACTGAAGGTGATCTAGGCAGGAATTCAAACAAGGCAGGGACATGGACATAGGAGCTGATACAGGGACCATGGCGAATGCCATTGGCTTGTTCTTGAGGGCTTTCTTCTAGAACTCAGGACCACTAGACTAAGGATGGCATCACGCACACTGGGCTGGGTACTCCTCCATTGGTCACTAATTAAGAAAATGTCCAGTAGCCAGGAGGCATTTTCCCAATTGAGTTTCCCTCTTTTTAGATAACTCAAGCTTGCATTGAATTAAAATAAAACTAGCCAGCACATTGGTGTAATTGAAAAAGTGCCCTGCATTTTGCATGTAATTGTATCAGTCAGTATTGACTTCATACACTTTATAATAGTTTTGTGATTAAAGTTGTACAAGACTTCTGCAACAAAGTACAACAGAACTATGTGTTCATAATCTTTTAATATAATATTTACTTCAGTAATAGAGCATTTAGAAACTGAGCCTACTGGAGAGCCTGGTTAGCTTTCTGGTAACTTGGAGATATGTATATACTTACTTATGTCCTATATATGTTTACCATTATATACATAAACATCATGCTAAAGTAAATGACACTAGGCTTTTTATAATTCTAAAGACTTTTTTTCTTAATACTTTAGATATCCAAAGAACTTAACTAAAGCCATCAAAAATTACATTTTCTATGAGTGGGACATTATTTTCTTTCTCTTTATAGGACAGCATTTTGCTAAATAATAAGACATGCAATATCTTATCATTTCTTATTGATACATGTGAATATGGTGTTAGCTGTGAATTTTCTTATTCAGTATGTTCATTACTTTTACAGTATATTCATGTGTAAAATCTAATTTACATCAAACCTGCAAATTTTAAGTAATTCAAATACCAGAATATATATGTTTATACACTATATTTACATCATAAGAATCAAAGGATCATGTATACAATAAAATATACAATATTATATGACAGCAAAATGCTGCAGGTCAGCTAGCCAGTAAAGATTTAGTTTTAAGAGATGGTGGTAAAAACAAATTTAAAAAGAATCACATTGAAAGAAAGCAAGATAAGTATAATAAAGATGAATTTGAAATGGTTTCCAAAAATTAACACATTTTTTTTTAATTAAAACTGCTTAGCCATTAGCTCAGGCTCACTACTGTCGATCTCTTACACTTAAACTCAGCCCATTTCTGTTTATCTATATGTCACCACATATTCTATGGCTTTACCTGTGTTCCATTGCATGCTGCTCCCTGGATGGTGGGCTGGCATCTCCTGACAGCCTTTCTCTTTCCAGAATTCTCTCCTTGCCTGCTTATCCTGCCTATACTTCCTTCCTGGCTACTGGCCAATCAGTGTTTTATTAAACCAGTATACAAAAGCATTATCCCACAGCATTTCCCATTTTCTGTTTAGTTCAAAAGGAAGGTTTTAACTTTAACACAATAAAATTACATATAACAAACAAGAATTACAGCACATTTTTATCTAATAGAAATCCATTAGTTTGTATTTTTGATAGTATCTCCTAAATCTTCCTATTTCAAGATACTTTATAGTCTTAAATCAAAGGGTGGCTATAAGTTGATGAGATGATGAGATTGTATTTATTTTTCTAATATTGCCAATGTAAAATGATAGTTCGTTTGGTAGACTGTTTTCACACAGCATAAAGCACACATTACCACATTTCTTAAGTAACTAGAAAGTGATAGAGGATATCTATATGATAATCAGTTCATTTGAATAGAAAACACAGTCCATATCTTTCAAGCAAACATCTCTGAGCCAAGTAATGACATTACTGTTATTTCTAGACCATTAAACAGCCCTCATGAGGAACATTGAATGCTTAAGGTCAGTGACTCCAAATAATCTTACATTTGTGCCAGGATTTGAACAGAGAAATGACTTGAAAGCCTCTAGAGTGAAGTCAAGAAGTAGGAAGTAGGAGTATATCAAACTATCATTATAGCATAGAAGCATTTATTATGAGACATTTGACAGAAAGCTTTGTACTTCCCAGGTAACTTAATCAGTTCTACAGTAACATTATAAACATGTAAACTGGATTTTATTCTGAGTGCCATGGAATGGATTTTTTTTTTCTTTTTGGTAAAGGGAAATGATGCAGAAGGTACTTGGCATCTCTAAATTTCTTCCCCAATACAACAACTACTGCTTGCAATTCATCAGCCAAGGCACTTAGACAAAGTGATTCTTCTATTCACACTCATAGGCATAAACAGAAGTCACCTTTAGGGAAATCTTCCATGCACTGCTTGCTTTTCTATGCCCATCCATCAAGCAAATGAGCAATCTATTTCTGTCATGCTGTACTGCCACCTCAATGAATCCCTAGACATCCGCTGCAGTCAATTTGAGCATCAGCAGACAAATCCACAAATAGGTCCAATTTGTTCAATTTTGCAGGGTGATTTTCAAGTAGTGGCCAATATACCTGTTCAGGTGGTTGTAGAGAAGGAGCTTAGATCTTAAGGAGTATAAGAATATACAGTTTAGTGCCTAGTACACCCCCAAAAGCTTTATGTGGCAACCTGTTGGATTGAACCTACATAACTGTACACTCTGTGGTACTACATTTCAGTTATAAGAAAAAATAAAAGTATAGGTATTGAATGAGGAATCATGCTTAATCTCTAATTTTTTCTTTTCTTTGTAGTGGCTAGTGGAAATATCTCATGGATAATAGGAAAAATGATATCTAAAACTTATGAGAGATCCAGGTATATATCTCTAAAGAAAAGATATATTAGCTGACACAAGCAGATCAAATGACTAACAAAATTGTCTTATATATTTTGACCTTAGTGATATATTTAATACATTTTTAATTGATTGAATAACTTGTATCATGTTTCTGGCTACAGTGGGGATTAGCATTGAGTAACATATTTTCTAAAATACAGGATTTTTGGGTATAGAATGGTACTATAGTTTAAAACATATAAGAAAAGACTTTAAACAAACTATAGTCTAATAATTTTAATTTTTGTATAGTATTTAATATTTATAATGTTTTTATTTGTAGTTCTGGGAAACAAAATTGGGGCTGTGCATGCTAAGCACATATCTCGTGTTTAAGATATACTTCCAGACCAATGACTTTTAAAATTTATTTACAGTTGTAGCAACATAAAAATAGAAGCATATTAGACTTACATATTTTAATCAAAAAATATAAAATATGTGGTAAATGATACCTTAGATGGACATAGTTATATCTTATACAAAAAGTATTTAATTTCCTCACAAAAACATTGCCATAACATAGGACAAAGCAAATTTTAAACATACTTAAAAGTCAAAAGATTATGACAGTAAAGATAATGTTATTCATGTAAGTACAGTAACTCACCTTATTCTTTGTTTCCTATATCCAAATAGAAGCTTCTAGTACCAAAACTCATTTGATTGTCTCAGTTCAATAAGGTTTAAGCATGTAGAAAAGAAGGAGTAGAGATACAGATGAGCATGGAGTACCTGAATAGAATGTGTATTGATATCCTACCCTAACCAAAGGGAAAAGAGAGGAAAGGAAAATCTGAAATCAGAGTGATCTGAAACAAGGAAGTATCACACTATTGTGACTCTATAGATGTAACCAACCGTTTTATTAAATAAGAAACACAGAAATAATGCAAAAGAGAAAGCCGAGAGGTCAGAGCTCAGAGCCAAAATCTCACCCTTCCGCCTGCGGTGTCCCAGCTTCCCGAATGAGCGCTCTATTTCCTGTCTGTTAGTCTATTTAAAGAGACAGAACAAGCCACAGCTATCTCACCTCACCAGTTCCTCAGCTGGTCCTGTTTCCTCAGACTGGAAGCTTCTGTGTCCTCATCCCAATAGCTCTCAGCTGAACTGTGTTGCTCCAAAGCCTGAAAGCTTAACCAGCCAAATGCTTCTAGTTTCTGGTCCTCACGCCTTATATATCTTTTTGCTTTCTACCACCACTCCCTGGGATTAAAGGCTGGCTTTCTGGGATTAAAGGCGTGTGCCACCACCGCCACACTTTTGCTATGGCTCTAATAGCTCTGACCCCCGGACAACTTTATTTATTAACATACAATCAAAATCACATTTCAGTATAATTAGATTACCACCACATGACTCTGTAAAGCCTTACCCAGGAGTATTTTGTAGGCAGTGTTATTATTCCAACTTGGATTTTATCTCCATAGAAAATGAAAGTATTTGATGAACATAATAGGGAAATATAGTTCTGTATGTGTGAAAAGCAGCATGAGGAGCATTTGTTAAGACAGTTAAAGACAAAGCATTCAACTAAAGTTTAATGTAAATAAATTTGCATCCAAATCAACATTTAAAACATATAACAATGTAATATTATCAACTTCTTTATAAAATGAAGATTAGACCGTATTGAATAGAAATAATACCTTATAGAAAATGTTATCTAATTTTGCCATCCTTGTAGACTCTATAAAAAGAAATACTAAACTCCTCATTTTAAAAAAATAAGTAATGAAAACTTAATAATTTATGCAGAAAGTGTGTTAAGCTATTATCATTTATTTCGCTATATTCTAATTATGAAAGAAAATGAAAAGCAGAAAATGTGAAAAAAATGATTGAGAGGGTGATGAGGCAGAATTAAAAGCAGAGCAATACATATAGTAGGAAACAAAGATATTTATATCTAGATAGTTAGGTTGACTACACTGCTAACTGCTGAACAGCAAATTGATGATGTTTGGGGTGACTTATTGCAGTACATAACTTTCTAATGACAGGTTAAATAACAAAACCAGGAAAATAAAACATCATGTAATAACTAGTCATTTGTATTGATTTTTTAAAACCACCAACAGAGATAGAATTATTTAAGGAAAGACTATTTTTTGTGGAATTGTTAGAATTGAGGAATATGTTGAAATAATTTTAAATATATGTGTAGTTGTAGTAATAAAATCTTACATTGAAAAAATACACTAAAATTAGTCAACTTGGATATCAACAGCATTTATTTCAAGGAAGTTTATTGGAATTTTTTAGTTTATGTTATTCAATTAATTTTCTGCTTGTTCACAAGTCACTTTGTGTTGCCTACCTGTGGTGGGTAATCCATCCTCATGAATATTAACACAGTTACTAAAAGCACAAAACCATTGTTTATTGCCACTCATCATGCTCAATGTTTTTATATCCTTTTTAAAATATGTTTTACTTTTTTTAACATTATAGCATAAGTATAACATTTATCCCTCTCTTTCTTTTCTTCAAGTCCTCTCATATATCCCTCCTTAGTCTTTTTCAAATTCATGGTCCTTTTTACATTAATTGTTACTGTATTCATATATATGTATGTGTATATATATATATGTATATATATACATATGAGCTATTCATATATATCATATACATCCCTAATACATATTAACATAAACTCCTAAATCCATATATATGATTATATATGTGTGTTTATGTATTAATGTATGTATGTATATGTGAGGTGGCTTTCCTACTTTGCTTTCAGGGCATACCATTTGGTATTGGATAACCAATTAGTGTGCTCTTCCTTTAGGAACAGTTTCTCCTGCTCCATGCCTTACCTTGGTTGCCTGTAGTTCAGTGTTTAGGGCTGAGGCCTGTGGGCTTTCCCAGTCCACTTTGGCAAGTCTATTTCTGTCACCTGTGTTCAGTAATTTCTTGAGAATTTTCTATGTGCATGCATTATGTTTTGAGTATATTCACTTCTACATCTCTCCCTCACCCACACATCTGTCCTCCATGTCCTTTTTTTTTTATTAATAGTATACTGATTCTAATTTTTGCTGCTCCTATATGCATGGGGCCATCCACTACAACATGTTTGACCAGACAGGGTTCACATTCTTTTATTATTTTTAATTTGATATTTTGATTTAATTTTATACATAAGCCATGGATTCCCCTGTCCTCCCTCTTCCTGCCTCCCTCCCCCCAGCCCATTTCCCATTCCCATCTCCTCCAGGGGAAGGACTCCCCTGGGGATTCAGCTCAGCCTGGTAGATTCAGTCCAGGCACCTGTTTCACCCCGTTACAATGAATGCTATTATTTAGTATAAATCAATATTTATTATTTCTTTTTAGACAGAATATATATTAGAGGATGGTGTATGTAACTAGAAATAGGCTGGGAGTCATTCAAAACTATTTTCTTAAAGACAAGTGAAAATGTTTTAAAGGATGAAATTTGTATCTGATTTTTTTTTTTTTTTTTTGGTTTTTCGAGACAGGGTTTCTCTGTGTAGCTTTGCGCCTTTTCCTGGAACTCACTTGGTAGCCCAGGCTGGCCTCGAACTCACAGAGATCCACCTGGCTCTGCCTCCCGAGTGCTGGGATTAAAGGCGTGGGCCACCACCGCCCGGCTCTGTATCTGATTTTAGTATGAGACCTTGTTTTCTAAAGACAGTAGTGATTCACATTCAGGGTCTTAAAGCAATATTTGAAATGTAACACTTTCATCTTGAAAAAAATCATAAGACAGTGCTTTTACTCTTTGCTTAATGTGTGGGTTTTAGGAAAAAAATATACCAGTCATCTAAAATCCATTTGTGAAACATTTATCGAAAAGCATCTAACACTTTTCTCTATGCTTCACTGGCACTCAGGTCCTGAACGTCCCTCCTTCTACAAACTTTAACTGATTCTATTTATACACTTTAAAATAAAATTGCCCACCTTTGTGAGTCACCTGAACAACAGAAACTGAGAAATTCATTTTCCAAAAGACTCTTCCCAAACATGTGTCACAAGGATGTGGAGACCTGAACAGAACTCAGCGACCCTTTAAAATTAGCAACTGTGGTAAGTACTAATGCCAGGACTATAAATACAGCTACTAATATCAAATGCTAATTACCCATATACATGTCTAAAATCTCTGAAAAGTATGCCAGTGAAATAAATGTTAATTGGTACTAAAGCAGCTTTAGAACACATGTCAACTGAATTGTTGATATGAGGTCATTTTTTTTACCTGGTGGAATATTGGATTTTTATTCACTATGCTAAAAGGAAAAAAACATAAAGGGTAATGTTACCACCAATTTATTTAGTAGCATCTTCTCCTTTCTTCCCTTCCTTTTCCTTCTGCCCTTTTCTCTTCCCTTTTTCCCAATCCTTTCTCTCTTGATATCTCCCTGTTTCCCTCTGTCCCTTTCTCTATGTCTCTCTGTGTCTGCCCCCACCTTCTCTGTCTGCCTCTGTCTTTCTCTCCCTCCCCTAACTCTATCTTAACTAGGGAAAGGAAATATTTTGCCATTTGTGGAACACATGATATGAGACAAATTTGCAGATGAGTGGGATGTACCTATGCTTATAATAGAAGATTTATTTTTAGTCTCTTACACTTGAAATTCCTTGTAGTATTATTGTTACTGTGCAAAATATAGTGTCTATATTCTGGGCTACTGTCAAGGACAGTCAAACTGTTCCAAATTTTTAAGCAAATGTGACAGTATTGGAGTAAGATATTTTTCAACATAATAGCAGAGAAGACTTGTGTAATGCTCAAGAGGATATTTAGAAAATTTTGTGTCCAGTGAATAATCTAAAGACAGTGCTGGTTCATTGTATGTAAACATTTGGAAAGAACGCACTGTGACAGGAAACCCTTGCATTTAACCCATCAGGGAAAAAAGGCCATGGAAAAAATATGAATTGACCTCATGACAAGCGTTCACAGGAAGAACTCTCTAAATCATATTTCCATATACAATTTTAAATTATTGTGTGAGTTACTCATAGAAAGGCAAGTGTACAAATACACATTTGATTTATTTAATCAACTCTTTTATGAAGCTAAATTGAAAATATTACATTATATTTTTTAAAACTCTCCTCCTAAAGTCTCACTTGTTGAAGACTTGTCACCTGTAGGTTACACTATTCTCCAGAGTGCTTTGCTCCTGATTGCAGTGCATTAGTCCACTTACTCCCGATTTCATGCCTGAATGGGCTCTTAGAATTGTTAAGTTACTAGGGATATGGCTTTGAAGGGACGTCACTAGGGATATGGCTTTGAAGGGATGTTTTGTTTTCTCTCTCTCTCTCTCTCTCTCTCTCTCTCTCTCTCTCTCTCTCTCTCTCTCTCTCTCTCTCTCTCTCTCATACCCGCTCTCTCCCCTCTTCTTCTCTCCCACCCTCTCTCCACCACAAAGTGTGTAACTTTGCTCTATTTCAATCACCCTGCCCTGAAAAATCTACCTCACCATTACATTGTCTAGAATCTATAGCACCATGTAGCCATGGCCTAAGATGTCTTCAACCATGAGACAAACTAAATCTTACCTCTAAAATTGTTGTCTCAGATATTTGGTCACAGTGAAAAAATGTGATAGCACAGCACTATGAGAATTTTAGCAGACTCCTCTGGATTATCTATCTACAAATTAAGATACAAAGCCCAGAAGTTCTGAGCTGCTTTATGCCAAGTAGCATACATTATACCATGGATCTGAGGTAATCTCAGGTTCTGTTTATATATTTATATATCAAATAGTCAGCCACGAAAGAATATGTATACAAGTAACATAAAGATAGAACAGTTTGTATTTATGTATTTAGGTATGTATTGTGTGTATATGTATATAACAACAGTTAATTAAAAAAAGATGCCATGAACATCAAAGATAGCAAGGAGAGGTATATGGGAGCATTTGCAGGGGGTGGGGAGGGAAAGGAGAAGTGATGCAATAATAATATCAATAATGAAAAAGTTAATGATAATTTTAAAAGATTTTTTTCTCATTTTATGTGTATGCATGTTTTGCCTGCATGCATGTCTGTACACCACTTGTACACCATGCTAGGTGACTCCATAGAGATCATTGGACACCCCAGAATTGGAGTTACAGACAGATGTTAACTGCTATGTAGGTGCTGGGAATTCATTCCAGGTCCTCTGGCAGGGTACCCAGTGCTCTTAACCTCTAAACTGTCTCCTGTCAACTGTTCCTATTAAATATATGTATGACTTCAATATTTCTACCTCAAGGTCTGTCTTTCTCAATTCACTTAGCAGTTCATTTTTAGAGGACATATTTTCTAGAGTGTTATATTTATTTATTTTTTTTACTAAAAATATCTTCAATATATTTTCACTCGCTCTAGTTGACATAATGAGAAATAATGAGAAGGCCAGAAACTGACCAGCTCTGCCCTCGGAGAACTGCAAATATGTCACATGAACTGTTCCTCTACGGTACAGCAAGGTGGTTCTTGTTTTCACTGGGCACACAGGAGATGTTCCTTTCACACACAATATTCTTTTCATAAAGTCAGATTTCTCATCTTTACTTTCTTATATTTGGGAGTTTGTTCTCAGTGATAGATGGCCCTAAAATTATCAAAACTGTAAATGAGGTCATTTTTTTTTTGAGAAGCAAAAATCCTATAAAGAGTTTTTGAAGAAATAAGCATAAACTAGACAGATTCTAGGGAATCCAGTAGGCACTATTGACCTAGTCATTTAGAACAGTATATGCCTCTTGACAATAAAACTGTCTGCTGGGCAATGGTGTAGCAGAGCCGGGGAGGCTCTTTGCTGCTCAGTGGAGACAGTGTTCTTTTGATCTTGCACACAGCTCAAGGATCATTTTCAGGTTGTGATATCTGGCTTATAATAAACTCTCATTCACACTACTTTCTTAATTTTCTTTATGAGTAATATGAGCATGACACATTGGTGACAGAACTTCTTTCAAGAAGGGCCTGGGGGGAAACATGGGAAATCCTCCTGCCCCTATTTACATAAGGCAAGATATTTACCTTGGCAAGAAATTCATTTCTTAGCTTTGATTTTAGGACTGACCTCTATTTTCCCACAATGCTGGTGCAAATTGACAGTAGACCAGAATGTTTCTTCCTTAGAAATAGGTTTATTCTAGATATAATCTGCTAAAATGAAGTTATATTGGAGTATGCAGGTTTAAGACGGAATCTCATATTAGTTTTGATTTGCTTTTCCCTAATAGCTAAGGATGATGAACATTTCTTTAAATGTTTCTCAGCCATTTGAGATTCCTCAATTGAGGATTTTCTGTTTATAGCTGTACCCTACTTTTAACTGGATTATTTGTTTTTGTTAATATCTAGTTTTTGAGTTCTTAATATATTTTGGGTATTAGATCTTTATTGGGTGTGAATTTGGTAAAACATTTTTCCCATTCTGTTGGCTTCATCTTTGTTAGTTTGATGGTGTCCTTTGCCTTACAGAAACGTTTCAGTTTCAAGAGGTCCCATTTATTAATTGTTGATTCTGGTGCCTGTGCTGCCAGCATTCTGTTGAGAAAGTTGTCTACTGTGCCAATGCACTAAATGCTGTTCTCCACTTCCTCTTCTTTCATGTTTTTAATTATGTTGAGGTCTTTAATCCTCTTGGACTTGAGTTTTGTGCAGGGTGATAAGTATGGATGTATTTGCAGTCTTCAGTTTGAGCAGCACCATTTACCCTACACTGCCTAGATGGCCAGGAACCAGAGACTAGATAGCCCAGAGACCAAGGATCTGTGCTTTGTTCAATCACCAGCAGATGGAAGCAGGTACAGTCAGACATTACGCAGCCAGACGTTATGCAGAGAGAGTAAACTGGAGTTCTCCATTGGTTCCCTCCACTCTCAGAGATTGGGAAACCTGACTTAAGGGGTGGAGGAAAGATGGCAGGAGTGAAGAGGATAGAAGACATTAGGAGAACATGGTCCAACGAATCAACAAAGCAAGGCTCACATGGGCTCACAGTGTCTGAAGAGGAAAGCATGGGGCCTTCAAGGGTCTGCACCAGGTCTACTGTGTTACAGCTGTTAGCTTGCTGTTTTGGGGGACTCCTAGAAGTGGGAGCAGTTGTATCTCTGACTTTTGCATGCTCTTGAGACTCCTACATTTGCATGCTCTTCTTCTGCTTACAGGGTTGCCTTGTTCCTTTCAATATGAGGGCTTCTGCCTTGCCTTATTGTATCTTCTTTTGTCCTGTTTGGCTGTCATCTCTTGGAGGCCTGCTCTTTTCTGAAGAGGAAACAGAGGAGGAGTGGATCTGAGGGAGAGGAAAAATGTGTGGGTGTAGCTAGAAGGAGTGTGGTGAGGAAACTGTGTTTGGGATGTATTATATTAGAGAAGAATCTATTTTCAATAATAATAATAATAATAATAATAATAATAATGATAAAACAGCAAGAGAAGGGAAGAAATATGCTGGTTTATCTAATAGAAGTGCTATCTTATACAAAGTGAAGAATTTGGGTAAAAATCCAGAAAATATGAGGAGTTGGGGACAACCATGAGCTGCTGAAATGGCCAAGTGAATTTAGGGTCACAACAGAGGGAGGTACTTTTGTGGTTACCTGAACCAAAAAAGAAGAAGGAGCCTTCCCAAAAAGCTCTGGTGTGCTTGACCCTACCAATGTCAGACGTCTACTCTGTAAAACAGAAACAGTAAGTAGCATGAGTGTTTTAAGCCTTCTGGTCTGTGTTTAGTTACTTCTGTAACCCTGCAAATGTAATGTAAGGTACACCATTATGTAGCCTTTCTGGTTTGTGCAACATAACCATCAACATTACCTCAAGCCAGAGGAAGACAGAGGTCTGGCCTAGTGGAATTCTCCAAATTAATTATTTTTTAAAAAGTGAAAAGGACAAGCCCAGAGAGCTGAATCTGAGTCACAGAGGGAAAACAAAACAAAACAAACAAACAAACAAAAAAAAAACCGTCTTGATTCAAGCCCACAGTGTCTCTACTTCTCTATAGTTGTTTTGAGGTATTTAAGGCCATAAATAATTTATAAGTCATTGTGTGTGTGTGTGTGTGTGTGTGTGTGTGTGTGTGTGTGTGTGTGTGTGTGTGTGTTTCTGAAGCAGCATCCTTGTCAGAAAAGAGTTAAACAATTTGCATGACTGGATAGCAGTTCTCCAGGTCTCATTTAGTAACAACCACTGCTTAAGTAAATACAGTTCAGCCGGTGTGCTGGCTTTCATCAGTACTCTTAGCACTAGGAAAGCTGATCCTAGCACTTGAGAAGCTGAGGCAAGCAGATCACCACTGTGAGTGCAAAGCCAACTTGGGGTGCAGAGTGACAAGTGTCTTCAAACAAACAAACAAACAAACACACGAAATTAAATCTAATTATTTCTAGTTATTTAAGACTGTCTCTGTCCTTTCACACATCAAAACCCCAAGATTAAAGCAAGCTTTCACATCTGCACAATAACTGCCCATTCCATGAGTGTCATTCAATCAATGCTTCCCCTTCCCATTCTGAACTCCACAGCCTAACTGGGTAAATTCTTCAACCGAGACTCACATCTTTAAAATCCTAAAATGACACTAATTTTAAAAATGTGTTAAATTATCCATTTGTCTGAGAAAAAAATATCTCAAATGTGTTTGAGTGGCAATCGGCAGGGACAAACAGCTAAAACAATAGGCAGTGAACTGCTTCTGACAAAGCTTGCAGCTGGAAGCTTCATTGTCCTGTTAAAAGACCCAAACCTATAGAAATACATTTTGAAAGTGGTAGAAAGGACAAAATGCGAGGAATCACAGTCACATTTGCCCCTTGACCAGACTCAGTAGTGCTTGTGGATATCACCAGGGGAAAGATAAAATGTCTGTGGTCTACTGTGAACCAACAAAGGTAACAACAAATACTTCTCAGAAACAGACTCTAAGGTGATTACCATGTTGGGGATCTGTAGAGTAGTGATATTTGATGCAGGAGAGGGTACCCCCAAACTGTGCTTAGGAATTGCTGCCTATGGCAGCCAACAGAGAATGCTCAGCCAACTTCCTGCCTGAGAAACAGGCCTTATCCACAGGTTACAGGATAAACACAGATGCAACAAAATGAGTCACCAGAGGAAAACAAAAAATCTAAATTGAAGGTAAATGAAGCTTTGTGCACATGCATGACAAGAAATCCATTGAGCAAAACTAATTTTATATTGGAGCCAGAATGGCTGTTGTAGACACTGGAAACATGGAACAGGAGGGAAAGGAAATTGCCACATAATCACAGACCTTGAAGTGAATTAAATTAAAGAATGTCTTCTGTATTGGCAAATACATGTGCACGTGCACACACACACACACACACACACACACACACACACACACACTCACACAACACAAACACACCTGCACAAATGAGACTATACACACACACAAGCACACAAACAATCTATATAATATGTGTGTGTATTTTTGTATATATGTGTGTATGTATTTAATTGTTTGTATACATATATAAGGATGAAATTTATCCAATTTCTATCAGGAAATAAAAAGCACTAGTAAACAAAAAAAAGTATGAAAAATGAAAAAAAAATACCATGAGAAAAAAATATTCAATTGAAGATTCAAGAGTCAAAAAACCCAGAGAACTGGTTTATTTTATAATGTGTATGAAATGACAATTTAAAAATCATTCATTTCCAGTAACACATTTTCATAAAATGACTATGCAATACTTTATTTAAAACAAAATTCTCATGCACTCTTTTCTTATTTTCTTGGTCAGTTTTTAGTAGTACAGGATGAAGCATAATTTCTGCACTGTTTAGTAGCACCAACTTTTGTGTCTGTTTGAAACAAAATGTCCATAACACTTCCCTTGAATCTGATGCCAACACTGTGGTAAGTAGCACATGTTCTTTGAGGGCTAGGATTCTCTGTTAGCCTTGTGGGAGGTGAATATCTACAGTCTGTCATTATTCACTGAATTGCCAAGTTCTTTAGCGCTTTTTTATTATTTTTTTATAGAAAAGAAGTGGATCTGAATGCCTCCCTCTGAGATCAGTTAGTAACTTTGATATGAGCTCCATTCAGCTGCCTGGCCTTCTTACTGAAGGAATATGACTGAAGAATACAATAAGTTTTATGTATTCAAAAATTCCTTTTCTAGCTGTGTCAATAGGAGGAAGTGACCTTGGAAAAGGTCTTGGCTCACACTGAACAGTGTCTTGGTAGGAAGCCATTTGGCCTTAATGGGATGAAAGGCCAGCTCATCTTGTCCATTTGGCACCTCTGTGCAGCTCTGTGGAAGAGAAGCATTGCACATAGCCTCAAGTGCTATCTTCTTGAGGACAGAAGGGACATGCGAGTCTCTGGCCCTTCCATTACTGATTCCCTCTGAGGGACATCTGTCTTCATTTCATTTGTTCAAAAGGTCACAGGTGAAAGAAGCCACTTCAGTCAGTGAAGTCATCTGGACAGACTTGGAAAACAGAAGATCTGCAGAGCAGAGCATCCTTGGAATTAGGGAGGGATGGAAGGAGTCTAACCAAGTTAATAGACTCTTTAGTACAGACCTTTTGGATCTTTAGGAGTTGAATATACTATATATGGAAACCAGACTAATGGATATTATAGGACTGATGATCTCTGAAGGTTTTTTGTTTGTTTTGTTTTTACTTCCTTGTTTTCTTTATGGGAGGAAACAAATATATAGGAGTCAAACATAAAACAGCCAATAAAAGAGCTCAAGATTCTTTGATAAGAACCAAAGGAATAAAAAAAGGCATGAAAAAAGGGAAGGGTAATATTCTTGCCATCATCTAATACACATGATTCTCTCTTAACTATTTTTTTTGATAAAACAGCTGCAAAACTATCATTAAATCTAGATTCTCTATGTAAGGACACATAAAACAAAAGACCTTTCAGCAATGGCTGCAGCCATAGGAACATGGAGCCTTCTTTTCTCCTGATTCTGTAGCTCAAAAGGTTATTATTTCATTTTTTCATCTTATTTGTAATTCAAGAGACCAGTGACTCTAAGAACTTTGAAGCTGGGATTATGATCAGTACCTACAAAGGAGGGGCATATAACTACAGATGGCATTTCTATTTGTGTGTGTGTGTGTGTGTGTGTGTGTGTGTGTGTGTGTGTAATATGAACATTTCTGTTTACATGTGCATGTGTGCATGCATGTGTGCTTACATGTGTGCTCAAGAGTTTGGAAGTCAGAAGTTGATGCCAGCTGTCTTATTTATGATTTACCACCTTAATTTTTAAGATAAGGTATCTCACTACACCTGAGGATCTTTTATTTGGCTCCACAGGCTAGAAAATGAGCTCCAGGCATCTACTTTCTCAGTGTTGTGGTCACAGATGTGTGATGCCAAAATTGGAATTTATGTGTATGTTGGCAAATCCCAAACAAGGTCATTATTTTTCTGAGTCCATATAATAAAATATGTGCTATTTCCCAAATCCCCAATCTTCATATTGTTGACATTGAGATGGCATTATATAACCATTTCCAATGTATTCAACATATCCATTTGTCTCTTGAAAGACAGATAGTAGCAATATTTACCTGCAGGAAACCATCATGAGATTGCCTCTTAATAATCCCTCATGGAATGGATGAGACTGAAGACATCTGGCTCCCCAAAGAGCCTTCAAGAAATCGTCACAAAGCCCCTCCACTTGTCAAGAAGGTAAATAATTAACAGGGTGGGAGTACCCCTGAAGTGGTATAGTTCCCAATGAGTTGCCAGTGAAACTTTCAGTTATTCAACTTCCTGTGACTCATTCATGTTGCAGGTGGGACACATAAATGACACAGATGCCCATAGATACTTGGGGGATTTCTTGGTGGCATCTATTTTGGGTTACCTATGCTCCTGTAACTCAACTTCAAACCATAACTCATTTGTTTCCAAAGATAGAGATGGATGAAATTCTTTCTTTGGTCTATCAGTTCTCTCTATCTGGGTGAATTTAGTCTATCAGTCTCCCCTAGAAATGACACCTTGATTGTGCTGAATGATGCTTCCTAGGAGTCTCTTCCTTGAGTGCTTCTAGTCTAGCAGATGTGCGTCCGAATTTGGAAACATAACTAGGCAGTGGCCAAGTGTATTTTTGAAGGTCCAGGTCCTGAAGATGTCTAAGTCTGTAATTCCTGGAATGAAGAAGGCAGCCCCACTGGAAACCAAGGAGTTCCAAGGAGTAATATAAATTACAAGCTTGTGATGATATATTGTGTACCCCAACAAAGCTTGCCTGGGATCAGAGGACAAAGCCAGCCAGTATATTAAACATAGAGATCAGGCAGTGGTAACACACAGCTTTAATCCTAGGATTCAGGAGGCAGAGATCCATTTGGATCTCTGTGAATTCAAGGCCCCACTGGGAACAAAGCCAGGCATGTTGGTACATACCTTTAATCCCAGCACTAGGAAGGAAGGAAGATGGCAGGGCACAGAAAGTTATATAAGGTGTGAGTAAACAGGAAGTCTCTCTCTTGAGGCTGATGATTTCATAGAGGTAAGAACATGACTGGCTTGTTTGTTTCTCTGATCTTTCAGCGTTCACCCCAATATCTGGCTCCAGGTTTCTTTCTTTTTTTATTAATAAGACCTTTAAAGTTTATGTTACACAAGCTGCTCTTGGGGGGACTTTGGGGGGATCTTAGGGAATCTTCTGTTGCTGTATTCTGAATTTTCTCATCTGACTGTCTCTAAGGCAACTTCAGTCATTACCTGTGCCTTGTCTAGAAGCAACATACAAACCAGGACTGTTGGAGTAGCTCCTTGAGAGACAGTTCTATCACTCTTTATAAATGTTTTCCTTTCCATCCTTCTCAATGGTTCTGAATGGATGTTGACTATTTTCCTTACATGTGTTTCTAGTTCTGGTAGATGTTAAAATCACTCTCTTAACTATCTGTCCTTTGGGGTTTTACATCTAGTGCTATCATTTCTTTCTGAAGTCAATGTTTGCTCTTAATTGCTACACAATAAAAAAACAAAAATAGTTTATGCAATTCCAGAACTCAGTTATGTCTTCACCACTTAACAATCCTCTGTTTTCTTTGTCAGATTGTTAGTTTCTTCATCATTTCACCTTCCTCAAGAATAAATAAGAACTCAGAAATATTTTACATCGAGTCTTTCTTCTCATTTTATTTTCAATTATTCTTTTTTGAGCTCTATTCAGAAGAGTAGACACTATCATTAGTCCAATTGTTTATTTTAATTGTAGTGGTAATTATAGTAATAGGTGAGTTTTTAATGAATGACATTCATTAGCAAATTCCTTATACAATATAACAAAATATGTCACCTCATATTTTAGTTCATTAAATCATAATAGATTTTATTTACTCTAATGTCAGAATTTATTACTTTTCTCTCTCCCATTTCAATTCTTGTTTTAAACTGCAGTCTCAAACTAATGACAATATGCTTTTTGTCTATACTCTGCTAATTCATTTTTAAAATAATATAATACCTTTTCTGTATTTAATTTTTTTGTTTTCCATTTAATTGAAACAAAATAGAGATTGCTTAAAAATAGCTATGCATGGCTTCTCCGAGCTCTGATTCCAGTTTTAGTTGTTTATGGAGATTTCAGGGAGTGTTTGAGCAAGCTGACTAGCTTTTCAAGGTAATAACTAATGCTATTTCACAATGGAATTAGGAAGTTTCTCATGTTTGAAATAAAGTTGCAAGTGGGAAATAAATGCTAACAAATAGTGAGCTGTAGGGGTTGTGTCATTTATGGGCAAGAGTCATAAACACAAATGACTAGTTTCAAATTTCTTCTCTCATTCTGCAGAAAGATAATGTAAATTGGCAGTTGGTATTTGTTGTAAACAGAATATTACAGAATAATTGTATCATACTGTTTAGTTTAGAAAGTTCTAGACATATAAACCTAGCCTTTTTTTCATGTGTTAGCTATGTTTAAAAGTATAATATAGGTTAAAACTTAATTTTTCTCATTTCAGTAACACATGTATCTAGCTTTTACATCTGTCCAGAGTTTAGATAAATAGCTGTCAATATGTGTATATGTCTTCAACAAGTCCATGTCTCCTCCAGCAAGAACATACCTCCTAATGTTTTCCAAACAGTTCCATCAACTGGGAACAAAATATTCAAATTTATGAGCCTATGGGGCCATTCTTATTCAAATCATCACAGCTTGTATATTCGTTTCTGCTTTGAATCATTTGTTAAAATTCTCAGATGGACCCACATCTGAGAATGGTAATATCCTATACTTTCTCCACACTGGTGACTCACACTGAAGTAGTTGAGATTATAAAAAATCTGAACTATTTTACAAAATATTTACACAGAGTTGTATTATTCTCAATAATTCTGAAATGGTTAACCTTTAAATTACTAGGTACACAGAATTATCGGTTTATGGAAAATCCCTCTCACTGGCATCTCAGCCACGGTATCAGGAGTTCAACACCTCTCATTGGCATATCGGTCATCATAACAATGATTGACTCCTTTTCATTGGCATTTCAGCCATAGTAGCAGTGATCATTGGTATTGAAAGGTACAGCTGAATTATGCATTTTGTTTCTAAACACCATTATAGATATTGTGGAATATCTTTTAGAAAGGTTAAAAGCAAATCCTTATATAATGACAGATTTGACAGTGCAAACTTATGACCTTCAAGGGATGTTTTAATTACTCTTTAATTCTTTGATAAATTGAAATATATAAACATGCGTGAGAATTGAGAAGGAAAGAAAGCCTAACAAGCTAAACGAAGAAGAAAACGTAATTTTAACAGAACAACCATTTATTTATTTTATATTTATGTAAGTGGATGTTTGATACCTGCTAGCCACATAGGCACAATAGAGGGATCTGTGCACTGCATGAAATTATCTGTGAGCTTGATTTTGCTCCCTGAGCTACTATGAACCTGAACAAGTTTCCTCTAACTTGAGAGTACCAAGTAAGTCAGAGTCCATTTGACTTGTGTTGATCCTTAGGCAAACAGTTCAAGACTTCACTACCATTAAAAAGAAAAACCTGGAGCCATGCTCTCTGGAAGAACTTTGTATCAAATAGAAGAAGACTGTTTTGAATCACCATACAGCCCTCAAGTGTGATGGTGTTGAGTGCTACTACTTCAGTCTCATGAGCTTGAATTTCACAGGTCTATTCTGTAATCTCCTATTCTTACCTAAGTCCTGTGCTTCTCCATGATGTCACCATTTCTCCTTCAGTGATAGAACTATGTCATATTTAACTGTATGCCAGGTACATGTTCTATCAGACAGGATATTTTATAGTCTAGCTCCAGCACAGGGATAAGACTGAGAAGTATACCTCTAAAGTGGCAGTCCCTGAGAATATCATAAAAACAAGACAGCAGAATCAGAGTATTTTCCCACTGCTTTGTGGTCAAAAACATTCTCCAATGCTTAAAAAGTATGTTTTAGGGCAATATGTGGAGGGAATTTAACAATACACTTCAGAATGTACATGTTAGAAGCTAGTTAGTAAGAACTGTTAAGTAATACTGATGCTCGTTCTCTGTAGGTACCTCATCTCTATCTTAGCATTCTTTAAAAGACTCTGACAAGAATTTTAAAGGATTTATCCTTCCATGAGCAAGTGCACAGGCTGGTATAGGCCAAGAAGAAAAAGGGATTGAATATCTGGGGGATATTACAATATATCAATCTTTGCTGTAGTTACTGAAACAATGATTGGAATTTGGAAGGAGGAGATACCACTAATTTATGAATATATTTTTTGATATCTCATTGCATTGGGCACTCAAATTCTATAAAACACAACCCACAGAAGTAAATAAAATGTCTACCTAAGCCTTCCTGTGATTCAATAGAAGGCTCATAGTATTTGAGATGGGTGCTGGCCTTTGTTCTTTTAGGAAATATTGGTTGGCAATGTGGCTCAGTGATATAATCCTTTTCTAACAGGTAGGAGATACTTGCCTAACTAACATAATGCCTGGGCTGGATCTTAAAGACTTCCAGATACCAACCTAGGTATTATAATTCTGTTATTGAGTAGAAGTCATTACTTTCCAGTATGTGTAATGGTATCAGAAGAGAGAGAAAATAGACAAAAAATCATCTTGTCAAATGACGTTGCATGTTATGAAACAGAGTGAAGAGATAAGACAACAGACAAGTAAAAAAGAATGGGGGCTAGAGAGATAGATCAGTGGTTCAGAACATTTGTTGAGTACAGGTTCACTTCCCCACATCCACATGGCAGCTCACACCTGTCTGTAACTCTAGTTCCAGGGTTTCTGACATCCCTACACAGACAAAACACCAATGAAAATAAAATAAAAATAAATTATATGAAAGAAGAAAAGGAATAAAAGAAACAGGTTAAGACTTTGAGTCTACAGCTCAAGAAAGTCTTCCAAAATAAGATGATATGGGAACAATGATTTGACTAAACTGAGAAGGCAAGGTAGTGCATGTGTTTTGAACTCATAGTGGAGAGAAGAATAAGTGTTTAAGCCCAACATCCTAGGACTGGCGAAATTCTCTGGGTATTTGAGGAACTGGCAGGAAGCATTGCTTGAGCAAAGGTAAAGAAGGTGTGCCAGGAATAACCAATGATTTTCTAAGACTTTATATAAGTCACTGTCAGATGATACATTATGGAAGCAATGCATCATCTTAGCAGGAAAAGCTGTTTTTGTTAAAATTATCAACTTGCCAAATAAGCACAATTCAAAACAAAACACTGCAGTCATCAGCCTTAGTGTTACACTAAGCTGTTCACAGTGGGAAAGAAGAACTATCTCAATTGATTATTAAATCCACAGAGTTCAAGTCATAAGGAATGTGAACAGAAGAAGAACATAGGCTATTGTGGTGGTTTAAAAGAAAATGGTCACCATAGGCTCACAGGTAGTAGCACTTTTATGAGGTATGGCCTTGCTCAAGTAGGTATGGCTTTCTTGGAGAAAGTGTGTCATTGGGGGCATGCTTTATGATCTCATATGCTCATACCACACCCAGTGTAGTAGTCTCTTCCTGCTGCTTTTGGGTCTAGATGGAGAACTCTCAGCTACCTCTCCAGCATCATGTATACCTGCATGCTACCATGCTTCCCACCATGATGACAACAGACTAAACCTCTGAACTGTAAGCCAGCCTCAACTAAACACTTTTTTTATGAGTTGCCATGGTCATGATGCCTCTTCACAGCAATAGAACCCCTAACTAATACAGATGTGTTGCACAATTATAAAAGATTGCTGTATTCTTCTATTGAAAGAGAAACAGAAAACAGGGGTAGAATAAGGGGAAACTTAAGAAGCAAATAGATTATTCATTTTGATAAAGACTAAAATATCATGAGCTGATGTAATAGAGGAGATCCACAATATTTGAACAATTAAATTAATGCCCACTTTTGATGGTTTGGACATGGGGTATGATAAAAAGACAAGAGATAAAGACAACCCTTACATGAAAATCAAAGCTCCTGGAAAGATGAAGTTTTGTTTACAAACTTAGTAATGACTTTAGGAAAATAGATTTAGGGTAAATATCAGTATTGGCATGCTAAATTTGAAATAGAATTTACATATTCAGTAGTAAATGCTGAGTATATAATAGAACATGTAGGATGGGAATTTAGAGGAGTATTTCTATTAACAGTACAGAGGAGGAATCTTTCACAAAGATAATTTTAATAGTTATTGCTAAGGAAATATAATCATTTTTATCTATTTTATTGAAAATATATTGTTTTTCCACACAATATATCTGGATTATAGCTTCTTTTCCCCCTACTCCTCCCAGTTCTTCCCCATCTTTCCTACATTCTAGATCCAATTCCTTTTTGTCTCGCATTAGAAAAGAACAGGCTTCTAAGAGACAACAGCCAAACAAGCAAAATAAAATATGATAAGCTGAAGCAAAAATCATCATAATGAAATTGGACAAGGCAACCAACAGAGGGAGAAGAGTTTGAAGTATAGGCACAATTGTTAGAGGCCCATTCCTTCTCACACTCAGGATCCTAAAAATACTGAGATAATAGCTATAATATTTATATGCAGAGGACCTGGTGAAGACCTGTATAGACCCAGCTTGCTACTTCAGTCTTGGAGAGTTCATGTACACCATGCTTAGTTGATTCAGAAGGGTTTGCTTTCCTGTTTTTTACATTCACTCTGGCTTTTACACTTTCTACCTCTTCTTCTATGGGGTTCCCTGAGCTATGAGAGGAGGGACTTCTAGGAGACAACAAATTTAGAGCTTTATATTCCAAGGACTCTGTAATGTCTAGTTGTGGGTCCTGCATATATTCCAGTCTGCTACAGGAAAAATGTTCTCTGATGATGATTGAGTAAATATTCACATATCATTAAGAGTCATTTTATTGATACCCCTTTAAAAAATAGACCAGTACTGTTTCATTTTACCCTAGATCTTGGAGCTATCTATCTTCTGGTTCTTAGTTGCCCAAGCAGTTTTGAGTTTGGATTTCTTCTCATTGAGTAGGTTTAAGTCAAATCAGACATCAGTTGGCTACTCCAACAAGTTCTGTTCCACTAATGGCCTAGCATATTTTTCAGGCTGGACAGATTACAAGTCAGAGCTTTTGTGGCTTGGTTGGTGTTTTCACTTCTATTTTGGTAGCCTTAAGAGTACCTTCCTGCACAAAAGAGGCTAGCACATAGGGATGAAGGCTCTATGTAGGCACCAACTTGACTTATCCATGTTCAATGAGTTGTGTGGGTGTTGTGCTAAACTATGGGGCCCTGCTGTCAGTTTGTGGTGAGCCACCCATTGGCTTAGCAATAGCCTATGTTGTTTGGGAATTTCCATGGGTCCCCTTTAAACAACAACTCAACTGAATGCAACCCAGTCCTTCTTCCGGAAGCCTACTTTGGTAACAGGAGATGGCCAGTTCAGACTCCATATGCCCTTATATTAGAAGACCTCATTGGGGTCACCTTCATATATTTTAGCAAGTACTAAGTTTCCAAATTATCCTTCAAATTCCCCTCAATTCCAGCTGTCTTTCCCTGTAGGCTCTCCCTCTACCCCATCTCTCCTCCTTCCCACTGTGTCTTCCTGTTCCAGTCCCAAACCACCCACCCCCAGTATACCCTTAAAATCTATTCTAATTTTCCATCCCAGAGATGTCTTTACGTATCACAGACTCTTCCTCTTTACCTAACCTCTTTGGGTTTGTGGACTATAGCTTAATTGTCATTTATTTAATAATTAATATCTACTTTAAAGTGAATATATACCATGCTTGTCTTTCTGAGCCTGGGTTACCTCACTCAGGATGATTTGTTTTCTAGTTCCATCCACTTTCCTGCAAATTTCAGGATATCATTGTTTGTAACAACTGACTAGTACTCAATTGTGTAAATGTTCCATATTTTCTTTTTCCATTCTTCTGTTGAGGGACTGCTGTGGAATAATTCTCCTATATACTGTAAATATGTATTACTCTCATTGGTTGATAAAAAGATGACAGGCTGGTACCTAGGCAGGAAATATAGGTGGAACAGCCAGACACACAGGAATTTGAGAGACAGAAGGGCAGAGGCAGAGGACTCGCTAGCCAGACACAGAGGGAGCAGGAGATAAATGTGCCATGCTAATGAAGGTACCACCACTTGGCAGAGTATAAGTAAGGAATATGGCTTAATTTAAAATGTAAGAGCTAGCTAGTAATAAGCCTGAGCTCTTGGCTGAGTATTTACAATTAATATAAGCCTCTGTGTAATAATTGGGAAGTGGCTCCTGGGACAGGAAAACTCTGCCTACAAGTGATATCTAGGTTGTTTCCAGTTTCTGGCTAGTATGAATAAAGTCATAATGAAAATGGGTGATCAAGTGTCCTTGTGGTAGGATAGAGCATCCTTTGGATATAAGCCCACTTGTGGTATAGCTGAATCTTGAGTTAGGTTGATTCCCAACTTCCTGAAAAACTGTCATATTGATTTCCATAGTGGCTTTCCAAGTTTTCCATCCCGCCAACAATGGAGAATTGTTCCCCTTGCTCTACATCCTCTCCAGCAGGAACTGTCATTGTGTTATTGATCTTAGCCATTTTGACAGGTATAAGATAAACTCTCAAAGTAGTTTTGATTTTCCAAGCAAATGGCTCAAATAAGCCTGCTGTTCTAGCTATTCTAACATCTAACAAAAAAGATTTCAAAACAAATTAATGAAAAGAGATGGGGAAGGACAATTCATACTCACCAGAGGAAAAATCCACCAAGATGATATCTCAATATTCAACATCTATGCCCCAAACACGAGGGCACCCATGTTTGTAAAGGAAACACTACTAAAGCTTAAATCACATATTGACCCTCACACATTGATAGTGGGAGACTTCAACACCCCACTCTTTCCAATAGACAAGTCATCCAGACGGAAACTAAAGTGAGAAATAATGGAGCTAATAGGTGTTATGACTAAAATGGACATAACACAGAACATTTCACCCAAAACACAAGTGAAGACACACTTTCTTCTTAGCATCTCATGGAATGTTCTCCATAATAGACCATATATACTCAGTCACAAAGAAAATCTCAACAGATACCAGAAAAGTGAAATAACCTCCTCTATCCTATCAAACTACCATGGATTAAAGCTGAATTTCAACAACAGAAACATCAGAAAACCTACAGACTCATGAAAACTGAACAGCTGTCTATGGAATTACAACTGGGTCAAGGAAGAAATAAAGACTTCCTAGAATTCAATGAAAATGAATGCACAACATGCCCAAACTACCAGGACACAATAAAATGGTACTAAGAGGAAAATTCATAACACTAAGTGCCTACATAAAGAAATTAGAGATTCTCATACCAGAGACTTAACAGCATACCTGAAAGCTCTAGAACAAAAAGAAGCAGACAAACACAAGAAGATTATTTATTGGTTTTCTTTTCTTTTTGACATCTAGTTTCTTGTGTTCTTTATATATTTGGGATATTAGCCCTTCATCAGATTTGGAGTTGGTAAAAATCTTTTCCAGTTCTGTAGGTTTCCTCTTTGTCCAGTTGATGCTCTCTTTTGCTTTATAGAAGCTTTTTAGTTTTACAAGTTTCCATAATTGTAGATCTTAATGCCTATACTATTACTGTTCAGAAAGTTGTCTCTTATGCTGATACATTCAAGGCTATTCCTTTCTCTTCTATCAGGTTTAATGTATCTGTTTTTATGTTGAGGTCTTTGATCCACTTGGACTGCCATTTTATGAAGTGTGATAAGAATGGATCTACTTGCATTCTTCTACATGCAAACATCCAGTTTGACCAGCACCATTTGTTGAAGATGCTTTCTTGATTGTACTGTATACTTCTGGATTCTTTAACAAAAGTCAATGGTCCATATGTATGTGGATTTATGTCTGGGTATTTAATTTGATTCCATTTAAAACATGTATATTTTTATGTAATACCATGTGGTTCTTCTTATGATAGCTCTATAGTACAACTTGAAATTGGGAATAATGTAATGTCTAACAGTTATTTTATTTTTCAGAATTGTTTTAGCTATCCAGGATTTATTGTTTTTCTATATAAATTTAAGAATTATACTTTCAAGGTCTATAAGGAATTGTTTTGAAATTTTTATGGGAAATGCATTGAATCTGTAAATTGCTTTTGATAGGATGGTCATTTTTACTATGTTAATCCTACCGATCCATAAACATGGGAGAACTTTCTGTGTTCTTTTTTTTCTGACCTCTTCTTCAATTGCTTTCTTTAAATACTTGAGGTTTTATTATACAAAACTTCTACTTGCTTGATTAAAGTTACCTCAAGATATTTGTTATTATTTGAGTCTATGGTGAAGTATTGTTTCCCTGATTTCTTAGGTACTCAAATGCTAAAGCTGAAAAAAAAAAAAAAAAGTAAACAAGCCAACTACATAATCAAACTGAAATTAGTCACAAGATTGTGTCGTTGTATTTGATTCACAAAGTAGTAAAATTGTGTATATTGCTAACAAACATGAACTAATTCCATGGCTAGAAGAAATAATCCATGCAATATGGTATCCAGCTTTCTGCATCTGTGTCATGACCACTGTGGACCTAATGGACATTTGTAAGAGCCCAGCATAACCTTCTGTTTTGCCCTGTGTTTATTTGGCCAGTCGATATTTTTGCGAAGAATGGTTTTTCATTTTTGATAATTCATCACCCAGGAGTGACAGTAAATGGAGAAGAGGTTCAAACTAAGGCTGTGCCCCCAGTGTCCACGTTAGAAACAGCTACGACTAGACTGATTTCGTGCCAAACCTGAGAGGCTAGATTTATAAGTAGTGTTCAGGTTTTGTTTTATTGATTCATTGTTTGCTTGACTGATTTTTTTGTTTGCTTAGCCAGTATTTAGAACCTGACTGAGAAATTGTGGCGATGGAGCAACAACGAAGGCAAGCGGCAGGGGTGGGAGGCGAGAATTGTAAAAGTGGGGAACGTGAACAAAGACGAAGCCGATCATATCGTATCCAGTGCTGCTCTATGCGCTGCTAACAGAACAGAAAAGTAGGTAATAAAACATGGTCACTGACCCTAATGGGGCCATTGCAACTTTATACCATTTGTACTAAATGTTTCACAAGATTCAAGACAGAAGAGGGGATATTAGAAAAAGTGTGTTTGAGCAAGTCTTTAGGAGAGCCTCTCAGTAAAGCAGAGAACGGAGACCTGGAGGGACTCATGAGGGCACAGGATTTCATGATACTTTTCCCCAAACGAGAAAAATAACATTATTTTATTGCAGACTGGAAATGATTCTGAAAGCATAATGAAAAATTGTTCTCCGAACCAGACCAGGAACAACAAAAGAAGGCTTGTTCCTGTACAGAATTCTGTCTAGGCAGTTACCTAAGCAGAGACTGTGAATAGGGCAGGTGCTACACAGCCAACTCCTTCACTTCAGCCTTAAAATTAAGTCTGAAATGATAACTTACCCTATCATACCAGCATTTAGGAAGCTGAGGCAGGGAGATCACAAGTTCAAAAACAGCCTGACTATGAAAAGAAATCCAGCCTTAAAGAACAAGTGCAATGGATAGGAGAAAGGGGTTCAGCAGTGAAGAGAACATGGTGCCCTTGGAGAAGATCCAGTTTCAATTCCCAGCACCCACATGAAGGCCCCAAAACAACTCTAGTTCTTGCTCCAGGGACTCCAACATCCTCTTCTCATTTCCACTGGCAACTTGTCACTTCCACTGGCAACAGGCACACATGTGGAACAGTCACACATATAAAATAAGCAAATCTTATGATTAAGGTTAAATTAAGAGCATAAAGTTGTATTTCTTAAGGAAGACAGAAAGACCACATGGATCCCAAATGCCAGAAACAGAGAAATTAGTTTGTGGAAATGGTGATTCTCACTCAAATATTAAAAATACCTTCAAATTAAAATAGAATTCCAAAACAAACAGCATATTCTTTACCCAGGATTTATTAAAATGGTGAATTTGGCATCTTAGGCCTATTGAACTAGAATCTGTGATCTTAATAAATCCTCACATGATTGATATGCAGGTTTAAGCATGAAAGACACGCATCTACAAGGCTGAAGAGTTAAAAACCAGGGAAAGTGGTCACCAATCAATACACACTGAGACTGACTGAGGCAAATTCCAGTGAAGGCTTGTGTTGAAACAGCAGTTTTATGTAGATGTATCCAACCGTCTTATTAAATAAGAAACACAGAAACAATGTAAAGGAGAAAGCCAAGAGGTCAGAGCTCAGAGCTAAAATCTCACCCTTCCGCCTGTGGTGTCCCAGCTTCCCGAAAGAGAGCTACTTCCTGTCTGTAAATCGATTTTCCAGTCATTCTGCCTTCTCATTGGTTGTAAACCCAAACACGTGACTGCCTCGTTACTGTCTGAATGTACAGCCCCCTAGGTCTTAAAGGTATATGTCTCCAATGCTGGCTGTACCCCTGAACACACAGAGATCTATGGGATTAAAGGCGTGTGCCACCACCGCCACACTCTTTCTATGGCTCTAATAGCTCTGACCCCTGGACAACTTTATTTATTAACATACAATCAAAATCACATTTTAGTACAATTAGATTACCACCAAATTTCCCCTTTTCTATTTTAATAAAAAGAAAAAAAAAGCAAAAGGTTAAACTAACAAAAGAAAAACTATATACAAAAGTACAATAACTATATACAATATATACAAGTAATAAATACCTAAACAGGTATTTGACAAATCAGAGAAAATAATTCCATTATCTATCCTATTTTGGTAAATCCAAGACGGATCTAATGCACTTTCTACCCTAATTAATTTTCAACTATAATTAACTAATCTTCAACCATAACTAACTAATCTTCAACTCCCTCAGAGACCCAAGAAGGGAATAATAGTAGCTAACAAAAATAAAAACAGGAAGTGCATGCAAGCAACTTCCAAAAAATTTGTGAGTTGACAGAAACAGCCAGCTGCCTGGGCAGTCACCTAAGGTTTCTCCGCAGTGTTGGGGCATCATCTTCAGCCTATAGGCTTAGTGTATCTGACAGACTCATTTGTGATGTAGGATGTACACAAGGTCAACAGTTCAACCTCACATTGGGTGAGAGCAGTCCACGTACCAGAAACACCTGAATTCCACTAGTGTCCTGTCATGATTCAGGATTTTAAATTCTGGAAATTGTTGACAGTTTTTAAATTCAGCTGTCCATTCTTCTTGGCTGTGTATATATGGCTTCATCTCAGCATCCTGTTCTTCTCCACATCCCTCTATTAAAAGCCAGTCTACTTTTGAGAGGCATGAGCTTTCAGCTGCTGTTCCATTGTACAACAGAATCCATCGGCCCTCTGCCTGTTAAGCTGCCTTCGAAGAAAAGGGTACTGTACTTTTCCGGATGCGAAGGCCACTTCAGGGATGGGGCCATATTGTCCTGGCCTCAGAAGATGCCTTTTGATAAAGCCATAACCACACTTGTTTTGGCAAGAATCAGTAGTCCCTTGTTTCGTGTTCTGTCTGTCCATTTTGTCCTGTTGATTCGAGGATACTTTGTTGTCCAGTGGCTAACTTTTGCCAAAATGAAAGTTGACTCCATATGCAGTTTCTTTAATGCCCATATTTTCTCTGAAGTAGATTGGTACTGCCAGAAGCTGACATGTCTCAAAAAAGGAAAATTTCCTAAGTTATTAAAACATTTTAAATGCCATATTCTGTAGATCTCTGAAGGGTTTGAAGATAACCTGTCTAAAACATCTCTGCTTAATTTTAAAACATATCTAATATGACTACAAGTTCTATTGTAATGTCTAACTACTAACTTTCATTTCTTTATATCCTAATAGTTGGTAATAATAACATTCAAGGATCAGAAATTTGCATTACATTGTTAAATGAATGGTATGAATACAATTAGAAATATACATATAGCATTTTCTAACAATATCAATTTCAAATTGGTATACAATATAAAACAATCCAATCCAATGTAAAGTATTCAAAATTAGTAATTGTCTTTTTCTTTTCTTTCTTTCTTTCTTTTTTTTTAAACAAGAACCTTAAATCTAATCTCCTTTGCTTAGCCTTTTTCCTAACCCTTGACAATAACTTGTAACCAACACCCCTAAATACTGAAAATTATCCCAGACCCAAAAACCATTAAAAAGACCAAAAAACCACCCGCCCCACACCACCTCTTTGGGAATGTGGGCGTCATATTCTTAAAATTGCTTCCTGCTGGGTATGGGCGAAGTTTTCTTTATCCTGAAAGAAAAATTTTAGGTTAATTGTCAAATTCTAGGAAAGGTAACTATATCCTTCATTATCCAGTCTGTGTATAATGCCAAAGTTCAGGGTTTATCTCAAGTCCTTATTCAAGTAGTCTTTGAGACTGGATCATCTCAGCTAGTCATCTCAAAATTGCTCTGAGCACCTTGTAGTTCAAAGCTGATCTGTGGATGATGTTTGTCAGCTTAATGATATTATTATTGTCCACGTGGAATTGTTGTTGTTGTGGGGCCCCATCTTCTTTCTGGAGACTTCAGTTGATGTTAGGCTTGGCCGTGATTTCCTGCAGAAAACTGATAAGAGACTCGAACACAAAAACATATATATGCAGCTAGCCTTTTTTCTAGAATTAGTTAGTACTCTATACAACCATTCATATCTTAACAAAGTTTAAAATGTATATATATATATATATATATATATATATATATATATTAATCTTGCAAATTTTGATATAAAATTTATACTTTGAGAAAAGTTTAAAGAATCAGAATAGAATCAAAGAGTTGAGATTAGTAATAGAATAGTCCCTTAATTAATTTTGCTTTTGTCCTGTACCAAGCAGAAGATGGCTCTTTTATTCTGGCATGATACAGGGAGTGTGCATTTTCCTTTTAACAACATGCTTGATTTTAAAGAAGGAGAGAGCCATTCCCAACTCCAAAGTCAGCTTTAAATTTTAATTGAACTGGGACTATTAGAAGACCAATAGTGTTAAATCTTTAGAGAAAAGCAGAAACAAACATTTAGGAAGACATAAAATTTTTTAGATAATATATACCCATACACCGTTTCACTCTGTTTCTTGGGATAGATGATTTGTCCCTTTTCTTCAGTTGTCTCATTTGTCCAGTGTTCTTCAAATTCCTTAACCTTCATTCTCCTAAAAGACAAAAACAAAAACCTTGCCCCAAGACTAATTTTGGGGATGTTTCCTTTTGACAAGTTATTATCTGATTAAATGAAAAGGCATGTGTTATTGATACAAGTTAGTTTAAATTGGATGTTCATGCTGGTTGATGAACTATCACCTCCTCTAATTAAGAGGTCTCTCTTGTTCAAATCGAACCTTTATCAATTTTGATGGTACCCACAGCTTATCTTCTCCTGTAGAAACAAAAGCAAAACCTCATCCCCAATGTAATACATACCCTGGTTTCCATTCTGAGGTCAGCACATCCTTAAAGTATATGGGCTGATTTAATTCTGTAGTTTTTTCTATTATCCAATGTCTCTCTGCAGCTGTTGTTCCTTTCTCATTGGCATTCAGAAAATTCAAAGTTAGAAGAGCATTACGCAATCTATTTCTGGGGGTTTTGTTACCCATTTCTGTTTATTTAGCATATCCTTTAGAGTTCTGTTTGATCTTTCTATAACTGCTTGACCTGTAGGATTATGTGGTATGCCTGTAATATGCTTTATATTGTAATAAGCAAAAAAACTGTTTCATTTTAACAGAGACATGATGGAGCATTGTCAGTTTTGATTTGTGCAGGTATACCCAAGATGTCCATAACTTCTAGCAAATGAGTGATTACAGAATCAGCTTTTTCAGAACTCAAAGCAGTTGCCCATTGAAATCCTGAAGAAGTATCGATAGTGTGGTGTACATATTTCAATTTTCCAAATTCTGCAAAGTGAAACACGTCCATCTGCCAGATTTCATTTCTCTGAGTACCCTTTGGGTTACATCCTGCTGGTAATGGCGTTTGATTGTAGAAGGAACAAGTAGGGCATTTCTTTACTATTTCTTTGGCTTGTTGCCAGGTTATGGAAAAATCCTTTTTTTAAACCTTTACTATTAACGTGATGTTTTTAATGAAATTCTGAGGCCTCCAGCACATTTCCTATTAATAATTTATCAATCTCATCATTGCCTTGTGCTAGAGGGCCTGGCAGACCAGTATGGGATTGAATGTGAGTTATATATAAAGGATGATTCCTTTTCCTGATTGTATCTTGTAATTGAATAAATAGTGAAGTTAATTCTGAAGCATCAGGGATAAATTCTGCAGTCTCAATATGTAACACCACTCTTTCAGCATACTGAGAGTCAGTTACTATGTTGAGAGGTTCTGAAAAATCCATTAATACCAACAGAATAGCATACAATTCTGATTTTTGAACTGAATTATACGGACTTTGAACCACTTTACTTAAATTTTCTGATTTGTAACCTGCCTTTCCTTCTTTGTTGGCATCTGTATAAAATGTACGAACTGCAGATATGGGTTTTTGCCGTACAATTCGAGGCAAGATCCAATCAGCTCTCTTTATAAGATCAATTCTATTTATTTTGGGATATTTGCTGTTAATTTCTCCCAAAAAATTACTGCAAGCTCTTTGCCAAGGTTCACTTTCTGTCCATAATTTTTCAATGTCCTCCTTAGCTAATGGTACGACAATTTGTGCTGGGTCTATGCCTGCTAATTGACAAAGTCTCAATTTTCCTTTGTAAATCAAGTCAGAGATTTTTTCCACATAAGTTTTTAATTTTTTATTTGGTTTATTTGGTAAAAATTTCAATCCCAATATAATATCTTCCCTCTGCATTAATATTCCAGTAGGAGAACGCCTAGAAGGTAAAATAACCAAAATGCAATCCAGCTTTGGATCAACATGATCCACGTGTCCTTCATGCCCTTTCTTTTCTACCAAGGCCAATTCTTTCTCAGCTTCAGGTGATAATTCTCTTGGACTATTTAAGTCCTTGTCACCTTCTAAGGTTCTGAACAAATTAGTCAGTTCATCATTTTTTACCCCAACAATAGTTCGTAGATGAGAAATATCTCCAAATAATCTTTGAAAGTCATTAAGAGTCTGTAGTCTATCTCTCCGAATTTGCACCTTTTGGGGTCTAATTTTTTGTAGCTCTATTTTATATCCTAAATAATTAATAGAATCTCCTCTTTGTATCTTTTCAGGAGCAATTTGTAATCCCCAGCAAGGCAAAATTTTCTTTACTTCTTCAAATATTATTTCTAAAGTATCTGCATTTGAGTCACCTAGTAAAATATCATCCATATAATGATAAATTATAGATTTAGGAAATTTTTTACGTACCACTTCCAATGGCTGTTTTACAAAATATTGGCACAGAGTTGGGCTATTCAACATTCCCTGAGGGAGGACCCTCCATTGAAATCATTTAACCGGTTGAGAATTATTATAAGTAGGCACTGTTAAAGCAAATCTTTCTCTGTCTTTTTCTTGTAAGGGTATTGAAAAGAAACAGTCTTTTAAATCAATAACTATGAGAGGCCATCCTTTTGGTAACAGAGTAGGCAAAGGCATCCCAGATTGTAGAGAGCCCATTGGCTGAATTACTTTGTTAATTGCTCTAAGGTCTGTTACCATTCTCCATTTACCAGATTTCTTTTTAACAACAAATACAGGAGAATTCCAAGGGCTGGTTGATTCTTCAATACGCTGAGCATTTAACTGTTCTTCTACCAGCTCTTCTAAAGCCTGGAATTTCTCTGTTGTTAAAGGCCATTGCTGGACCCATACAGGCTTGTCTGTTAACCATTTTAAAGGTAGAGCTGTTGGTGTCTTTGGAAGATCATCAGTTATTGTGCCCTGTTCTTGTATAATATGGATGGCTGGTGACCACTCATTAGAACAATATCTTCTAATATTTCTCTCAGTAACATGTGCTAGTTTATGATTTGTTTCTGAGATTGGAGGGATGTTAATCTGAGTATTCCATTGTTGCAACAAGTCTCGACCCCACAGGTTCATAGTTATGTTAGCCACATATGGTTTTAATTTTCCTCTCTGTCCTTCTGGACCTATACATTCGAGCCATCTTGCACTCTGTTTCACCTGAGATAATGTCCCAATTCCTAACAGTTGAATGTTTACCTCCTGAAGAGGCCAAGTTGGATGCCAAAATTCTGGTGCAATTATGGTAACGTCTGCACCTGTGTCTACCAGACCAGACAACAAAACACCATTTATTTTTATCGTTAATTTTGGTCTTTGTTCATTAATAGAAGTTTGCCAAAAAATTTTCTTTATGTTTTCTCCTGAATTTTCTATTCTCTCTGTTTCATCAACCTGACCAGCATGATTTATTCCAATAGGCATTTGCTTATTTAATCGCTCTCAAGAGCAGGAATTTCCTCTATGGCTGCAGGAAAGGTTTGAACTGGATTTGCACTGGGGGCCTGCCTGAGGCCCCTCTGGGAGTTTCCCGAAGACTGAGGCAAAGGATTACCCTGTCTGTCCTTTGTTGATCTACATTCGTTGGTCCAGTGTTTTCCCTTACCACACCTTCTGCATACTCCAGAAGGAAGGGGCATTCTGTTGCCATTGTTCCTTGAAGAAACATTGTTTCTGGGAATGACCTGTCTACAGTCCCTTTTCAAATGTCCTTGCTTTCCACATCCAAAACATCTAACACTCCTCAAACCTTTTGAAATTACTTCTCCTACCCACGTATCATCATGCTCATCAGCCTCAACATTATTTTTTTCTCTAATCCAATCTTCCATAGGTGCAGATCTTGCCCTTAATGGCCTGATTATTCTTTTGCATGCTGCATTCACATTCTCAAAGGCCAAAGATTCAATTATTGCCTTACCAGCTTCTGAATCTGAGACCATTCTCTTTACTGCTGAAGCCAGTCTTTGTAAAAAACCCGTAAAAGACTCTTTTGGGCCTTGCATCACCTTTGTAAATGACTCAGATTTTTTTCCTGGTTCCTCAACTCTGTCCCATGGATTCAAGGCTGCCGTTCGACATAAAATTAGGGTTTGGATATCATATAAACATTGTGTTTGTGCTGAAGCATATTGGCCTTCTCCAATAAGCTGATCCTGGCAAACTTGTATTCCTTTATCCTTCCATTGTTTTTCTATGTTTTTAGCCTCCTCCTTAAACCAAGTCAGAAATTGAAGTCTCTGGCTGGGTTCCAGAACACCTTGTGCAAGGTCCCGCCAGTCCTGTGGTACTATCCTATTATATGTTGACCAAGAGTTTAACATTTGCTTTACATATGGGGAATGCATGCCATAAGATACTATTGCCTCCTTAAACCTTTTTAAATCCAACATTTCAATTGGAGCCCAAATATTTTGTGTAGCCATTTGATCAGGCATCTGCTGTACGGTTACAGGATAAATTAAGGGTGACTGTGTGAAAACAGGCTTTCTTTCTGCAACCTTATGATCCCGACTTGAAACAACTTCACTGTTAATTTCTTCTGTCTGAATTTTTACAGGTTTAACAAGTTCTTCTAAAGCTGTTATCTTGGCACTTAAATTGACTATCTTTTTAAATATTAAAATGTGGATTAGTATAGTGATAAGCTGCATAATTCCACCAATACTAATATTATATAGTTGTTCCATTATCAGACTGACTAAAATTTCAAACAAAAACCAATTTTCTTCCAATGTACACATAAAACCCATTTGTTTTTTAATGTGGAAAAAATTCTCTTTTAGATAGTTTCCTTTAAAATATGTGATATGTTATGACTTACCAAATCTGCATAGAACAGTAGAAATCCGAGGAGATTTTCAAAGCAGCCACCTAGTGTCCCAGGTGTAAATCCAGAGAGAGAGAGAGAGAGAGAGAGAGAGAGAGAGAGAGAGAGAAAGAGAGAGGGAATGCACAAGAAAGCGTAGCCGGCTAAAGCTTAAATCCAGCCACGTGTTCCCTCTTGTGCCGAGTCAAGGCTTGGGTCTGGCTTTCTTAAGCTCCAACCACGTGCGTTGGCTTTACAGGCAGGGCCCTGTTCGGCAGGGCAGGTCTGAGTTGTTTGTAGCACCGGCTTTAAGCAAGCAGGCTTTAAGCAAGCAGCTCAGTTAGTCCGGCCTGAGGCCAAGGACTAGGGGCCCGCCGCTCGGACTAGGAAGCCAGCGCTCGGACTAGGACGCCGGCCGCCCGGTCACCCGCCCTTGCAGGAAAGTGAACCTGCCGCCAAGCCAAGCGGTTTTTAATGGATTCTTGTCACGTTGGGTGCCAGATGTAGATGTATCCAACCATCTTATTAAATAAGAAACACAGAAACAATGTAAAAGAGAAAGCCGAGAGGTCAGAGCTCAGAGCTAAAATCTCACCCTTCCACCTGTGGTGTCCCAGCTTCCCGAAAGAGAGCTACTTCCTGTCTGTAAATCGATTTTCCAGTCTTTCTGCCTTCTCATTGGTTGTAAACCCAAACATGTGACTGCCTCGTCACTGTCTGAATGTACAGCCCCCTAGGTCTTAAAGGTATATGTCTCCAATGCTGGCTTTATCCCTAAACACACAGAGATCTATGGGATTAAAGGTGTGTGCCACCACTGCCACACTCTTGCTATGGCTCTAATAGCTCTGATCCCCGGACAACTTTATTTATTAACATACAATCAAAATCACATTTCAGTACAATTAGATCACCACCACAGTTTTAACTAGAGATAAATTTTTCAAGAGAGGTCAACTGATGAGGGTGAATTTGGGATGGCAGGTAGTTTAGTTCTAGAACTCTAGCTAAGCATGTGTAGGACCTTGGGTGGATCCCACCACTGACAAAATGAATAAATGAATAAATAAATAACCAAGAACCAAACCAAAACAACAACAACAGCAAATGATATTAAGGTACATTTAAGCAATGAGAAGTTATGATACTTTTAATGGAGTACAAATTTGGTAAGTGAGATTTGAGGTAAGCAATGCAGGAAATTCAAACAGGAGAGCTGGGAGGCAATGAACTTGGAGATCAAAATCTTGTTCTGCACAGCCCTGGAGGACTGAAGTGCTATGGAAGCTGGGTTGCTAAATCAACAAAGTGGAAAGTGTCTCCTTAGGTGTTAATAGTGATTTAATGGTAAGGACAGCAGAATACAAAGCTGCCCAACTTTGTCTTTGAAAATCATTCCTTGTGGCCTCCTCCTTGCTTATTTTGCTACCACATTGTTTGCTGTTCTCCCCTTTGCAGTAGGCTGTATCTCAAGCTGTTTTCACTGCTTGTCTCCTTGTCTTTTCTTATTAGTATCTCCAGTATAGAGCTGCCCTCTAATTTCACTCCTTAGGAAGGATTTAGTGTCTTAGAAACAGAGGAGCCAAAGAAGCAGCTACTTAAAAAGGGCCAGAGGAAACACTGACCTCTGTGCATCAAGAGTTTCTGCTTAGTTTCTTTTCAGGAAGTTGGACATTGACTGAGGAAAGACAAGGGTCAGGCTACATGACTTCTTAGAATGGAGAAGGTTTGAACAAAGGGCTTTAGTTTACAGTAACAGCTGGTAGAAGGCTTTAGCTCTAAGTTTTGAATCTGGTTCTAGTCAAGAAAACCATAAACTACCAACCACAACACATAAGCCACAGAGCTTGATGAACTGTCAAAGAAAGATTACAATGACAAAATATAGTGGAAGAAGTTGAGAAGATTATTATAATTGGTGTTGAGGTCATTGCAGTTGAGGAGACAGATTGAACTCCAAGGCAAGAGGCAGAAGAGCGTCCCACACTGTGGGAGGCCATGAGAAAGAACTCAAGGGTGCAGCTCTGGCCATGTGCTAGATGGTGCTTACTGGGGAAGCTCCCATCTTCTCACAGTGATGGGAAATCAGAACAAAGCAGAGAAAGGATGTAAAATGTCAAGTGTAGGCAGAAGTTTTCCTGTGTACAGCCTGACTCGCAGTCAGGATAAATCTATCTCACCTGCCAGTTCCACAGCTACTCAGACCCAAATAAACACACAGAGGCTTATATTATTTACAGATGATATGGACTAATGGCTCAGGCTTCTTGCTAGCTAGCTTTTACATCTTAAATTAACCAATTTCTATAAATCTATAGTTTGCCACGTGGCTTGTGGTTTACTGGTACTTTACATCTTGCTTTGCCTGGCAGCAGCTAGCAGCATCTCTTCTCTCTGTCTTTCTCCTTCCTCTCTCTCTAGTTAGAATTTCCTACCTAACCTTATTCTGCCTCACCATTAGCCAAACAGCTTTATTTATCAACCAATCAGAGAAACACATATTCACAGCATGTAGAATGACATCACCCATCAGTCAAGTCTTCTAAGAAAAACACCAAGAGACTAAAAGGAAAAGGTACCTGTTTACTAAGCAGAGGGAGAGGAATGTTTAATCTGTAGATAAACTAGTGTGTAACACTTGCTAGACATGTATAACCCTTCTGATAGAAAGCAGGATTATTGAATGTCTTGAACATCACTGGCCTACAAGTTAGTTCCCTCAGGACTAAAATTGTGCTTTACCATACAAGCTGACATCACTATGAGATATCAGTGCTGGACACATGATTCATACTAGCCTCCTTTGGAATAAGACGCTTGGTGCTGTTGCATCACAAACTGCCCATGGCCCCTCAAGTCTCTTTATCTCCATACATGCTACAAAGAGCTGACAGAACAAAACAAAAACCAGTTCCCACAGCAGCCTTTCTTAACTCACAGAGACTGAGAAGAGATAAATGGAACTCCACCTCCAAACATACACACACACACACACACACACACACACACACACACACACTTATGCTTCCATTGCAAACCTGGCTGCAGGCATAACAGCATAGATTATTGTGCTATTTAATATTAATTAAATTAAGCCTGTTGCCTCTTAATGTGACCTTTCACTTACTTGGAAACATTTCAGAGTAGGTCTCTCGTTCTGTCTGGTGAGACACAAGCTCCTCTCTTTCCTGGAACCAATTAGTCCTCAAATCCAGAATGAGTCTCAGTGAGTGCCTGTGGCTCCACCCAGCCCTTCTCACCCTGCCCCCTATCTTAAAACTCTCTCTTCCATGGGCTTGGTTTCTGCTTCCCTTCCTCCAGGCCATTCCCCATATAACTCAGCCATTTTGGGATGCTGGCCTCTCTTGGTCTCTTGGCCCAGGCTACCTCTCTTGGTTGGCAGCTCCTCTCTTTTTCTCACTTCCTCTCTTCTCCCATGGTCTCATTTAGTCTCCTGGCCATGTTCAGCCTGGACTCTTCCCTCTGCCTGCTTTCTCCCTTATAACTATAATAAAAATCTTTTCTGTACTTTTTTTATCCATCTGTTGCTGAAACCTGGCAGTGGCATAAAAAAGCTCCCTTCCATGGGACTAGGCCTCTCCAGAACAAGCTGCTGGTTTGACTCTTCTAAGATATGTATAAACCATTTGTTCCTTCTGGTTTCTGCCACCTATCATATTTGAGTTTAAATTCTAGTCCTCCTCTTCAGCTGCTTTTCCCCTTCATCTGCTCTAGCCCATCCTTGTCTTATTGTCTACCCTTTCTCTGGTTCCTGGAGCCTACTATGCCCTCCAGAGCACCCACCATGTATACATCTCCCTACTACACCCTCCAGGGTGCCCACCAAGTGGGGGATCTTCCTGCTACACCGTCGAGAAGCCCACCAAGTGGGCAACTAACTCTCTACTTGCTGAAACACTTACTCCTCTTCTACTAGACAGCTCCATTTGGTCCAAAGCCTCTCCCAGTCAACTTCTTGAACCATTTTCTCCTTTACCTTCTCTAACTACTCACGTCTCCTCCTCTACTAGGTTAAGTGTCACCACAGAGCTGCTTGCTTTTCCTACAAAAGCCACAGCATTATTACAGGAGGCTCCTCTCACCCTACTGATCCCCTTAAATATGGAAAAGGTCTCCTCTCCTCTGTATAATGGGACATTTTTCTTTGACAAGTCTCTCAGTTCACTTAGAGATGCCCTGGATTAAAATTCATGACACCGGGATACTCACCCCCACTGAAATTCATGACATCAGAATACTCACCCTCTCTGCTCCCTCACAGCCCCTCTCAGCTCCTTCTTGGAACTTCCTCACCACCTCTTAGGAGCTGTCTGTTAGGGTGCATGGATTTTTGATGTGCTCCTGGGCCTATACTGCAGTCCTTCACTTGCCTACCTTCATATATATTATCATCTCCCTCCTGGAGATTCCTCTTCCTGCCCTCAGAGCTTCCCGCTCTATCTCTTCCTTAAGCTCTTCTATATTAGAATCCTTCCTTGGACAGATTTCACCATAAGGAGGGTTCCAGTTCCCCTCAGTTCCTATTCCCCTCAGTTCCCTCCTGGAAATTCCTGATATGCCCTTCTGGCTCTATAGCCATTTTCTTGCCCCCTCTCTCTAGGAGTTGCCTGCTAAGGCTTCTCCGAAGCTAAAAGGCTTCTGCGACCTTTTCCCTCCTGTCTCTCAGCCCCTTCCCGGAAGTCTCACTACTTCTCTACATCTTCATGGTCTCTACAGTGTTGGAACCATCCCTTGGTTAAGTTCCTACCTGTCACTGTTATCCCTTCTATCTCCCAGTTCCCTCCTGGAAGTCCTGTAGCTTCTCTACACCCTCATGGCCTATTCAGTATTGGAGCCCTCCCTTTGGTAAAGTTCCTGCTTGTTTCTCCTTTTTCTCTGTATCTTGGCTCCCTCTTGAAGCTTATTGGAACCCTCCTTATGGTGAAGTTTGTTTCACAATCTTTTCTCCTCAGACCCCATTCTTTCGTTGGACTCAGAGAATTGATTAAAGCCTTACTATTTTACTGCAAATTTCTTTGCCTCAGTATAGTACAAGCACCAAAATTTTGTCACACTCAATATTCTAATTCTTCCAAATCATAGTTTCTCTCCAGCCCAGAGAGAGAATTTAATCCCAGCACTCGGGAGGCAGAGGCAGGCGGATCTTTGTGAGTTCGAGGCCAGCCTGGGCTACCAAGTGAGTTCCAGGAAAGGCGCAAAGCTACACAGAGAAACCCTGTCTCGAAAAACCAAAAAAAAAAAAAAAAAAAACCAAATCATAGTTTCTGCTATCACACAAACAAGTGATCCCTAAATCTTTTATATCTAAATTTTCTCTGCTCTACATTTCCAATAGTTTCTTTTCTCAGTGTTCTGTAGTTGTTTATTTTTTTAACTCTTTACTTTGGGCGGCCCACCATCTAGCTCCCCAGTTATCACATGGAGGAGACTTACTTTTTCTTATGAATGCCCAGCCTTAGCTTGGCTTATTTTTAGCCAGCTTTCCTTAACTTAAATTATCCCATCTACTTTGTGCCTCTGGGCTTTTATTTTTCTCTATTCTATACACCTGTCTCTTCTTCTTACTCCATGGCTTTCTGTGCAGCTGGGTGGCTGACCCCTGGTGTCCTCTCTCCTTTTCTTGTTCCTCCTTTCACCTTCTCCTATTTGTTCTCACTGCCTGCCAGTCCCACCTATTTCTCTCTCCTGCCTAGCTACTGGCCATTCAGCTCTTTATTAGACCAATGAAGGTATTTTGGACAGATAAAGTAACACAGCTTCACATGGTTAAACAAATGCAACATAAAAGATTGCAACACATCTTTGCATCATTAAACAAATGTTCCACAGCATAAACAGATATAACACATCTTGAACTAAAATTCCACAACAATGTTCTGCTCCCAAGAAACTTTCTAAGACTATTATGCAAATATTCCTTTTCTCAGGATTTACAAATTCATTAGGTGTAGTTCAAAAATCCGCAAAATCTGTAACAAAAAGTTATCTTAAAACCTTTAACAAAAGGTTGATGGTTAAAATTCCTACACATAGGTAATCTTAATTTCCTATGCATACTATATATGTGATTCAACTTTTGTTTAGAGTATACTGCATCTGTACACTCTATTTTTTATACTTTTAAATAGTAACCATATGACTTGCCTCCATCTTGGATAAGGACTTCATCCAGGTGGAAGCAACCACATGACTGGCGGCCATCTTTACTAAGTAAAAGAAAATACATGCCACGTGACTTCAACACCATCTTAAGATGATCACACGGTATAAACTAACTAAGATAACACTTAGTCCTACTGAGCCCTCTGCTTTTCCTTTTAGACTAAGGAAATACCATCAGGTCTCCAAAATATTTTGGATTAGTATGGAATTATGTATGATGATTTCCTATGGTTATAAAAATCTACTCAGATTAACCAAGACTGATTTAGAGATTTATATCTAACTACTTATGGTTAACTAATTATTTAACAATAGGCTTCCAAAAATTGTAAACAATAAACAGCTTATATTTGATAAATAATATATATTTAATAATAATATTTATAAATTCCTAAGGCTATAAAGATATATTGATTAATATAAACTGACTTAGAGATGTATGCCTAACCACTTATGTCTTTGCTGTTTTCAACACCAGGCTTCTAGAAAATTTAAATAAGGAACACCATATGTTTAATAAATAAGGTTCACAAGCTTAATTTAGCATCCTGTATATGTTTTCAAGGACAAATCTAAAGGAAATGTCGAAAAAACAAGTTAAGTTTATTTAAGTCTGGTATACCCAATAGTCAATGGTTCTCAAACTCCTAGAGATCTGTTGAATATGACATTTAAAGTATTGAATGAAAAAGTGCCCCATGATAGACAGAAATGCAAGCTCCTAGAGGGGACCCTAAGATCTCCAAAGAAGATAACTGGGCACAGACAGCTCTACCCGAATTGTGGTAACTTTGACCATTGGGTAATAGACTGCCTCATGCTTTGCCTGTCACCAGAGTCCTGCCCTAACTGAGGACACTTTGTGTTGATTGCCCTACACTGCCTGCCCAAAGTTCCTTTCCATAAAAATACTTCTGAGACCTTCTGAATCTGGCTGCAGAAGGCCAATGCTGTTTGTCCTGTGTGGCAGCCAAATATCAACAACTTCTGCCCCTATCAAAACCATTGAGAGCACAGCAACCAGAGTAACCACTGAGGTAGCAGTGAGTCTCTGTCGTTTTTATCAATACACAGGCCATTTGGATTATACTTCTGGCTATAATTTATCCTTTTCAGATCTAAGGTGATGTTGAAGGCTGACTATAGCTTTGTGTTAAAAACAGCAAGCAAACCAACTCATCCCTGAAGGCAACAGCTGCCTCTTCAGATCATTTTAATATGTAAGATCCAGCCTCACTTTTCTAGAGCTATTAGGTCTCTTTAGTAGAAGGGCAGGCAAAGTTTACCTTGTTTATAAACCTCACTCTAAAAGAGATAACCTCACAAAACTGGTTTAAAAATGTTTCAGATTTATTTTCTTGCTATGCTATTGTTATACTAACTTTAAAAATTCATAGTTTTAACATGAATTGATGAATTAACATTAATTGATAAGCTATTATTCCAGACCTGGTAAAGCCCTGCTACTATTATCATAGTTACAAGCTCAAATTTTTGAAATACCTTTGGAGGACTTCTAAGCATAGAATTTATAGTGCTTCTCAATCATGCTAAAAACATCTCTGTTCAAGCTATATATCCAGCCATCTGGAAAGAGTGTTAGTGCTTTTAACCCAGAATCATTTTTGGTCTCCAAGCTTTTACTATGACTCAAAAGCATGATTCTCTGGCTTTTTTTTTAATAATGTGGATTTCATTACAGATTACAAATGTGATGATAAAGTATCTAAAACTTCCATACTTTAGGAGTAGTCATGTCATCCTCTTTTCATTTAGTTTTCTCATTCACATCATCCATGTGACTGCCATACTATCTGAAATGCTAATAACTCTTAGTGAAGCTCTCACCTGAAAAGTGATCCTTCTCCATAGTTTCCTCTCTCCCGAGAAGTGTCTCTCCTCTCCTTTACTATTGTGTAATTTAGGTCCAAAGTGGCTCCCCAAAATGGCAGTGTTTGTAAAAATGTCCTAAACAGGGGGACTTTGGCAAGGTGAACAGGAGGTTGTCATTGAGTAAACAGGCCTTGAGGTGGGTTACTCTTTCCCCAGAAGGCCCACTCAAATCACCAGGACCCTCCCTTAATCTTTTGCTAAAAGTCAACTATCTCAGTCCAGGGCATCCAGTTCCTGGATCAGTCCAAGCAGCCTGTATGAACCCAGTGACCCCCATGCTGCTCATTGTTATATAAAACATGTTTGCTTTGCTACTGTTTTTCTCTTCTTTCTGCTCTGCCCTACATGAGAGATAACCCTGGCAGTTTGATCCCCAATAAACCTTTCTTTCTACCCATAGAGTGCTCCAGTTTGGAGGTTTTACTGTGCCCTTGCTCACACCTAACAGTCTCTGCTTTATTGTTTTAATTTACACTTGATTTTACTGGACTCATTCAGTATTTTCATTGTTTTGAATTGCTACAAGTATTATGCCTAATATTGATAAATATGTTGAATATTCAAAAATCTACAAATGTACTCATTAAAATGGGCCCAGCAAATTATTCTATTAGAATAATATCTTTTGGCAAAGTAAAGCACAAGGTTTTGTTCTGAAATACTACTTATATGTATGAAAGCTTTTCACCTAAAAATGTAAATTTGGAAATTTCTGTACTATGTGTTGATTGCATATTTTAAGGTGTTAGAAATTCAAGACCTAATCCAAAGTGAGTGTTAGGTTACAATTTACCCACAACCCTGTAAGCACAGAAACAATATCTACTCACTGTCTTTAGTGACCAAGGGGACCATTCTCTGATTTGAGTTGGCTTGCCCCTTGCTTTTTCATGTACTCTTTTTGCAGTGTAGTCAATGTGCAAGTAATTTCTTGAGCTAGAAAGTACTTTGGCCTGGTAGCCATGGAAACTAATTGAGCCAAACAGCACAGTGGTATCTAGGTCTTTGGAATGGTAATGGAGCTCTTAACACTCCCAAGTAGAAGGAGGCACAGGCAGGTCACAGATCCCTCTTCTGGAATTCTAGCAATAATGGCCTCCTGCCCTTCTCCCCCTCCTTCCAGCTGCAAGTGATTTGGGGAGATTATAGTACATTTATAACTTAGTTAATTGAAATTGGGACTTCATGGGACATCTTTCACATGAGTGTCATCCATTGGTGGTGTGGAGATTTGCATAGAAACTTTGGGCTCACCCACAGTCCTATCAGTAATACCAATAACTCATTGATTCACTAAATTGAACTTTGTTAGGATCCTTTCTTTGGTACATCCTTGGTGCACTATCTGAAGCATGTATACATTTGTTAAAGTCACTCAAGAGAAACTTAATGTAAAAGTATTTAATCACCTTTTCAATGTGGTTCTACCTGCCTGTGCTCTAGAGTGTGGATGAAAACAGGCCTGTCTTATGGCTCTCACCCCATGCAACAGAGCCCCTAGCCATAGCCAGCACCTAAGAAATGTTTCTCAGATGTAGGCATGTTGTATGTCATCCATCTTTTACTAAACACAAAACTCATTATAGAAACCAAAATTATAAGTCCGGTAGGTTGAGTGTGAATAATAAGTTTCCATGCCTCCCAGTTGGTAACAGAACATACTTAACAGTTTTCAGAACTCTAGTAAAAATGTTATATTATTTTGCAGGATAGAATGTGAAACTATATAGTCTCTCCTGTATTTTCAGAATACAAATATTCTTAAAATTTATTCAAATACCTTTGAATTTAGGGAATGTCATATTTCCATTTCCTTTTACCTTCTTACCTTCTCCCTTGTTTCTTTCCCTCCCTTTTCTGTTCCTATAATAGAAACACAGATGGCAGAAGTTATGAGCTAAATGATGTATGAGAGTGACAGCTTCCATTTGTCATATGCTTAACTTGATGAGCTTCTCAAAGTGCTTTTTAAAATCTCATTAAAATTTAAAGTGCTTATTCAACATAGACACTAGATCATATAATTTTATTGTACACGTGAAGATACCAAGGATCATAGAATTCGTACAGGAAGAGAAATGCCAAGTTCATAGCCAGGTATGAATTGAACCTCATTACTCATGAGCATTGGCTTATTTACAGGTGCATCACTGGCCTTCATTACAGACAAGCTCTCATGACTTTTAGTGAACCTTAAATTGAGGATATAGGGAATCCCCTGGAAAATTAATAGCTTCAGCACAAATACTGTAAATTAGTACATCCTCCAAACTCTGCCAATGATAACCTGTTGTGCCTTTGTTGTAGGCTTTACTCTGTGTGTGTTACACAATTGCAGCATCAATTATTTTCACAGATAATACTTTTAGGTGCCAAATTTAATGAAACTTGTTCAGGAAAATGTCTTAAAATGTCACAAAAATGAAAGGTATAACTATTCATTTAGCTTAAAAGCCTCTTTTTATAATACCTACTTCTTTCCAATCTTTTATGTAATCAAAGAAATTCCATTTCCCATTTATCATTGTCTTTAGTTTGGAGTGCTAAATCAGCATGGTGAACCTAATGCTACAGTATAAAAGTGATCAGGAAAGGATAGTTAATGGAAAGAAAATAATTGAATTAAAAAAGGAGGTTTCTATGTACTGAGTAATTCCTATGATAAACTTTGCTATCTAAAATATCAACAGAAGATGATATTAGATGAATTTTATGTAACTCTGCAAATCATGTCTGTTCTTATTTTTTTTAAAGAGGGAGATTTCAGGGAGAGCTAGGAAAAAGCCTGCCTGGGAACGTTTATGTAGTAGTTAGAAATCCCAACCAAGATGAATATTGTTAGGAAGACAAGTTGGGCCAAGAGGGCTCCATAAAGCCAGAACAAAATTACCTTTCAAGATCAATCAGAAACAAACTGTTGCTGATCCCATGCCAACATTAATACCAACCCAGGCCCACACTATACTGTGCAGTCATAATGATGTCACTTTCAAATGGAAACATGGAGAGATAGGCTGGTGCAATGCAAAATTACAGAAGATTTTAAAGCCCAGGAGTCTAACATTCACTCAAAGTATCATTAATAAATGGAAATAAATCAAATAATGGAAAGCCAGCTAGAGATTAAAAAACATGTACAGAACAGATAGAAAAAAGTAGTATCTCCCAGAGGTACCTCTCTGAAAGGCTCTTCCACCAGAATGAATTACGCAGTTAATAGACATTCATGTGTGACTATTATTTTCTATTTTAATCAAGTGAATACTTCTATGTGTTATTGAGTATGATCTTTGATGACCTGGGGTCAAGCAAATAAATGCAATGGAAAAAGAAAGGTCTTAAAGCTGTGTGGTGGTATTGTGTTCCCCAAAATATTGTGTACTCTAATAAATTTATCTGGGGTCAGAGAACAGACAGCCACTAGATACAAAGGCTAGAAAATGGTGGCACTCACACCTTTAATCCTAGCATTCCAGAGATAGAAATCCCTCTGGATCTCTGTGAGTTCAAGGCCACATTGGAAATAGCCAAGCATGGTGACACACGCCTTTAATCCCAGAAAGCCAGCCTTTAATCCCAGGGAGTGGTGGTAGAAAGCAGGAAGATATATAAGGCGTGAGGACCAGAAACTAGAAGTTTTTGGCTGGTTAAGCTTTTGGCTGGTTAAGCATTCAGGCTTTTGAGCAGTAGTTCAGCTGAGAGCCATTGGAATGAGGACACAGAAGCTTCCAGTCTGAGGAAACAGGACCAGCTGAGGAACTGGCAAGGTGAGATAGCTGTGGCTTGTTCTGTCTCTTTGATCTACCAGCATTGACCCCAATAACTGGCCTCAGGTTTGATTTTATTAATAAGACTCTTCAAGATTCATGCTACAAAGCTGCATACATTTTAAAAGAACTCTCTGTAACTCTTTTGAATAAGTTATGTTTTAAACTCTTTCAGCCTATATGGGACACAACTACATGTGTTTGCCAATATTATTGTGAGTACAAATATATTATCATATGTAGATTGCTAACATGTAGCACATATATCAAATGATACATTTTATTAGCTTTTCTTTGATAATTTTATACATGTATATAAACATTCTGATTATTCACAGCCTTAATTCAAATCTTCCACTCACCTCTATCTGCCTTCCTCTTCTTTACAAAGCTCTCACAACCACTCTACCCATGTTCTTATCTGTTACCATATCCACTGCAAAACTCAACAGCACATGGAATCCAACCCTAAACCCTAGGCAGGTTGCCCAGATGCATTTTATTTGCCTGCTTGTGTATCAACCATCCCACCTATAATACTGCCTGTGTACTGTGTAGAATCAACTTGAAAGTCTAATAGACACTGACAGAGCCATTCCTCTGCCATCTCACCTTAATAGACATCCTAGAACCATAGCCCATTGTGCTCCTTATCCTAGGCCCTAGATAATAATGACCCCTCGTCTGGTCTCCTCCCAACCAACCTCCACTGAGAGTGGTGTGTCCCATTCCTATGAGCATTGTCCACTGCCACTGGGACCCCAACCTCTATTACCACAAGCATAACCCAGTGATCTCTCCACATATTTCTGGATATCTGCATCAGGAATTGTCTAATCTTACAGAAGGTTTACTCCTAAGTTCAGAAATTGCACCTATATCTAGCTGAAATGCAACCATTTCTGACACACCATTCATACATCTACATACAGTGGCCCTAAGATTGAATACCAAGAACCACTCAGCTGGACCACAAACTGAAATGTGGGGGTTGCAGCAAACAAAGAGGATGAAACCACACCAAGAAACACTAAAAATAACCGAGAACTCTGAATGCCTAGAACCCATCCACACAGTATAAATAATGTAAATAATCATAGCAATATGACTTCTATGGAAATTACTATCCTATTGTAATATTTTATGAGAAACCCAATTTAGCTATTACACAAACAATGATTTCAAAATCACAATTATAAATATATTCAAAGAACTCAGAGAAGATATGGACAAATGTCTAAAAGAGGACCACGAGAACATGAACAGTAGAATAAAATAATGAAAACAATTCAAGATCTAGAAATGGAATTGAATAAGGAAATGAAAACTCTGGGAAATGAAAATAAAACTTGAAATAAACAAAACAAATAAAAACCACACAGTACAGTCCTGGTTCAAGTGGAAGTTTGAATATCAGGTCTCTAAGACAAAGTAGAGAAAATAAATAACTCAGTTAAAAAAAATGTAAAATGAAAACACCAAGAATGAAACAGGTAATAAATCTGAGACAGAACAAAAAAGAAATCTACAAATTATAAGTATAAAAGAGAGAAAAAATCCAGGTCAAAGTCAGAAAATATTTCCATAAAACAGTAGAAGAAAATTCCATAAATCTTAGGAAGAGATGCTTATTAAGGTACAAGGGGCATACAGAATATGAAACAGACAAGACCAGAAAAGAAACTTACCATGACACACTATATTAAATGTACAGAACAAAGAAAGACTATCGAAAGCAGCAAGAGATGAGGAACAAATCATACATGATGAAGGCCCATAATAATATCTGAAGCTGGGTGTGTTGGTGCACACCTTTAATTCCAGCACTTGAGAGGCAGCAGGTGGAACTTTGTGAGTTCAAGGCCAGTCTGATATACAGAGAGATTTCCAGGACAGCCAGGGATATTCAGAAAAACTCTGTCTCAACAAACCAAACCAAATCAAACCAAACCAAACCAAACCAAGCCAAACCAAACCAAACCAACAAAACAAAACAAAACAGCAACAAAACGAATAATATCTGAATGTTCAATGTAGACTTCAAAATCCAGAGTGACCTGAATTCATAGTCTACAAGTTCTGAAAGACCTCAGATGCTATACTAATGAAAACTTAAAGTAGAAAGTAAAACTTCCCAAAATAAACAGATTTGATGAATTTGTGTCCACTATGACAACTCTGCAAAAGGTACCCGAAATACTACTTAAGTCTGAAATGAAGATTAAGCAAACTTGAGAAAAAAATATATATATATATATAATCTCTGAAAAGTTAACCAACATAAGCCTCAGAAAACACCACCACCAGAACAAGATAACAGGGATTAATAAGCATTATTCAATAGTAATTCTCAAACACAATTTAACATATTTCATTGGAAAACAAGGTCATACATTTTTCTCCCTCAAAGAAACACACCTCACTATCAAAAATAGATGCTACCATAGGGTGAAATGATTACATGTTAGGATACTGTCTGTCTGGAGCTCGACTAGATCATGAGTATGTTGTTATAGCTGCTATGACTTCATATGAGTGACTTCCCACTTGTGTTCTAAAAACAATTTTTCCTTGCAGTTATTCACTGTTTCTAACTCTTACAATCTTTTTCTTCCTCTTCTTCAGAGATATCAATGCCTTTAGGAGAGGGATGTAATGTGTATATCCCATTTGGAGCTGAGCACTTTATAGCCTCTTATTCTCTGCACAATGACCTGGTCATGTAATGGGGTAGGGGAGTGGACATGAAATCCCCCAACTAACCAAGGAGCTATTGGTATTTGATAGTTATTGGGAGAGAGAGGGAGAGAGAGAGAGACAGAGAGAGACACACACACACACAGAGCAAGAGAGAGAGAGAGAGAGAGAGAGAGAGAGAGAGAGAGAGAGAGAGAGAGAGAGAGAGAAACTTTTCTTTAATGATGTGGCTTCTAGTAGGTTGACTAATCTCCAGGGCAGGCCCCACTACCAAGAGGAGTCGGGCAACAAAAACTGGACTCAACAAATTGTTTTTAAAGGAGGAAAAGAACACTTGAAGTTAGGTGGGTAAGGAGATGAGGGTAGAGCTGTTAGAAATGGGAGGAATTGTGGTGGTGAAGTACACCTGACTCAAAAACATTATTTTAAATTCTCAAAGGGTTATTAAATATATTATTTCCAAAATAATGAACAAATAAAAAACTCTTTTCCCATATTCATGTGTATTTGTTCTGTTTTGTAACATACTGGATTTCCTAGGTCTGTGTGAACATAGCCTTGGAAATAATACGCATTTTCTCATGACACTACAGACAAAGGCTTTGGAAATATCTACTATTAAAACAGAAGATTCCAAAGAACATAAATTAAAGATGCTTTCATGTCTCTGTGGGCATAGAAACAAATCTTTAGAACGTAGTTAGGAAATATGATCCTTCCTCTTTACCTAACTTCACTGGGTGTATGAATTGTAGTTGAGTTATCATTGACTTAACAGCTAATATCCAATTATAAGCAAATGCATACCATATTTATCTTTTGGGTGGCTGGGTTTGTTTACTCAGGATGATTTTTTTTCTAGTTCAATCAGTCTGCCTGCAAATTTCATGATGCAATTATTTTTAACAGCTGAGTAACACTCCATTATGTAAATGTTCCTTATTTTCTTTATCCATTCTTCTGCTGAAGGACATCTACATTGGAAAAACTAGTATTCAAAAAAGATACGAGACCAAGCTAAATGGCCCATGTTTGCTGGCACACACTAATGGTGCTTTTTGGTAAAATGTGAATAGTGGTATAAAAATAATGCTGTACCTGCCTAGGAAAATAGAATTTATGAAATGAGGCAAAAGTTAAGAAAGATCATAATCTCTTATAGGAGATGAAGAATGTCCCATCCAGGAGACACCTCCCCTACACACACACACACACACACACACACACACACACACACACACACACCGCCATTACTAACAGACACCACCAACAACAACAACAGCATCCAATAGAAGATTTTCACAATTGTTAAAATAAAATTGTTCTATTTCTCCTTTACTTCAGTAAAATTTTCCAGAAACATATAAATATAATTCATAAATTGTCTTCATTGGACTGCTTTTCTTTGTGGTGTGCACAAACAAGTACCAGACGTGTTCCTATATTTCAATGTTTACTGTACTTGGTGCTTTTTACTCTTTGGCTCTTTGGGGGTTTGGTCACCCTCTCAAATAAATGCATGGAAACTTATTCTTTCTTATGAATGCCCAGACTCAGCTTGGCTTGTTTCTAGCAAGCTTTTCTTAACTTCAATTATCTTGTCTATCTTTTGCCTCGGGGATTTTACCTTTCTTTATTTCTGTGTATCTTTTGTTTACTTCTCATTCTGTGACTTACTGTATAGCTGCATGGCTGGTTCCTCACGTCATCCCTTCCTTCTCCTTTTCGTGATCCTAGATCTTCTCCTCCCAGATTTCTCCTCCTATTTATTCTCTCTGCCTGCCAATCCCACCTAAATTTTTTCCTGCTTTACTTTTGCCATTCAGCTCTTTATTCAACCAGTCAGACATTTTAGACAGGCGAAGTAACACAGTTTCACAGGGTTAAAAAAATGCAACATAAAAGACTGCAACACATCTTTGCATCATTAAAAAAAAATTCCACATCATAAGCAAATGTAACATCTTTTAGCTAATATTCTACAATAGATGAAACTCTAGGCTTTTTTTAGATTGTGATAAAAACAAGTGAAATATCTCAAATAAGAAAGTGGTTTTCTTTTTCTTTCATATTCCTTGGTATATATTTAATTTACTGGGCAATTATATATTCTAGTTTTTATGTCATTATTATGTGTCTATAGACCATGTTTCCCTCTTATCTGTTTTTGATAATAATGGTTACTTTTGAAGACTGGATACAAACACCACATAGATAATGTACATCATTAAAAATGAAATATTATTGATCTCCAAATAAAAGAAAAATGTCTCTTATTCTCAAACTCACATTACAAATACTATTTATTTTATTTTTTTGTAAAAGAGGAACACAGTACTTAACCTAAAATTTAGCAGGGAGAAAATGAGGTTACTACCAAATCCTCAAAACCTTGAAAAATGTTGTCTATGAGGATTAAAATATTTGACAACTTTTTGGGTCCGATCTACTCTATTACTGTTAATTTTATTTTTAAATTTTTTCATTGATATAAAATATTTTATTAAAATACTCTTTCATTTTTAAAATGGTGTTGTGTTCGCATATGTGTGGGCAAGCAATGGGGGAAAACTCATGAGAGGTAGCTCTTTTCCTCCATCATGTGTATTCTAGGGATCACGGACATGGTCACGAGTGTCTTCACCTGCTGTGCCATCTTTCTGGCAGCAAACAGAATTTGCTTAGCATTTTCATTATGACTTTCAATGTACATTTTAACCTACATATATATGTATATATAAATGCACACCTATATAATACTTATAGAAATATAAAGAAGCGTTAAAGTCATGTGTTCAATGCAACTAGAACTCAGGAAACATAACAACATGTAACAAATTAATAAAAAATAAGGCAATTTTGGGAAAATAATTTTAAAAGAAATATGAATGTTCTCTTTTTCATATATCAGTAATTTTTCTTTTATGTGTTAGCTGATTTTGAAAGGAAAGCTTAAGAGTTTAGACGGATCTTATTAGCCTGCTGAATCCATGGAGGACAAAGTTAATGGCATTTTAAGTTTCATAATTACTTTATAATTATGTCCTCAATGAAGCACACATTAATCAAGCTGTATGCAAACTGGATGGAAAGGACCAACTGCAGCCACTTTTAAATGATCAACGGAATGACTAAGACGTGTTTCAAATCTCTATTGTTTGATGCTTTTTCAAATATTCCTGTTTAAAATGTTGTTTAAACAATTATAGTAGCAGTCTGTTTGATTGACAGAGATGGCCACATGTTCTTCCCAGGTCTGATATGGCTAGTTATGAAGTTACAGCCACAAGAACCTATTGTTTACTGTGACAAGTTGGTGAGTTAACAGTGTGAGTATGAGAATATAGTTTTGAAAAATGAGATCCACGGTTCTATCAGAAATATTGAAAAGATTTTAATTAGAATGAGAATGATTTGTATGAGGGAACCAATGACACAAAATTAGTTCAAAGCAAATTTATAAGCAACTCCTCATCCCTTCATAGAGTCATAGTTCTCTGTGGTTACTCAAGCATAACTATAGGTAGGCCATTTGCAAGGTACATTCTACAGTGTGATAGCTTTTAGTGACATTTTCATATTTGCTTCCTGTTATAATCAGTCAAGCACTGTTTACATACTTTAAAATAAGAGAAAGGTTTATATTCATTTAATCAATATATGTTGATGTAAATACTTTATGTGATCTATGTTTTCTATACTTTTCTGTTATGTTTGCCAGAATAAGAACTTTTGTATATTTTTTATGGAGATATGATAGACAAATAAAACTACATTTAAGATGCAGGGCACAATGTTTATTATCTGCCATGTGTTGTATTATCTTTTATAGTCCAAATCCAGCTCCAGCAGCATTTTTCTGGCTTAGCTTTTCTTGTACATGTTCTGTCTATTCGATGATGTCAAGGAAGGGCTTCCAGTCTTCCTCTGTAAACTAGCTTCTTTCATATATTTATCTTGATATACTTTTATTAATGTCCTACTTTCTGGACACAGTATTGTTTCCTGAATGCTGGTTTTGTCTGACTGTTCTGTTTTGTCACACACCTATAATAGACCGTCTTGAATTATTGCCAAGAAATTGGTAGATCTCTATCTAGTAAGAGCTCTTCCTTGGACTTATTTCCTTTGATTTTTGTATCACTTGCATGATCCATTATGACCCATGTATTCTCTAGTGATATGTGTATTTTTGAGAATATAGTTAAAGGAACCCATACCATACCAAAATTAGGACCACAAAACAAGCTCAAGATTTCAACAAATCTACTGCCCATGGAATTCTGAAAAGTAGCTACCACTTGACCTAGATCATGGAGGTTATAAAAATGGTGAATCTCAAATCTCACAAGCTGCAGTTTTAATACAAAAACTGATTCTCATTCTTTGAACAGCACCAGTCTCCTGTACTCTGTGATACCAAGCCATGTGGTTTGGGCAGGGAGAGAACCTCTCTCTCCAGGGTGAGGACAAGCTGCATATATTCATGCATTTTCATTCACTAACTTATTTCTTAAAATGATTCTCCCTTTCCTATCTTCTTACAATGAATCGCTTTTAAAGGTAAAAGCCTTAACCTAAAGTCCGTTTTCCTGAATTCATAGGATTTATTTAAACCTGTCTATTTATGAGCACATCAAAGGTAATTTTAATTTTAAACACTACAGTTTTTTGCTAGTGTTTTCATCTATTAATATCTTTGATATTCTATCTTTGTAGTAAAATTATTTATTAGTATTTGCACATCTTTCCATCAGTCTTTAAACATATTAATTAAAATCATTTCAGAACATCAAATTGCTCATATTCAATTTTGTGTCATACCTAAATTTGGTTCTGATAATTGTTTTCTCTTTTTGTTTATTTCTTGAGTTTGGCATTCATGTGAGCATAGTTCAGAAAGCTGAGTATGCTGTATAAACCAGTAAACACTAAGGTAATTGGGCTCTTACATTAGGTTAATTAGGTTAATCTTCTCAGAATGTGCACTGTGCTTAAAGATTTTTGTTGCTTCAGACACTGTAGGTTACAGATCTGTATAGTGAGCATGTTTTCAAACTTTCCAGTCTTGTTGTGAAGTCCTTGTTATCTCCTGTTCTTTAGAGGCCAGCTCTGTTTTGCAGAGATCCAGCTTTAATGTAGTTGTGTTGCTAAAAACATATTAGAGTTGTGGTTTGTATGAGAATGTAACAAATACTTGCAAAGCAGAGGTATTCTGTGCATATCTTAGTTTCTGGAGTATAAATGTGCTTGTGTCCTGTGGTATGGTGTTCCTTATATTGCACTGCCTTTCTTTCTCTGTAGACCTCCATTTTCTCCTAAAATCTGTATGTTCCATCCCTAAGGTTGAAATCTCAGAATGTTAATGCATTTAGAGATCAAACTTTTGAAAATTTGAACTGGTTTAAATTATACAATTGGACACTACTTCTCAGTCATAAGAAAAAAGTTTAACTCATAAAGAGACATCAGGGATTTGCATTCATAAATAAAGGGACACCCTGTAGGAGAAAGGATTCATGTAGATGCCCAGGAAAGAGTCCTCAGAAGGAGCCACATATAAGGAATTTTGAATTAGAGGTGTAGTGTCTATGGACCTAGCACTAAACAAAATGTTCACAGATGCTTCCATTGTTGCTGTTTATCACAATAGCACTGGCAAAAGAATACAGGCAAGAGGGTGGGGAATTTATTGAGTTCCCACCTTTCAGTTGAAATGAAACTTGCCCAGATTTTCAAGGTGCTCTTTTCTCTTACATATTGAGCCTTTGCTTGGGAGTGGTAGAAAACTTCAGTGGTCATGCTCACTAGCTAAACTTTGTGGCTCACATTTTCTCTTGTTCCATGACAGAAAACCTATGATAGGAATCTGTCTCCTTGTGGTTATATTCCCCAAGTAAGTTTCACTGTTACTCTAACCCCAAATCACTCCATAGACATTTTTCAAAATGCCGCTTTACATTTCTTTCAATGGGCACAGAGTGCATGTTTTCTTCCGCAGACCTGTAAAAGCCTCAGCCTCTGCCCTTCTGTAGGGTTTCTACTTCTCTCAGTGGTGCTCAGTTGTCTCATGACATCTATTACTAAGTAGCTTCCTCAAAATCATTAACTTTCTACATATCCAAGGTTTTTCTTGTTATAAAAAAAGATGGAAAATTTCTATTTCTAGCCCATGGTGTTTCCTAATTTAAATATGAATCTATTGAGCTACATGAGGATTTCACCAATATTTTCCAAGTAATTAAGACTACTTACTTTCTACACAAACTAGATCTCTTTATCAAATTCAATTGTAATTATAAAATAGAAATATACACATTACACAGAACATAGTTCTTTTTCTATGTCTAGAACCTACATCATATTTTTAATCATATTCAAATCAGTCAGAAAAATGGCCCTTTTCCACTGTGTCGCTGACCAATGAAATGTTTCCAAGCTTCTGGAACTAGAGGCTAAAAACAATGAAAATGAGAATAAAAATCATAAGTTTACAGAAATGCTAAGAGCATAACATTGACTGTAGTCTCTATTATTTTCTAGACAGTGTAAATGTTTTAGTTTTCATAATTCTAGATACTATTTTTTAGCACCCAGTAGATTGTGTGTTTCTATATCCTTCTGTTTTGTTTTATTACTACAGAATTTGTTTCAGCTGTTTAGAATAAAATGTGTCTCACAGATAATCATCACAGAAACAGTTGCTTTATGACCTATTCATTATAAATTTTCATGTCAATTTTCCGTTCCTTGGGATTTTTTTTTTTATTTACCTTACTATTACATTACGGTTTGCACACACTTATATCACCCATAACATTTGTTTTGGAGAGCAGACATTAAAGGAAGGGCACTCAGCTGAGGTGACTGAAACTGGGACGGGGTTCAGCTGCTCAGCCAAGTGACAGTCATCTAAGCCAAGTGTGCTAGTTAGATACGTAAGCCGTTAACTTTCCCTGGAAATTTGTCCTAGATACCTGACACTGTGAGCCACATTTATCTTAAGGTATGTATCAGTGGTGATACACAAGGAAATCTGGAATCAATAACTCAAGCTGGTAAATATTGAATAGGAAGCAGAGATATCATTTTTACAGGGTAAGAGTTCCTGCTATTTCATGCACATTATTTTTATATAAAATAAATATCCTATGTGAAACATTTACACATATGTTAATACTGAAGAGTATACATCAATAAAAAAGAATCGAAAGGAATTATATTGAAACAAAAATGTCTAACAACTGACCTTGGTCATACTTCTATTGTTAGTCACAGTATGGTGTAACCCTTATCAATAAAGATCATTTCTGCATTTTATCAGGTGTTTCTTGAATATAGAAATAAGAATTTTGTATTTTTATTCCTAGAACATAACAATAAATGTGGCGGATAACCTCCTAGCAAAAATTAAGCAACAGGCAAGAAAATAATATTATTAACTGAAGAAAATTTACTGAACTCATATCTCCTATCACACTGCATGTTTCTAAAGGCAAAGCGATGTTGGTACAAAATACTAAAAGTGAGAATGTGGTAGTTGGAATGATAATGGCCCTCAGAGAATCACGTGTCTGAAAGCTTGATTCCTAGCAGACAGACTGTTAAGGAAGGAATGGTCCTGTGATCCTGTTAGAGGAGTTGTGTCCTGGGGGTGGCTTTGAGGTTTGAAAAGCCCACCCCAGGCCATCATCCCCTCTTTCTGCCTACTGTGTTTAGGTAAGGTGTAAGCTTTCAGCTACTGCTCTAGTGCCCTGCCTGCCTGCCTCCTGCCATGTTTTCCACCATGGATGGTTATGGACTCACCTTCTAAAATTGTAAGCAAACCCCCAACTTTAAATATTTTCTTATAAAAGTTGCTTTGATCATGCTGTCTCTTTACAGCAATAGATGGGTAATTAAGATATAGAGAGAATGAAAAATATAGTGCTGCCTTATCATATTTGATCTGTTTCTAAGTGCCAGGTTCTAAAACTATACAGATACAGTGATGGAATGTTATACAGATAATTTAGCATCAGTAGAATGTGTGTCAATTAGCAGAATTAGATGCAGTTTCAAATTTGAGCAAAGCCGTCAATAGATGTCTATGCCCTCATACTTGGTCATAAATATGTTTCTTTCTTTGACCATGGAAGGCGTTAATTAGCTCTGAGCCACCACAGCGAGTGCTTTAGCCCCTAGTAAAGAAGTTTAGCATGGTGACTCCGACAGCTCAGTTTTGGGAAGACCTCATGGTTGATGGAGAGGTAAGGGCACAAATGTGTTTCCTAACAAGTTTTAACAGTTGGAGGCCACCCAAATGACTCAACAGATAAAGTGCCTACATCCAAGTCTGAGAATCTGAGTTCAATTCTATAACCACATGTGGAAAGAAAAGAACAACTTCTTGAATTGCCTTCTGATATGCATCACAGTGTGTGTTATCTCCCTAAATAAATAAATCTAAAAAAATAATTTTGAAGTTATGTTTTTTTTTTTTAAAGTGATCACAGTTGAATGCAGGAGCCAGAAAATTTCATGGGACCAGTCTCAGAAATTTCAAATCAGCCTGAGAAAGTCTACCAAGGGTTCCCACAAGAACTACCCTCTAAAGGCATGTGACCAATTAGTTAAAGAACCACAGCTAAGCACCACTGCCAAAGGCTACACCATCTCCTAAAAGTGCCACTTGGGGAAACACATTTGTTTCCCCAGTCACAATGGTCTGTAGAGGATATAGCTCCATTCAAATTGGCAAGGTGCTTTGCAACTGACATTATTTAAGAATGTAACAGCTTTATTACTCTTATGGGTCTAATGTAACCAAAAGTTTTTGTAGTGGTTAGATATTAGGATTGAAGAAGCAGAGGACAAAGCAAGGAGTAGAGCCAAGCCTGAATAATTTGCTCTAAAGTTGTAGAAAGAGATTAAGGACATATAGTTACAGAAGCTGAAAAAATTCTTTCCTGAAGCCTCCAGAAAGAAGGATCCCCTCTTGACGGTTTGGTTTTAATCATATAATACTCATCTTCCAATATTTATACGTGTCCTCCAGGACAGAGAGATGGTAAATATTACTTGTCTTAGACCAGTGTATCCATAGTGATTTGACAGTGGGAACTCATAGCTAAATAATCTAACAACTCAGTCCTTTGATTGTTTACAATTTCCATTTTTAAAATGGCAGTGATATACAACATTTTAAATATTGTTTTTCCTTGCAGTGATTCTCAATTTGTGGGTCTCAACTCCTCTGGAGGTTGAACAATCCTTTTACACGGGTCACATATCAGGTATCCTGCATATCAGATATTTATATTATAATTCATAACAGTAGCAAAATTAGTTCTGAAGTAGTATGAAATAATGTTATGGTTAGAGGCAACCACAACATGATGAACTGTATTAAGGAGTCACAGCACTAGGAAAGTTGAGAACCACTGCTCTAGGGGATCTACATGATGTGACTGGAGTTGTAGCTCACCAACAAAGAAGAAAAGTAATGGCTTAAGATGCACATAGCCCCAGGTTTGATCCCAAACTATGCAAGAGATAATGGTAATATATAAATGTTGTCATTATTTGACAGTAGAAACATCAAATGTTAATGTATCATTTTTGGATGGCTATAATAAGGGAAGGCTTACAGACATATTTTGGGATGGAACATTGCTTATGCTGGTTAAATACATTATATTAGAAGACATATTAGAAATGAGCTGTTTGTCTTTGAAAATCAGTCATTTAACTCAGTGCTAGGTGAGATAACTCAGATTTTTTTAAAACACCTTAAGAAACAACATATACATTCTCATAAGAATCAATTATCATAAAAATGTAAATGTAATGATATGTCAACAAAAAAATTACATTGTGATAGGCTTCCACTGACCCACGTAATCAAACAAAATGGGACTAGAAAAACATACTTTCTTCAAGAGACCTAACATGAGCCTATGAAGATCCTGAAGCCCATGGTCCTAAGATAATAAAAAACATTTGGGTGTCTCTATTTTACATATTCTCATGTTTTTAATCCAAGTTTTAGACATGGACACTTGCTTTCATAAGGGACTTCAGATTCACCTTATACTACACTCAGCAGAGAGCATTTTATGTTTCTGTCAGGCCCATCTCTCTTTCAATGGCACCAATTTTCCTTATTCTCCCAGACACAAAATCTGGAAATCTCATTTGACATCTATAACATATTTGATTCTCTATGTTTATGAATCCCAAATCCAGATCCAAATATAGTCTTCAATGTAAATTTTGGACATACATCATACTAATAGACTACTGGCTTCCCTGACAGCTCACCTCTGTGTACAGCTATCAAATCTCTTAACAATTTTTGGATTCTAAACTTACTGAGTTAGATTATTAAGATTTTTTTAAATTATTCATGAACAATGTCAGATTTTGAGCCTCTTCAGTTAAATCACTCTTACCAGTTTTCATTGCCTAGGATGTATAAACATAGAATATAAAATTGAAGACTTCACTATCAAAACTATGAATTGTAACAGCTAACCTAGGGACCACAACTCATCCATCATGTTTCATCATGTCCCCTTTTCTACTGTAACATTGCCTTTATTTTTCCTTGTTCTTCTTACCTTGTTAACTTGGACCACAGTCTAGTGTCTGACAACCCTGGAGTGTAAATGGAGGGTTTTCTGTCCTGCTTGGTGCCATTTTAAAATAATCACTCAAAGGATTAATATTAATTACAGACTGTTTGTCCTATTGCCCAAGCTTATTACTAACTAGCTCTTACAACTTAATTTAACCTGTTTCTTTTCATCTGTTTTGCCATGTGTCTCTTGGCTTTATCTGTGTTCTGATACATCTTGCTCCTCTGGCTTCTGCTTGCCTCTGCCCCAACTCTGCCCTTTTTATTCTCTGTCTTCAGTTTGAACGTATTACCTAAACTTACTCTGCCTGACTATTGGCTAAAATAGCTTTATTTATCAACCAATGAGAGCAACACATATTTACAGCATACAGAGAGACATCTGACAGCACTGGGGTCCACATTGTTGCCATTAAACTGTATTGGCCTGATGGCTACTGCTTTTTTAAGGGTGTTTCAAATTTGACAGTAAAATAAAATCATGAAAAGAAGATGTTTAAAAGAAACTATGGAAGGAAGAAAATAAATTAAAATAATGATTAATGAATCCAAAGTGATGAGAGGTAGTGTCTTCTAGTAGCAGGAACAGGTAATAATAATAATTTTAAAAATGGAGCATAGAACAAAAGAACAATTTGTACAATTAAAAATGGAAGAAATAAAGATACGAGTCAATATTCATTAAGAATTGTTCAACAATTACTTTGTGAGCTATTGTGGTACCAATGCTGTTTTCAGAAATCAAGGTATATTGGTAAGCAAAATAATGAATACCAATAATGTTGTAAAGCTTTTATTTTGGCAAAATAAGTATGAATATGAAAACAGAAAACATAAAAATAATAGAAACAATAAAATATGTTGGTATATGATAGAAATGAGAAGAGAGAGCTAGGATTTTTCACTTTGTATCTAATAGAAATTCCAGAAAAAATATCAGGCAGCCTAGATGAAAACAATACCAAATAAATAAAACTAGAAATGTCAAGGAACTAAAGAAATGTGTATTTAGATTGTAAAAGCCACTGAACAAAGTGTTTGCAGCAAGCTTTCTTGTCAGACTATCTTTAGACTGCCAGCCCCCAAATAACGATGAAAGCTTGGCCTTAGCTTACCTCCCCACCCCAATTAGCTCTTATAACTCAAATTAACCTGCTTCTATTAACCTATCTTCTATCATGTGGCTTGGTTATCTCTCCTCTGTACTGTATGTCTGACTTGTTTTGTGTCTTTCTGGCATCGCTGCCTGTCTTCTTCCCAGCATTCTTTCTCTCCCAGGACATCCCACCTGTTCCCTCCTGTCTAGCTATTGGCCCTTCAGTTCTTTATTAAACCAATCACAATGACACGTCTTCACGCAGTGTATACAAACATTCTGCAACATTTCCTCCTTTTTGTCTGAATAAAAAGGAAAGCTTTTGACTCTAACATAGTAAAACTATATATAATGAGAATAAATATCAGGTAAGAATTATATTCTCAGTGTCTAGGCCATTTGTATTTGGAGAGAATATTCCATTATCTATCCTATCTTGGTAAGTTCAAAGCTTTATACATAAACCAATTTTTTTCTTTCATTTTTCTTTATTAAGAAATTTTCTACTCACTCCACATACTATCCACAGATCCCCCTCCTTCCTCCTCCCACCCACCAGCCCTCTTTCCCAAGCCACCCTACATCCCCACATCCCCCAAATCGAGGTCTCCCATAGGGAGTCAGCTGAGTCAAGCACACTGAGCCTAGGCAGGTCCAAGCCCCTTTCCACTGCACCAAGGCTGTGCAAGGTGTCACACCACAGGCACCGGGTTCCAGAAGCCTACCCATAGACCAGGGATAGATCCTGATCCCCCTGCCTTGGTGCCCCCCAAACCGTTCGAGCCAAACAACTGTCTTCCATATCCAGAGGGCCTAGTCCAGTCCCATGAAGGCTCCACAGCCACCAGTCCACAGTTCATGGGCTGCCACTAGTATGGCTGGTCATCTCCGAACGTCCTCCCATCATGATCTCAACATCCCTCGCCTACAGTATCTCCTCTTTCTAATCAATTGGATTCCTGGAGCTCAGCCTGTAAGGGATGGCCAGACAGCAACCCACAACTCCAGAGAGGCTAGCTAACAGGTAAAGACCCTAGGAGGGATACATGGATTACCCTGTGAAGGAGAAGTAGATGAGATCTATATGAATGGACTGGGTGTGGGGCGTGGCAGAGGGCGAGGAGTGGGGGATGAGAACATAGGGAAATAGGAGGGTCAAGCTGGAACAGGGACAGAGTGAGAGGGCAGGGAAGAAGATACCACGATAGATGAGGACATTGTGGGAATAGGAAGAGGCAGGGTACTGGGTAGGTTCTCAGGAATCCACAAGGTTGACTCCATCTTGGTCTGCTGGCAGTGGTCCAGAGGGAGCCTGGACTGGTCTACTCTAGTGACCAGCCTAGCAAATGACCTAGCTGTCATCATAGAGCCTTTGTCTAGTGACTGATGGAGACAGATACATAAACCACTTTTTATCTTAACTTGTATTACCAACCTAAAAATATCTTTTTAGACCGAAAAACATTTTCTTTGATAAACATCACAAGCTTTAATGTCTCTCACCCTTATGCATATTACATCTCTTTTATGAGTTTCTTTTCTGAATGTGTAACAAGTGTTAGTCCACTAAGAAGTGGGAAATTATTTATGCCCTGGAACACTTTAGAAAAATCTAAAATATCTTAGATATTAGTAAAGTACCCAAAATCACAATGACCTCAAAATTTTATCAGGAACACCAATATCTAGAGAAGAGTGGGTAAATACTTTTAGAGGTCTGAATGTATTGAAATCATGGCTCTGCATTTAGCTGTGGCAGACAATTTACTGCTGACTGGTTCCAAACACTCTCTTCAATACATTCCCTTTGATAAATAAGAAAATTTATCTGCATTTTTTAAAGTGGACACACAATTAAGATTTTTCCACTGAGACATTAGGAGATGGAAAAGACTGGACTTGACATTTCATTTTGAACCTGTGACAGGGATTCTGAAGAATATGCTATGCATCTTATCAAAGCCTGTGTGTGTGTGTTTGTGTGTGTGTGTGTGTGTGTGTGTTGTGAGTGAGAGAAAGAGAGAGAGAGAGAGAGAGAGAGAGAGAGAGAGAGAGAGAGAGAGTGTGTGTGTGTGTGTGTGTGTGTGTGTGTGTGTGTGTTGTTCTTGTTCTTGTTGGGAGCACAAAGGTCTTTGCTCCCACTGATCTCCAGAGAAGCCTGGAATGTTAAGCACACAGGATTTCCTTTCCAATTGGAAAGATGAAAAACCTGTCTTCCATCCAGAAAGCTGAGGAGTGGGAGTGGTAAACAGCCTGGTGATCTGTGTTATCCGTTGGGCTAGGCCATACCAAACTCTTACAGTCTCAGCTAGCTGTACCATTTCCTGACCCTCTCAACACAGAAAGTGGTGACTGGTTTATCCAGAAGCCAGTGTGTGCTCTAACTAAGCCGTTTGCAGCTTTCATGGTGCTCTCCTGGTGTAGCTCACTTCATTCTCACCTTACAACTTGCTTATCACCTGCAATGCCTACACTTTACCAAGTTAGGTGCTACTTGCCCAGTGACCGCTAACAGGGAATTGCCTGGACAAACCTAATAACTACGCCTTCCCCAAAAAAGTCTGAGCCATTTCCAAGCTAGACTTTTTTATTTACATTCTGAAATTCCCAAGGCAGTAAAAGCATCCTCACATCATCTAATTTCTTTCTTGTTATAGTTGTAAATTCCATTTAGCATCTGCTGTTTAATGTCTGTAGTTATTTACACATAGTTTATATTTTGTTATTGGTCCTGGATTGCTACATCAATGTCAACTTGCAATCAAGTGTGAGGATAAAGCAAATACATGTTCATCTATTCAAATATCCAAAATTTCTCAAAAGTAAAATTTTATTCTCATAGCTTTTAGAATATTTAGATGAAGTGATTAGCCAAGACAAAGGAAATCGTAAAGCCTAGGAATTAAAATGCAAGGGCACTATGAAGAGAAATTTAGGAGCAATATAAGGGAAAATCTTGAAGGAAGTCTCTGGTAGCAATTCTTAAATACAATTCACCTAAACTTGAGTGCCTGAACAAATAGTTTCGGGAGAGACATTCCAGCATGTTGGCTTCTATGACCAAATGTACAAAGTGCTGTTAGAATTAGAGGAAGCATGGCTTAACAGCAGGCATCTAGAGTATTAGGAAAAGAGAAACGACTAACTTCAGGCAAAGTAAAAGTAAAGAAATGGAATGATAATACACTGAGGCTGAGCTATAAAAAACAGTCCTTAGTTATCATTCATAAAAGAGCACTGATTACAGAACTAATAAAATGCATGATTCACAGGAAGATGAGAGAACACGGCTCTGCCAGAACCAGAGACATGCTGGACAGAGACAGATGCTCTCACACAGTAAATATTGACTAAATATAAAAAAGAAGAAGAAATAGCAGCAGAGGGTGCTTTCAGAAATAAGACATCAGGCAGTAAAAGGCAGTTACATACAGTACTGGAGCTGGGTGAGGACACTGTGAAGTACTATGCTTTATGGACTCAAGCGTCTAAACTAGACATGGGAATTGCATCATTTAGATCAAAATGGTTCTGTATCTGAAATATTTTCTATTTTGGACAGCTAGGTAAAGAAACCTAGAGGGAGACCATCGCCAGCCCCTATCTTTATATAAATAATAATTTAAGTATTAATATTGTCTTTATTAATTTTCTATTGCCCTAACACTCTAACCAAGGCAACTTACAGAAGAAAGGGCTTAATTGGAGGATTTCCTCCTGTCTCAGAGGGTGAGTCCATGGTCATTGTGGTGGGGAGCGTGGCAGCAGGCAGAGAGGCACAGCATTGGAGTAATAGCTGAGAGCTTACATCTGATCCACAGCTGGGGGCAGCAAGAGAAACTGGATCTAGCCATGAGATTTTTAAATTTTAATGTCCTCCCCAAGTGACATGCCACTTCTAACAAGGCTGCACCTCCTAATCCTTCCCCAAATGCCCACCAACTGGGAAACATTTTGAAACATATGAACTAATGGGGACCGTTCTCATTCAAACCACTGTAAGTACATTAGATTCATGTGTAGTAGTTTATAAAATATTTCATATGCATTATTTATTTGTCTCTGATAATAAAGAATGAAGTACAGAGAACAAAGATTACTATGCCTATAATGACTGTGTGATATGCTAACAATCTATGTACATTAAAATCCTCAGTATTCTAGGGAAAAGCTTGAAAGGTAATATTTTGGAGCAAACAACATCAGGATATTTCATAGGGTCTTGTGAACATACTGAAAAATACTAGATACAATAAAATCTTCAAGTGGTAATTTTAAAGAAATTGATTCTTCTGTCACTCAAATTGACATAAGCTTTCTTGATGCTTATAAAAAATAGTAAAATCAAGTTATCTAAGAAATGGAGTACAATGTATAAAATTATCTCCCTGGTAACCACAATGACTACATGGTGAAAACAGAGCTAAAAATGTAATGCTGTGATCACATGATTTCAAGTTCCCACCATTCTGCTAAGCACCTTAGTTAGGATCATTCTTTATTGTTTAGCTTGTAATTGATTGCATTTTCATTCTTAGTTTACAGAGAACACAGGCAGGGCTTAGAGTAATTAAACAGTTTCTATGGTGGTATAGAGAAGTCAGATTGGAGCAGGCCTATAAACAAGGCAGTCAAGCTCTTTCTGTATTCAAATACAATTAGCAAACACAAAGAAAATATCAGTGAAATACATTGAGAGTCAGAGGTGGGAAGTTCAAGGTAAACTGAGCTTCATGGTGAGTTTAAGGCCTACCTGAGCTCTATAAGACCTTGTCTTCAAAGAACAAAAACTGATGAAAATGAAAGTTGAAAATAGATAATGTCATGAGAGATTCTCTTTCATAGAAACATGTCCTTTTATTTTCTTAATGACAAGCACAATTAACACATTATATATAATGGTTGTAGGAGCAGAAAGGTGGATCAGCAGGTAAAGGAACTTGTAATTAAACGTGATAACCTGAGTTCCATCTTTGCTACCTACCTTCATAGAAAAGACTAGCTCTCTCTGATGATCTTCTGACTTCCACATGCATACTTGTGTGTGTACACACACTCAAAACACACACATAAACACTCACACACACACTCCAATACATATTCATGCACACATACAATACACACTCACAAATACACATATACATGTACACACATACACACACACACTCCAACACATATTCATGTATGCACATAATACACACTCACAAAAACACATATACATATATACTCACCCACATGCACACACACACATATACATACATACACACTCATATGCTCACAAAACTCCTCTATGACCCAAAAGTTCAGATAAAGGCTGTTCATAGGATCACTCTCTCCCTCTCATGATAATTAGGGCAAACTGGTGTTACAGGAAACGAAACTTGAAACTCTACTTCTTTCTTGTCCCTAATCAGCTATTCCTTATCAACACAGGTCAAGCTAAACTTTGCTTCCTAAGGCAATGAAAAGAACACCAGGGAGAGAATGAATGCTTTTAAACAAACAGGGAATATTGTGGGGAATATTTTACAGATTAGCTATAAGACAAATGGGGTGCTACTGATCCAGCCTGACCACTGGATCTTAGCAACTGAGGGGAAGGTGTGCACTTCTTCTTGCTAGCATTCCTGCTCAAAGTTTCAGTAAACTGAATGTGGTCTTCTGAATGAGAATGGACCCCGTAGACTCACATGTAGTTGGTTGTTTTTAACTCTTTTTTTGGCTCTTTGTGGGGCTCACCACCCAGCTCCCAAATAAATGCACACAGAGGCTTATTCTTCCTTATAAATGCCTACCCTTAGCTTGGTTTGTTTCTAGCCAGCTTTCCTTAACTTAAAATACCCCATCTATCTTTGCCTCTGTATCTCATACTCCATGGCTGGCTGTGTAACTGGGTGGCTAGCCTCTGATATTCTCTTTCTTAACCTTTTGCTCTCTTTTTCTTTCCCTCCCAGATTTCTTCTTCTATTTATTCTCTCTGTGTGCCAGTACTGCCTATCTTTTCTCCTGCCTTGCTGTTGGCCATTTAGCTCTTTATTAGATCATCAGGTGTTTTAGATAGGCAAAGATATACAGCTTCACAGGGTTAAACAAATGCAACATAAAAGAATGCAACACATTTTTGAATCATTAAACTAATGTTGCACAGCACAAACAAATGCAACACATCTTAAAATAATATTCTACAACAGACATGCATTTGAATATTTGGTCCCCAGCTGGTGGAATTTTTTGAGAAGGATTAGGAATTGTGTTCTTTATATAGGTGGTATGTCACTGAGTTTTGAGATCTCTATATCTCATGTTTATATGGATCAAATGTAAGATCTTAGCTACTGCTCCAGGACCATGCCTGTCTGCCTAATGTTATGCTCCCCACCATGATGATCATGGATTCACCCTTTGACACTGTAAGTACTGATCAAGTCTTTCTTCTATAACTTGCCTTGGTTTTGATATCTCTTCACAGCAATAGAAAAATAATGAAGACATTGGCTCTTGCTCTTTTCTTTGGGATCTCAGTTAACTTTATCTAGTGCTTAACATAATCTTGCTAGAGACCAGATGGTCTTCATTATTATCTTGTTTATGATTATGATTATAATAATTATTCCCATGGGGAAAGTCTACAATGAGGTACCTACACTGTGAAGGACAAAGGACAGCAAACAGTTAAGGGCGTACTTTTATTTAGGCTTTTGTTATGAGAATATTATCAACTGACTAATGCCTCAAAGGAAGAAGCTCATAGATTTATACAGACAGTAACAAGGAAGCAACACATGAGCCTTGTTGTATAATCAGAAGACTATTGTTCCTGCTTTATGTATACGAGTATTCATTGCTGCACAACTCAGTTATTATGCTGCTGAGTAAAGCAAAGAATCATGTAAGAAATCTGGAAGATTATTAGTGGTGGTCTTACTGGATAGTTAGCATTGTGATACTTAATTCTAAGAGAGTTTGTTGTCCTCAAGATCTAACTTCCTTAAAGACATGTCTAAAGGAAAGGGAAGCATATTAGAATGAAAGACAGAAATAAAATGAAATCTTAGATCAACTAGCCGTGGGGATTCCAGTGATCCAGAGAAGTTTTGGACACTTGTGTTGTTGGCACTGTCAAGGGGAAAGTTGATGACCTTTGTGTTGCTGTCTGCAGTCTCAGCTACCTTTTATCCTCATGACAGAAAGTTTTCTGTGTTCCCTTAAGTCCAGAGAGCAGCTTGTTCAGGAGAAATTCTGTCTGATAAACAATCCATTGCTGTGATTATTTCTTCAAATCCCAAAGGAAAGGGGCCAGTCTCCAGGCAACCCAGAGTTGGTAAAGAAGTATATGTAGGAAGCCTGTCACTGAGAAGGTAGACTTTTAGGGGAAAAATTAACCTTTTAGGCAGTTATCAAAGGAAAGTGAAGAAAATAAAACTTTAGTAAGCTTTGGAATTTTAGCAAGATAATAAAATCTACTGGTAGGTGACAAATTGATTTTATATAGAAAAGCATAAAGGTAATTGAAGCTCCACCAAGCAAGACAGGGTTTGTACATCTATCAGGTACTAGATATGTATGTGAAAGAGATCAAAATGTGATTTAAGAGCATAATTGCTCAGAATGAAACAGCTATGATCTGATACTATAGAAATATGGGCAATAGGTTGAACACACATTGCTTTTGAAAGCCAAAGTTTCTCTCTAGCGTAACCCCTATAGATTAAAAAAAAATAACAACTATTTTTTTATTAGAACCTCTTTCTCATTTACTTAAAGGCAAAAAGAACAAAAATCTAACATATTGGCATTTTAAATTTGCTTTACTGGAAGTTTATATTAAAAAAGCCAAGGCTGGATTTGTCAAAGCCCAATAATGCTAGATGTCAAAACAAGACAAGTATCACAGAACAGTATTCATAGGGATGACTACATCATAATCCATGGAGATTACACACATGAAGTTTACATGGGAAGAGAGAGAAGGCTTTCACATGACATATGAACTTATGAAAGAGCATGGGCTCTAAATTATTGCACAGGTACTGTATGCTTGATGTAATTCTAGGGATTCTTCTCTCCGCCACCCTCTTCCCAGGCCACCCCCCATTCACATCTCCTCCAGGGCAAGGACTCCGCTGGGGATTCAGCTCAGCCTGGTAGATTCAGTCAAGGCAGGTCCAGTTCCCTCCTCCCTTCACCCTGGCTGAGCAAAATGTCCCTGCATAGCCCCCAGGTTCCAAACAGCCAGCTCAAGCACTAAGGACAGGTCCCAATCCCACTGCCTGGGGGCCTCCCAAACAGTTCAAGCTAATCAACTTTCTCACTTATCCAGAGGGCCTGATCCAGTTGGGGGCTCTTCAGCTACTGGTTCATAGTTCATGTGTTTCCACTAGTTTGGCTATTCATCCCTGTGCTTTTTCCAATCATGGTCTCAACAATTCTCGCTCATACAATCCTTCCTCTTTCTCACAGATTGGACTCCTGGAGCTCCACCTGGGGCCTGGCCATGGATCTCTGCATTAGCTTCCACCAGTCATTGAATGAGAGTTCTTCCATGATAGTTAGTTAGGGTGTTTGGCCATCTGATCACCAGAGTAGGTCAGTTAAGGCATTCTCTCAACCATTGCCAGATATAGTCTATTGTGGAGGTATCTTTGTTGATTTCTGGGAACCTCTCTAGCACTTTGCCCTATTCCTATTCCAATGGGGTCTTCATTTATCATGGTCTCTTTTTCCTTGTTCTCCCTCTCTGTGCTTGATCCATCTGGGATCCCTTGCTCCCCTAAGCTCTCTTTCCCTCGACCCTTGCCTTTCATTACCCCCCCCCATGTCCTGTTTGCTCATGTAGATCTCATCCATTTCTCTGTCATTGGGGCATCCCTGTGTCTTTCTTAGGGTCCTGTTTTCTAGGTAGCCTCCCTGGAGTTGTGAGTAGTAGTCTAGTCATCCTTTGTTTTACATCTAGTATCCTCCCATGAGTGAGTACATACCATGTTTGTCTTTCCAAATCTGGTTTACCTCACTCAAGATGATTTTGTCTAGATCCATCCATTTGCCTGCAAACCTCATGATGTCATTGTTTTTCTCTGCTGAGTAGTACTCCATTGTATTTATGTACCACATTTTATTTATCCATTCTTCAGTTGAAGGGCATCTAGGTTGTTTCAAGGTTCTGGCTATTAGGAACAATGCTGCTATGAACATAGCTGAGCATGTGCCCTTGTGGTATGATTAAGCATTCCTTGGGTATCACTTCCTTAATATAACACCAGTAGCACAGACACTGAGAGAAACAATCAGTCAATGGGACCTCTTGAACCTGAGAAGCTTTTGTAGAGCAAAGGACACGGTCAACAAGACAAAGCAACAGCCTACAGAATGGGAAAAGATCTTCACCAACCCACATCTGACAGAGAGCTGATATCCAGAATATATAAAGAACTCAAGAAATTAAACATCAAAATGCCCAACAGTTCAATTAAGAAATAGGCTATAGAGCTAAACAGAATTCTCAACAGAGGAAGCTCAAATGGCTGAAAGACAGTAAGGAATTGCTCAACATCCCTAATCATCAGGGAAATACAAATTAAAATGACTCTAAGATATCACCTTACACCTGTCAGAATGGCTAAGATCAAAATCACTGAAGACAGCTTATGCTGGAGAGGATGTGGAGCAAGTGGAACTCTCCTCCACTGTTGGTAGGAATGCAAGCTTGTACAACCACTTTGGAAATCAATATGGTGCTTTCTTAGAAAATTGGGAATCAATCTCCCCCAAGACCCAGCTATACCACTCTTGGGCATATACCCAAGGATTGCTTTTTCCAATCTTGGTCTCAACAATGCTCACTCATACAATCCCTCCTCTTTCTCACTGATTGAACTCCTGGAGCTCCACCTGGGCCCTGGTGGTGGATCTCTGCATCCGCTTCCATCAGTCATTGGATGAGATTTCTAGCAACATACGAAACACCATTGTAGATGTAACCATCTTATTAAATAAGAAACACAGAGCCAATACAGAGATGAAAGCCTGTCAGAGCAACAGCTAAGAGCTAAAAACCTTACCCTTCACTGTCGCTGTTGTCCTACCTCTCCGAAAGAGAGCTAACTCCTATGTGTTTCTGCTTTTTATTGACTTTCTATTCTGCCTTCTCATTGGTTGTAAACCCAACCACATGACCTCCTTGTCACTGCCCATCTGTATAGACCTCCAGGTCTTCTATGTTTGGTATTGAGATTAAAGGCATGTGTCTCCATGCTGACTGTATCCTTGGACACACAGAGATCCGCCTAGCTCTGCCTCCCAAGAGCTGGGATTGAAGACATGTGCCACCAAGCCCGGCTATGCTATGGCTTGCTATTAGCTCTGACCCCCAGGCAACTTTATTTATTAACATACAAATAAAATAACACCATATTAATAAAATATCACCATAATCCATCAATGTAATACACCATATAAACAAACTCAAAGAAAAAAATCACATGATCATCACTAGATGCTGAAAAGGCATTTGACAAAATCCAACACCCCTTCATGAGAAAGGTCTTAGAGCAATCAGGAATACAGGGAACATACCTAAACATAATAAAAGCAATTTATAGCAAGCCAACAGCCAACATCAAATTAAATGGAGAGAAACTCAAAGTGATTCCATTAAAATCAGGAACAAGGCAAGGCTTTCTTCTCTCCCCATACTTATCCAATATAGTACTTGAAGTTCTAGCCAGAGCAATAAAACAACATAAGGAAATTAAGGGGATACAAATTGGAAAGGAAGAAGTCAAGGTTTCCCTATTTGCATTTGACATGATAGTATACATGAGTGATCCCAAAAATTCAACCAAGGAACTGATAGAGCTTATAAACATCTTCAGCAACATAGCTGAATGCAAGATGAACTCAAAAAAATCAGTAGCCCTCCTATATACAATTGACAAACAGGCAGAGAAGGAAATCAGAGATACATCACCCTTTACAATAGCCACAAATGATATAAAATACCTTGGGATAACTCTAACTAAGCAAGTGAAGGACCTACATGACAAGAAATTTAATTCTAGGGATTCTTAAAAAAGAAAAGAAGATGGGATAATGCTAATTCATGTGATGTGATAAGACATCAATCTGATGAATCTGTATTTGGTGGCTTTGCAAACAGAGAACGGTGGTTATGAAAAAAAATGAAGGAATGTGGGTACATCTGGAAGCTGGACAGGTAAGGAGGAGGCTTCAAACCATAAGGAATTGAGACAATACCTTGATAATATCCCAGTTACATCCATTTTTTTTGTTACACTGTTACATCATAAAATTAAAGTTCTTGGAAATTTTTTACAGAAGCAAAGGAATAAAAAGAAATAGCAAAGTTATATTGATGGAAATATCTATTAATTTGGATGACACTTGTTAATAATACCAAAATATTCTGGTTTCCTGGTTCTGGGAAAAATGATACTACGTCTCATTTCTGTAAGATTTGGAAACTTCATTCCACAAGAGGATTTTACAATTATTTGCTCCAAATAAATCAGTCTTAATTCCCTGAAACTCTCTGTTATGACTGATCAAATAAGCATTGTCTTATTATTACATGCCAGGAAGGCTTTTGTTGAAATGTTTCTAATTATGTCCTTTTGAAGAGGAAGACAGACTGCTACCAAGCAGTAAAATAATTTTATTTCTACAAAAATAGGAATACTCAGTAAGATTTTTCTGAATTCTGGACTGGTCAGATAGGGGGAAAATATACATTTACAAGTGTATAATTTATGATTACAAAAAGCATATTTTAGTCAGTTTAAAAGAAAAGATAAAGAAAGCCTCATACATCTATGAAACTATAACAATAAAATAATTACACAAATTTAGAAAGAACATTTATGTAAGTAATGCTAGTGACAAAAAAGGTCGTTTGTAACATATATAAACAATAGGAAGCACAAACATATATAAAAATATAAATATAACTATGTTTTCCAAAAATAATGAATACATATAATATTTAAAGAAAAACTCAATTCATTATAAATACCTGATATAATATACTATAAAAATTCTTTGCTTTTGCCAGAAACATGCATAGAATTCTAAGAACAGAGGGTAGAAGTCTTAAAATTCTAGAATAGTGCTGAAAAATTTGTATATTTAAAAAACAAAAGAACCTTTATGGGAATCCACAGGTGAGAAATCAATGGTCAAAGAGGTGCTTTGCTTAAATCACAGAAACAAAATGACAACCAAGTTACTCTTTTCATAACAAATAGAATTCTGGTGAAAATTTGAGGCATTGGTGTTGTTGAATACCATGCAGGACAGACACAAGACTCTAGTGAATATGAATATTTCTAGTCTGCAAAGACAAAGGCATGTCTCTAGAAAATTCCTACATAACACACTGTAGTTTTAGTCCATGCATTAATAACATTTGACTCACATAGTTTTAACTATGGGGCATCTAAGCATTTCTTGCATTTTAACAATTATTCCCAAGATACTTATTAACTATAATGTGTTAAATAAAACTAATTATCTCTGCCCCCTTTTCTTACAAAGTGAAAGAACAAGTCCTTTGTGTTTTGAGGTAATTCCTTGGAAGTCATATAAATGTTGTCAGTTGTAAAATATATTTACAACTTGACTTTAAATGAGTAAAATCCTTAGTGCCATTTTAGAGTGATACAAATGAACAAAACTTTGGGGCTTTCCCAAGTACTCCCTTTCCCCCCGCTTGTCATTATTGATATGTTTGTCAAAACTGATAACTATTGGTGCACTATTGATGAATCAGCAATAGATTTCAACATCATTCACTCATTGTATCAAACCGACTTCTAAGTTTTCCAATTGCATGATACCATATATCTTCCCTTATAGCGTCAAACAATATAGTTACACTTTCTTCAAAATCCTCCACCTGCACTCTGACTGTTGATCCCTCTTTTATACCACAAATCTTGTTAAATTCTGATCATTTTTTACTGCCTATGTGGTTTTTGTAAATTGCTTTTGGTAAGATTGCCATTTTTACTATGTTAACCCTGCCTATCCATGAGCATGGAAGATCTTTCCATTTTCTGAGATCTTCTTCAATTTCTTTTTTCAGGGACTTAAAGTTCTTGTCATATAGGTCCTTCACTTGCTTGGTTAGTGTTACCCCAAGGTATTTTATGTCATTTTTGGCTATTGTAAAGGGTGATGTATCTCTAATTGCCTTCTCAGCTTCTTTGTCCATTGTATATAGGAGGGCTACTGATTTTTTTGAGTTGATTTTGTATCCTGCTATGTTGCTGAAGGTGTTTATAAGCTTTATCAATTCCTGGGTGGAATCTTTGGGATCACTCAAGTATACTATCATGTCGTCTGCAAATAGGGAAAGCTTGACTTCTTCCTTTCCAATTTGAATCCCCTTAATCTCCTTATGTTGTCTTATTGCTCTGGCTAGAACTTCAAGTACTATATTGAATAAGTATGGGGAGAGTGGACAGCCTTGTCTCGTTCCTGATTTTAGTGGAATTGCTTTGAGTTTCTCTCCATTTAATTTGATGTTGGCTGTTGGTTTGCTATATATTGCCTTTATTATGTTTAGGTATGTTCCCTGTATTCCTGATCGCTCCAAGACTTTTATCATGAAGGGGTGTTGGATTTTGTCAAATGCCTTTTCTGCATCTAGTGAGATGATCATGTGGTTTTTTTCTTTGAGTTTGTTTATATGGTGTATTACATTAATGGACTTTCGTATGTTGAACCACCCTTGCATCCCTGGGATGAAGCCTACTTGATCATGGTGGATAATTGTTCTGATGTGTTCTTGGAGTCTGTTTGCCAGTATTTTATTGAGTATTTTTGCATCAATGTTCATGAGGGAGATCGGTCTGTAGTTCTCTTTCTTTGTTGCATCCTTGTTTGGTTTAGGAATCAGGGTAATTGTAGCCTCATAGAAGGAGTTTGGTAATGTTCCTTCTGTTTCTATTATGTGGAACAATTTAGAGAGTATTGGTATTAACTCTTCTTTGAAGATCTGGTAGAATTCTGCGCTGAAACCATCTGGTCCTGGGCTTTTTTTGGTTGGGAGACCTTTAATGACTGTTTCTATTTCCTTAGGGGTTATTGGACTATTTAAATAGTTTATCTGGTCTTGATTAAACTTAGGTATGTGGTATCTATCCAGAAAAATGTCCATTTCTTTTAGGTTTTCCAGTTTTGTGGAGTAGAGGTTTTTGAAATATGACCTTATAATTCTCTGGATTTCCTCAATGTCTGTTGTTATGTCCCCCTTTTCATTTCTGATTTTGTTGATTTGGATTCTCTCTCTCTGTCTTTTGGTTAGTTTGGATAAGGGCTTGTGCTCTTTAAGTTTGTCACATATTTGGAATCATATGGTAGGTACTCCTTAGATGGGCATCTCTTACCTAACTGCTCATTTAAGCTTTCTCGATATTACTTAGTAGTTTTCTCTCTCACTTCTTTGTTAATTGTTGGATAACATTACATGATTTGGCTGTTCAATAGTTGTTTTTCTCTTTTATGAATTGTTCAACTGGAGCTTCTCTTGTTACTGGAAAGCATGCAAAAGCTTTATGTAAAATAATATCCATAGATAAGGGTTGGGGTAGAAACACATTTTTAGCTCATCTGCTAAAAATCAAACTTCTGGATTATATAGCGAGATTGTGCTTAATTTTGTAAGAAATTTATATAAATTATTATTTGACATAACTAGATCTCTATACTTTTTCACAAGTGAGGATATTTTCTTGCCTTCAAATCCTCAGTTGATATCTTCCCTATCAACTTTTTTGATAGGAAAATTTTGTCAAATTTTGATCATAATGACATATCTTTGAGCATCTATTTTATATGCTTGCTTGGCAACTGTGTGTCTTTTACTGTTGGATTGTTTAGTCAGGTTATCTTCAAAATTTTTTTTTGGTCTTTTTGTTGTTGTTTTGTTTTATTTTTGAGTTTTAAGTAGGCTTTCTATACATTGGATACAAGCCTTTTGTCTTGTCTAACATGTGTTTGGTATATATTTTGCCCATATATGTGACTTGTACTTTCATCTTATTTGAAATTTGGTTTTATTTATTTGTGTCTGTGTGTGTCTATGTCTGAGTGGGTGTGCACAGTTGTGTTTGTCTATATATGCACCATGTGTATAAACTGCCCACAGAGGCCATAAAAGGACTCCAGATCCGCTGGAACAAGAGTTATAGGTGGTTATGAGTCACCCTATGTGTGTACTGGGGATCAACCCTTAATCCTCTACAAGAGCAGTTAAGTAATCTTAAGCACTGGACTTCCCACCCCCATACTTTCATTCCTGTCTATCTATCTGTCTGTCTATCTATCTGTCTGTCTGTCTGTCTGTCTATCTATCTATCTTTCTTTCTGTCTATCATCTACTTACCTATCTATCTGTCTATTGGTTGTACAATGTCATGAATGCTATTTAAAAGATTTTTTTTCTATTTTATATACCAACCACAGTTCCCCTCCCTCCCTGCCTCCTGCTCACCACTATCTTCCCCCTGCCCCACCTCCATCCACTCCTCAAAGAGAGTAAGGCCTCCCATGGGGAGTCAACAAGGTCTGACATATCAAGCAGAGGCAGGACCAAACCCGTCCCCTCCCTGTATCAAGGCTGAGCAGGTTTCCCTCCATAGAGAATGGGCTCCATAAAGCCAGTTCATGCATTAGGGGTAAATCCTGGTCCCACTGCCAGTGATCCAGCAAACTACCCAAGTAACACAATTGTGACCCACATTCAGAGGACATAGTTTGGTCCCATGCAGGTTCCCCAGCTGTTAGGCCAGAGTCAGTAGGCTCCAACTAGCTTGAGTCAGCTGTCTCTATGAGTTTCCCCATCATGATCTTGACCCCTTTGCTCATGTAATCCCTCCTCCTTCTCTTCAGCATGACTCCAGGAACTCCCCCTACCCAGTGATTGCCTGTGGATCTCTGCATCTGCTTCCATCAGTTACAAGATGAAGTTTCTATGATGACAATTAAGGTAATCAACAATCTGATTACAGGGGAAGCCCAGGTCAGGACCCTCTCCACTCTTGCTTGGAGTCTTAGCTGGGTTCATCCTGTGGGCTCCTGGGAATTTCCTTAGCACCAGGTTTCTGCCTAAATCCATCTTGACTCTATCAAGATCTCTCTTTCCTTGAACTCCCTCTCTGTCTCTCCTCAATTTTGATGATCTCTAATCCATCATTCTTTTCTTCCATGAAGCATGCTTGAGTTATTATGTATAAAAGCTCATTTCCAAGCTCAGTTTTACCTAGTTTCTCTGTATTGTTGTTTCAAACATCTATGATTTAGAATGTTATCCTATTTACATTTTTAATAGTAAAATTATTTAATATCTCAGGTAATCAGGAACATAGTGAAGGCAACAGGAAAGAAAGGCCTTTTGTATTGAAGACACTGATAAATGTAATCTAGGAAAATTACACACAGCATACAGAATAACATCTTATAACCTTTTATTCAGGACACATTATTTGAAGAACTTGTTCTCATTTCACAAGAGTATTATGGCTTTATTATTAAATGTGGAAGCATGGGCTCATATTTTGAACAATTCATCCATAACTGGTGATTTTATTTTGGGAAGTTGTGAAAATTTGTAAAGAAATTCAATATCATCAATATAGCTAGAAGTACTCAAAAGTGTCTTATTTGTTTTACAAAATAACTGAAAAATTTCAAGAGCTTTTTTTTTTTAAGATTGACTTTGGGTTCTTCAATTCAAACCATAGCACCAACATAAACATGTAAGGTAAAATACTAAAAATAAATATTTCAATATAATATCTTATAATAGTATGTCACAGTATATATGGTTGTATAGTAACTATTTTCATAGACATACTAAAGATACCTTTGTATCTAAAAGTAAATAAAAGGAATTATAAAGCAATCTCAAGATGAGAAACCAGAAGTTATAGTGTGGCTGCTATGTGGGATATCCTGGCATCAACTGAGATGAACACAGCTTGAGAGGAAGCTGTGTTCAAGTAACAGTGAGACTTCTTTCTTCTGTTGTGCAAATAAGGGAAAGGGGACAGAATCATTGCAGACATTTCTTGAAAGTGCCTAAGCTAGTTAGTAATAGTTGTTTGACTGATAATTATTAATAGGCCCATGATTCATGGTCATACTTATGGAATCTAAAATATTTACATTTTTTTTCTTGGAAATATATTTATGGATTTGATATCATTTTTTTTTGAAAAATCTTATGAACAATTGGCATTGGAAAGATTTTAATGATCCAAGTGAGACAAAAAAGCAATGGACTATCCAAGAAGCAGCAAGCACTATCTACATAGAGGTCGCACTTGCATATATCATTGTGTCATCAGTAGCAAGAGCTTTGACTGAGGTGTCTTCAATTGATTCTTTTGAACTATACTGTCCATAGCATAGCTGAGAAAATTGTACATAGAGAGCTGATAATACGTGTGTGACAGAATGAACTTTTGTAAACTAGATTGGCACTTGTGCAATGCAAAATGAGAGCGAAGGGACCTCTGGAAACAACTGGATAATACTGTGATTTGAATGTTAAATGTCCTCCATAGGCTCATGTGATTGAGGTGCTGTGGCTCCTGAGGTGGGTCCTAGCTGCAGGGAGTGAGTCACTGGGATGAGTCTTGTTATTTCTTAGTGTGACACCACCTCCTTACACATTAGTGTTCCCTGATTGCAGATATGATGTGAGCTACTGCCTTAAATTCCTACTATCATACTCTTCCTGTCATGACGGGATGTAGCCCTTCAAACTGTAAGCCACAATAGACCTTCATCCTTTATACTGTTTCTCTGTGCGTATCTATGGTGCTTTTGTGACAATGTGTACAGGAGCTCTTTCACATGTGCTTATTTATGTACATACATGGATGTGCATATATGTATATTTCACATATGTGCACATATGTGTGGGCCAGAGATCTATGTCATACATTTCCCTTCATCACTCCTCTCATTAATTTCCAAGAAGATTTTCTGTTTGAACTTTGAAGTGATTGATTTGGCTATACTGCCTACCTAATGAGGAACAGGGAGCCACCTGCCTCTTTCCCCAGCTCTAGTTCTTTGCTTGCTTTCTTTTGATTTCCTCTATGGGTGCTGGAAATCCAAACTTAAGTCTTTAAGCTAATGTTGCAGGCACTTTCCCATCTGAACTATCTCTTCAGTCCTGTAAGTCACCTCATTCTTCTAAAATGAAATGGAATATAATAAATAAAATTTAGTGAATGAGATTTGAAAAAGTCTTAACCAATAACCAACCAATATAGTATAGTATATTTTATGATAGATTTGCAAGAAAAGGAAGGAACTTTTGTGTAATAAACATGACTCCACTCTGAAAATTGTTGTTCTCTCATTACATAATTTGAGACATGAACAAGAATCTTCAAAATCACAAATATTAGTTCTTGGCACTTTTATTAAGCTGCCTCTTGATCGTAGCAATGAGAAAGTAAATGCTACTGAAAATTGATTCTGGAAGTGGGTCTGCTGCTGAGATAAACCTGACTCCATGCATGGTACTGAGGCATTTGGAACTAGTTTACAGAAGGGATGAGGGAAAGTAAATAACTTTGGGCTAGAAAAGCTCACAAATGATGTAAGCAGAGTTTAATGAACCATTCTGATGGGCATTTGGAAGAACAAAGTGCTGGAAGAATTACACATAGTGGAGGCCTCACTCACACGGTTTCAAAGAGGAATAGGTTCAGATTGGAACTGGGAAAGGAGGCCATTTGTATTATATTCTGTCCAAAGAGTCTGGCTGCACTCTGTCTATGTCCTAAGACATTCAGCTGGGCTATAGTTAGGAGTACTGGACAAATTTCTTTGGCAGGAAAATCTCAAGAAAGTGTTGCAGTCAGTTGTGGCATAGTTAATTCTCACTGTTCTTATCCACATCCAAAGAAGTGGGTGTAGCTAGAGTTTTCCTGCCTTGCCCACAGTCAGGACAAATCTCTGTCACCCGCCAGTCCCACAGCCACTCAGACCCAACCAAGCAAACACAGAGACTTATATTGCTTACAAACTGTATGGCCGTGGCAGGCCTCCTGTTAACTGTTCCTATATATTAAAGTAACGCATTTCTACAAATCTATATCTTGCCACGTGGCTCGTGGCTTACCAGCATCTTCACATGCTGCTTGTCCTGGCAGCGGCTGGCAGCGGCTGGCAGCGGCTGGCAGCGGCTGGCAGCGGCTGGCAGCGGCTGGCAGCGTCTCCTTCTGCCTTCCTGTTCTTTTATTTCTCCTCTCTGTTAGTCCCGCCTATACTTCCTGCCTAGCCACGACCAATCAGGTTTTATTTATTGACCAATCAGAGCAACTTGACATACAGACCATCCCCTAATACAGCCAAGTGCAGACCATCTCAGACACCTGCACTCAGGCCCATGGTCCTAATCATCTGAACACACAGATATCTATGGGATTAAAGGCGTGTGCCACCACCACCACCACCACCACCACCACCACCACCACCACCACACTCTTGCTATGGCTCTAATAGCTCTAACCCCCGGACAACTTTATTTATTAACATACAATCAAAATAATATTTCAGTACAATTAGATTACCACCACAAGTGGGGGACAGAAATATGAGAAAAAATATGCAGTTTGGTAAAGAAAGGAGTGTAATCAAAGTTTAAAGAAAAGCAAACAAAGCAGCTACAATTCTCAACATTATTGGTACATTGAAAGAGAAACCTATTGCTGTGCAACTAAGAGAATAAGAAAGGTCCCATGATGGACAGAGACCACCCATTGAAGGATCCAATTTGTGGAAATACAAATATACCTTTGAAAGGAGTGAGCCTAAAATGAGCAGTTTCCTAGTACCCACAGAGTTCCTAGGGAAATGTTTCTTCTGATTCAGGCTCAAGGTAATCTTAGGTTGATGAAACTGTTCCAAATGAACTGGGCTGTCTCAAGCTTGCAATGGAGCTTGGCTGCCTTTCCTACATGGTTCTAGGTTTGTAAACATGAAGGATTCACGGGGGCAATAGAAACTAATGGCAAGTTTCCCGAAAGTTGCAAAAACCAGTTAATGTATGGCAGAATTAAATTCCTGAAAGGAGATCTTAGAAACCGTTTCATGAAGCTTGCAATATTAAACATAAACACTAGACATTAGGACTATGTGACATCAACTGAAGAAAGCTAAAGGTATGCAGTGGAGCTGGCCCAAGAGAAAAACCATATGTTATGTAGGCAGTGTAGTGGCTATTCTGACTGTCCAAGACCACAGAGCCCAGAAGATTCTGTCCTGAGACTTAGATGCTGGATGGAGCTACAGGATTGTGTGTTGGACCACTTGAGACTCTGTCTGGCTATATTTGATTTTTGCTATTCCCCTTTTCTTACGTTGGGAATAAGCTTTTGTATTCTATGCTATTGGATTTTGGAATTATGTAACTTGTTGTTTTAATTTACAGGGCCTTGCATCTAAGAAATTGCTGTGTGTCTCAGAAAAGACTTGGACACTAAACTACTGAATCTTATTTGGCATGTAAAAGAGTCTGCATAGGGTATTTAAAGTCAAAATAGATACATGGTGAATTAAGAGTAGGCCATAGTCTATGAGGTTCAGAGGTAGACATTGGGAAATGTCTTCATAGGCTCGTGTGATTAAATATTTGATTCCCAGCTGGTGGCTGTCCTTGAGGTTTACTAGCCAAGGTGCTACTTAACACTCTTACTCTTCTTCCTGACTGCAGATCTGATGTGTTCAGTCACCTTATACTCCTACTGTTATGACTTATTCATTACGATAAGCTATGTCCTTCTAAAACTTAAGCCAAACTCCTCCCTTAAATTACTTCATGTCGGGCATATGGTTACACAGCAATACTAAAATCAACTAATACCAATAGGCACTCTAAAAATGAATTGTAAACAACAATAAAAGAACCGGCTATTCAATTTTATTAAAAATAGACTTCAGTGTGAAGATAACTTCCAGAGAAAGAACTGTAGTTCTAGTACTGCTACTATAGTGAGTATAAAGAGTCAACCACTGAAGGCCCAACATTAATTAACTGGCCAGGCAAATTAAAAGTGTTTAATTGGTGGAATATTAAATCAATGCATTCTATCAACAAACATTTCTTGGATGGAAAATTGCTTTATCATTCAAAATACCAAATTAGGCTACACATGTGACGTGATCATTTTTGAACTATGAATAAGAAGGAAAATATTAGTACTAAAATCTAGCAGTACTATATTTATGCAAAGGAATGCTAAATATATCCTCTACTTTCTTGTATTTAAAACTTTATAAGTTTTCTTTAGTAAAGCAATTAGTGTTTAAAAATTTAGTTTATTTTTTTTCTTCTTTTTTTTTTTTTTTCCGAGACAGGGTTTCTCTTGTGTAGCTTTGCACCTTTCCTGGAACTCACTTGGTAGCCCAGGCTGGCCTCGAACTCACAGAGATCCGCCTGCCTCTGCCTCCCGAGTGCTGGGATTAAAGGCGTGCACCACCACTGCCCGGCTAGTTTATTCTTTTTTAATCCTGTTAAATTTTTATTATTAAGAAATTATCTATTCATTTTACATACCAACCACAGATCCCTCTCTCCTCCTTCCTCTCACCCCCAGCCTTCCTCCCCAACCCTCCTCCAAGGCAAAGTCTCCCATGGGGAGTCAGCAGAGCCTGGTACATTCAGTTGAAGCAGGTCCAAGCTCCTCCCTACTGCACCAAAGCTGTGCAAGGTGTCCCACCATAGACACTGGGCTCCAAAAGGCCTGGGATGGTCCCAATCCTATTGCCTGGGGCCCCCTTAAACATTTCCAGCTGAACAATTGTCTTGCCTAACTGGAGGACCTAATCTAGTCCCATGGGGGCTCCACAGCTATTGGTCCACAGTTCATGAGTTTCCATTAGTTTGGCTGGCTGTCTCTGTACATTTTCCCATCATGATCTTAATGTCCTTTGCTCATAGAATCCCTCCTCTCTCTCATTGATTAGACTGCCAGAGTTTACTAGCTATGTGCGCTTAAGAAGTATAATGTGAAATTTTGGTTCATGTATACATGATCAACTTACAAGAATTAGTATTTTATCTGTTATTTTAACATTTTATGTTCCCTTTAAATTAAAGCACATTCAAAATTCTGTTTTCTTTTTGAAACTAAAACACATGATTTTTAATTATAGTTTCCCCATAGAGCCCCATAACATCCAAGGTGCTTTTTCTATTTGGCTGCAACATTGGTCCATGTTGTAAAACCTTTCCCCATTTCCCTCTGTGCCTGTCCAGGTCTTTGTCAGTTACTACCCTACTCTGAACTTTTATGAAGTTAGTGATTTTATATTCTTCTTAGAACTGGTATTCTATAGTGTCTATCTCCTATGCCTAACTTATTTCACTTAGTGTCATGTTATCCATGCCAGGCACAATTTAATGCTTGTATGGCTGAGCAATGCTTCGTTTTGTATCTATGCTACATTTATCCATTCATAGGCATTCAGGTTGATTCTATACCTGGGTTTTGTCAGCATTGCTTCAATAACATGGAGTGCAAATTGCTATATATGTTAATATTTTTCCCTTTAGGTATCTACCCAGTAATAGTATTTTTCATTTATTTAATTCTTCTAATAGTAGGTTTTGAGGAAGCTCCTCATTTGATCCATATGGGCTCTGTATTTTACATTTTAACTGTTCAACTTTCTTGGGAGCTTCATGCTGCATTCATTTGTGGTAATGTTATAGTAGTAATTCAAACTGGCTGAAGTGGTGTTTCTCTGTGGTTTAGATCTGACTTTCCCTAGTGGTTAGTCATGTAGTCATCTATTTGAATTTCATGTTTTAAAATTCATTGAAATTTGTGCAACTATGAGCAGAAACTAGTTCTCAATATAGATCCTATTAGTAATCCACAATCAACACTCTTTTTCCGACCCATCCCACAGTACTAGATAGCACTGATTAATTCTGTCTCAATAGATTTGTGGACATTGGGACTTTCAAAAAAATAAAAATAATACAATATATGTGTTGGGTATAGATAATTTTCTTTAACTGGGAATATTCCCATGTCTACTTCATTCCATCCTTGTATTATCATTTAATTATTAAAAACACATTATATTAAATAATATATTATATTTGAGATATATAATATTCAGTATATAATAATACATTATATGTTAGTATATTCACTGATCTGTAGCTGAAAGTTTTTCTGTATCCCACCTGATCTGTGGTCAGGACAAATCTCTCTCACCTGCCAGTCCTACAGCCACTCAGATCCAAAAAAACACACACAGGCTAATATTATTTTTAAACTATGGCCATGGCAGGCTACTTGTTATCTAGTTCTGATATTTTAAATGAACTAATTTCTTTAAATCTATACTTTGCTACATGGCTTTTGGCCTACAGGTACCTTTACCTCTTGGTTCTTCTGGCAGCTGGTGGCAGAATCTCCCCTGATTTGTCTTCTTCCTTTCTCTCTCCCTCTATAGAATGTCCTGCCTAACCTTATTCTGCCTCACCATTGGCCAAACAGCTTTGTTTATCAACCAATCAGAACAACACATTTTCACAGCATACAGAATGACATCATCCATCACAATCATTGCATTAGGTTTCTTTTTTTTTTGATTTGAAAGAAAATCATCTGTTTAATAATAATAATAATAATAATAATAATAATAATAATACATAACTTCTGAATTAGAAATAAATGAATTCATCAGGAGTTGTTTATTACCTGAACAAATTTGACCTCTTGTCCTAAAATAATGAGCTAATTGAGTTCTACTACATTTTGGTGTGATGCATTTGTATCTTGAACACTACATTTTGGTGTGATGCATTTGTATGTTAAACACAATTTCTCAGTTCTGCCCTTGGTCCACCCTTACTCTTTTTCTCTCCCTCTAACTTCCTTCCTTCCCTTATTCTCCCCATATGTCATACATACGCACACATGCATATGTATCTTATATCAATGGAGAGTTATAAGAGCCATAGTTGAATTAAAATATCTAGCATTCCTGTTTCTGTGTCCAAATAATTTCTCTTAATGCAATAATATGCAATTCTATCATTTTCTTAGTCAATATTATTTCACATGTTGATGGATGTTGACAATAAAGTTTTAGAAATGCTATCTTCTCCACCTGTACAAATGTTTTATGTATTACAATGTAAATATATTTGTGCTTAGCTAACAAAAATACTGCATACAAATCTGCATATTTCTATGTATCTTTTTTTGTGTGTATATAGGTGTATGTACACATCCTGAATAAGCACATTGGGGTAGATATAGTGATTTAGATTAATATATATATATATATATATATATATATATATATATATATATACATCTCTGTGTGTGTGTGTGTGTGTGTGTGTGTGTGTGTGTGTGTGTGTGTTATATAGAAAAAAGCATGAACATGAGATCAGAGGGTAAAGGACTCCTCAGTATTTCAGAAGTCACTCTTTACATGGAGGGTAAGTCTCTATTGCTGAAGGCAACATGCATATCAGAAACAGGAATCAGGATTCCTTGAGATGAATTGACCTGAATGCTTTCTTTCTGCCCGAAAACTAGCTTTCATGGTATAAGAATGCACCATATAAACTTCAAAAGAAGGGAGACAACTAAAAGTCCTAGGAAGCTATGATGCATATTAACAGCATGAACATCAATGAACAGCATGGCATGAAAACCCACAGGTACTATAGTGGCACACATACTTGGCAGAAACCAATAACTCTCTAATTGTCCTTAAGACTCTCTCAACAAGAAAGAAACCATGCTCAGTACAGGAAACCTAGCATACTACTCAGTACTAATGATATTGGATATTGGAGGAGAACCTACCACCTACAGCCAACACTTTACTAAATCAACATAATCCATCACACAGTAATAGAAACCCTAACTAAGACAATGATGAAACTAAAAAAAAAAATCTGGAAAAACAAGAACAAACAATTCCCTAATAGTCAATATCAAGAACTAATAAAACACAGAAACCAATGAAATAGAAATACAGAAAACAATACAAAGAATCAATGAATCTCAGAACTGGGTCTTTGGTATGGTAAACAAGATTAACAAACTGTTGGCTTAGGTAGCCAATAGAAAGAAAAAGAGGACAGAAATTAACAGGAAAATAAATGAACAGAATAAGAAATATGCTGGAAAAATTACATCATATGCCAAGGAAATTCAGAATAATATAAGGGAATAATTTAAAATCTTGCATTCCATTAAGCTGAAAAAACTAAAAAAAAAAGGATGATTTTTCTGATTCAGCAAAACCACCAAAATGAAACCAAGAAGTAAAGAGGCTAAACAGACTAAGAACAAATGAGATCAAAATAGTAATAACAAGACTTCTAGAAAAAAAAATGAAAAAGATTCAAAGCCAGATGGATTCACATAAAAATTACACCAATTTCCAAAGATGATCTACAGACAATTCTTCTTAAATTATTTCTTTAAAGGAAAAGAAAGTAACAAACAAAAAGAGTACTCCCAAAATCTTTCCACAAGTGATTGTCACTCGAATTCCAAAGCTAGATAAAGATACAACATAAACAAAAGAGAAAACTATAGGCCAACATCCCTGAGGAACATAGACTCAGCAAGACTCAACAAAATACTGGTAAACATAATACTGATATACACCAAAAAGATTATCTACCCTGAAATACACAGATGGTGCAACATACACAAGTCAATAAATATAAACTACATAGTAGACTTCAAAACAAAAATCACATGATCATCTCAATAAATACAGAAAAAGACTTTCACAAAATCAATGTTTCCATGACAAAACACCTACTAAGTGTAGGTCTAGAAGTAGCACACCTCAGTGTAATAAAAACCATACGGAAAACTTACAGTCTACAGCATCCTACATGGAAAAAAAGTTGAAGCAATACTACCAAAGTCAGGCATAAGACAAAGATGTCAACATCCCCATGCCTTTTCAGTATTGTCCTTTAAGTATTAGCTGGGACAACAAGGAAAGAGAAGAAACTTAAAGGAATACACAGAGGAAGAAAAGAAGTCAGTCCTCTTGGGGTCCAGATGGTCTGTAGTTTCTTTCTCAAGATCTGATGTCCCATGACTGTGGAAAATGGCAGGTATGAGATAAAGCCTAGGACACATGTACTATGTGGCAAAAGAAGGTCAAAAGGGCAGGAAAGTAGAAAATGGTCAAGCTCAGCCTACAGTGAAATCTCTAGTAGTTAGCTGAATAATCTCTAAGCAGCAGTGGGGGAAATAACAGTTGTTCATTTTTGAAGTGACTTCAGAGACTTGTGTCTCTGTCTACCATTGCCTCCCTTCCAGATTCCTGTGATTCACATGGCTGTACTGGCCAAGACAAGTGGTGAACAACATGGAGTCTGAAGGATGCTTGTGTAATCAAGAGGCAAAGGAGTTTAGGTTTGGACAAAGGAGTGTATAAGCTTCAGGAGCACACTGATAAAAGGCTAGCAAGTACCAAGGAACACAGGGAATTCTTACACTCTTCAGAAACATTATGTCTCTTTATTGAATGATGTGTTGAAGTTATGGGGCATTATAATATGGATGATTTAGATGAATGATTAGACACTGTTGAGTACAATTCTTGATTTTCAGAAGAAGAAGCACTAATTAAATCCTAAGGATTGACAAAAAAAGAGAAAACAAAACAAACAATCAGCAGCAGCAACAACAAAACCTCACAAAAACATACTAAACAAATATAAGGGCAAAGTAAACCAACCCCTATAAAAATCCTTTAGCATCTGGACTGCTTCCTGTTGCTGTTTGGAGCTCCTGGGATACAAATCTATGTCTCCCTCCAGGATCAAGCAAACAGTTGGGAAAATTCAAATCTCTTATCCTCTCTCAGAATCCCCATTTGAAGCCTTTAGTTCAGATGAAAGTGGCAAGGAAGAAAAAGAAATACTGTTTTTAAAGACAATAGAAGGGCTGAAACAAGGTCATTCCAAGGAAAGAGTTAGAACAGACTTCACAGATGTGTCTGTGATTCCACTGTCTCATCTCACAAGCTGGTAAACATTCATCTTTGAGCATCCATATATGAGCAATTCCTATGGGGCCTCCTTCATCAGGCACTGTTGTCATCAGACAATTCAACAGCCCTGCACAATGCTCCTACAGCAGCAAGTAGGACACCAGCTACTCACTGGAGGCTGACTGGTCAGTCCATCCATTGCTAAAAAGCCTGCTTTCACCTTAAAAACATGCAACATTCTGTCACCCTACAATAATTTTGGATGCAAAAGATGGCCATGTTGTTTGCTGATAACACAAATTGGGGAATGGTAAAGGAGAGTATAATTACATGGGTTTCTTACAAAAGCTTGGAAATTTGAGGCCCAGTCACCTTCCAGCCACCAATTGGTTAATAAACAAACCAATGGAGACTACCAACAGATTTACAGACTCTGAGTAAATAAGTCGATAAATAATTAAAAGTTCCTGAACTTAAGACATCTTCAGGGTCTTCTTTCACTAACAGATAAAAATCTAGAAAGACAGTTATGGACTTGATCTACAAGAAGTTATAAGAAGACAGACAGTAAAGAAATTGCTATTTCCTCCTCTTTCACTGATATAGAAATACAAATTCTTAGTAAGTCTCTAACTGGTTCAAATGTAAAGATCAGGCCATTCCTTTCTGGAGTTACCAGACTCCCTAATGTGATATGGGAAGTCATAAACAACTCTTCAGTGAAAAAGCAAATTCAAACTACTATGCTTTAGTTACTTACTTAAATTTTTTTTGCTGTTCCTTTATACTCTGATAATAATTTAAAAAACAAAACTCTTACTTTTTCTTTTTTCCACTCCCCATGTTCTTTTCTTGGCTTTTCCCCCCTTTCTCATGAAAATAGATTTTTTTCTCATATAATTTTTCCTGATTACAGTTTCCCCTCTCTCTACTCCTAGTTTCTCCTCATATCCCCTTCCATCTGTATCTACTCCCTTTCTGTCTCATATTAAAAAACAAACAACAAAAAACAGGCTTCTAAGGAATAATAATAAAACATAACAAAATTAAAACAAAACTATCACATTAGAGTTAGAAAAGACAAAGAGAATGAAAGATCCCAAAAGAAGGCACAAAATCCATACACCCATTTGTTTGCACACCCAGGAATCCCATAAAAACACTAAATGGGAAAACATAATATATACACAGAGAATGTGATGCAGACCCATGCAGGCCGAATGCATGTGGCCTTAATCTCTGTCTGCTTCTCTTCATGACTGTAATGGACTAAACCTCTGAAAGCATAAACAAATGCTTTCTTTTACGAGATTTGACTTGGTCATAGTGTCTTTCACAGCAATAGAACACTAAGTAAGACACTATCTACACACTACATAAATCGCAGTGGGATTTTTTTTTTTTAATGTTCATCATTGAAGTGAACCCAGAATCTTCTATCTCTGTCTACCATTGCCCTCGTTTCCAGATTCCTGTGATACCCATACCTGTGCTGTCAGGTGGACTATACTTGAGATCCCTATATTTTACCAGAAACTTCTAGAAAGGGTAAACACATTTAGCTATATGGCAGGATAGAGAATCAACTTGCATAAATCAATAGTTTTTCTAAACACCATCAACAAGTTTACAGAAAATGAAATCTTGTACACACTCCCAGTCACAATGACCCCAAGAAAATAAAATATCCAAGAATAAATCAAGCCAGGGAATTGAAGGACCTCCACAATGAGAACATTAAACCTGTGAAGAAAGAGTAGAGAATGACTCAAAAACAGAAAGACATCCCACGCTCAAGGATTGGTACAACTAATAATGTGAACATGATCATCTTACCAAAGTCTATTTGAAGATTCAATCAAAATCACCATTTCATAGTCTCACAGTCTCATAGAAAACTCCCTGATCCCCTGGCCCTTATAATCTTTCTGTCTCCTCCTTGACATTGTTACTTGAACCTTAAGTTTAGGAGTTGTATTGCACATTTATACCTTTGGAATTGAGCATCAGAACTCTATACATTTTGATTGGATGTAGTGCTCTGTAAAGGACTTTCTGGTGCAAAAAAGCAGTTTCCTTGATGAGGGGTGAATGTTACATTTGCCTATGAATGCAAGTATAAATATTTATAATGTTATTAATTAATAATTATGCTGACTTATTAAACTGATATTTGTGAGATATCTTCAAAGATCTATCATTAGTGCTGGATACTTGACTAGATTTCCAGAACCAGGCATGGTTTCTTCCTTGTAGAGTGATTCTTAAGTCAAATTAAGCTGTTGATTACCTCGAAGATATTCGTGAAAGTATTTCGTCATTGGGATTATTGTTGTGGATCACAGGCATCATAACTGGATAGAGCTGTTGGTTGCTTTTTTCCTTTGGAAACTTATATGACACATAATGGTACCATGTGTTGCTCAGGGAGGAAGCTTTTAGGTAATTTCAAGCTTAGAGGCTCCTGTTTCTGAAATGCATGGAGTCTCCAGCAATAGGTACTTACCTTCCATCTCTGAAAGACAGCCAAGGGCAACAGCAATATCCTGTGATGTTTTGGGAGTCTCTTGGACAACCTTGACCAAGAACTCAAAAGAAGGCTTCTCATGTGGGTGTTGTGGGCTTTTTGTTGTTTTTCTTGTTAGGTGGTAATTTTCTTGAAGGGATCATTGTCAGCTTAGATGAGAAAATGTTTTAAAACTATATAAATAGATATATGTATATCATATATACTATTCATATTCATACACATATATAAATATCATATCACAAAGTCTGTATAAATTATATGTATAATAAATATATAATTATATATAATATAAATATATATTTTATGCCCTTAGATTTACACAGACTTAGTTGTATTATACATTTTTAGTTAGTAGTATGATTCCTTATGACTTTTTTAGGCATCTGTAGTTATTTTAGCCTCCTTCCTCCTTTTTCTCTATTTATTTCTCTCTAATCTTCCTAATTAGAGACATTTCCCCACTTTTCTTATTTCTCTGATCAGATTATTTGCAGTCTTTTTTCCCTCTCTATTGCTCCACCACCACCACTTCAGCAATGGTTCCTTTTTACTTCCCTAATTTCTTTAGCTACGTCAGAATATGTACTTCCATCTGAATATTTGGGGCTGGAAAGCTTAGATGAGAAAAAGTACATCCAACATCTGTTTATATATGATTGAGATACCTCATCTAATATGATCTCTCTTAGTTCTCCCCATTTACCTGCAAAGTTCATGATTTCATTTTTTTTTTCATCAGCAGGACAGTATTCCACAGTTTATATCTACCACATTTTCATCATCCACTTGTCAGTTGAAGAACATTTGGGTTTTTTTCTAGTCCCTAGCTGTTGTGATTAGAGCAGCTATGTGAATAGCTAGACACACATCTGTGGAGTAGGATGAAGACGTTGCAGCATATGCCCAAAAGTAGAATGGCTGTGTCATATGGTAGATTTACTTTTAGTTTTTTTAAGAATTCTCCATACTAGTTTCCAGAGTGGCTGCACCAGTTTGCATGTCCACACACAGTTAATTATGGCTCCCATTTTCCCACATCTCCATCATATGTAGTCTACTGTTCTGTTGACCTCTGCCATTTTGACTTGGGAAAGATAAAATATCAAAGTTGTTTTCATTTGCATTTCCCTAATTGCAAGTTATGACATTTTTAGAGAAATTTATTATCTGTCTTTTGACACTTTTTTGTCAGTTCTTTATGTATTGCAGATATTCTCTGGCAGGTGCGTAGCTGGCAAGGATTCGTTCTGTTTCTGTGGTCTTCTTTACAGGTTGATTATTTTTTACATGGACAGAAGCTTTTGAATTTTATAAAGTCTCCCTTGTCAATTTTTGACCTTAATTCTTGGACAAATGGAGTCCTATTCAGAAAATTCTATGCCTTTAGAAAGTCTTTTCCTGCACCTACAGTTTCAAGTTTAAGTCTATAACCCATTAGGAGCCAGTTTTTATGCAAGGTGAGAATCAATAGTCTAATGTCATTCTTATGCATGTGGATTTCCAGTTTTCCCAGCACCGTTTGCTGAAGATGCTTTCTTTTATCCAGCCTAAGTTGTTGGCATACTCGTCAAATATTGAATGGCTGAAGTTACATGTATTCATGTTTGGGTTTGATTTTGTTCCATTGGTCGATGTGTCTGTTTTTGTCCCAGTACTATATTATGATTATCACTATGGTTTTGTAGATCTTAAGATCTAGAATTTTAGTCACCCAGAACTCTTCTTTTGCTCTGGATTGTTTGGCTATCCAGGATCGATTGCAGTTCCATATGAATTTTAGAATAGTTAATATATTTTTTGTGAAGAACAAGATGGGGATCTTGGTTGGAATTTTGTTGAATTTGTAAATGGTTTTTAATAAAATGATCATTTGCACAATATTAATCCTACCAAACAAAGAGTGTGGTCTATAATTACACTTTCTAGTGTGTTCAGAAGTTTAAAGTTTTCATTGTAGAATTTCTTTGTTTCCTTGGTTAGGTTTATTTATAAACATTTTATTTTTTTATTGAGGCTGTTGGGAATAAGAGTGTGTCCATGATTTCTTTCCCTGTATGTTTGTTGGTGGTGTATAGAAAACCCATTAACTTTTACAAGTTGATTTAATATCTTGTCACACACCTGAATTTTTTATCATTTCTATGAGTTTTCTGGTAGCATTTTTAGAATCTCGAATGTATAGTGTTATGACATCTGCATATAGGGATAGTCTGACTTCTTTCTTCCTGTTTTGAATTCCTTTAATTTCTTACTCTTGCTTTATTGATCTAGTACTTCTTTGTATAAATGCACAAAATTCTTAAAAGTAAAGAAAAACACACAGGCAACTATAGCAGAAATAATTTTAACGTGGTGAAAACCTTATTAAATATATTTCCAAATTAGAACTCCCATGGAGTGTCAGTACAAGCATTGGAAACATCTACACAAAGTATAACATATCATAGAACCTCAGAGACTTGAGGATTACAGTTTCTTAAAATTAACCAGAAGAAAAAAATATGGCAAGAACTATTTTTCTAATTTAGCACTTGAGCACTGTTTTCCCTGAACAAGCAGATTGTGACTTAGCAGTCACCTGAAATCACTAATTTTCCAGAAGCAGTTGGAGGAAAAACTTCACAAAATGTTGACAAAATCAGTAAATTAGATAACATTGACTCATAACCCCCAAATTAAAAAGCAACTTGTAGTGTGAAGCCTTGGAGTTGGTACTCTGAATTTTAAAATTATGAGAAGTCCCAGGGAGGCCGACATGTAGCCCATCTAAGGCATGACTGACTCATTACATCCTCAGAGCAAGAAAAGAAACATGGCTTGGAGTAAGTCAGTCTCAGGAGAACACACACACACACACACACACACACACACACACACACACACACATACACACACCTTCAACCTTCAGCACCGAGAAGAGAGGTTTTATGTTTCTGTTGGTAATTAATGGAAAGTGCAAAATGAATCAAGCTACATCATTTCTCCAAATTTATTGTTCCAGTAAAATTGAAAGTTGAACTCTTTGGAATTTATGAGTTGATTAATTCTCCAGCTGTGACAAGTTACAATATTATTTACCCTGAATTGTAAACTTGTAAATCTGCTGCTTCTGTATAAGGAGGGAAGTCTTGAGTAATCAACACCCAAGCATCAGGCAATTGCAGTGTCAGTGTTCTGGGAATGTAGAAGTACTTGAAAGAGAAGCAGCCTGAATACTCTCTGAACTCCATAGCTAGGATGAAGAAATGAAGACTGAGAAATGAAGATGTTCAGGTACAGCAGTTGTATAAATGATCTAAGTTGTTGATTTGGAGACCCGTACATGCATAAGCAAGTTCTGGTGAGCATTATTTTCTACTCTTAAAGAGGAATCCTGAAGCAGGTAAAAGAACCATGCCACGGGAAGTGTGGTTCCTGGAATTTCCTAGCAGCAATGTCAAAGAATCACTCTTAAACTTTCTGTCATCAGGAAAATGAGTGTTCACGGATGGTTGAGAGAATAAATGGGGAACTCCACTTGAAGATAAAGTGGTACTGTCCTCCCCAAAGGCTCCATCCTGATTTTGATCCAGTGGGCACACTCTGATGTCATTCTACTTCACTGCCCTCTACTATATTTTATTATTAGGTTTTTATTTAGCATTTTGCAAAATAAATTACTACAGGAGTTGGGACTGTATAACAGTTTTACTAATGTATGCTCATATTTCTGCCATTGCACTTAGGAGAGTTCACGGACAACAAAAGGTACTATACATTGTAGCATTCCAAACCACACATTTAAATATTTGAGGTGATATTTTTTCACAAAGACATTTTTAGGTTGCATAGAGAGAACAAATTATCAGAATTTCAATTACAGTAATGCTCTCACATAATAGGTGTGAACTGTGGATCATAAGAACTGTATTCTGTCTTGGCATTAAGAAAAACAGTGCCAACCAAGCTGTATATATGGTTAGTGAGGGAGGAATAAAAATGATCAGTCTTCCAAGTAATAGTACTAGCATACCTTCAGTATATAACAATATATAATAGCAATGGTATTAGCATGCCTGGAGTATACAATAGTGATAGTATTAGCATACCTTGGGTATACAATAGAATATCATACGAATAGAACTAGTGTACCTTGAATATATAAAACAGTGTGTATGAGGATATGTTCCAAAAAATGCTTCAAACAATGTGAGACACTCAGCTGTGTCAGTTTTCCATTTGCTTCTGACTTGTCCCCGGAAATCTTAGTGTGTTCTTTATAATTATGGAATAAAAGTACCTTGTTGGAATGTTTAGATATTAATTTACAAAGTAATATTAGACAAGGGTTGAAAACTCTAGGAAGAATAATATTCAATTCATCTGTTTCTAAGCAATATGGCTTGTTTTGCTGTAGGAAATGTGCTCTGAACACAAGGTTGATTGACTCTCATGGAACCACTGAAAGATTTTCGTCCACACACAGAAGTCTGTGCATCTTAGTTGTTAGCTAGCAGTAGAATATGACACTCTGGAGAAAGGGAGGGGTTGCTCAGAATCCTGCAGCCCAAAATCAAACCACTGTTTCCTATTTTTGTTTTTGTTAATTTTATTTTTTATTATGCTTTATTATATAAATTCATATATTTGTTGCACAGTCCAAAAAATAAAATTTAACAATCATTCAGTTCTGGTCACAGAGGTAAACCAAAATGGTATCAGTAATACCGGTGACTGTCACTAATAGAAATCACTAATTTTACATATTAGACTATTGACATTTTCAAACATAAATTGCCTTAGTCACTGTTCTATTGCTGTAAAGAGACACCAAGAGCAAGACAGGTCTTACGAAAGAAAACATTTAATTAAGGGAGTTCCTAGAAGAGGTGAGTTAGTCCATTGTTATCATGGCTGGGAGCACAGCAGCATGCAAGCAGGCATGGTACTGGAGAAGTAGTACATCCTGATCTGCAGGCCAAGCCCTCTGAGCCTGGCATGGGAATTTTAAACCTCAAAGCCTACCCCAATGACATACTTCTTCGAACAAGGCCACCCCTACTCCATCAAGGTTATACATTCTAATTATTTCAAACTGTTCCACTTTCTGGTAACTAAACATTGAAATACAAGAGCCGATGCTGACCACTCTTAGTCAAACAACCATATAATTTATACTTATTAACATGTAAAATGAATCATATTAATGGTAATATACTTCTAGAATTTAATATTTTGGGCACTAGTACATTAAAATATTTTAAGGACTGTGTTTCAATATAATTAAGTTACATTTAACTTCATGTACTTTTGTGTATTTATTTAAAATTTGAAACAAAATGCTCAAAGGCTTTGCAAGATTATTAAGTGACTGTTGACATGAGATATAGTTAACAATATCTAGCTAAATTAAAAAGTTAGCATTTTCTTTTGTGAATTTGAGGACATTTCAACACTAAATACTTGGGTAAAAAGCAGGAAGTTGGGAATAATTTAGGAAGGGTTTCATATGGTTTTTGGTTTTTGTTTGTTTGCTCTTTCTTTTGGATAGAAGAATGTTATACTGGATTGATCCAAGGGATCTAGAACATGCTCAGGACTAAAGTGGGCATGTTAAGCTTTAAACATCCATAGGGCTTAGGAACTATGCTATACTCTCATGAACTTGATGAAAGGAAACAATAGATTTCCTGGATATATGCTGACAATGGATAGAGATCCAAGTGCTCCTGGGAACATTGTGGGATGGTTAGTTTGCCCATTTCCAATTCCTTGATTTACCATTGCTGATTGAATTGAATGCTAGAGGCATTTCAGATGAATAAGCATTCAATTCAAGTGTTCAGTGTTGAAATGTCCTCACATCTGTAGGCATGCAGATACAGATCTTTCTCAGTCAGTGGATTAATCTCACCAGGCTTAAGCTCAGGTTTAGACTGTACCCATATTGTCCCATCAGCAGCAGGGGCGGGGCAGAAAGGATGATCCTAAGAGTCTCAGTCCAGAGGAGCTGCTGCAGCTGCTTGTTCTTGCACTGCTCCTAGACCTTGAGCTGACAGAGTACATGGACCTTGACAGAGGGTCATCTTCTGTTCAATTTTTTTTTTAAATTACAAATTGTGTTTCAAACATCCAAAATAGTCAAAAGATAAAAGCCTTCATTTGTAGGTAGGAGATTATTTGTAATTTCCCTTCTACTTTGTCAAAAATACTCAGAGATGCTCAAATGTTTTAGAAGGTTCAATGCTATCAATTACAACACATCTTTAAGAATCCCTTATCAGCATATCTTTATTAATGTTTCTGTGTATGTGTGTTTCTGTGTATGTGTGTATGTGTGTGTCTGTGTGTGTGCCTATTATTGTTCACATGCAAGTGTGTGCATGCATATGGGAGCACCTGAATGTGTGCATTCATGGGTATAAAGGCCAGAGAACAACTCCTGTTGGCACTTTTAAAAAAGGCTTCTATTTCCTTTGACATTAGGTCTCACATTAGCTAAAATTCACCAGTTAAGTCATAGTGGTTGGCCAGCCAGCCCCAGGATCCTTTTATTTCCGTCTACCAGCCCTGGAACTATAAACACAACACTATACCCTACAGTTTTACAAGGATTCTGGAGATCAAATTCAGGTCCTCATATTGGTAAGACAAGCAATTTACTTATTGAGCTATCTTCCCAGCTATATGAATATGTCTTAATGTTTTGATTCTCTGGAGACGTTTGTGGCAATATTTGCAAGTTTGATCTTTCTTCCTATTGTAAGTTATATATGTATATGTATATGTATATATATGAGTGTGTGTGTTTCAAATTTATATATATATATATATATATGAATAAACACAAGTAAAATAGAAATAAATACATATGTGTGTATTTATATGTATTTGTATAAACTCTATAAAGCTAAGTAAACTATTATTGGGCAACAAATTCTAGTTATATTACATTTTGTAAAATTTGTGTTAAAGAAACATAGTAAGAGTGTGGAGGACCCCCCCATCCCACATATTTATTTAGCATTACTTATTACAAGCCCTCTGCAAAAACCTGGATTATTCCTTACATGTATACTAAGCATTGTAACAGAATTTACTAAGCAGAAAGTGATTGTATTGGTTTGAGTGAGAATGGACCCCATAGCTTCATATGTATGTCTGTTTAGTCACCAGGAAGTCGAACTGTTTGGGAAAGATTGGGAGGTATCCCCTTGCTGGAGGATGTGTCATGGGGTTCAGCTTTAGAGATTTAAAAGCCCACATCAGGCCCAGTCTTGCTCTCTCTGACTGCTGCCTGAGGATGTAAAGCACCCAGCTCCTGCTCCAGCACATTGTCTATCTACTGCCTCTCATGATGATCATGACTAACCTTCTGAAACTGTAAGCAAGTCCCCAATTAAATGCTTCCTTGTGTAAGTGGCCTTGGTTGTGGGTGTCTCTTCACAGCCACGGAACAATACCTAAGACAGTGATTATCAGTGGTGAGACAAAAATAAGCTTTTATCATTTTACTTTTAACTTTACTCTCTGGATCTAATTTTTTGGTAATATATTCTTTGAACATAAATCTGTTAGCTTTTTAAAAAAATATTTGTTTTTAAATTCACACATGTCAATGTGTATTTATGGAGGTCAGAGGGCAGTGTTTGTGAATCAGCTCTCTCCTACTTTGTGGGTTCTGGGGATTGAACTCAGGGTATCAGGCTTGTTATCAAGTGTCTTTATCATCTGAGCCATTTTGCTAGCACAAGTAAATCTTTTTACATATTTCTTGGTTTTCCTATTTAACACATTTTAATGACTCCAAACATGTGTCCCATTGCCTTTGTTACATGGCATTTATAATTACTACATAAACCTCCTCTGGCCTTCAAGTCCTACTATGAACTTTTCACTATGGATACCACTATGATATTTAGTGTGTCCCTGCCTGTTCAAGCAGCTTGGCTATATCGTGCTTTATTATCTTATCTCATTATCTTTATTGACTTAATCACCATTATAAGATTCCACTTATGCAATCTAAAAGTCCTACCGCAGAGAATAAGCAAAGCTAACTCAAAACTGTTTGGGAATCACATTTTCATTGCTCAGTGGTGGTATTATTTTGAATGAGGTCTGAAAAAATGGCATCTTGATCATTCTCAATTAAATATTCCTTATTTGAGATATTTAGTCACTCATACATGGGTGTTTTCTATGGGCACTCAGTTTACTAAAGCCAATAAGAGACTTACATACACAGACCTTAGAACTTCGTTTCAGTATAGAAATCAGTGTCAGCTCATCTATGTACATGACTTGACAAGTTTACATGGAGGATTGGAGCTTGTTCTTACTGAAAGCCTCTTTCCTGTGGTATAGCTTTCATAGTTCCAGAAAACTATGGGTGGGAAGCAATCAATAGTCCTATCTAGCTGTGAAGCTTGTGAGCCATAACAATGGTCAGCATGGCAAGATACCTCTAAAGGTACAATAGGGACACTCGCATCTTGGCAGTAACCAGCAGCTGTCTAATTGGACTCAAAGTCCTCTCAACAGGAGGGAACACTGTTACTAGAAATGTAGCCAAATTCCTTCTGGTTCCTGAGGTCATAGATCTCAAAAGAGAACCTACTATTCCCACTTGACCAAACCAGCATAATTCTTTACTTCATTCTAAAACTTACTCTTACACCTAAAGATAAGTATAGCTCTCAACCCTCATCAAAGAAGCTTCTTTAGAAGCAAACAAATAACATGCAGAAACTACAACTGGTCGTAATGTTAGGAACTCAGCCCCAACTATTACATTGACAAGGCAATTCTGGACCTAAGCCTCCGAGAACATTGCAGATGTCAGAGATTGTAAGAGCCAGAGGACCAGGAAGTCTGCTGTGAGAATGTGTCTCCTAGAAATGGCAGGGAAGCTAAACCTGTGATAACTTCCATAATAAGGCTAGCTAAAACAAGACCTGAATAATGGCAATACCATTAGACATGCTAACATGCTACTGTGGAATGGGGAAGTCTCGTGGTTTCCCACTCTCAGAAAAATAGCTGCAGGCAACTAATGACTGCTGAAAGAGGGAAATTTTGTGTCCCCCTTGGATGAGCCATGAATTGGTCATTCAGTGCAAAGTGGTAAACTTTGAAATCATATACACATATTAAATGGCCTTAGCAAGCTGTGGTTATATAGTTATGCATGTATATATGTGAAACAATGATAACAACAACGAAAAAAGACATCATTTTCAAAAGGCAGTGGTAGAAGGGATGGGAGCAATCTCAGCTTTCTCTCTAGTCTTGCAATGGTAGGGATATTCATGTTTAAACTTTATGTTGCCATCAGTGGTAACATTTTAATGGACAGAGTAGGTCCGGTGTATTCTGTAGAAATTCCTCACTCCTCCCCTACCTGCCTCCGTGCTCCACTCCCCACCCCCAACCCTTGAGTTTTCACTGTATCATCCCTAACAGTAGAGGCTGGGCAGATCCTCTTGAATTGCATTCAATTAGTATGCTTCTGGAAGCTCAGGAAGAGTCAAGGGACTAGAAATGGGGATGGAGAGATTCATATAAGCAATAGAGGTTAAGACTCACCAGGATTTAGGCACATGTTTATCCTTGATTTTATTGACAGACTTTATATGCTAAAGCCATGGCAGGAAAAGTGCTTTACTCAAGGAGTTTATTTCATGATTTTAGAATACCTAAAAAAGAGAATGAGGTATGTAGCAGAGAAATCTCAAACTGATAGCAGGAGCTTCAAAAAGTATGGGAAGCCATCACCTCTGATTTTGTGTATAGTACCTAGCAAATAAGCTGGAGGATACCTGGAGGACTGAAACACTCCTCCTTTTCCCTAATCTCAATGTGGATAACAGTTGTTGGGATCACAGATAATCTCTAATTCTTCATTTGTAAAATCTTGTAGAAGCATCCCTCTTTGAAAAAAAATAAACAAAATGAAATAAGTAATCAGAAAAATGTGATTTCTAGGGGTTCATTTCCAGATACAGGATGCAAAGCCAGACATCCTCTACAGGACTGAGCTGGAAGCACCAGATCTCCTTCTCTTCTCTGAGATTAAATTCTGAAGCTTTTGTGCTCTCTCCTTGTCCCTCAGGCCAAGCTTGAGCATCTGTACTAAGTAAAAGATATCATTCCTCATACTAGATTTTAAGAACCTCTGCCCTAGTACAATCATGTTCTTATAGATTCCAAATGGATAAATGAACATGAAATAAAATCTGCAAGCAAACATCCTAAGTGCACATGCTCATAAATATATCCTTCAATATTTATTAGTAATTGTCAAATTTATCAAAACAATAATTTGATTGAATACACTTTCAGGAATGTGTAAGAAAATTAAAGTTTTTGGTAGATTTCATGATGACAATTTTATAAGTGATTATTTTATTTTAGTCTAAAAATGGTGATTTTTTTAATGTAAGTGAGCAACAAAGAATCCCTGTTGGGGTATTTAAATAATTTTTAAATTAACATTATGAACAAAAGTTTTAAAACACCTATTTTTAATTTAGAAAAATGTTTGATCACAATGTTACTGTGTATTTTAGCCAGGATATAAATTTTATTTGTTATATACTTGTTTTTATAACATTATTTTAGAGAGGACATATGTGTAAGGCCTGGAGTCAGAGTTCATTATTTAAAAAATCTGTTTCTGTTCAGAAATATGTGAACCTCTAATAATTTTGGTTGTTTCAGGGAAAGCAGGCAACAATCAGTTAAATCCTTCATATTCAAGTTACTTCAGATCAAGCTGGATTTGGCCTGAAAGAACTATGTCTCCAAGGAAACTTAACCTTATTCTCATTCTAAATCTAAAAATAATTTCTGAGAGTTGCCTTTCTTACTCTCAGAGGTTTCTCATGACTTTATAACCACTGGAGAAAAATTTAACAAAAAATCATTTTCTGTTAATTTCTCTTTAGTTTCCAATTTCTAATACAAAATGAAAATTTTGTGGAGATATTTTTGCTTTTTTGTTTTATTTTGTTTTCATTTTCCTTTTTTTCCAACGAACTGTCTCACCCACCATGTCTCCTCATTATTGCCTACTCTGCCTGCCTTAGCTTTAATCAGAGCTTCTTCCTGGATCAGCTTCATGTTCCAGGCTCTAGTAGGTCAATGCCACTTTAGTCAAAGTGGGCCTAGTCTTCCCAAATCCACAGTACCCGCAAAGAGAGGGCCAACTTTCTATTTAGGCCAGAGCTGAAGAACTGATAACCTGACACAGCAATGACAGAAAATTTCCATTATGAAAAGCTCCCACTGTTTCACAGATTTGATTATATTTGGGGTCAAACCATGACCACAGAGTACACTGTGCAGTTCTTTTAATACACCATGGAAAGCATTTCCAAGGTGGCGCTGTCTTATCTCCTGACATTAGCAGTATTACAGTGAGCTTTTATCGCACTGATTCATGTTTCTAGATAGAAAAAAAAAATACTTCCTATGCAGTTTTCAAGGACCAGTGCATAAACAATGCTGTCAAAAATAAAATAAGGCATCGTTTTGTCTTGTAATGTGGCTATATAACATTACATATCATTCCAGTGATAAAGTATAAGCAATGATCTGTAGTTGCCGAAGATTTTAGAAATGATTTTCTGTGGAGGATGTTATAAGAAGATATTAGACTTGAACAAAGACATTTATTCATTTACCTGGCTGCCAAAGAGCCTCTGATGCCCCTGTCACATCTCTTAACCCCACAAAATGTTTGAGCTTAGATTCTTGTGTACAGAGTTCTTCTCATTATATGTGTACCCATCTCATGACTTCATGCCTTGCGGACTGTTTTGTCCATTAAGCTTGATGCCCACCTTACTTCAGATAATTTTAATTTTTTTAAGCTGGATGACCAATATTTGAGGTTGGTAAAAATATTTTCACATGTAATAGAATTAATTTCTGTAAACAGAAATGCACTTGTAAAATGAAAATGGGCATTTTATACTTTTTTACAGTGGAAGGGAGTCTAACACTTGTCTCCTCTCAATGTCTTCCCAAGCATTGTTTGGCTATTTATCAGTGAATTCAGGAAGCTTTCCTGAGGAATCCACATGAGAATAGGAACCAGATGAAAATTTTTGTAGACATTGTTATGGGAAGCACACCGTAGACAACCTTTCAGACACAGTTTATAGCCAATCGAAAGTCTTTATTATAGTCAGCTGGGCCTACACTCAGGCATTCAGGACCTAAGCATAGCCTGAGTGTCCAGGGCATGGTATTTCTGAAGGAAAAACACCCTTCTAGCATCTTGTGTGACAGCTGTAGGAGGGCTTTTCAGAAGCAAACAGTTTAACAGAAACTAAATTACCTGGGGCATCTTGGCCTCAGGCCCTAGAGTAGAAGTGGATAATTTCCCATGGTACTCTCCACCAAGATAAGATTCGAGTGAAGCCTGGAATGCCTCAGCAAGAGTACAAGATAGAAGAACGTCTTCTGTATCACTTGCCCTGCCAGAGCACTCATAAGAACCAAATTATCTGAGAAAGAACTAAGCTCCCAACAGATATAACCACACAGGTCATTATGAAATGTTTCATCCAATGATTAATATTTGTTTTGACCTATTTTTGTTTGATTATAAAGGTTTGAAATCCTTGTATAGCTATTTTATTTAACTTTTTAGCCATCTATCAGCGGGTCTGAACCTCCCACTTTCACTTAGAGGCCGCATGGAGTTAGTCGCACCATCCCTCTCTATGGCATTCTTTTAGTTTTGGTTCTGACTTTAATCTGCTTTAGGATAAGTACCAAAAGCATTCACATTGGAAGCATTCATGTTTTTAACTTAAAAAAAAGTGTCCTTTTTCTCCAGCTACTCCATTTTGCCTGCTCTCTTGCAACCTAACAGATACTATTCTATGATATAATTTAATTCCTATGATCCTTTTCCTTTACTTTTAAAAGTTGTTTTCCTTGATGCATACACTAAAGTTTACATCTATATTTTAGCTAAAACAAAGTAGTATATTTTTAATTTTTATTTATTCTTCTCATACAATATATTCCAACCACAGCTTCCCTCCCTCAGCTCCTCCCAGTCCACACTCCCTGGATGTACCTTCTCCCCGAGAAAAGAGCAGGCCTCCCAGGGACATCAAAAGCACAATAAGATACAATAAGACCAATACAAACCCTCAAATCAAGGCTGAGTTCGAAAACCCAGTAGGACCAAAAGGGTCCTAATAGTATTTTTGTTTGTTTTTTGAGGGAAATGAAATTTATATAATATGCAAAAACTTTACCTTAATCTAACCTCCTTTTGACTTTTTTTTTTTTTTTCAAAATTGCTGTGGGCCACAGGAATATATCATAAGAACACAGCTGGTTATGGCAAAGTCACTACCTGGAAGGATCAAGGATTTCCTCCAGAGGAAGCCAAATTCCAAAGAACTTTTGGTGTTACTTGGCTTGTCTTCTGTTATGAAAATCATGTGTGCCTTCATAGTTTTCCCAATTGACTTTTCCCTAAGAAGGGCTAATAGTGTGGACTGATCACTCTCTGGACATACACATTCAGGTATTTGGAGAACAGCCTCAGGAAAGGCTTTCTCTGGAATCAGATATCTTCTTTAGCCACTTTCAAGGACTAGCAGTAATAACAGTCCACATGAAAGTCTCCTGATTCAAGGTAAATTCCACAAGGATACACTGCCTAGGTCAGGTGGACCTTCAGTAATAGTTTTACACAATTTAGCTCAGACCTTCCTTTCTTACAGCCTTATTAACTTTCTAGACCCCTAACTCCTTACCTAACCACTTCTAGGAATATTTAGATAACCTTCGGCACTAACAGCTATGCTCAATCTGAACCCCAGTTCAAGCCTCCCTGTAATTATCATCATTGGCAGCATCCGTCCAGGTCCATGCCCAGATGGAGGAAAATACCTTCTCTCAGATACCTCTGTACTCTCTAAGAACAGATTTAAGCATTCAGACTACCTGTTTGAGAAGGCCTGGCGAATGTGCCAATTAAGCTTTACTCCTCCTTTCCCAAACCTTACTTCTAGTTCCAGATCTCCCTTTAACTATCACGAGAGACATCTAGCTGTACACAGGTTGCCTAGTGATCAAGCACACTTTCTCCCATCCTGCAGATAAATGGCAGAAAGCTTGGACAGACAGGAGCCACAGAAAAAAAGAAGGCAGTTTTATTTTCAACCATTGACCTAGCAACTTACAGATTCTTAACATTTTCTACCAATCATGTTTAAGACTATAGTGGAGCACATAAGATCCCTCTTCTTTGATATTACTCAAATTTGGCCTTTAGTAAATTCATTTCCCCACTGGTCAATTCCCTTTGGGGTTGCAAATGATAATTAATAGTTATTGCCCCTCTATGTGATTCTTATCACCCCTCCGTTTGACCCTGGAAGCCTGGCTTTGCACTGCCAAGGGATTACTCCTTGTAAGTATATACATACCAGGACTTCCAGGGCACAGGGGTATGGAGAAGAGAAAAGAGAATGGAAGAACTAGATGGGTAAGTACTTGAGAGGAGCAAACTGAGATGAGGAAGAACTAGATTGAAGGGCTGGAAGAGAGTACTAGAGGGATGAGATGGAAGATGAGGGAAGTACTAGCTGGGTAAGAACAAGATGAAAAGGACCTAGTTGAGGCAGAATTAAGATGAGAGAATTAAGATAGAACGTAGAGGGAGTAATAGAGAAATCAAGCAAGAAAGGAGTTAGGCACAAGAACAGAACTGTAGTTGTGTATATAGGATGTTATGCCAGAGGAATAAAGCAAGTGAACTATAGAGCTCAGTGTGCTGAGATTCTATTTCCTGAAAATAGTCCTCGCCGTAAGTTGTTCTCTCTCCTGAGCTCCTGGGATGTATAACATTAAGGCTGGTCCCGTTAATATTATACAAGGCAAAGCATGATAAGCATGCTTATATAAGTCCATCAATACAATTTTAAATTGCTTAGCTGTACAGAAAAGAATTACAAATTAATTTATGTTGTCTTTATGTGTATGATAGGATACTTTTTTATATACATCAGAATTACTATAAAGTATTTCTTAAATCATTTTTGTAATAGTGGAAAGCAGTGCAGGAGATTTGTTCATCTTTGGGGTCCTAAAATGTTGAAGGTTCAAACAGAAGGTGAAAGATGTGCGTAACTAAGCATTCCGGCAGGTTGTTGTTCCACCCATCACTATCTCAGCTCCAGGTCTCACTGCAAGGTCATGTGCCAGTTGTAAACCTTTCTGCAAGGGAGGATTTCCTTCTTTGGCTGAAAGCTCTACCTGTGGCTGTCCCCATAGACTTCAAACTTCTCTTCCTCCAGCAGGTGATTTCTAGGGAAACTCTTAGATTCCATTTCAAGGAGATGAGCACAGCTATCTCTAGAATATATTGATTCTGTCTAGGAGGCCATTTAAATTTGTGAATGAGAACTCCTGATTGAGTAGAGCTGCAGTGCTGTAGAAAGATTGAAATGTTGCATGTCCAGAAGCTAATTACCTTTCCTTGAGCTATTGTTAGTGGCTACCAAAATAGCTATCCCCTATCTACTCCTGGATCCGAATGAATACCCTATGAATGATAGATTTAAAACCTATTGAAAACTATTAATTTATCTGACTATTTCTTCTACTATCTCAAAAGCTTAAAAATATTGTGAGACAGCATCATGAGCCTATAGAAAAGCTTCTTCCCTCTCATTAACTGCATCTCTAATGTATCCACCAATGTATTTTGAACTTGCCTACATTTGTAACTTTCTTTGTTCCTTAAAACTACAAAACTTGATAAAACTGCTTCTATATTTGAACATGGGAATTAGGGTAACCTAATTCTGTGTTCTCATGGCAGTCACTCAAAATGACTCCAGAATAAACTATTTTAGTCCCTGTGGTAGTCTGAAAGAAAATGGCCCACAAAGGGAGTGACACTATTAGGAGGTGTGGCCTTGTTTGAGTAGGTGTGGTCTTATAGAAGGAAAGTGTCAGTGTGGAGGCAGGCTTTGAGATCTCATATATATCCTCAAGCCATGCCCAGTATCTCAGATCATTTCCTGTTTCCTGCAAGCCAAGCTATAGAACTTTTGGCTACTTCTTCAGCCCCATGTCTGCCTGCACACCACCATGTTGCACCATGATGATAATAGAATAAACCTCTGAAAATGTAAGCCAACCCATAGAAACCCTAAGGCAGTCCCTTTAAAGTTAAAGCTGTTTTTGTTGCTGTTCATTTGTTTGTTTGTTTGTTTGTTTATTGTAGACAGAGGCAAGCGCTAGCATGCCCAGCATGACTTCATTATACTATAGCCGAACAATATTTTCTCAAATATGCTGATTAACGATCAGATACTTCGTTCAATGTTGTTTCTCATTGCTAGAATCAGATTTGTCTAAGTGGTTAGTTTTGATTCTCATCTCTGAGGGGTTATGATTATTCCTCATAATAAAAGTAGGATAAAACAAATGTCAAGATGTTAGTACCAATTTACACTTTGGGCATAATTTTAAGCAATTAAAGGTACAGAAGAGATGATTCTTAGGTCAGAAATGTCTGAGTCAATTCTGTTTGTCCTGTAGGTAAAGTCCTATCATCTCAAAAGTATTATTTATTCTCTTGTCAGAAGTTGTATTTCTAGAATGTCAGCAGGCAACAGTTGAGGTTTTGCAAAAACACAGATTTTTTTTTGAGAAATTTCTTTTGCAGAATATTAACAGATAATAATTAGTCACAAAAATTTACAAAAATAACACAACCAGAAAGAGTAAAATTAATCTGAAAACTAAGCACTTGTTTCATATCTGCAAATGTCCAACATATATTAATATTCAGTGTATCATACATGTCTATATGGATGTGGTATGTGTATGTAGAAATGTGTGTGTGTGTGTGTGTGTGTGTGTGTGTGTGTGTGTGTGTGTGTGTAATGTATGCACCAATTTTCCTGTGTCTGAGTATGGACACTCATTTGCCATCCATACCAATAGAGGACAAAAGAAAACCAAAGGTGTCAGTTGTCACAAGCCATTATGTTTGAAGTAGGAGCTCTTAGTCTTTGTAAGTGAGTTGGTTTGTGTGCTTCTGAGGATTCTCCTGTCTCCTCCCCACCTGCACCTTGCTGTAGGAGTGCTGTAACTACAGATGCACAAAATGGCATCTGGCTTTACATGGATTCTGGGGATCTGAACTCAGGTGCTCAGGTTTATATGACTACCCATTGAACCATCTCTCTAGAACAAGGCATATTTTATTTTCCCTTCAGTTTTGAAGAAGGTTATGGCTGGAGACCAAGTTCTATGTTGAACTTCAATTTCTGGAAAACCTTCACTGCACTGTCATTCTGTCTCTACCATCTGATTCAGACATGGCTGTCCATCTTCAGGAGGGGATTCTCACAGGTGATGAGTTATCTTCTTCCACCATAGGCAAGATTTGCTGCATTATTTTTGTTAGTTTCACCACGCCACTGAGGGGCAACAGTTTCTCAGATTTATTTCTCTGGAGTTAAGTGATCCTTTGGATGACCGGAATGATTTGCATGAAGTTATAGCTGTCTCTTTTATCATTTTTTTAATATGCAAGTATTCCTTTCTCTGCTTTCTCACTGCTCTCTAGAGTTAGGGTAAACTGACACATTTGATAGGATTTCACAGAAATCAGCATGTGGCCCTTTCTTCTCCACTCCTTCCATTTATCAGAAAAGTTCATTTGGCCAAGCCAATTGCAATGAGTCATGTTGTCTGTAAGTAGGAATCTTTTGTTTGTATTAGCTCGTGGTTTCATTTCAGTTATATTTATTTTTTAGTATATCTCAAATGTTCGATTGGCTATTCTTTTCTTATTACCTACTCTGTACTAAATTGGTACTTTCTAACATATTCAAGTTCATTTTCTTCTTTTTATCATATAGTAAAAAGCAATTTACTTGGTTAATTCTCCCGTGTATTGCAATTATGCATTCATAATGTTTTTCTATTGCTATTTAAAATTAGTTCCATGTTTGATGAATACTCTATTCACAGAACATTTTCCTTATATTTTTCTTTAATTTCTAGGCATAATTTCTTTTTACTTTTTTAGTTTATTTATATGAATTGATTTAAATCTGATTACATAGACAAATTTGTGGACTTTCTGATTGGGACACATAATTTTTTCCTCTATGGGAGTGGAGATGGTGAAGTTCTCTCTCTCTCTCTCTCTCTCTCTCTCTCTCTCTCTCTCTCTCTCTCTCTCTCTCTCTCATGAGTGTGTGCACATATGTATGTATGTGTGTGTATGCACATGTGTGTCTGTATATGTGTGTGTGTCAGAGAGAGAGAAAAACAGAGAGAGGGAGGGAGGGAGGGAGGGAGGGAGGGAGGGAGGGAGGGAGGGAGGGAGAGGGAAACCTACCTTATTAAAAAGTGCATAATGACACGGCAACTCTGGGAATTAGATTCTTCTTTCTCACTGTGACATTTTCTTTTTTAAATTTTGTACATTGTATTTCTTTTGTTGTATTTTACCTGCATTTTCAGCTTCATTCTTAAATCATAGTTAGGAAACATTTTTTTTTTTAAATGTCTTGACTCTCCCTGTCTTAGTAGAAAGTTCTGTACTCATGCTGGAATTTGCTTTCTGTGCCCTGAATAGGAGGGCACATCTCTCTAGCTTTTGCTTTCTCTGCATCAGAGCTTCAAGCTCAGAAGAGACGGATTGGGTCTCATTTGACACTTCTTTAGCAAACACACAGGCTTGGAGAGGCGTATCACCATCTTGATTTCCAGGAATATGCTAAGGCTTCCAAAAGCCTAAGTTCATCTTTTCAATTTTGTTTAGGATTAGTCTGTTTTATGCTATTGTTCATTTAAGCAGGTGAGATATTGAACACTTCCTAAAAAATGATCCAGGCAAAGTTACATGTTATAGGCTGTGGACCTTCAAAAGCACTGAGAGAAATTAAGTTAACATTTTTAATCTCACCCCAAAAGTCCAGTCATTGGCAGTTAATTCAAACAGGTAATCTGTGGTAATTCTAATATCAAACTTTATGATGAATTTTAAATCTATTTTTAGTGTCTGACACACATTCTTTAGCCAAGTCTGCCATTACAGAAGTAAGGAAGGGCCTAGCTTGACTTCTATCCAATACAATGAGCCTACATGTTCTCTGTAAGAGCAAACTGTTCCAATGCATTATAACCTTCATGCATTGGCATGTATGATTTCTACCATGCTTTATATTATTATTTTCTCCATGTACAAAATGAATTTTAAAATCATTATTGATTTAACCAATAAAGATGTGAAATATAATTTCTTGAATTTATGTAAGTCTAATTACAGAATAGGGACTAAAGATATGAGTTAACTATGTTGAACAGTTACTTGGTCATTTTTATTAATGGATACCTGTTCTACTCACTCCCATGATACTCCCTTTTCTTCAATGTTTATTTGCTTATCCAAATGTATTCTGTAAATATTCCTTGGTCTACAACTTTATTGTCTCATTTTACCTGGGTATGAATTGTAATTCTTTAAAGGATCAATAAGGTCACTGTCACCTTTAATTTCCTAGCTTTTATCATACTATGTCATAAAATATAGATTACAAACAGAAAACTGAAACACAATGTAATGGTATCTAGTAAACTCATGTTATTAAGAATATAACTGTTTTTATTCCATATAAACTTGTTCACATCTGGTAATTTTATTACAAAATAATAATTTAATGAGGTTCAATTTTGTTAAGTTTATTTAAAATATCTGGTACAAATATGAACAATAAAGTAGAGTTTGACTCCATTGCAAGATTATATTTTGGAAATTGAATTTGATAATTACTGTCTTTGAGTATTTGATAAATGATTCATAATGCATAATTTGAAATGCAATACCAGTCTTTTGTCCTTTACATTTGTTAGGTGGACCTTTCCCATTTCCACTTCTAGACAGGTAGTAATATAACATATAAAAATTAAGGTGTGTTCAACCAAATAGGATTAGGTCAATGCAGGTATTTACTGTCCTGCTTAATGTCATGAGTTTGATCCTGGAAAGGAAGGACTGACTCTTATAAGTTGTCCTCTGACTAACTCACATGACCACAAATAAACTAATTAATTAATTAACCTGTGTTAGAAAGATGATCCAAAGTGGAATTATCAGTATATGTTCCTTTAACTTTAGTTCAGATATCTTAAAAATATGGAACTCAGTTTAAGAGGTCACGCGGTTCCATTGTGGCACACCCATGTCTATTTCTTTTATGTGATAGCTTCACATCCTATGATAAGGAAACAATGAATGTCACTCATGATCCTGTAGGTACTAATCTTTATGAGAAAATCTCATCCCATTCCTATAAGGAGTTTGAATTAGTCAAGAAGATGAATCTTGTCAGGTTTCCATGATGCCAGATTATGCTCAAATAAAATAGACATTATAAGTAAATTTGATTTGGGGTGTATTAAGTTTAAAAAAGTCAATAATCAAAATGTCTTTCTGATTAGGAATTAAATTTTTTCCTAAATAAAATGGTTTATTAAAATGATCATTTAGGAATCAACACATTTTATTTAGCAGTCAAAAAGAGCCTGGATGTGAAGCAAAACCACCATGTCACTATGCAGAGAGACTGTGAAAGGAAAGACTTTGATACATGGAAATGTGTGCCTGGCATTTTTAGCTACCTGGGATGCAAAGTGGGCCTATGTGGATGACCCAGTTGAAGTCTGAGTGGTTTCTAGCACTCTGCACCTTCACTGTTGTTCAGATTCCTCTCAACACAATGTTTTGACCTTTATATTCCAATAAACAATGTGCTGTTTACTGGTCTCCAAATATCCTTATTACCTTAATCACTCATTTGGAATAACTGAATTGATAACATTTTCCAATCTCACGTTGCAAAATATTTCTAAGCTTTCCATATGCTAGTGAGTTTACTGAGCTGATCTTAATGATTTTGGAGTTTGATATTAATGATATTGGGCATTGTGAAAAATTTAATGATTTAGGCTACATCTCAAGTAATGTAAAAATTATGTTCTCTCACTTATTGGAAAAAGACAAATGTACTGTTTTTGTATTTTGTTATAGCTACAATTTTATTTTGCCAGGATTTCAGTATTTTGAACACATTTTAAAATTATGATATTGATTCTCTGCTACTTAATTAAAGTATGTATACAAGAAAGTCTTATATTCTTTTTTGATATGCTCATATTAAAAGTTTTAAATATTTTTGACTTTTCTAAAATGGTCTTAAATTTTATTATCAACTTTATCACAAAAAATCCTCAATTTGAGAATTTTATGAAGAGAAATTAATTTTAATATTACTTTTATTCATACTATAGTATTTTACTTTTGTTTGGTAAATACACACATACAAATATATGTACATATCTATATACTTAGTGTTTCATCTGCTAATTCATATCACCCAAAATTCATAAATAGATGATGCTGCATTTTGGTTAATGTTTAGATCCTGGTGTGTGATAGACAGGATGCTGATGTATGAACAGGCTCATGGGGCCCGTTCTCATTGGTATTTCCCACTATGTGTTCTCATAGAGCAAATACTGGCTATGCATAAGAAAGTGCAGATACCAATTTGATGGAAATTTTGGCTTACATTTACTATTATTTAGTGTTGTGAGAATGCAATTTTGTTATTCATAAACTCTTCAGCTCATAGAACTTTGCTAAAGCTTTTGAGACACCAAGAAAATTAAATGATCATTTTATACTGTTTAATATAACTTTCATTATTTCTATCTTCAAATAATAACTGTTTTCAAGTTCACACACTGGATTCTTTTTTCCTAGTGTATAGAGTTCGCTAGCATACAGAAAATCAGGTGTGAAAGCACCACATGCCTTCTCTCCTTTTCATCTTTCACTATTATATTGTTTAATGTGAGATTGTAACCTCTCTCATAAATGATTCCCTAACTATTAAGATAATTAGTATATTATCATTATTCTGCTAACATGATAACCTTTAACAAGGTGTTTTTCACACTAAATATTATCATATGGCAATATATCATGGTGATAAGTAAAGATCATGATGTTAAATTTTGCTGTTTAATTTGTTAACTTGAATAAAAACATTCTTCATGTACAATATTCCTAGAAACAAATTGGTGTCAATGATAATTATTTTAGAAAGGTACCAAATTAACATGTCTGAAAAACATTAAAATAGAGCCTGAAATTAAACAGAAAATATGGAAGACATAATTTAAAATATAGCATGTGTTACTAAACAGAAAATATCCAAGTATGCATTCACTCCAATCACCCATCAACATAAAGCTTGCAAATGGCAAATTTTAATATTTCTTCTTTAAACTGTACCTGACTCCATTACACAACAGGCATGATTATAGCTCACCTAAAAAAATAGATACAGTACATTATAGGCTAATGGCGTCTTCTTGCCACATTAAGTATGAAGATACAAATTCATGGATCCTGTAGAGGATATCTGAGACTTAGAGGAATGGAAGCAGATTTTAAGGGAGGAACAATGGAATACACTTCATTTGTAAGGTGTTAGTTCCTTTCATTTCTGAAATTAATATTTGAGAGAAACAATTTCTAGGGAGAAAGATTTATTTAACTTCATTCTTCCAGATGTCTTGTTTCACACCCAAATGGTTCTATTGTCATGGGTCCATAGTGATGCAGAAGATCACAGTGAGAACATATAGGAGAGGAAAGGGCTGACTGCATTGGACTCGGAAGCAAGGAAAAGAAAAAAAGTTGCTGGAACAGACAAGGTATACCCTCACAGGCACACCCACAGTGACCCTCTTCCTCCCATTAGGCACCATCTCCTAACTCTCCATTCAGATGTGAACTCAGCAACAAATTAATCCATTGATAATGTTGCTGTGAAGATTATTCCTTGTTTCTATTTGACTGCATCTGGAATTAACTAAGCCCTGAATGCTGTGTATATCTGTGAGGAATTTTTTTTCTTGATTGGATCATTTGATATGGGAAGACCCATCATAAATCTGGACTACTCCTTCTGATGACAGCTTATATAAACGACATGGAAGAAGGGAGCTTTTGATATATATATATATATTATATGGAACAAATTTTGTACAGGATAAATATGTATTAATCTCATTAGTTAATTAAAAAACTGGCTGGCCAATAGCTAGACAGGTAGTGGTTAGGTGAGAAAGCCAAACTGAAAGGACATCGGGAAGACAAAGGGCAAAGTTTCAGGAATCACAGGCAGAAGCAGAGAGTAAAGATGAACATGCCATGTTGAAAGAAGGTACCACCATGTGGCAGAGGGTAGATAATAAATTAGGGTTAATTTAAAATATAAAAGTTAACTACGCCGGGCGTTGGTGGCGCACGCCTTTAATCCCAGCACTCGGGAGGCAGAGCCAGGCGGATCTCTGTGAGTTCGAGGCCAGCCTGGGCTACCAAGTGAGCTCCAGGAAAGGCGCAAAGCTACACAGAGAAACCCTGTCTCAAAAAAAAAACCAAAAAAAAAAAAAAAAAAAAAGTTAACTAATAACAAGCCTAAAATATCAGCTGAACATTTATAATTAAAAATAAGTCTCTGAGTGATTATTTGGGAGAAGCTGCCAAGACACAGAGAAACTCTGCCTACAATATGTGTGTGTGTATATACACATATGTATATCCTGTATATATAAAACCATGCTATTAGTTCTGTTTCTTTAGAGGAACCTGTCCACATGAACTTCTCAAGTATCACTACTCTACTGGCTTAGGACCAAGCCTTAAACATAGGAATTTTTCATATCCAAACAATGTTCTCATATGTGTAACTACACTTATGTTTATTAGAAAATAAGGAATATATACAGCATATGGGTTATAAGAATTAAGAATTATGATCTTAAAATCATTCTAAGAATAATAGCATTTGTAGTAATAATTTTCAAATACACCGATGAGCTTTATTCAATAGTATTTTATAAATGAATTTTTATCTTTATGCTTATAGGCATGGTTTATCAAGAATTCCTGTTTTATTATTTATTTTATAGTGTATATATTGTAAATTCCTAGTTCATAACATAAGCTAGTTTCCCATGTTTTTATTTCTTCTGTAATAATTTATACAAGAGCAGATGATGGATTCTTTTCTATATTGAAATCTCTTACAAGGTATTGGTTAAAATTAACAACCATTGGTTAAACAGAAAGCAAATGAAATCTCACAGGCAATTAGAATAGAAGGAAAAAAATTTTTGATACATTCTTCATGTAAAACCCTTATGAGGCATCAGTTTGTCTTTCCACAGCTTCCCCATAGTGAGGTTATTTGAAAATGTGTCTTTATTTGTTGCTGTTCTTTCTATCTGCTTCCCACTCTCTCTGTACCTTTTAATGCAGTGCTTTCCACTGTTCCTCTGTTGTAATCTGCTTCCAGTCTTCTGAGTCTCAGCTCTTAGTATGTGATTCAGAAATGTTTATGTTCTCAGACAATGCAGAGATATGAAGTTTTGGCCTAAGTGATGTGTTCTGTGTCATCCTTTCTGTGTTCTGTAATCACAGCTGTGGTGTGCTAGAGTCAGATGCAGGTGAAAGAAGAAATGTTGGCATTTGCCATTTGTGAGTTATAGAACATTGGTAAATGAAGTAAATGCAACCAAATATTTTCTGTTCAGCATTATCAATAAAATAATGGTATTAACAATAAAATAATTATCAGAGGAAAATAATAGGCATACTCTACCAAGAATGGTTCCACCAAGTACAACCCATGATACATTAGTAGTATCAAAAGATGATATAAGAGAACCATAGAGATCCCCATCTCCTATGGCTTGGGTGAGACTGCCAGATTTAATGCCTAGAACACAATGAGAAACACTGTAATAACCAGATGAGAATGCTATTGAAGCATATAGTTGAGTGAGACACACTGTGAAGTTAGTAGCTGTATTTCAAAGTAAAATGAATAACTGGAATAAATGACCAAAATCTTGCAGTACTGTAATAGGACCCCAGAGCTTAGTAGATGCCTAGACCTTTGTACAACTGATTAAGGGAAGTGCCATTCAGGTGTAGTTGAAAGTTTTCCTGTGTCTCACCTGGCCCATAGTCAGGACAAATCTCTCACACCCACTGATCCTGCAGCCTCTCAGACCCAAATAAACACACAGAGGCTTATATTAATTATAAACTATATGGCCTACTTGCTCAGGCTTCCTGCTAACTAGATCTTACATCTTAAATTAACCCATTTCTATAAATCTATACTTTGCCATGAGGCTCATGGCTTATTGGTATCTTTACATCTTGCTTCTCATGGTTGTATCTGGCAGCATCTCTCCTGCTCTGTCTTCTTCTTTCCTTTCTCTCTCTTTAGAATGTCCTGCCTAACCTTATTCTGCCTTACCATTGGGCAAGCAACTTCATTTATCAACCAATCAGAGAAACACATTTTCATAGCATACAGAATGACATCACCCATCATTCAAGTGTAAAACTCAGCATTCAGAATTCTGGGAAAGTCTCCAAATGTACTAACCTTGCTTTTTGGCTTCTGTAGTTCCACTTCTAACTATTCTTGTTAACTCAAGTATGTCAAGCAAGGACATGGTTTTTGTGCTTAAATGCTCACCTTGAGAAAGGCTCGGGGCTGCACCAGGGTTCCAAATACTAGGTATAGTCAGCAGCCAGCTAACAAAGGCTTTCTATTAGTGTAAACTCTTGTCTGAGCAGCCTTCTTTGGTGAATACCTTACAACAGCATTACATGTGAGATAAATGGAATTCAGTGCTCTCTGACCAATTGTGAACACATTTTATCCTCTTGTGATAACTTCCTATTATACCCATTTGAGAGCATCTGTTTCTGGAATTAAGGAAAAGCAAAATTTCTTAGTTTGCTTTCTGTTGCTGTGATGAAACATTCTGACCAAAAGCAACATAGGGAGAATTGATTCTATTTGGCTAACCGCTCAAGGAAACTGTCCATCATGAGGAACCTCTGGGCAAGATCTCAAGTAAGAGAGAACATTTGGTTTGGTGCTTTGGTATATAATTATGTAACAAGGGCAAAGTACCTTAGAGCCCTTACAAAGGACACCATAAAGAACAGATTGGTTTTATGATTGTTTACATCCTATTTTGGCAACATGAGACTACTGGACTAAAATTGTCATTCATGAGTGAGTATGGAAGCAGGCTCTCACCAGGCACAGAATTTTTTGTTGTCTTTACCTTGGACTGGTCATCACATTTATATTTTGCCTTGTCATTCAATCCACATGATTATGACTGTAGCATGAGAAGACTAAGGTGGCATGTGACTAGAGCTCAAAACTAGCTGCTGTAATTATTAAAGATAACATCATATGAAAACATCCTGTGCAATGGATATCCTGAACTATAGGTTGATGTCTCCCACATTTACTTTAAGAAGCAACTGACTAGATGTGTGTGTAAGATGACCTAAACACCAATCCACCGATCTTAAAATGATTCTGTTTTGATTTATTGAGGAGTAAATTGATTACAACTAAGGATTATAGATGCAGAGGCTATGCCAGAGCTTCATACTTTGCCTGTGTATCATTTATTCAAAGTGTTAACACACACACACACACACACACACACACACACACACACACACACACACCAAACAATGGAGAAGGGAACAGAACTAATAAATGCTCTTAAATGAGGTTTGTTTTAGCTGGGTCTTTGTTTGATCACCAGTGAATTCCAGTTCCCACTTTTCTATTTTGTGTCATGGCCACAAGTGATATTCCTTGTCTCCTATTTCTCTTTTAAATTTTCCCCTCAAATGGCTAGCACTGCAATGTGCTTATGCTTAGATGATATGGGTGGTGTGCAATTCAAACCCTCATCTTCAAAGAATGTCAAGCCTCATTTTTCAGTTCTTTATGAAATTGAATTTTCTATATTGAACCACTACTATTTAAATCTGTAGATGGGGGAAATGTCCACAAACATCCCAGTGTATATTACACACACACACACACACACACACACACACACACACACACACACACACACACACTCCTTTTGTTTCCAGGTGTTTTACAGAATAACCCTTTATCTTCATAATGACTTACATAATTACACTTACTACACAAGTCACCCTTTTCTGTGCGGATCAAGGAACCAAATTCATTGGTTATAGCTAAGAAATTAGTGAAGCAATAAAGCAGGGACTTCTTAGGAAAGTTCATTTATCTAAGGACAGAAAACTTCCAAAACACAAAACCTAAAATTGACTTGACAAAAATTGTGAATTTCTTGATTGAGTCACAGGGAGTAACTAAATGGTGTGTGTGTGTGTGTGTGTGTGTGTGTGTGTGTGTGTGTGTTGGGGTTGAGCTGTCCCTAAATTTATTTCTACAAAGGCTATATGTTTTGTATGTTAATGATAGAGTCATACAACAGCATCAAAAGTGTCACATGTGTATGTTTGTATGTACTGAATTTTAGGGCCATTTACTTGCTGGGCATGATTTACATCTGTGTCAATATATTAATATACTTCTGAACAACTCTGCTATATCATTTTGGTGACTTAGAAGTAGTATGCTATGAGGTAAGACCAGTAGATTTCATGGTTATTTTACCTATTTGTTAATGCGCCTTGGAATAAAGCAAGTACTGTTCTGAGGCAATGAGATACATCATCTCTGAGCATTAGATCAGATAGGGAAGACCTATGATAGTGGGATTACAGAATACCTGTGCACAGAAGTACAAAGTACATATCAGTCTTACTCAAGATAGCTTTCCTCTCTATAGTCAAAAATGTCCAAGGAATTCTTGTGCCATGAGGTAGGTAGCTGTACACTTAAGGCAATCCTCAACTGAGATTAAATGTTTATATCTGTTATTCTGGTTTGTATATACTGCATCAGTTGTTTAAATTTGTATATTCTTAGTTTTGAAAGAAAGATATTCATTCTGTTCTTCAATGACTAGGCTAACAGAGGAAGAAGCTTAGTGTAATTACTGACCAAGGGGATTGTTTGCTGTTTTGTTTTCTTTGAGGAAATGTTTTCTCTTCCTTTTGATTTAGGTTTGGGGAGTTTTTGTGTGAAAATGTGGAGATATGTGGTTGAAGTTATATTTTCTACTCTGTTATTTTATCACATTATTATTATTAATTATTATTATTATTATCATCATTACTATTATCATTATTACTATCATTATTTAGAGACAAAGTCTCTCACTGAACCCGATTCTTACAGAATGGCTAGCCTGGCTGTCCAAAAATCCCAGTAATGCTCCCATCTTCACATTCCTGCCCCCCAGCACTGCTATTACAGAGACATACTACCATTCTTGGCTCTCTTATATTGGTGCTGGAAATGGGAATACAGAATCTCATGTTTGCATATAAAATACTTTGCCCACTAATGTATCACCTCAGGTCTCTAAATGCTTTCTTACAGGCATACATGTGTAGTACAAATATGCCCTCCCATTGTGCCAATCAAATAGCCAGCTGGCTCATTTTACACTGTCAGGTTGTGTATCTTTATATTCCACCTTTCCTCTCACTGGGTAAGCACAGTCATGCTTTGAGCTCTGTGGGCTTAGTGAGCTTTTCAATATTTTCTTCTAGGATCTAGGGCTGTCAATAGCCAGTGCTGCAGAGGTGCCGGGCTACTTGTTTTTTCTTTGTATTCACAAGCTAGTTGGTATTTCCTAAAGGGTCATGTCACATGACCCAGACATGTGGTTAAGTGCTTGAAAGGACAGGAAGGTTTACATGATCTGGGTGTCTTAAGCACCCACTGGGGAAAGCTATGCATTCTCTTGGACATGCTGGAACAATTAGCAACGTCCTGCTTCCAATCTGCAGTGCTGCACCTGAATCTGGATAGATAAGCCTGTTTCCATATTGTATGACTCTGCATGTTGTACATGTCTGATATCCCAGCTCTACCTGAGCTCAACAACCTTTCAGAAAGTAAAATTAAAAGGAAGCACTTGTTACCAAATTTTACATTTACACGAAACATAGATAACACAGGGGTTTCTCACATGCCTTGGACTCATTTTCCTGATCATTAAAATCTTATGCTAGTATAGTAGATCTGTAACAAATTATGATCCAGGAAAGATACATTAATTTCTAAAATCCATTATTTATTCAGCCTTCCCAAGAGCCCTTTCTGTTCCAGTATCTCTTGCAGTACAGCACAACACATGTCACTGTGTGCCTTGTCTACTCCGTTCTGGGCAGGATGCTACTGTGTCAGAGAAGTTCTCTTTTGGATGTCTTGACAAGATTCATAAATCATGGTCAGATTTCTGTAGAATGTCTCTGAATTTGCATTTCTTTGCTATATTTTCTCATGAGTATACAGATCCTGCATATTGTCTCCTAACAATCTGCAGAAGTAAAATGTCATTTTTGGTGTCTTGTCAAAAGTATGTATGACCAATACAAATTGATATATTGATGTTAACCTTAATCAGAAGATTTAGATAGTATTCATCAGACTTTTTGAATATTTACTAGCTTATTTTCAATCCTTCTGTCCAAATTCCAAACATTATGTTTAGAAGGAACACCCTGTGTATTTTCAACAGTTATATAGTTGAATATAGCTCATGTCCCAGAGATTACTATATAGAAATTGTTTGAATATTTAGCACAGGAGATTTGTTTTTCATAATTCATTTATTCATATCTGTATAAAATTGTGCAAGTTCATCTTATACTTGGGTTAAAATTATTTTCTTACTGGTCTTATTCCAACCTTCCCATTGATACTGTTTTTCACTTGGTCCCTTTGCTCCATTTTGGAATTCCTCATCAATATTAGTTTTGTTTTGAGTATTTTGTTGTTTTGGTTACAAAAGGATGTTCTAAATCACATTTTTCATTTCTTGTCCAGATCTCTGTTAATCAGGAATTTCTCCAAAATTGCCTTATTTTATATCATTGGATGGTCATACTAGAAGCTAAGACCTTTTATACCAGGGTTACCATTTATGATTGAAGTAATTGTTTCTGTGTCTGTCCCCCCCAAGAAAAGTGTATGCACATTTGTTTTACATGTATCTAACATCATTAAGCCAAGGTTAAATTAATCCAGATTTCTTACAGTGTGGCAATCGCTATATGAGTTATTCTGTTTTCCTCTTTTCAAGGACTTCTCTTTGAAAGGGTTATGAGTTTTCCATATAATACAATCTCTTTCTTTAGAATCACAGAAGTCAGTGCTACTTGGTCACAAGTTGGACATACTACAAGATATCTTCAATTCAGTATCCCATGAAGGCATCCTGATTCTTGTGGCCAAACTTGTGGATTGGAATCTTCAGGAAAATGGCATGGAGACTATGCAAATATGTAGTGTGTTAGCCATATGATGTGAAGATTTCTGTCAAGTCTCGTCAATGGTTGATAGTAGAAAGTAAAATATTTTCTTTTAGTTGTGAAGATGTATAGGCAAGCCTTAGCATACTAGATACCCTAAAATGTTTCCTTGTTTGGTAGGTCAATGGATCTTTGTACAGTTTATTTTCTATTTTCCAGTGTGCATCTAAGCTTAAACAGTGATCGGGTGCATCTTTCTTTCTTTTTTTTTCCATTTGAGTCCAGTTAACTTGGCATAAACAATGTGGACTAATATGATATTCCTTGAATGTCCAGATGTCAGACCAGAAACAGGATTAACACAGTCCCAGATCAAGACAGGAAATGTACAGTCTTGTCCATTCCTTATAATTATGACCTGCTGCTGTTTATTTTTTAAGCCTATTGATTAAAATAAATTGGCCAGATCTATTGCTGCACATGGCAGAGTCTTAGTTAATCTGCTTTAGATATGATGCCACATCTGGAAGATGATATACAACATCTGGCACATCAATTAAAAATGTACTAGTTGCATAATCACTGGTGAGTGTAGCCATCTACCACTATTCATTTTAGTTTACAGAGTCTCTCAGGTAAATTAAAGGGGAAGTGTCCTAGGGATATGCCACGCTGCAAGGTGATGGCATGACACTAATCTGTACCTTTCTCAACAGGATGTGGGATTGTTCTTTGTTTACCATCTTGCCAAATGATGTAGCAGTTTCGAGGGTTTCTACTTTATCTTTTGTTTCCTAGTGACTACAACACTGTATTTAAGGAATTAGGCTGCCACTGTTAAATACATCTATTATGATTTGACCTATGGAAACAAGGTACTCTGTAGCTGCATGGGTATAATACACCGACTAGGAAGGATCTTGCTTTTAGTTTCTGGCAGCTCTAATCTCACAAGTGATCACAGTCAAATTTTTGTAATAGATCAGTTTTCATTGATAGAGGACACCCTTTGGTCCTGAGCCTAAGGAAGAAGAAATTTTATTGCTAAGTGACTTTTATTTTTAGCATAGCTGGGAGTAAGTTATTTTCAACAGACATAGAACAACAGCTGGATGATAGGAGTAGGTAATTATTTGGACACTGCATTGGTAATTCTTTTACAAAGGCTAATTTAATACCTGTAAGGCAAGACAAACAAAACTTGGTTCAACCTAATAGGTGTACAGGTGAGGAAGTAAGGTCTTAAAATTTCACAGATATAATAAGTTCTTTGAAGAATATACTAGAAATTTACAGCATAGAACTTAAAACATATACTCAGTACTTTTTACAGAATGTTATTAAATGCTTAAAATGCTTAGCACAATTGTTTATCTCTCTCACACAAAATATGTTTGGTTTTGAAAGTGTTAAATTCAAGCATTTTCTTTTTAATTTTACTGTTCTAATCATTTATGCAATAAAATCAGTTTAGAATTATTGACTCTCTATGGAGAAGAAATAAACTCATCTTGATGATAAAAGCTGTAGTCATCAAATTGGTTTGGAGTTGCAGAACTTGCTTTAGTTCTGACAGCACACTAATTTAGAAGCTTGGATTATTAACCATTTAGACTTCCGTGTAGACGAGTATGTTCTAAGCAGAGTGCTATGGAGATGCTTAGCCTGGCTCCTCTGTTGAGAGAACATTATATTAAATATGTCTGATTTTTATCGAGTTCCATATGTGGTACATTAAACATTCATACAAGGATGCTAAAACGATCATGTAAAATCAAGTGATTATGTGTATCTTTGCAACTTCTGCCTGCTTATTCTGAAGATGGTGAGAAATAGTCCTAAAAATGGGCTAGTTCATAGGATTTGCTTTCTTTTCAAGATGTATGTCATATACATGATGTTAATATGGCCAAAGCAGCTTTTTTCCCCCAGTGTGTCTGGTATTTGATTCATGTGAAAAGTTGTGAATCAGATTGAATAGTCTAGACAAATTCTCACACTCCTCCAATTTCCTGTGTGTTTGCACTCTGTCTGTTTGAACGTTTATATTTAGAATTCTCAAATATGCTTAGGGAGTACGAAATATACAACAGAAACATCTGCTGCTCTTGGCAAAACTATTTCATCCTTCTTGTATTGTTTTGTTTTTTTGCTTTCACAGGGTCAAGAAAAACACCTAGGGATTGTTTTCATAGCTGGAGGTTTTTTTCAACATATTTTTTTGCAGTATACAAAATGAAGCATTTAATATCCCCCACACATATCCATGCGCACACATGCACACACACACATGCACACACACTCAGGACAGAATGAAGTATGCAGATGGTTGCATCCATGACGATTTCTTTTGCTTTTGCAATATACTTCCCTTAGTTTTCTCAGGAGGTAAATCTTGAATTGCTTTGAGCTTCTCAATGAACCTGTACAATCCTTCCCCACCTTGGGCTTACCTTTACAGTTAGTGAGCATGAGGGAATTATTTTTTTATTAAATAAAAGCAGTTATCTTTTATTCTGGAATATCTGGTTGTCCCCCAGTTAACCAAAGTCAAAACTGTACTTCTTTATGACTTTTGGCAAGGTTCCTGGGCTGTAAATGTCAAAGCAGCAATGGGTGATTCCTGTTAGTTTCTGCTGGGCAAGGTCTCAAGTGTGGAGTTCCCACTCTGAACAGCTTTCAGGGGTTGCCTCAGGGACAGAAATGATAATTTTAACATCTGTGCTCCTGTTAATTCCCTCTTCAAAATTTAAAATCCATCGAAGCCTGTGGGGCCAATTAACTGTTTTGAAGGCTGATGATAGCTCAAGTCAAGATAAAGCCTTAAACACTGTTTATTTTACAGGGAAGATCTCTAACATATTATTGTTTTTGACTTTGTAGGAATTAAACTACTGTCAACTGTACTGGGAAATCATAAAGACTTTGCTAATGGGAAGTGGCTTCAAAAGACAAGGGATATTAGCATGAAGTTAATTATGATTTGAACAGGAAGCTTAAATGGCTGCCTCTGACCCTGAATTTATAAGAACAATTAACCCAAAGTTGAACAGTACTTTATGGTATTAAGCACATAGGCAAATATCACAGTCATTGGGTCTGTCATTGCAGACACATGCATAATGGAGACCTTATAATGCACCTGGCTGTTGACAAAACTTTGGTCACTTTTATATGTAATTTGATGCCTTGATTAAACTTAACCTTAATTTTGAGCTTTCGTTCTACCCAATACTAAAAAAAAAAAAAAAAAAAAAAAAAAATCAAGCTAGCTCATTAGTCCTCAGTAGATAAGACTGATTCTCTTGAGTGCTTGAATAATTCTATGAGGGAGGCATTGGAAGTCAGAGGCATCCCAACTGAGTCCATAGTCATACATCATTCATTGGTGGTTTCTACTGAGAAATTCTCTTTGGTTTCTAGTAGAAACAAAAAGGTCCATTGCTTTATGATGACACCAGAACTTTCTGAGAACATTGAAGTGTCATATATATGCTGCTTTGGTTGTGTTCAAAAGTACTTCCTGAAAGGCACAAACTGGTATGCGAGGTTGTCTGCCAAAATGCAGATGCTTCTAAGAACAGACTGTCTAAAGGAATTCATATTGACATTTCTTAGTGTTGTCACCCTAGGCAGCTAAGAGGAGAAATGAGACTTTCAATGCTTTCGAATCTTAGTTGAAATAAGTGACCCACTATGTCATCTACTTTTAAGTGAAAAATCAGGGCTAAAGTTCCCTTCAGGACTCAGCAGCAGCCAAGCTCTCACTTCAGTTCTCTTGACACTTTGGTGTCAACTCTACCTAGTCTCAAAAGTGGCGGCACAAATGGAATAGCAGGAGTAACCATGAAGATAAATTCTTCCATGCAACGAATTTTCAAATTGCGCGTGACATAAACTTTTGATGTCTAAATAACTCTGAATTTAGGCATTTATAACACAGGAATTTTGGCTTTCACAGGGTGAAGTGGAATTTATTTCCTATGTGTATATATGTACATGCATGTATGTGGGTATGTGTGTGACAAATAGGTAAATAAGAAGAAAGTGAAAACCAAATCCATATCTCAAAATACACCTTTCTATCATTCTCACTTATGGTTACCTTTTACAGGTTTTCAGTCACAGGATTGTCAATGACCTAATACTGTTAAAGAAAAAAACATTGCCAAAATCAAACAAAGTTAAAGTTTGGAATAATTAAAAATATTAATTTAGTTGGTAAAGGAATATTGATGAGTGATGGAGCAAATTAGCTTTGTTCCATATTACAGATTTTTTTCACTTGTGTTTAAGATGCTTAGAGTAAACTATAAAAGTCCATGCGTTTTTGAGCTAGAGCATGTTTTCATATGGACTAGGAAACTGTATAAAATGGAATCTCTTACATGAAATTTCTTAATCTTTTTAATGTTATCCAGAGACCTCCTGTGCACATAAAATATATATATCATTAATATAAAATAAACAGCAAATAATATATGTAATATGGACATGTATGCTGTTGATAATAGATACAAATATAAACCTCTCTTTTCCAAAGTAAAGAAAAATCTCATGCAAATACAGTCTGAATTTCTCTAAATGTCTCAAAGTTGTTCTTGTGAAAATAGTATTTGCAACTAATTTCTTTCACCATCCTTATCAATCCTGTGTTCTTTGTCTTCAGTAAACACGAGAGTTCTCTGCCTAGTGGGATGACACAAACTTTAAAATCAAGTAGAGTATTGCCATTAGTATTTTTCAGGATTGGGCTGTTGTATTATCTATTGACCATTATCAAGAAATATTCCCATTTATCTTAATTAAGAGGTATAGTGAAGGTCTTTTACATTTCAATATTCTTCCCAGCCTTCACTGTGTAAAGCTAGCTCAATACTCCATTGATAATCAGTACCCATCAGCCCACACATAGTACTACAACCCTCTAAAGTGATCTGGATGAGAATGTTCCCCATAGCTCAGATATTGGAATACTTGGTCTTAAGTTGGAGACAGTGTTTAGGGAAGTTGTGAAAACTATGGGAAACAGAACATTATTGGAAAAAGCACATCACTAGGTTTTGGCTTTAAGTGTTTGTAGTCTTGTGCAACAATGATTTCACTTCTGGGTCTGTGTTTACATTCAAAGATATTCAAAGTTGTAGCAGTTTCCTGCTCCTATGGCTTTCTGATCGGATTCTTACTTCTCTGACATTTTAAACTCAAATAATTATCCTCTATTTAAGTTGTCTTTGTTTCCATGCCATATAACACCAATTAATTCAGAAGTTAAAACCTGAGAGTGGGATGCTGATGTAAAGAACTTGATTTTTTTTGGGGGGGAGGGAGGTTGAGACAGAGTTTCTCTGTACAGCTTTACACCTTTCCTGGAACTCACTCTGTAGTTCAGGCTGGCCTCAAACTCACAGAGATCCACCTGCCTCTGTCTGCTGAGTGCTGAGATTAAAGGTATGTGCCACCACCATCTGGCAAACCTGATTATTTTTATTATGAGATGAATGGGAAGGACTTTGGAACATTGGACTAGAAAGTGATTGAATTCTACAAGCACAGTTTACTGGGTCATTCTAGAAGAAGCCTGTAAAAAAAAAAAAGCATTTCTGAGAGCAATACAGACTGTGGAGACTCAGTCCAAGAAGTTTCAAAAGGGAAAAAAATATTAGCAACTGTGCTACAGGCCATTTTTTTGATATTTTGGCAATGAATCTGCCCATGTGCTGAGAACTTGCCCAAGGTTAAATAAAAAATAACAACAGACTAATTTCTTTTGTAGAAAAATTTTCAAGACTATAAAATGCTGAGTCTGTGGCCTGATTATTATTGAGAAAGCTTAGACAGGTCTGCAATGATGAAGAGCAAGAAGAGCAGAAAGAAATACAAATGGTACAATTTGGAGAACAAAAGAAGCCTAGGAAGCTTAATGTTCCAGACAAGGTATGTGTGTTAGAAGAGAGTGTATAATTGTTAAGGTCTTTGCAATTGTTAAGGAGAGAACTTTCCTGCACTGGAATAAAGATAGGAGTGCCCTCAGGACAAAACTTCAACCCCCTAATTTGTTAATTTCTGCAAAAGAGCTAAAGGCATTTTCTGCCCCAAGAAAGCAACAGAGTAAAAATATTACTGTTAATGTCATTCAAATGGGGCAGGTCAAGATCTGTCCCAGGCTAGAAGAAGAATGACTTAATATTGTCTTTAAAAGCATGACGGGCATCACTGCCCCAGTTGTATACCAGCAGGGAAGACTTCTGCAGGCACAATTCCCCAACAACACCCCTCATCTGAACCTGTAATCTACAAGACCCACCCACACCCTTGAGACCTCAGCAGCTCACAGAGACACAGAATCCACCAGCCCTGATTGGATCAAGAGCTCTGATTGAACCAAGAGTAGCTCCCTGAGACAAAGACACAGAAAGCACAGATTGGACCAAGAGCAACTCCCTCAGACACAGACACCTCTTGCACCTATTGGAGGAAAAGATGGTTAGAAGCCAGTGCAAAAATACATACAACAACATAAAGAGCAATATGGCACCACTAGTAACTAGTGGTTCTATAACAGCAAGACCTGAACATCACAAAGTAGAAGAAGCACAAGAAGGTAACTTTAAAAATAACTGTATGAAGATGATAGAAACCATTAAAGAAGAAATGAAAATTTTCCTTAAAGAAATTGAGGAAAGAACAATCAAAAAATTGGAAGAAGTCAATAGATCCCTTGAAGAAAGCCAAGAAAAGTAAGAAAAAGCAATTAAACAGGTAAAGGAAGCAGTTCAAGACCTGAAAAATAAAAGAGAAGTAATGAAGAAGACACAAACCAAGGGAATGCTAGAAATGAAAAATCTGAGTAAAGGAATAGGAACTACAGATGCAAGCATAACTAATAGAATATAAGAGATGGAAGAGAGAATCTCTGGTGTGGAGGATACAATAGAGGACATAGATTCATCATTCAAAGAAAACACTAAAGCCAAAAAAAATTGTAACACAAAATGTCCAGGAAATCTGGAACACAATGAAAAGACTAAACCTAAGAATAAAAGGGAGAGAAGAAGGAGAAGAATACCAACCCAAAGGCACAGAAAATACATTCAACAAATTCATAGAAGAAATTTTTCCCAACTTAAGGAAGGAAATGCCTATGAAGATATAAGAGCCTTATGGAACACCAAATATATTAGACACCCCCAAAAATTTCCCTTGCCACATAATTATCAAGCCACTAAATGTACAGAATAAAGAAAAAATATTAAGAGCAGCAAAGGAAAAAAAGCCAAGTGACTTATAAAGGCAGACCCATCAGACTAGCACTGACTTATCAATGAAGACTCTGAAAGCTATAAGGTCCTAGACAGACATAATGCAGATACTAAGAAACCATGGAAACCAACCTGGACTACTATACCCAGCAAAACTTTCAATCACCATAGACAGAGTGCACAAGATATTCCAAGACAAAACCAGATTTAAACAATACCTATCCACAAATTGAGCCCTTCAAAAAGCATTAGAAGGAAAAATCCAACCTGAGGGAGTTAGATGCACCCATGAAAACACAGGCAATAGATAATCTCACAGCAGCAAATCCCAAAGAAGGATAATACACACACACTACCACCAAAAGATAACATGATTTAACAGTCACTGGTCATTAATATCCCTTAACATCAATGGACTTGATTAGTCTATAAAAAGACACAGGCTAACAAAATGGGTATAAAAACGGGATCCATCTGTCTTCTACATACAAGAAACACACCTCAACTTCAAAGACAGACACTACCTCAGAGTAAAAAGCTAGTGAAAAAATTTCCAATCAAGAAGCAAGATGATGTAGCTATCCTAATATCTAACAAAATAGACTTCAAACTAAAATCAATCAAAAGAGATTGGGAAGGACATTACATAATCATCACAGGAAAAATTCACCAAGATGAAGTCTCAATTCTAAACATTTATGCCCCTAATACAAGAGCATACACAAATGTAAAAGAAACATTACTAAAGCTTCAATTGCACATCAAACTCCACACAGTAATAGTTTGAGACTTCAATAACCCACTCTCACCAATGGATAGGTATGCCAGACAGAAATTTAACAGACACATAAGGGACCTAACAGATGTTATAACTCAAATGGACTTATTAGATATCTGCAGAACATTCCACTCTAACACAAAAGAATATACATTTTTCTCAACACCCCTTGGAGCCTTCTCTAAAATCAATCACATACTTGGTCACAAAGCAAATCTCAACAGATACAAAACAATGGAACAACCTCCTGTATTTTATCAGACTACCATGGCTTAAAGTTAGATTTTAATAACAAAAATTACAGAAAGCCTAAAATCTCATGGAAACTGAATAATGCTCAACATCATCACCAACAGGTCAAGGAAGAAATAAAGAAAGAAATTAAAGACTTTCTAGAATTCAGTAGTTCTCCTATATATAAATGATAAATGGGGTGAGAAAGAAATCAGAGAAACATTACCTTTTGCAATAGCCACAAATAATATAAAATACCTTGGGGTAACTCTAACTAAGCAAGTGAAAGACCTTTATGAAAAGAACTTTAAGTCTCTGAAAAGAGAAATTGATGAAGATATCAGAAAATGGAAAGATCTCCAATACTCATGCATAGTTAGGATAAACATAGTAAAAATGGCAATCTTACCAAAAGGAATCTACAGATTCAATGCAATCCCCATCAAAATTCCAACACAATTCTTCACAGACCTGGAAAGAACAATACTCAACTTCATATGGAAAAATTAAAAAAAAAAATCCTAGGACAGCTAAAACAATCTTATTCAACAAAGAAACTTCTGGTATCACCATTCCTGAGCTCAAGCTGTAGTATAAAGTTATGGTAATAAAAAAAGCTTAGTATTGACATAAAAACCATCATGTAGTCCAAAGGAATGGAATTGAACATTCTGACATTAATCCACACAACTGTGAATAATTGATTTTTGACAAAGAGTCAAAACTGTACAATGGAAGAAAGAAAGTATCTTCAATAAATGGCACTGCCATAACTGGATGTCAACATGTAGAAGATTGAAAATAGATCCTTATCTATTGCCATGCACAAGTCCAAGTGGATTAAAGACCTCAACATAATTCCAGTTACACTGAATCTGATAGAAGAAAAAGTAGAAAGTAGCCTTGAATGCATTATCAATGGAGCCCACTTCCTAAATATAATAACAGTAGCACAGACAGTGTACCAGGAATTGCTAAAATGGTCTGATAATAAAAACCTAGAGCCAGATATTGGAGTAAATGCTAAAAGATTAGAGAGACAAAGGAACACACCACTCTCATGTGCACCTCACCAATTCCCAGAATCCTCTGAATGTCTCTGAGTTTTCAGCTGAAAGAGGTCCTCTCAGCCAAAAGGCTTCAGCTGAAGGAGCCTAGCCAAAAGGCCTCTAGCTGAAAGGGATGCTTCTGCCAAGAAGCTTTTAGTTTCTGTCTCATCATATCTTATGTAACTTTCTTGACCCAGCCATCACTTCCTGGGATGAAAGGCAGGTGTGCTTCCTAGTCCTGGGATTAAAGGTATGTGCCACCACTGCCTGGCTTTGTTTTCTCTCCTAGACTGAGTCAGTCTCATGTAGTTCAGGGTGGCTTCAAACTCACAGAGATCCAGACAGTTCCTCACCTTCTGAGTGCTAGTTTAAAGGTGTGTGCCACCACTGCCTGGCTTTGTTTTCTCTCCTAAACTGAGTCAGTCTCATGTAGTCCAGGGTGGCTTCAAACTCACAGAGGTCCAGACAGTTCTTTACCTTCTGAGTGATAGTTTAAAGGTGTGTGCCACCACTGCCTGGCATATTTGTTTAATCTAGTTGCTGATTCTGTCCTCTGAACTTTAGACACATTTTATTACAGTATGTAACATATCACCCCAAAACACTGAGAGCAAAAATTAATAAATGGGACCTCCTGAAACTGAGAAGCTTTTGTAAGAAAAAGAACACAATAAATAAGGCAAAATGACAGCCTACAGAATAGAAAAAGATCTTCACAAACCCCACATATGACAGAAGACTGATCTCCAAAATGTATAAAGAACTCAAAAAACTAGACATCAAAATACCAAACAATCCAATCAAAAAATGCACTACAGAGCATAAAAGAGAATTCTCAACAGAAGAATCTCAAATGACCAAAAGACATTTAAGGAATTGCTCAATATCCTTAGTCATCAGGGAAATGCAAATCAAAATGACTCTGAGATATCATTTTACACCTGTCAGAATGGCTAAGATAAAAAATATTGATGACAACTTATGTTGGAGATGATGTGGAGCATGAGGAACACTCCTTCACTGTTGGTTTGAGTGCAATCTTGTACAGCCACTTAGGAAAGCAGTATGACTGTTTCTCAGAAATTTGGGAATCAATCTACTTCAAGACCCAGCCATACCACTCTTGGGCATATACCCAAGAATACTCAATCATAATACAAGGACACTTGCTCAAGTATGTTCATAGAAGCATTGTTTATAATAGCCAGAATCTGGAAACAACCTAGATGCCCCACAACCAAAGAATGGACAAAGAAAATGTGGTACATATACACAATGAAGTACTATTCAGCAGTAAAAAACAATGACATCATGAAGTTTGTAGGCAAATGGATGGAACTAGAAAATATCATTCTGAGTGAGGTAACACAGACTCAGAAAGACAAACATAGTATGTACTCACTCATAAGTGGATACTAGATATAAAGCAAAGGATAAGCAGACTACAACCCACAGCTCTAGAGAAGCTAGCTAACAAGGAGAACCTCAGAGGGATGCATGGATCAACCTGGGAAGGGGAAATACATGAGATCTCCAGGAGTAACATGGGGATGAGGAAGAGCAATAGAGGGTAGGGGATAGGGGATGAGAACATAAAGGAACAGGATGATCAAGCTGGAACAGGGATGGAGAAGGAGAGCAATGAAAAAGATACCTTGATAGAGGGAGACATCATGGGATAGGGTAAATGTGGTGCTAGGGAAGTTCCCAGGAATCCACAAGAATGATCCCAGCTTAGACCACTACCAATAGTTGAAAGGGAGCCTGAGCTGGCTTATTCTAGTAATGAGATTGGTGAATACCTTTACTTTCATCACAGAGCCTTCATTCAGTAACTGATGGTAGCAGATGCAGAGATCCACAGCTAAGCACCAACTGAGCTCCAGGAGTCCAGTTGAAAAGAGATGAGGGATGCTATGAGCAAGGAGAATCAAGATTATGATGTGAAAACCTACAGAGACAACCAAACCAAGCTAATGGGAACTCGTGAAATTTAGACCAACAGCCATGAATCCTCAATAGGACTGGACTAGGCCCTCTGTATAAATGAGACAGTTGTGTAGCTTGATATCCTTAAAAGGCCCCTGATGGGGGATTTCTTTCTGTACTCTGTGAATATGTGTTTCTCTTATTTGTTGATAAATAAAGCCATTTGGCCTATGGCAAGGCAGCTTAGAGGCAGGCTAAAAATCCAAACAGAGAGACAGGAAGAAGGCAGTGAGAAATTCCAGCTGCCACTGAAGGAGAAGCAATATGCCAACAGACCAGTAAAGTCAGGGAACACATGGCAAAACATAGATTAATAGAAATGGGTTATTTTAAGATATAAGAGCTAGCTAGCAAGAGGCCTGCCATAGACCACACAGTTTGTAAGTAATATAAGCCTCTGTGTGTTTAATTGGGTCTAAGCAGCTGTGGGACTGGGTGGGACACAGGAAAACTTCCACCTACAGGTCCCATTGCAGTAGGATCAGTATCCATTCCTGGTGCAGGAGCTGGCTTTTTGAAGCCCACTACCTAAAGTGTGACACCTTGCTCAGCCTTGATGCAGAGGGAGTGGCTAGGATCTGCCTCAGCTGAATGTACCAGGCTTTGCTGACTCCCCATGGGAGGCCTCGCCTTTTTGGAGGAGAATATAGGGGGTGAGTTGGGGGGAGAAAACTAGGGGGCCAGAGGAGGGAAGAGAAGGAGATCTGGATTGGTATGTAAAATGAATAAAAAATTTCTTAATAAAAAAAAATAAAAAGAAAAGAAGCATAATGGACACAAGAGTGGAGAGGCCATGAGTACAGCTTCCTTGGTTTCATAGAACGTCTTAGACCAGGCAGCATGTGCTAGTGATGCTCCATGAGAAGCCACTGAGAGGCATGGAGGTCCTGAGGGTCCATTATATGAAGCTGTGAAACTCAAAGTGGGTTGCAGTGGATAACCCAAGATGTTGAAGATGTCAGAGCAATGAAGCATGACTAAGGACAGATAAACACAGGAAATAGAACAAGCTCAAGAGAAGTATATGTTCTAGTCAGCTTTGACACTGAACATGGAGATACAGAATTTGATGTTTGTTCTGATTTTTCAGTCTTGCTTTGTTCCAGTATTTCCTCACTGTTTCCAAATCCCTCCCTCTACATTCATAGTGCCATTATGTTTTGGATGTTCCTAATTTGCTTAGTTTTGTTTTGTTTTTAATTTTACAAAGGGTTGAAATAGTAGGCTACCTTGAGTGACAAAAATATTTTGTGCTTTTAAACACTATTGGAACTGAGTAATTATAGGTATTTTTAAGTTGGACATAATAAATTTTGTATTATGATATTGCCTTAGTTAGTGTTTCTATTGCTATGAAGATAGATCATTATTACCACAACACTTATAAAGGAAAACTTTTAATTGGGTGGCTTAGAGTTTCAGAGACTTAGTCTATTATCATCATGGCAGGACATGGTGGCATGCAGGCAGACATGGTGCTGGGAAAGGAGCCAAGAGTGGAGAATGAGCTACAGCTTGATCAGCAGGCAACAGGAAATGATCTGAGACACTGGGCATGGCTAGTGAATATAGGAGACCTCAAAGCCTGCCTCTGCAGTGACACACTTCCTTCAACAAGGCCATATCTATTCTAACAAAGCCACACCTCCTAATAACGCCACTTGCTATGAGCTTACGGGGGCCAATTACTTTAAAGCTACCACAGACGTGGCCACAGGCCTATGGTGGCCTGGAAGTGGGACGTAGTGGCTTGAATGAGAAATGTTCCCCAGTAAGCTCAGATATTTGAACATTCTATGGTTGTACTGTTTATTATGGTTTTGGAACACTGGGAGGCAGACACCTGTAGTAGAATATTATTTCAAGGTGTGTTACTTTTGTTCATGTTGCATTTGTTTAACTCTGTGGAGTTGTGTCACTGTGCCTGTGTAAAACACCCAATGAATGGTCTAATGCAGAGCTGAATGGCCAGTAGCAAGGCAGGAGACAGAATGGGCAGGACTGGCAGGCAGAGAGGATATACAGAAGGAGAAATCTGGGAAAAGGAGGAAGAAGAGTAAAAAGGAGGAATCAGAGAAGGAGGAGGACTCCAGGGGCCAGGCACCCAGCTACATAGCAAGCCATGGAATAAGAGTTAGATTTACAGAAGAAAGAGAATGGGAAAAGCCCAGAGGCAGAAAGTAGATGGGATAATTTAAGTTAAGGAAAGCCTCCTGCATTCCTTCCTGCCATGATGGACTTTTATTTTTCTGGTACCATAAGCCAAAGCTTTCTTATAAATTGCACTTATCATGGTGTTTTATTATGGCAACAGAAAAGTAACTAATAAATGCCTTAATTTAATTATTAATTAAGAGGTGTGAGGGTCCAATGTGTCAATTTTAGCTTCCAAAACAATAGAATCAATGTTGTATATCTTAGTGTAACCTTATTATCCCCCACAAGCAAGACCTTTAGACCATTAGAGCTTCAAATTACTGAAACAGGAAGCACAATATGACCTGTAAGACTCTGTGGGTTATGATGACACATCCACTAATCAATTCCTGGAGTAGGGAATTTTGCGTCTAAGACTACCTGATGCCCTATATCTGACACTAACTGAGAAAACACACACCTTTCTGAAGAACCTTGGATTACACTGTAAATAAATGCCATACAGCATGGTGGTTTTCCAAAGGATACCATCTCGCATGATTATAGCTTCTGACTGGTGAGAATAATGCTAATGGCATTGAGGTCTAAGATTATGGACCCACTGATGGATTTTAATTTTTACAGTGAAGTTTCTTTAACATAATTAATAGCTGTATAAAGTACTGAGATGGTGGATAAACTATTCTGTGAGTTCATAGGTGTTCATATTGGAAGAAACCTTTTTAGCCAGGGAAGACAAATATATATCTAATATAAGTCTATAACTTCATAAAAACCAAACATTGACCTTTTGCAATCTTCTAATATAATAAAATAGACAAGAGAGATTGGGCTTCTCATCCAGGGAATGGGAGCTATATTAGTTACTTTTCTGTGGCTGTGGTAAAATATGATGAAAAGCAATGTAGAGGAAAACAGGGTTTCTTTGATTTATGGGTCTAGAATAACAAAGTCTGTCTTGACTAGGAAGACATAGCATCAGGCAGGGAATGGACGGTAGCAGGAACAAGAATATAATTGGCTACAGTTAGAGCCATATACCAGAAACAGAAAGACAAAACAGGAAATAGGGCTAAGACAAACACACTCAAAGCCTGCCCCATCCCCATGACCAATTTCCTCCAACAAGGCTCTACCTGCTAACTTCTCCATAACTTTAAAAATAGCAACCCCAACTGGAACTATTTCTCAAAAATATGAGACTCTGTGAAATATTTTTCACTCAAATCCACATCTGGATTCAGTATTTGTCTCTCCTGTTTTTGGCTTTGTCACCATTTTTGATCGTAAAGCAGGAAGTCTTGGGAACAGGACAGGTAGCTGAGCCCACATATACCCTCCATCCCAAGTACTACAGTTACTTAGCTGATTAACTAATTGCATAATGATGAGAATAATTAAGAAAAAATGGAAATAGTATCAAGGTTCTATGTATTTGATCACTAAAATTCTCATTTTCTGGTAAAAAGTCACATGGGACATATATCTTTCATTTTGTGCTGATTTGCCCAAACTTGGAATCTCTTTCTCAACTTTTCCTTGGCATCTAATTACTTTCTAATTTCCTGATCATATATTTAAACAACTGACCTCAGGTACAGAATCTCATGTTGGCCACTTCTTATTTGAAGCAGAATGAAAAACTGCGTGCACTTCTCTAATTTCCACCGACTGGAGGAATTGAATTACTATGTTCCTCAAAGTCATGCCAGAAACAGGATTTAATGATACAGCCATCTATTTTTGGGTTAAATCTGGAATCCAGGCTGTAGTATTCTCTTCCTTTCTTAGTTGCCCTTAGGCTCTCATGAATCCACTGGTGCAGACTGGGCAAGAAAAGACAGTGTGGGACATGAGCTTTTGTAAAAGTTATTCTTCTTCTGTGTGCTTTCAAGCATCAATTTAGAGCTATTCCATCTAGACCACTTCTGTTTGCTATGGGGATGGGGCTATCCAGACCAAAATTCATTACCTCACAGATCAAATAAAACCAAGCTAGAGATGGCTAACACAGATCACATAGTTCATTTTCAGTGTTAAAATTATATATAATTAGTAGTAAGTAAAAGTTCTACTTTCTAGAATGGAATTTTTGCTCTGAAAAAGTTTGAAAGATAATATCCAATAGCCATAGACTGTAATTTATAGGTAATATTTACCAGTGGCTAAAGACAATATCCCTGTACTATGAACACCTAAAGAATCATTGGACGTGTTGGGTAGTGTCCCTGGTAGTGACATAATTTAAGTATTTATTGGATGAGTTTTCATCCTGGGACACATAAATTTCTTATCAGTAAGTTTAGGTACTTTGTCATTCTTTGCTCATTAGTTCAATGGAGCAGAGATCATCAGTGCAATGGACTCATATGATCATTGGGAAGGAAGGAAAACTTGATCAAAATCCCTGTAAAGGATGTTTTATCAAGATAAAAGTAATCCTGGCTTTGCTAGGTGGAGTAAAAGTTATATTTTTAACCTTAGGGGCATGAATGATATAAAAAGAGCATTTTCCAGACTAATAGCTGTCTAAGTTCAACAGAAGAAGAATAGATATTTACCTATATTGGAACAGTTGAATAATGTGCCCCTTCACCCAATTTTTTTACAATTAATGACAAATACAAAGTTAGCTCAAAATGTATTATCAATTTTTATGTAGAGCCCAAAGGTTTAAATTTCCATGGAAAAAACAAAGTATAGCCTTCAGCTATACAACAGAATATACCAGAATCGCAAGCCAAGAGGGAAATTTTCACTCTGGAAACACCGCAAGCATCTTCATTTGTGCAAGAGCCATTGTCTTAGTTGTTTTTCTATTGCTATGAAGAGACAGCATGACCAAGGCAATCAAGGTTGGGGCTCAAAATTCCATAGGGTTAGTCTATGACCATCATGGTAGGAAGCAGAGCAACAGTAAGGCAGGCCTGGTGTTGGAAGAGTAGCTGAGAGCTTACAACTTATCTTCAAACGTGAGGCAGAGACAGCTAATTGGCAATGGTGTGGTCTTTTTAAACCTCAAAGCACTATGCCAGTGAAACACTCCCTCTAAGAAGACAATGCCTGCTAATTCTTCTCAATCAGTTCTACCAACTAAAAACTGAGCATTCAGATATATGACTGGTCAGGGCCATTGCCATTAAACCATGAAAACACTGTTAAAGTTATGAAAACACAAACTCTAAAAATGGGGAAAAGAGATTTAAGATTCATGTGATGCATAATTATTTCTTCACATATGGTGTGCACAGAACCATCTGAAAATGATAAGAAGAGATAAACTTTAAAAATTGGCAAGTGACTTTAAAATATTTGGTTTTCTATGAAATACTACTTAGCATTATTATAACAATGGTGTATATTTCAAGTTTATCAGGAGGAGAGAAATCTAAAAGATTATACTAAGCCTTACTGAGAATGTGGACAATTTAGAAATGCCATATACTGTTTATAGAAATCTAAAATAGAAAAGTAATTGAGAGTTCCTTTCAAAACTAAGTTCTATCTATATCATTTACTAGTTGTCTCCTTTGAATTTCATCAGGTAGCATGAAATCATACGTAACATTCAATGATCTCTGTGTATATATCCCTGGTTACTTCACTTGGAGTATTTCAAACCCAGAAAAAAATCTCTGAGTTTCCATAATGATACAAATGAATAAACAAGCTATGAAAATGTTGTCCACACAAACAACTGATTTGTAATCATTATGACACACCAACGTGCTCATAACATCTCAAGGTGAGTGTGCTGAGTGATAAGAACTAAGTTTTTCCCCAAACAGCTGTAGGATTCCATTGATATCAGTTTTCCAAAACTCAAAGCATTTTTAAGTATATGCAAATTCCTGGATTTCATCTTTAGCATCATAAAAAGAAACAAACTAATCTTTGGAGAATGAAGCATATGGTATATATTACTTACATAAAAATTAGCAACTTTTCTAGTTTGTAGTTTCTGCAAAACTTTGCAAAATATATAACTCCATGCATGTGAATAACTACAATTACAATTAGAATTTAGAAATATAGTTTGCCAATAATGCAGAAACCCTAAAAGTCAAGTCAAGTGGAAAAGCATTGGATTTTTCTCAGATTACATTTTCTCTAATCTCCTGTTCTCACATGGTACCATCTCAGAATGTTTGAAAACTTTTGTCAGTCTTTGATGCTTCTCCTAAAGTTTTTGTTCTGAGAAGCAGATAAAAGAAAAGCACATAAAGGAGGCCATTTTGAAGGACTGAAGTTATGGATCAGATATGTGAGTTCTTTGAAGATTTATAACAGGTGGGGATAAAGACTGGAAATAGCAATGTAAACATATGCCCCAGTCAAAAGCAGTTAGTTGGTCTAAAATATATACATGGAAGCCTATGTGAGTTCTAGCATTCTCAGCATTTGCTCATTTTACTAGTTGAAATAGACTAGCATTGTTTTTTCTATAATGATGACTATTGAACATAGGCATGACCATACGGCAAGCTAGTGGATCAATATCTGCACCTGGGAGACGTTTTAAAGGGTACTCTTTGTAACATACAATTTATGGGTTTTAAGTTTCAAATGATTTTCTGAGTGTCCAATAATATCCAGAATGTAAAGCATCAAAAAGCATATGATTTTCAAAAGCAGGCATTTATAAGCATCAGGAGGTGCATAATAGATGCATTAGCTTTTTATGCAGACAATGATGTTTTACACTTTCCATGTTTCTGGGGGGATGGTTTCAATTTTCTTTTTTGTTATTAAAAATAGATTAATCTCTCAAAAATATATCCCAATCATAGTTTCCTCTACCTCCACTCCTCCTATTCCCCACCTCCTCTCTCCACCAGAATCACTGCCCTTTTTTTTTTTTTTTTTTCAGAAAAGAACAGGACTCTAAGAGACTACAGCCAAACAAGATGAAACAAGATACAACAGGACATGGTGAAAGTCCTCATATCAAGACTGGCCAAGACAACGCAATAAGAGGAAAAGAGTCTCAAGAGCAGGCAAAAGAGTCAGAGACACATCTGCTCCCACTCTTAGGAGTCCCACAGAAATATCAAGATAACAACTGTAATATACACACAGGATTTTGCGCAGATCCATGTAGGCCCTGTGCTTGACGTTTCAGTCTCTGTGAGCCATGTGATCCCAGCTTAATTGATTTGGTGGGCCATGTTCTTCTGATGTCTTCTATCCCTCTGATTCCTAAAATCTTTCCTGCCCCCCTTCCCCAAGGTTCCATGTTCTCCAAGGGCGAGACATGATGGAGAGCTCCACTTTAGATTATTTCTCCACATCATGTCTGACTTGGGGGTCTCTGAACCTTCTCCCTTCTACAGCCAGAAGAAGCCTCTCTGATGACAACTGGACAAGGGTATGAGTATAGCAAGTTATCATTAGGAATCTTTTCTATTATTATTATTATTAGTATTATTATTAATTTTTCCAGTCCTGTTTTGTTTTACCTTAGGTATCTGGGCTATCCAGTCTCCAGGTCCTGGCCACCAGGGCAGAGTAGGGCATGGGCTCCTTCCTGTGGTGTGGTTCTCAAGTAAAACCAAACATTGATTGGCCACTCTTACAAGTTCTGTGCCACAATTAATCCTACACATATTGCAGCAGGGCAGATTGTAGGTAAGGGTTTTGTGATTGGGTTAGTGTCTAGGTTTCTCTTTTTGTAGCCTGCAGAGTACCTATTTGCACTGAAGAGACTAGAACATAGTGGTGAAGGCTACAAGCCCACACCAGTTTGACCTTCGCACGTTCAATGAGATGTTCTTGTCTGCAATGGGGCCATACTGTCAGGTTTCAAAAAACAGCATTCTGTGCTAGCATCAGCCTTGATTGTTTAGGGATGGCCACAACATCCTTGGCCAAAAACTAATCAAATGTAATCCAGTCCTACCACTGGAAGCCTTGCCTGGATACAAAAAATGGCCAGTTCAGACTGTATCCTCCATTACTAGGAGTCCTTACTAGGTTCATCCTCATAAATTGTAGGAAATTTCCACTGAATTAGGTTTCCACATTGCCCCCCCCCAAATGTCCACAGATTCTGTCTCTCCCTGCAATCTCTCCTTCCACCTGTCCACACCTACTCCCTCCTACTCTAGTGCCCACCCAACCCCAGGCCACCTGCAGAATTTAATCTATTTCCCAGGAATTTCCATGCTTTTCCTCTATATCCCTCCCCTTTATCTATTCTCTCTGGGTCTGTAGATTGTAGCTTGATTATCATTTACTCAACAACTCATAACTACATATAAGGGAATACATAACACATGTGTATTTCTGGGTTTGGGTTACCTCACTCAGGATGATTTATTTCCTACTTCTATCCATTCATGTGCAAATTTCACAATGTCAAATTTTTAACAGCTGAGTAATACTTTATTATGTAAATGGACTATGTTCACTTTATCCATTCTTCAATTTACAGACACCTAGATAGTTTCTAGTTCTGGCTATTATGAAAAAAAAAAGCTGCAAAGAAAATAGCTGAGCAAGTGTCCTTAGGGGAGTACGATGGAACATTCTTTCAATGTATGTCCTAGAGTGGTATTACTGGGTCTTAAGGTTGATTGATTCCTAATTTTCTGATGAACTGCTATATTGATTTCCATAGTGGTTGTACAAGTTCCCCTTGCTCTATATCCTCCCTTGCATGAACTGTTACTTGTGTTATTGATCTTTGCTGTGAATTTGTTGCTCTGATTGATTGATAAACAAAACGCTGATTGGCCAGTAGCCAGGCAAGACATATAATATAGGTGGGATAAACAGAGAGGAGAATTCTGGGAAGTGGAAGGCTGAGTCAGGAGATGCTGCCAGCCACCACATTGAAAGGCAAAATGGAAAGTACCAGTAAGCCACAAGCCATATGGCAACTTATAGATTAATAGAAAGGGGTTAAATTAAGATATAAGAAACAGATAGCAAGAAGCCTGAGCCATTAGGTCAAACAGTTTAAATAATATAAGCATCTGTGGGTTTATTTGGGTCTGAGTGGCTCCAGGCCTGGGCTGGACTGGAGATAACTCCAGCTACAGATCTTAGCTATTCTGACAGATATAAGACTGAATCTCAAAGTAGTTTTGATTTGTATTTCTCTGGTGGCTAAGAATGTTGAACATTTAAGTATTTGTCAGCCATTTGAGATTTCATCCATTCAGAATTCTGTTTAGATCTGTACCCCACTTTTTAATTGGTTTATTTGTTTTTATGATATCTATTTTCTTGAGTTCCTTATATATTTTGGATATTAGCCCTCTGTCAGATGTGAGGTTGGTGACAATCTTTTCTCATTCTGTAGTCTGCTATTTTGTCCTACTGATGGTGTTCTTTGCCTTACAGAAGCTTTTCAGTTTTATTGTGGACATTTGTGCCTGTGCTATTAGTGTTCTATTCAGAATGTTGTATCCTGTACAAATGCTTTCAAGACTGATCTTTACTTTCTCTTCTATCAGGTTCAGTATGTCTGATTTTATGTTGAGATGCTTGATCCACTTAGACGTGTGTTTTGTTCAGGGTTATAAATATGAATCTATTTGTATTCTTCTACATGCTGAAATCCAGTTATACCAGCACCATTTGTTGAGGATGTGTTCCTTTTTACAGCATGCATTTCTGGATTCTTTATCAATAATCAATTGTCCATAGTGTGTGAATTTATTTCTGGGTCTTCAATTGATTCCATTGATCAAATGGCTGTTCTTATGTCAATACCATGCAGCTTTTATTACTACAGCTCTGTAGAACAACTTGAAATATTACCATATTTTTAAATTACTTCAATTCTGTATCATTTATTATTTTAAATTATTATTAGATGTTATTCTGTTTTAAGTGTATGACCTTTATCACATGTATGGTTATTCACCCCATGTGTGCCTGGTGCTCACTGTGGCCAGAAGATTAGAAGTATGAAATAGAAGACAAGTGAAGACCTGGAACTGAGCTAAGTAACAAGTGCGTTTAGGCAATGAGTCATCTCTCAAACCCCACCATTTACATTTATTCTGTTTGTTCGTTTGCTTTGATTTGTTTATAGGGCAGAGCAAATTAACGAAGCTCCATCTTTATGCCCCAATGTTAAAATTACACATGTGCACTATTTAAATCTTTCATTTATGTAATGACTAAAAAATTCTCTTAAAAATTCAAACTGGCAAACAAAACATTGAAAAATGTGCCTGTTGAGGAACTGCCATATGATGTTTTGATAAACACATATGCTGTATGTTTAAATCATATGAACATCTTTGTCCATATATCCATCATTTCTTCATAATGAAACATTATCTTCAGTTACCTACTGTGCAGTAAGGAATATTGAATACTGACTACTTATTCTTTAAATTTTTGTTTAAAATAAGATAAAGTAAAAAGATAAAATGAACCACAACAGAAAACATTTTTTACAATGGGAAAATACATATAATGTAAAATAACAATTGAACAATAAATGATAAAATTTAAATAATTGCTATAGTTTCTGTCTTAATACCAATCCGATGATTCTTTCTAATAATTACATATCAAAGAGAATAAGGCAAACTATAGTGTATTCAAAGTAATGCTATGAAATTACGCAACTGTTTTTAAGACCAAAAAAGCTATTTACAACCTGCCTTTTAAATAGTGTCCTTCCAGATTCAAGTTGTACTTTTTATGAGGCTAATTTTGTACTAGACACTCTATGTCTGCCTCTCTCCTGTGTCTGTGAAAGATTTCCATGATTTAGTAACACTGCTTCTGTTAATAATCAGACTGTTCTCTTTGCTTACCTTTTTGCTTTCTGAGCCCTACCTCACATTGATTTTCTGTTTTATTTACCTGTATAATATATTTTACTATTTTCTTTTCTTTCACTTTTATATTTTATAACCTAGCCTTATCATCCCTAAACTCATGATCATCAGTAGGCATTGAATATAGATATACTCATTCCACCACCACCCCCAAATGATATCTCCACAGAGATTCAAAGTAGTCATCGGGTGTAGTATAAGAGAAAAATACAGGCCAATGCAATGTATTTCTGGATAATAAAATGGAAAGGATATATAACACAGATAAAGTTTCCTATTTTATCTTCCAGTGAATATCTGAAAATCCAATTTTAGACAGTATTGTTGTTATGGATATATGGTTACAACTGTTATAATGATCTGGAAATAGCATACACGACTATTCCTGAAAATTATAGATACTATAATAAGAATGATGATAAATATTGTAACTTGAAACTTATAATTACCTTTGTGTATATCTATTTAATAATATAAAAACTGTTTTTAGGTGATATTAATGGTTTTACCCCATTTGTATATTGAAGTTAAAACATCATCCAGCATGTACAATAATATTTTTTTATCTATAATGCTGTGAAGCTATCTCATTTTAAAAATATAAACTAGGGCTTGTATTGCGCAATTTGCTTTTTTTAGAATATTTCCTTGGAACTTCAGGCTTTGGTCCTTTTTTATAGTTGTCCTATAACTGAAAACTACATATATATATATATATATATATATATATATATATATATATATATTATATCATGACAGTGCAATGAGATTTTCATGAGTAAATGTATTTATAGATATAAAACACAATATGCAAAACAATGTTGCCACTAATCACTAGAGTTCTAGCATGGCTCTTACACTGAGATAATTTAATTTCCCATACAATTCTTCTTTGCTCATTGTTGGTTATGTATGTGGAGCTGGAAGTGTATAATAGTAGATGTGTGCCTTATGCTGGATGCATATATTTATTGAGGTATTAATATTGATGAATTATATGTAGTTAACAAAGTTAACTAAAGAAATATCAACTGTCTTTTGTAAATATTTCCAGAGGATATATTAAAATGAGCAATTTTGTAAATTCAGCTTAAGCAAAGTACTGACAACACAAGGTGTTAATGCATATTCAGGGCAACTGGAGGCTCCTGTGCTCCTAGTGGCAAATAAAATGAGAATAATCACTCTCTGTATTAGTCAGCTGTCTGTTAATTAAAACAACACCTGGGACAATCAAATCATATAGAGAAAAAGATGGTGTCAGGTTTGCTTTATCTTTTTATTTGTCAATCATAGAATATTGTACATTAAACAAGGTGTTCAAACTTTCAGAAACAATGAGCAGCGAAGAAATAACAGTTATTATTTTTTTAAATTATTGGGTCTAGCTAAGACATTCACATACCCATGTGTCATTTTTCTTTGTATTTATTTATCTTCATTCTCATATTGCCCTCTTATCCTTCTTATGTCTCTCCTGCTTCTCCCTTACCTCATCTCAAACAAGCTTCCTTCTCTATCCAGGTCGTATATAGTCTATTACTCTTGGTTTTCTTTGTTCTTTACTAGAGACCTCTCCCACCACTCCTATGATCATTGTTGTGAATTTCCATGACTCACATATACACGAGTCCACACATAAAAGAACAATTGCAAAATTTTCTCTCTGAATCTGGTTTAACTTGCTTATCCCAATGTGTCCATTTTTCTGAAAATACCAAGATTTAATTTGTTTTTACATTGAATAATTTTCCATTGTGTATAAGTGCCACATTTTTCTTGATCCATGCATACGTAGATGGCTATCTAGATAGCTTCCATTTTTTTTTTGTGTGTGTATGTATGTATGTGGAGACCAAATAATAACATGGATATGCATGAATCTATGTGTTAAGTTGACAAGAAATACTTTGTGTATATATCTATCAGGTAGCTGGGTTATGGCTTACTTCCTGTTTTAGATTTTAGAGGAAAATTCCAAACCTTCCTTAGTGAAAGAACCAGTGCTTATATCTTTCAGCAGTGTTCTATGGTCCACATACACTCACCATCTTTTGCTGACATTTCTTTTCTTGACGATGTTTACGAGTGAGGAGAGATGAAATCTTAAAGCAGTTTAAATTTGCATTTTCTTCATGGCTGAAAATGTTGAACATTTTTTAAAATATGTATGGATCATATATATTTCTTCTTTGGAAGACTATCTATTACTTCACCACAACATTTATTGAGAAGATAATTTGAAGGCTTCTTGGTTTTAATTTTTATAGTAATTTATGTATCTTAAATATTAATCTGTTGCCTGATGGGTGGTTTTCAAAGAGCTTTCTCCTTTGTTACTACAGATTTACAGTGTAGTTTAAGGTTTGGTATGGTGATGGTGTCAGCATGGTTTCTTCTGCTTAGGGTTGCGTTGGTCTTCTGGGATCTTTTGTTCTTCTGTATTAATTTTAGTATTATTTATCTGTCTCATAACAATGCAATTGTAGCTGGGCGTTGGTGGCGCACGCCTTTAATCCCAGCACTCAGGAGGCAGAGCCAGGCGGATCTCTATGAGTTCGAGGCCAGCCTGGTCTCCAAAGCGAGTTCCAGGAAAGGCACAAAGCTACACAGAGAAACCCTGTCTCAAAAAACCAAAACAAACAAAAAAAAAAAACAAAAAAAAAACATGCAATTGTAATTTTGATAGTGATTGCATTGTATTTTATCATAATTTGATAATATAGCCAATTTACAATATTGATTCTGTTGTTTCATATTTGGAGTGTTTGATTGGCATTCCTGTGCCCATACTATTATAGAAGGAGAAGCTGGTTCATCAAGACTGTTGACTTTAATGCCAGTAAAAAACAAGTAGCTTCAACTTGTATCCTTTGACATATTTCAAGGGAGTTTTTCTAGGGACTGAAGGTTTTCTCTAGGGGTCAGCTTTTCTTATTTCTGCCACTATCCAGTAGCTCCACTGTCAGGGTCAACCCTTTAACACATGGGTTTCTGGAAGGAATTTGGGTCTAAACTTACATATTTTTTATATTAATGTGTGATTTTCCCCTTCCATCTTGTGGGTCCTAGCCATTGAATGCCAAATGCTAGGTTTGGCAAGCTTGGCAGCGAGGAACTTTACTCACTGACCTATCTTCCTGGCTTCTGTTGTACTTTTGAGGCATGGATGTTAGAATAATGTTGGGGAGTGAGAAATACAGAAGATAAATGAGACAAGTATAATGAAGTATATAATTGTTGGGAGCACAAAGGTCCTCATGCCCACAGACCGCCAGGAAAGCAAGGATGTTAAACATGCAGGGCCTCTCCTCAAAGGAAGAAATATTTGTTTTCCGCCCAGATTCCTGGGAGTCAGTATTATTAACATCCCGATGACCTTTCTGCTATCTGTGGAGGCAGACCTCACCCACTTTTTTCTATAGAGATAAAATCACCCAAATCACCCAGAATGTTTATCCCAGGCTTTCTCCCTAGACCTTTATCTTTAGCTTCCAGTTACTAAAATCCATCCGTAGGGGGGAATGTCACATATACCTTATAACCTGCTGACCCCTAAATCCACACTAGATTCTAAGCCTCAAGCTATCACATGGACTTTGTAAAGGAGATTCTAAGTAGTCACACTTTAAACTTTATTGTCAGCCTTGATTTTGAATTCAGCCTTGATGTTGCTGGAAACCTGAAATGGGAATGACTATTGTCTGGGAACTTTTCCTCAAATTGCACTGAGTTTAAATATGCTGACAATGAATCTCCTCTCATCAGGGTCCCCAAGTCTAATCCAGGCTGATGAAGTCAATCGTAACCGAGCTTTCATCCTCACTTCTTCATGGTTCACTCTTTTGCCTGGATACCTTCAGGGTCCCCCTTATATGATTACCACTAATACTGCAAAAAGGAAAAGAAAAACCTGAATCTATACTATCCATAGACATGAGAATGTTGTTGCTCACTGGTAAAAGCTGCCGTCTGGGAACAGCATTGGAGGGGCAGGCGCTCTGAAACAGCTAGGGACAAACTCTTCAGTTTGTATGGTGACTTCACAGATGTGTTCCAATTACAAATATTTATTGAACTGTTTACTCTAAACTTGTGCCCTTTCCTTGTATACGCTATGCTTTAATCTTTAAAATGACATGCTACTATAAACCAAGATCGATAAAATAATTAGGAAAAGCTCTTGGGAACTGAATATATTATAGCAAAGAAATCAATAGAACATTTTGGTTGTAAAGTTCAAAAAATTCTCCCTGGAGGAAAATAGAAATAAATAAATATTATAGATACCAGATGACTAATACTGAGAAAACCAGAACATCAGCTGAGCATCAACATCTAATGTAATGGAGAACAAACAGGGGAGAGTAAAGAGGAGAAAATATAAAATAAAGAGTTAAAGAACTTCAGAGCATGTTTCTATAGGTATAAAGGTCTCTAGCAAGTTAATGAAAAAGGACAGAGAAGCCATAGTGTTTTAATGACTAGGATTCCAATATCACCAGGATATGAAAAGAATATAAACATTTCTATAAGTATTGATTTAAATATCATATGTAGACAGAGAAACTTTAGTAGCAAACATAAATACCAAGCACAAGTCTTTAAAGTCATATCTCAAACTTCTAATACATGTATTTCTATACTAAAATGAACAGGAAATGAATTTCAATGTGAAAATAAAGTCACCAGCATTCTGAAGATTCTGTTCTCACAGAGACTTTCTTAACTCAGTAAAATTATTACATATTGAATGAGCAAAAAATGAAAACTTAAAAATAGAATACAGTTCAGAAAAGTTTTGAGGAATAGGTAACAATAACATTAATGTGTTGGAATTGTGAACAAGTCTGACTGGAGTGTCAGCACTTCAAAGAGAAAGAACTGAGCAAATAATTGTGATCAAGCATAAGGAGGTGAATTAAATAAAACACAAAGGTTTTGAGAGTGCTATCTAGGACAAGATCAGCAGTGAGGAGGACAAAAGATAACGATCCCATAAGAAGCTTTGGGAGGTTCATCAATACCTATTCATGATAATCCAGGTAAAGCCAGTTTTATACCTCCAACCCAGAGGGTGTAGAGAAGAGAACAGGTGCAGTCAATGTATTAATTCCTCCTTCTCAAGAGGCAGAACACAGTGGATGCCTAAACTGTACAAATGTTGAATGAATTGCATAAATATGTTCACCAGAAGTATGGAGGTAAATATCATGTAACTTAATTGGGAATTGAGTTTTTTTTTTCTGAAAGAGACTTCTGTATAGCTTCCACTAACAGCTAGGCTTTTAATGTGTGTTATCATAATTTGATTACAACACAATGAATGGAAGCCAGGTGAAGCAGTTTTGTTTTCTTTCACAGAACAACTCTGAGTACTTTTAGGAACATATTTCACAGTGCAGCATCAAAGTCATAGACATTTTTATTGAGTACACAGGCTAGTTATATTTAACATGAAATAATGTATAATGAGGCCATGGAAGTTACACAAAGCTGTTCTCTGCTTGACAGCTTGTATGTCTCTTTATTTCTGTCCAATCATTGTCATTAGTAGGAATTTTGCTCTTAGAAAATGAAGGATATGAAAATTGGCATGTGGTTCCTAAAAACAATGAAATGATGGTAGCTAAAATATTTGGGAAAGAAACTAGCACATCATAGAGAAACATCAACACACATAGCAAAGTGGATAATTCAAAGCATGGTGATTCTCATCTCCCTCTAGTGAAGAAACTGGAAATTCATGTCTCTCCATCATCCCCCAATAGAACTTCAATATTTTCCCAGACCCTAGATGATGCTCCATTTTGGGTTATATATTTCAGCTTTATGAGTTATCATTGCTTCTTTCTTCTCTATTAAAATAGATTATTAAGGACAAGTAGTATTTCTTCATCACTGTGTTTCAACTATTTTTTTGAGGGGGTGTTGTGGGAGGAAGCAGACGTTCAATTAGTATTTATGAAAAGATTCTTTTACCTCTTGTGGTGTCTTAATACATAAAAGTAACTCTCTGTCTTGTCATTTGTGTTAAGAAGAAACTTAAAAGTAGGTAGGGTTAAACTTTTGGTCTGTGATACCAAAGCAGATCATCTTTAAAATGATTTTGGAACTTCTTTATCATCTCTTCATTGGACATAATTCACTTAAGTGAATATACCACCAAAGAAGATAGCTCTCTCTGTGATGTTGAAGGGAACACATTGCACCACAGCATGCATATATCTCAGTACTCATCTCACTTCATGACTGTCAGCTGCTTTGGTATTGCCTTGGAGGGCAAGTCTCACAAGTTCTTTTTTCATACTCTTCACACTACACTAAGTACTGAAGATCCTGAGATAGGACAGAAGCTCTAAGACAGAGTTATAGAGGTGACTAGAAAAAAATTAAGACCAAAGAAAAAAATAAACACATGGAAGAATCCATAGGGGATAAATATTATGACAAGTGATCAATAGTGGTCTAAGGAAACACCACGAAGTTAACAAAATGACAAAAATTAATGAATATATGTCAACAACACTGAAAATTAACAGCCTTGATTTGCTAATGAAGAGAAACAGACTTTCAGGTTGAATTAGAAAACAGCAGTGAAATAGATACCATGATAGACGGAGACATCATGGGGATTAGAGAAAAATCAGATGCTAAGGAAGTTCCCAGGAATCCCCAGGGATGACTCCAACTTGGACTATTAGAAATAGTGGAGAGGGTGTCTGAACTGAACTGGCTTGCTCCAGAAATCAGATTGGTGAATACCCTAACTGTCATCACAGAGCTTTTCTCCAGGAACTGATGGAAGCAGATGCAGAGATCCACAGCCAGGCACCAGGTAGAGCTCCAGGAATCCAGTTGGGGAGAGAGAAGAGGGATTCTATGAGCAAGTGCATCAGGATCATGATGGGGAAACCTACAGAGATGACCAAACCAAACTAGTGGGAATTCATGAAAGTTGGATCAATGGCTGTGGACTTCATGAAACTGGGCTGGGCCCTCTACATGGCGAGACAGTTGTGTAGCTTGATCTGCTTTGGGGAGCCCCCTGACAGTGGGATTAGAATCAACAATTGTTATCACATGAAGCTAAAAGGCATCTGTGCAGGAAAAGAAGCTGATAGAAGACAGCTATGTTCCCAAGCAATTAAAAAAATCTAAGTGGAAGGATTATGGAATACAAAGATATGAAAAAAGGCATGCACTGAAGCTTAAAGATCTAGTTGGGAGGCGGATGGGAGAACAGGAGAGATGAGGGTATAATGGATGGGTTAACCAAAACTAATGAATGACGAAAAGTTGTATGTGGAATTCCACTAGTTAGTAAACACATTTCAAAATATAACTTTAAAAAGTGGCCTTGCCTTGGAGGAGGTGGGGATAAGGGACGAGTTGGCAGTGAAGGCTGGGGAGCAGGAGGGAAGGAGAAGAGGGGTATCTGTGGTTAGTAGGTAAAATAAATAGAAAAAATTTTTAATAATAAAAAAATGAAACCAGTATAAGCTGGAACCAAGTAAACAGTTAAAATATGAAATATGATTCTATGAGCCTTTCTGTTTTCTGGTACATATGACAAAGCATTTATATGTGAACTCCACATACCTCTATTTTTGTGTACAGTTGTTTTAAAAATGGATATTTGATCATGCATTCTGTATAAAATAATTTAATATAATTATATCCACTAAATATACCCTCTAATCACATTTTATAAACTAAAAACAGAAGAACAATTTAATGCACTCATATTACTAGAAAGAAAGGAAAGAAAAAACCCACAAAAAATGTAGATGACATCTCAAAGGACAATATAACAACGGAACTAAAGAAAGTACGCACTTTTCTTTTTTTAAGAGTGTAGTAAATTGTGAAGTCAGATTTAATTACACATTTCTTGGAACAGTGTCACTGGCAACTCTTGTGTTGTAACAATGTATGATAATTGGAGGTATACAGAAGAACTTACTAATATCATGGTTGACATATAATTTGTGCCTCCAAATTACTTATTAAATCTATTACTAAATCTGAATCTTCATCTGCCACGTGTTAGGAAAAAATGAGTTTTCTTCATCTTCTATTTGTAGAGCACTCAATTTCATTCAACAGCTATAAAATTTCTACAATTATGGAATTGGTAATTCATTAATTTTATAAAGAAATGTTACAGTGAAACAGAACATTCAAAAGTGAAAATAAGATTTGAAATTGAGTGTAATTATATTTATGAAACCTCACAATTTTGATTGTACTGCTTTATTTCTTCAAGCAGAATATATAACCAGAAAAATTAATCTTCAGAGCTTGGAATATACTCTAGTCTTTTTGGCAAGATATATGTGCTTGACTGAGAGAGAAGACTTCACAGAATAGCATGGGAAAGTCATCATTCTCAACATCACCCTCACATACCTGCACTAATACTAACACTTACTCCTAAAACACACACACGTGCTTACATACACATTTATACAGAACTCACACACATACATGACAATAAGGAAAAAGGAAATGAGTCTACAGTTTATATACTACAACCATACATACACACACACACACACACAAAGTAAATGTAACATCATAGTACTTACACTTGTCCAATGTCTTTAAACATTTTGATTAAAAAATCTAAAAAAAAATCGGTTTTCCCATAAAGAACAGCCATGGCAAAGATGTTGAAAATATCTAAGTGACAATTATTGAGAATACATATTTTTATATTTTAATATTTTTGTCATCAGTGGCAAAAACTACCATGACCTGAGAGTACAATATGCCCCTTATATAGCCTGAGAGCTGTATTTCAGGTGAAGACTTTATTCTATTAACCTTTCTGTTATCTGGCACATATACCAAAACATTTACATGTGAATTTCACATACTTTTATATCTGTGTAAGTCTTTAAAAATGGATATTTGACCATGCATGTTGTGTAAAAATCATTCAATAGAATTAAATTATACCCTTTCATCACATTTTACAAGCTAGAAACAGAGGAATAATTCAATGCACCACATATTACTAGAAAGAAAGGGAAGAAAGTATTAATGATTTTATAAGAATATAAGTGAGAGTCTGTAACCATGCCTGCTATTTGTGCTGTTCCCAACTTTGATCAGAGGAGCTCCTTACTGCTGTGGGTAGTGGTGAATGCAGATCTGTGTTACTGTTCAAAAATGCTTAGAATAAGTAACTAAGTGCTCAGTGGTAAATGCAACATCCATAATGACTCCCCTCCCAAGGACTGTGGAACACTGGAGAATAGTAGGTGGTAAAATAGGGGATGGGAAGAAGTGTTTTGACTTGCATTTCTCTGGACTTGCCATGACAGTTGCAGTTCTGGACTCTCAGCTATATAGAGTGATAGACTCATGGGATTTACTTCTTTTCCCTTAATTTCATGTGCACGTGTGTGGTTTAAATATAATGTGTGCAAGCATGTTTCAGGGTTTGCATGTTAGTATAAGCACATACCATGACTACTGCTACAAAAGAAAGAGTGATGTTTCTTTAGGAGTAGACATTGGTCGATTCCCTATGTCCCAATGGATGGCCATGTACATATGGCCAACGATAATTGGACTCAGTCAGTAAGAATTAACATAACAAACAAATAAATAAATATAAAAGGAGGGCAGGAAGTTGGAAGAGAGATATAATGGAGGATTCTGTCACCGGGGAAGTTAAAGGAGGGAATTGGTGGTCTATATTATTAAGATACATTGCATACATGCATAAATTTTTCAAAGAGTAAATAAACATAAATAAAAAAAAATTAAAGTATTCTTCAAAGAGGTGAACAATTTCCTACATTAAAATTCATAGATTGGCATAAAAAGCTAGAATATTGGAGACAAAAATGAATAAATTTAGATAAACATACAAGTCAGCATGGCAAAATTATTTCATACACTTATATATGATATGTTCTAAGTCCTCAAAAAACTTGAAAATGAAAGAAACTGAAATTATAGCAAAGAAGACTGTGAGAGCTTTAGCAACTGTGGTGGTTTTAAAGAGAATGGCCTCCGTAGACTCATAGAGAGTAAAAATATTAGGAGGTGTGGTTTTGTTGGAGGAAATGTGTTGAGAGGTCCTGGTGGTCAGAAGTTGCAGTCTAACATGGCCTGGAATCTCTCTCTAACCTCAGCAACATTGAGGACTCCACCACCTTGGAGGGAGCTTTCTGTTGTCTATCTGACCTTATTTGAAGAATGTCTCTATGCCTCAATGCCTGACTTATCTCTAGTGTGACCCTTCACATAGTCCCCTGCAGAAGCTTTCCCCCTGCTGCCCATATGGTAATCAGAGTTGTACTAGGAGCTTTATGATAGGAATATGCTATTTAGTGCAAGTTAGGTGATGCCCTACCCTCTCCCCTCATCTTTTACATCTCCCCTCACTCTGGAATAAAGTTGAGCTGCCTCACTGAAGCTTTTACTAGGAGGGCTATTTCTGTCATGTTCACAGGCCATACAAAGCTCTCTGTCAATGCTTCTGCCTCTCATGGACTGGTGGCCAATGAACCATGAAGAAAAAAGGAGTCCTACAGAGTGTGCCACTGGTGGTGGGATTTAAGGTTTTAGATGCTCAAGCTAGGCCCAGTGTCCACAGTCTCTTCCTGATGCCTTTGATGTGTATATAAAACTCTCAGCTATCTCTCAAAACCATGTATGCCTCTGTATCACCATGCTTCCCACCGTGATGACAATGAATAATGGATAGTGGGCTCTGAACTGTAATACATCCCAAATAAATGTTTCCTTTATAAGTATTGCCATGGGGGAGACAAGCAGACGCAGGTAGGCCTGTGGCAGCGGCCTGCGGAGGTAGACGGGTCCGGCGGCAGTGGCTGACAGGGACATTTAGGCCCAGCGGCAGCTGGCAGAGACATTCAGGCCCAGTGGCGGCCCACAGAGGTGTACAGGCCCTGCAGCAGAGATAAGCAGACGGAAGTGGACAGGACCGGCGGCGGTGGCCGATAGAGACATTCAGGCCTGGCGGGTGGTCCACAGAGGTGGACAGGCCACGCGGCGGAGATAGGCGGACGCAGATCCGGCGACTTGTGGAGGTGGAAGGGCCGGTGGCAGCGGCCGACAGGGATGTACAGGCCCAGCGGCAACCGGCAGAGACATACAGGCCCGGTGGCAGTTCGCAGAGGTGGATGGGCCCGGCAGCAGTGACAAGCAGAGGTGGGTAGGCCCGCGGCGGCAGCCGGCAGAGACATACAGGCCCATTGGCCGCCCGCAGAGGCAGACAGACCCAGCGGCAGCTGACAGGGACATACAGGCCCAGTGGTGGAGACAAGTGGACGCAGGTGGGCCTGTGGCGGTGGGCCACAGGGGTGGACAGGCCCGGGGACAGAGAGGGGCAGACACAGCTTGGAACGGGGACGCCCCTAGCCCCAACACCTGGGGAAGAGGCTATCTCCGTGGGTCGGAACCAGGGCGAGTCTGGACACTCCGTCTGGGGACAACCCAGGGCCCAACTGCTGATCCTGTGAAACCCAACAACTTGGAGGTGTTGGTGAGACTACCCTGCTCAGCTGAAACCCATCTGGGAGAGGATTCAGATGCCTACAGTTTGAAGTCTGAAGAAACAAGATCAGCTGAGGAGTTGACAAATGAACAAAACGTGACCTGGGAACACAGAAGAAGGCGCTACCCAGCCACCAAACCAGATCACGAGAATCATAAGTATATAATTCACCGACTGAAATCAGCTGTCCCTGAAGAAACAGCCCAATAGTACCAATTTAACCAAGAACCCCTACTAAACCAAGACTAAAAATTAGAACAAGAGAGGCACTCTCAGACACAGACACCACCTGCACCGCACAGAGGAAAAGATGAGTAGACGCCAGTGCAAAAATACAGGCAACAACATAAAGACCTATATGGCAACATCAGAACCTAGTGATTCTACACCTGCAAGACCTAAACATACCATGACAGAAGAAACAGAAGAGATCAACCCTAAAAATGACTTTAAGAAGATGATAGACGCCCTTAAAGAAGAAATAAAACATTCCCTCAATGAGGAAATAAAAACTTTCCTTAAAGAAGAAATGAAAAACTACCTTAAAGAGGAAATAAAAACTTTCCTTAAAGAGGAAATGAAAAACACTCTTAAAGAGGAAATAAAAACTTCCCTTAAAGAGGAAATGAAAAACTCCATTAGAGAGGAAATTAAAAACTCCCTTAAAGAAATGGAAGAAAAAACGAACAAAAAATGGGAAGAAATCAAATCAAGCCAAGAAAAAGCAATTAAACAGATGAAAGAAACATTCCAAGATCTGAAAAATGAATTTGAGACAATAAAGAAAACACATGCTGAGGGAATGCTGGAAATAGAAATCCTGACAAAACGAACAGGAACTACAGAAACGAGCATAACCAACCGATTGCAAGAGATGGAACAGAGAATCTCTGACACTGAAGACACGATAGAGAAAATAGATTCGTCAATCAAAGAAAACACTAAAGACAAAAAAGTCATAACACAAAACGTCCAGGAAATTTGGGACACCATGAAAAGACCAAACCTAAGAATAATAGGGATAGAAGAAGGAGAAGAATACCAACTCAAAGGCACAGAAAATATATTCAACAAAATCATAGAAGAAAACTTTCCTAACCTAAAGAAAGAAATACATATGAAGATACAAGAAGCTTACAGAACACCGAATAGGCTGGATCCAAAAAAAAAGTCCCCTCGCCACATAATAATCAAAACACTAAACACACAGAACAAAGAAAAAATATTAAGAGCCGCAAAGGAAAAAGACCAAGTAACATATAAAGGTAAACCCATCAGAATAACACCAGACTACTCAATAGAGACTATGAAAGCTAGAAGATCATGGACAAATCTCATGCAGACACTAAGAGACCACGGATGCCAACCCAGACTATTATACCCAGCAAAACTCTTAATCACCATAGGCGGAGTAAACAAAATATTCCAGGATAAAACCAGATTTAATCAATACCTGTCTACAAACCCAGCCCTACAGAAAGTACTAGAAGGGAAAATTCAACCCAAAGAAGCTAAACACATCCATGAAAAATCAAGCAATAGATAATCCCGCACCAACATACACCACAGAAGAAACAAGCTGGTGTAGCTATCCTAATATCTAGAGAAAAAGGATGTTTCAAAAGAGAAGAAGTCTTCTGGCAATGCCTCAGTGGTCCAGGTAACTACCAGAACTCGGAAAAGTTGGTTGAACTTGGGATTGACTGGGAGGCCAAAGATTTAAAAAGCAGAAGATTCTCTCAAGATACAAGTGGTGTGATAATAGTGTGTTTTGTGTGTGAATGAGAATTTGTAAATGTTGAATTCTAGGCTTCGACAATCATTGTCAGTGCAGATTAAGCTGCAAGTATTTATGCTTTAAAACTTAAATTATAAAGCTAGTTACGTTTTTCTAACAACTAGTTTTAATGTTTATGAGCATATTTTACCTACATTACCTTTTCAGGATGTTGAGAAAGATGCATCACAAGCACAGGCTGGAGGCTGGGGGCTAGATGGTTTTGAGGAAGAGGTCTTGGTGGACTCTTTCATAGAGCAAAGGGAAGCAATGCCTTCTGGGAAATGAGTTAAGTTTTAATCTAGTCTTTAGGATTAGAAGTCAAAAACAAAAATATTAAGGAAAGGAAAACCTAATTGATCTTTGAAGTATTGTTATATGGAATTGAGTGGGACTTTTGAGGCCTTTCTTCCAGAAAAAAAGGACTTGGTTGTCAGGCCTATATTAGGCCTAAACCTTGGTGCCATGTAGTTGTACTTAAATCATTTCAATGGAAAGTGTCTTAGTGATTGGAACTTCTAGTGCAGTTTGGAGTTCTTCCATTTGAAAAATGTGATATTTGCATGGGATTGTTTGAATCTTGTTTTCTAGTCCCTCCCCATCACCACCCTCATAGTCTGAAGGTAGATTTTTCTCTTGATAAAGAAACAAAAAAGGTGAACATCTTGTTTGTAAATAGGTATCTAGTAACTAGTGGTAAACTTGAAATGGTAGAATTCTTTAAAGCCTAATTCTAGATAGCCTTAAGAAAATATATCTTAATTACTTTTGAACCTGTATTCACCTTTTTTTTTTCAAATATCTTAAGTTATATTTTCTTTTTCAGAGCTGCTTCTTATTTGGGGCTACTTTTTTTTTTTTTTTTTTTTAATTGAGGCGTAATTCATTAAAGGGTATATTGTTTTGATGAGACTTTTTACAACTGTGGCTGGATGTCTTTCTTTAGTCTTCCAAGAAGGGCCATTTTACTTTTTTAGAGTTACTTTTTAAAAGTCATGAGGTCAACAACTTGGACTACTATGCATGTAAGTGCTAATGCAAATTAAAGCCCAAGTTGACCTCCAGCAGCAGTTCATTCTATGTTGACAGTGAGAGAACACTTTGCCTGTTAGGATACTGTTACTCGTGGACTGAAATGCTGAAGAAACCCCTCCCCCTATTTTGTTTTTTTTGCAAAAATCAAGGTATATTCTAGGGTTTCCTGGTTGACCTCAACAGATAAACTGAGATGATAGTCCTAGTTCAGAAATTATCTGAATGTAGATTTACAGTCTACGTGTACAGCTGGCTAAGTGAGATCGCTTTCACAGTTCTGCATGTATCCCATCGGCTCCCCATTAGTCACTGAACTCTTAAAACTGGTATTGTAACATTATTACAATGTTTTGCACCAATTTTATAAACTTTACAGTACAATATGTGTTCCTTTTCTGAGGCAAACCAAAGGTATATTTCTCAAGGTTCTGCTGCTATCAGCAGCGTTGATGGAGGATTTCTTATACATTTGTAATAGATAGAAATAAACCAGAAAAAAAGAAGAAAAAAAAAAGTGGTGGAGGAAAAGGTGAACACTGCAAGAATACTCAAAAGGGCTGAGAGTTGCAAACGCCAAGATTGGCTTTGCATAGTAAATGGAATAGAACAGCTCTGAACTATAGCTTACTTTTCCTGGTTTGGTCTGACAGAATGATTGAATGCTTTTGTACAAAAATCAGAGCCTTAAAAACAAGGATTTGGTGAGATTGTAAAATGGTGTACCACTTTGGCAAAACAGTCTGGTGGTTGGTCAAAATGCAAAACATTGTTACTCGGTTACTCAACAATTCTACCCTTAGGAATATAACCTCAAACTACTGAAAATGTGCACCTATGAAACATGTACATGAAGGTTTACAGCAGTGTGTTGCTAATAGTAAAAAAGTTAAAACAACTCAAATAGCTATCAAATACTGGAGAGAAATAAAATGTGGCTTATTCATGCAATAGAATATTATTAAGACATAAAAATGAATGAGAAACTAACAGATTAAATGACTTTGGTGAACCTTCATAATTTCATTTGTAGATCTTTCCATTTCTAATTTATAAATACATTTGGGGTTATAAATTATAAATGTATTGCCTCCTGTCAACATTGTATACTTCTATTTGATGATTTCTGTGTCAAATATTATATGGAAATGTTTCCAAGTATTTTCTGTATTAACTGTGAATGAATAGAACAAAATAAATTGCCTGTGATGGGAAAAAAAAAAAAAAAAATAAGTATTGCCATGGTCATGGTGTTTCTTCATAGCAATAGAACCTCTAAGACAGAAATTTGTAGCACAGAATAGAGTATTATTGTGATAGGTCCCACCATGCCTTTGTTAGACAAATATGAAACACTTTGAGACTTCAGACTAGAAAAGTGATTGGACATTTTAAGTGTGGCTTAATGGGCCATACCAGTAGGAGCATGGAAGACAGTGGTGCTGAGGGTGATTTAAGCTGTGAGGGCACAACTCAAGAGGTTTCTGAGGAGAAGGTTTCTGAGGCCTAGAGATTGGGGAATAATATATATTATATTTACCCTAGAGACTGTTCTTAAGATATTTTGATGAACAATGTGGCTGCTTTTTGCCTTTGTCTGAAAAGTCTGTCTTGTGGTGATATTGTGTCCCCCAATATATTGTGCACTATGGTGGTATTTTATTTGTACTGAAATGTGATTTTAATTGTATGTTAATAAATAAAGTTGCCTGGTGGTCAGAGCTATTAGAGTCATAACAAGTGTGTGGCGGTGGTGGCATATGCTTATAATCCCAGCGCTTGGTAGACAGAGCTAGGTAAGTCTCTGTGTGTTCAGGGATATAGCCAGCATTGGAGACACATGCCTTTAAGAACTAGAGGGCTGTACATACAGGCAGTGATGATGCAGTCATGTGTTTGGGTTTACAACCAATGAGAAGGAAGAACAGAAAGACTAAATAAAGACAAACACACAGGAAGTAGGTCTCGTTTTTGGAGAGGTAGGACCACTGCAGGAGGAAGGCTAAGGTTTTAGCTCTGAGCTCTGACCTCTTGGCTTTCTTCTTTACATTGGTTCTATGTTTCTTATTTAATAAAATGGTTGGTTACATCTACAAATAGCACCCAACGTGTTGGCAAGAGTTTCCACCTAAAACCTGAGAAAAGTTTCTAAAACGGAGCTAAAAACAGCTTCCTAATTGTCTCTCTCAAATGAGTGGCAGCTTGCCCGTTTGAGCTATTGTGGGCTCCTGGAGTGCATGCTCGACCTGCAGTATGGCAGGAATGAGACCTCTGCAAGTGGCACAGTAAGCTGCATGGTGAATTTGGCCTTTGCTAATATAAAACAAAAAAAAAGAGGTTTCTGGGCTATACGCTGCTTGGATAAAAGCATAGACCCATGATAGCTCCCAGAGCTGGCGGTAAATGCACCACCACCATGTTGGGAAGCTAAGGTGGGCAAAGCCAGCAGTCATAGCGCCGTTTCAGTCTTACAAATGCTGCGGTTTAAAGCAATAGATTCACAATAAAACAGATTCAGATGGAAAAAGACTTAAAATGCTTTACAATGTGTGTAAAAATGTATGTAGGCTTGGAAGAGAGAGAAAAAGAAATAGATAGTTGTAGATGTAACCAACCGTCTTATTAAATAAGAAACACAGAAACAATGTAAAAGAGAAAGCCGAGAAGTCAGAGCTCAGAGCTAAAATCTCACCCTTCCTCCTGCTGTCCCAGCTTCGCGAAAAGAGACCTACTTCCTGTCTGTTCGTTTTTTTAAAGTATGTTGTTCTGCCTTCTCATTGGTTGTAAACCCAAACACATGACTGCCTCGTCACTGTCTGAATGTACAGCCCCCTAGGTCTTAAAGGCATATGTCTCCAATGCTGGCTGTATCCCTGAACACACAGAGATCTTATGGGATTAAAGGCGTGTGCCACCACCGCCACACTCTTGCTATGGCTCTAATAGCTCTGACCCTGAACACACAGATATCTATGGGATTAAAGGCGTGTGCCACCACCGCCACACTCTTGCTATGGCTCTAATAGCTCTGACTCCCAGACAACTTTATTTATTAACATACAATCAAAATAATAATTCAGTACAATTAGATTATCACCACAGATAGTTTTTAAAAATAAAGTCTTTAAAGAGACAATAAAATTAATATAAAAAATAAGCCACGTAAAGATGAATATTACATAGAGAATTCAGATTGTATTGTCTTTGGGATTTTTAACTGCAGAAAAACATTTGATTGTAAAATATGGTGAGTTAAACCAATATGTATATTTTCAAGATTCCTTGACTTTAAAATTTGGATGTAAGGATGTGTTGCTTTGGAAAGGACGCTCTGCTTTTGTTCCCACATAAAGCCAGAGGCTATGGATTTGTTCCAGATTAAGATACATCACGTTTGACCAGCCAAGACCCCCTGAAAGGTCTCTGATGACACCATGGCCCAGATAATCCAACATCCAGATTGGATTCAAGGCAACTGGCTCAGACAATACAGCCTCATGGACTATTCCATAACCCTAAAATTTTCTTTTTGTCCCCATAAGATACAATGCCCCCCTCCAGCAGGAAGTAGTAAGAGAAGCTATGCCCAAATTCCCAAATTATATGTAATTTTACTTTGTTAAGGAAGGTTAAAACCTTCCTTTTTGAAAAAAAAAGGGGGGGGAGGAGTGCTGTGGGATGTTCTATATGGCAAATGTGTTGCTCTGATTGGTCAATAAATAAAACACTGATTGACCCGTGGCTAGGCAGGAAGTATAGGCAGAACTAAGAGAAAAGAAAAGAAAGAACAGGAAGGCAGAAGGAATCACTGCCAGCCACCACCAGGACAAGCAGCATGTGAAAATGCAGGTAAGCCATGAGCTGCGTGGCAAGGTATAGATTTATGGAAATGGATTAATTTAAGTTATAAGAACAGTTAGCAAGAAGCCTGCCACAGCCATACAGTTTGTAAGCAATATAAGCCTCTGTGTTTACTTGGTTGGGTCTGAGTGGCTGTGGGACTGCGGGTGATAAAGATTTGTCCTGACTGTGAGCCAGGCAGGAAAACTCTAGCTACAGTGAACTTTAAAAAACTTATCAGGAGTCAGAGAACAGAGCAGCAACTAGATATAGAAAACAGAAAATGGTGGCATACACAGTTTAATCCTGGCATTCTGGAGGCAATATCTGTGAATTCAAAGCCACACAAGAAACAGCCAGATGATACATGACTTTAATCCCAGGAAGTGATGGTAGGAAACATAAAGGTATATAAGGTATGAGGACTAGGAACTAGAGCTGCTTAAGCTTTTAGGCTTTTGAGCAGCAGTTCAGCTAAGATCCATTCTGATGAAGACACAAAGGCTTCCAGTCTGAGGAAATAGGATCCATGGAGGAAGCTGTGGCTTGTTCTGCTTCTCTGATCTTGAAGCATTCACCCCAATACTTGGCTTCAGTTTTGATTTTATTAATAAGACCTTTTAAGATTTGTATTACACTGTCTCAGCTTAAATTAAAGAGTTTTAGATTAATTGGCATTAGCAGAGGAAATCACAAAGCAGTCTAATAATGATTCTGTTGTGTGGTTATCAGTATTTACTTTTATGCTGATTTATAATGAAAAGGAGCAAGCTGAACAAGGAAAAATACAAAATTTACATTTTGAGGAGAATAGGTGCACTGGGAAGTATAAATAGATTAAAGTGGAAGAAAGGGAGTGGCGACTTCAGATCAAGACCACACCCAGCTAAGACTCCTACTTATGAAGAGAAATTAAGGGTAAGTGAAAAGAAGTTAAGAAAAGCTTATGGCCAGGTGGTGGTGGCACACACCTTTAATACAAGCATTTGTAGAACAGAAGCAGGTGCTCAGCTTAGTCTACAGAGTAGGATCCAGTACAGCCAACCTTAGGCAGTAAAGGAAACCATCCAAAACAAAAAGCTGGTGAAGACGTAACTGAACAAAGGGCCCATGTTCCAGCACCAGCAAGCAACACAACTTGGTAGTTTCTGCCACATGGTCCTGGTTTTAACATCAAGGATAGAAGTAAAGGGTTATGGAATCTCCATACACAGCTAAAAAATTGTCTTTGAGGACAGGCATGTGTCAGGGGTGTCCCTGAATGGAGCCTTGAAAAAACATTTGGTGAGGCTGTGAAGGTAAAGTATGAATTGCTTTGGACATCCCAAAATATTGGAGATGCCAGAGTCATGCACTACAGCCCAAGGAGAATTGCTAACAAGGAGTGAAATAAGCCCAAAAGAAAGAAAACTGTTGTAGTCAACAAAGCTGAAAGTAGTGGGAAATATGAAGTGCACTTTGACATCAGACATGGGGATACAGTGTTTGGAATATGTCCAATCTGGTTTTGTTTTTGTTTTGGTTCAGTATTTCCCTACTATATTCACTTTTCTCCCTTTTGGAATGGTAATGTATATCCTGTGCCACTGTGTATTGGAAGTATGTTATCTGCTTTTCATTTTGATTTTATAGGAAATTACAGTTGAGATATTGCTTGATTCTCAGAAGAGACTTTAAACTTTGGACTTTTAAACATTGACACTGTGATAGACTACGGGAACTTTTGAAGTTGGACTGAATGCAGTTTTGCATTATGATATGGCTACCAGCTGATAGGGGCCAGGAAGTGGAATGTGGTGGTTTGAAAGAAAGTGGCCCCCATAGACTCATAGGGACTGGCACTATTAGGAGGTGTGGCATTGTTGGAGGAAATGTGTCATTGGTTGCAGACTTGAGGTTTCAAAGCTCAAGCTGGGCAGAGTGTCTCACAATCTCTTCTTGCTGCTTTTGGATCTGGATATAGAACTCTCAGCTTTCTTTACAGCACCACATATGCTTGCATGCCACCATGCCTCCCACCATGTCAATGGACTAAATCTCTGAGCTGTAAGCCTTTCTTAATTAAATGTTTTCCTTTATAAATATTACTGTGGTCATGGTGTCTCTTCACAGCAATAGAAATCCCAACTAAGACAGCAGCATTGGCTTCAGGAAACAACTAAAAGTCAAGAACTGAGAAAGAAGTCAGAATATCAATAAAAAGTGGAAGATAAAATTATTAAAGACTCTCAAGGAAGTCTGGTCTGAGAAACCCCAGTTCTGTTGAAGGACAGAAATAACCAATGAATTTATTGAAAATCTTAGAAAAACTGATTCCTCCAATCCTGGAATATTGGAAGCAAGACACTTTTAATAAGCATTCATACCACAGATTAACAATCTATAAAAATTGAGTAAATATTCTTGAAGAAGCAGGTCAATATGTTTAGATGTTGATCCTTCACATTAAATACTTCCATAATTCCATACTAGTCTTCCTTAAAATAATGTTCAAATTAGATATTATCTAACCTTACCACCATCTAGCATAGCTGTGAGCACTAAATTCCAAACTCCTCACCTTAAAACTGGTAGATTATAATGAGTGCTTTCTAATTATTTGTAAAGTATGAATGTAAAATTAAAGATTACCAAACATTTGATGAAAGATATCCATATGAATGAATCAAAACAGGAAGAAAAGTCCATAAATGAAATGTGTAATTTTTTTTTTTTTTTTTTTTTTTTTTTTTGGTTTTTCGAGACAGGGTTTCTCTGTGTAGCTTTGCGCCTTTCCTGGAGCTCACTTGGTAGACCAGGCTGGCCTCGAACTCACAGAGATCCGCCTGGCTCTGCCTCCCAAGTGCTGGGATTAAAGGCGTGCGCCACCACCGCCCGGCCCAATGTGTAATTTTTTTTAAGGAAACCTTGCTTTAATATGACTTTCACTGCCCTTGAAGAGATAAGAATGTCATCTAAATATAAAATGTGTAGGGTACTGTGAATGTAAATCCTTGACATAATATGTTCTCAGAGAACAAACTTGAAGCATGTCACATTGGTTGTAGTTCCATCTTATCTAGGTCATTATCCCTCATTACTCCTGGACAATATTTGATGACCATTCCTTTGTATATAGTCTTGTATTAAGTTAGAACCTTCTTATTTAAACAAAATGGGGAGATGTAGTGGGTAGCCATTCCAGCTCTGATCTGGAAGTTCCAAGCCCCATTGAGGCTTTGGTAACTGTCACGCCTACAAGGCAGGGCCAAGAGAGGACCCAGAAGACCCAGGATCTGGATGGGATGGCTATCATGGTTCTTGAAGCAAGGACGCTGAAGGTAGACTAAGCAGAGTTCTCCAGAGAACACTGCTGAACTGCATTACACCTTTCCCTGACCCTGCGACCTATCCCTTCACTTGTAAGTTACCCCACAAAATAAACCTCCCTTTTAACTATGTGGAATGGCCTTAATAATTTCACCAATAGCAGGGAGGAGCATGGTGGCATGCAGACATACATGATGCTGCCTAAATCTTGATTAGAAGGCAACAGAAAGTGGCTTTCTCACTGGGGGTAGCTTGAGCATAGGAGACCCCAAAGCCCACTTCCACAGAGACACACTTCCTTCAATAAGTCAATACCCACTCCAAAAAAGCACTATTCCCTTTGAAGGCCATTTTCTTTCAAGCCACCACAATGTTCTTACCATATATCCACACATTTTCCTGTCATAATAAAATTCATCAGCTATTCCTTCAAGGCATTTCAAGTATATATTATATTGTGGATAACTTCAGGCTTACAGTAATTTTATAGAATACATATCTCTGTGATGGTTATTTTTTGTTGTCAATTGGCATGCATTAGAATTGATTATGAAAAAAAATCTAAGTCTATCTGTGAGAGCATTTCCCAAAAAGTTTAGCTGAGGATGAAAAAACCCACTTTGCATATAAGTAGCACCATGCTGTGCGCTGGGTTCCCCAGCAGCATATAAAGCAGTAAGTGAGTGATTCGCCAGCATTCATTTTAACTGTGTGTTAAATGTGCACAGCCTGTCTCATACTCTGCTGCGGTGGCAGTGCCTTCACCAGTGTGCCCGCTTGGATGATGGATTGGTTTGTGCCCTCCTGAGTTTTAGGCGTGTTTGGGTCCTATTCTCTGTCACTATGACACTGTTCCTCCCTTTGTAACTAGAGTATTTGTTTACTGTTATATGTAACTTTTATGTTGGAATTTATAGGTTCTAAGAAGTTTTTACTTACTTTCCTGACACATGCTTGGTTGATTAATTCTGAGGTCTTTCAGAGATGGATGAAATATGTTGTTGTGTCTGAAAAAAATGAACATGAGATGTTAGATATTCAGATGGACTGTTTTGATTTAAATATTTTCTGGGTGTCAAGATGCCTAGGGTTGGGTTTTTTGATGGTTAACTTTGGTGCTTCGCTTAACAAGATTTAGAATCACTAGCTGATAAATCTCTGGTCATGTCTGTGTGCTCATGTCCAAGGAGGTTTAATCTAGTTAGAAAGACCAAACCTGACATTAGACAGCACCATTCCAAAGTGTGGGGCCCCAGGCTTTATAAAAATGAAGACATCAGAAGTACCAGCATCCATCTCTATTTGCTTCCCAGATGTAGATGTGATGTGACTTGCCTAGTGTTCCTAACACTGAGCCTTGCCTTGCCAGCTGTGAACTACTCCTCAAATCATAAGCCACAGGAAGTCCCAAAGTCATCTTACAGGTATTTGTGACAATAATGATGAAAATAATACATTTTTTTTCTAACTGCAACTTTTTACTTTTGTACACTATTGTCATACCCATCCTACTTTCCTGGTCACCAGCATTCTCTTTTCTACTTCAACAAGGTTTATTTTGCTTAATGTTTTTAGATTTCCAGATGATATAGTGCTGTATTTCCATTTCTTAGATCAAACAAACAAACACCAAAACCAACAACAAAAAACTTAGACCTGCATGACACCTAATCATTTTTACCTTCAAAATGCTGGGTGCTCTGGAATGTTCTCTATGCTGTCAATGTGTTGCTCTGATTTATTGATAAATAAAATGCTGATTGGCCAGTAGCCAAGTAGGAAGTATAGGATAGGCAGGAAAAAGAGAGAGGAGAATTCTGGGAACAGGAAGGCTGAGTCAGGAGATGCTGCCAGCCACCACAACCATAAGAAGATGTAAAATACTGGTAAGCCACAAGCCACATAGAAAGGTATAGATTTATAGACATAAGAACAAGATAGCAAGGAGCCTGCCACAGCCATACAGTTTGTAAGTAATATACACTTCTTAGTGATTATTTTATATTTGGGCTGTGGGGCTGCTGGGGGCTTGGCGGGACCCAGAGAGAAACTTTCCAGCTACAGTTGAGTCCTCAGTTTCCTCCACATGCTCTAAGCCCGTGGTAGCCTTGGACAATGTATCTCTTGATAAGATGGAGAAAAGAACTTCTAATCGGTTTCCTTCAATATGCTTTCTATAGACACTATAGTCACTTTCATTGCATCAACCAGAGAGAATAATTTAAACATACCTAAGGTAAGATAATGTCTGTCTTTGTTCCAGAGGCTTCAGTGACTGGCTACCCATTTCAGTCACAGTATACTTCACTCCTGTTAGCTGTTAGGATAACAGCTCCACTCCTGTTAGCCACGCTGTGTATCACCTGGTCTCCATTTAGTATTTGACTTCATTTATTATTTTATTCTTCGTTGTTTACTTGGCACTCACACTGCTAGCTTGTTTACTATTTCTCAGACAGGACAAATCTTTATTTCTTGGCAATGACTATTTTCCTCCCTGCTGTATTATATTCTGCTTATCTCCTAAGTTAGATATCAGCATGGTATATGTGTTCTCTAACTCACAATACCGAAATTTCAAATCATGCCTTCTCTGCAACCCATGATTACAAGCTTGCACAGGCTTCAGATAGTAGACTGCCCACATTTTTGAAAATATACAAGTTAGTTATTGGTGTCTTCAAAGTGCTGATTCCCACATATGTTAAGTAACTAATTATCTCACTGCTCCTTGCACATTTTTCTTTCTTCTTTTTTAAATCATAAGTAAAACATTTATTTTTAATTAAAATAATATCTTGAGAAAAATTAAATACCTAATTTCAAAATAAAATACAAAAATTATTTTTTTTCTTTTAGGCTATTTTTTTGAGACGGGTTTTTGCTTTGTAGCCCAGACTCCTTACAAAAGCACATACTCTAAATCATCCTGGTTAAGCTCCCAGAGTGTCTGAGAAAGCACATATGTACCATTATTCCAAGGTTTTTTTTTTTGTCATGATATTTAGCCCAAAGCTGTCTCAGGCTGGAGAGGCTCATGGTTTTGTCTCCTCAGTACTGCAATTGGAGGCATGTGACCATGCTCTGAATATTTAAAATAAAAAAAATAAAAATATACCTAATATTACCTATTTTATGTTCATAATTTCTTACCTTTAACTACAATATAGAAGCAAAGGTAGACACTTTAACTGTGTTGATTAATACTGATATCTCCCATGTATGTATTTAGAAAAGTGATCATACATAAAAATTCCCAAATAACACATTCCCCTCTGTATTTATTGATTACACACCAAAAATATTGAATAAAGCAATTTCTGTACTGATTGTGTACAAGCTTTTTTCTTGTCATGATTTCCTAAATAACACAATAAAGCAACTCTTTACATAGGATTTTTCATTGTGCTTTATACTATAAATAATTTAGAAATTATTTAAAATATGTGAGAGTACAAATATCACAGTATTTCTCTGCAGGATTTCAGCATCTGGGGATTTCAATTTGGACATAAGCCCTGGAGTCAATTCTTCTGGACACTAGAGGGATTATGATACCTGTTTTACAAATGAATTGCTGTTAACACAAATAAGCCCTTTCTACTATAAGAAGACAACCAAGAAGACACATTTACAGATCCATTTAACTTCGAAGTGAAATATGGTCACTGAACTTAGGCAACAGACTGTTAACAGATGTGTCCAACTTTTTCCCTGGAGGAGGTATGCCATCAAACTACCTAGAGTACCAGTTTACTTTTGTATCACACAAAACAAAGCACAGCACAATTCTAATGTCAGTACAAGGATATTAAGTGATTCCATTTTTTCTGCTGGAATAGTCGCAGACCTCATTACAGTTATAGGGTTATGGAGGTGAGAAATATAAACATACCTAGTCAAAGGAGTGTTTTCATGATTTTTACTTTAGAGAGAGAGAGAGAGAGAGAGAGAGAGAGAGAGAGAGAGACCCAATTATTTTTAAACTGAGTGGTTTCAAATGTCTGTGGCACTTCAATATTGATGTACAATATTTCTATTTTCTTCTCTTTGCTGATATTTTCTGTTCGTGTCTGTTTTTGCTGTGTTCACATAATGGCTACACTCGTGTTTAGCTTGATATAGAACATCATCAACTTGTTTGGTTAATTTTCTGAGAATGTTTTAGTCCCCAAACCTCTCTTTAAAGGAGATAAATACATTGAATTATGAAAGAAGTTTAGAATCCAACACCAACTCCCTTTAATATGACGATTGTGCTGCTGATTCTTTATCTAATAACAGATGCCATTTCACATTTCATTTACAGGTGACTCATTTCTTTGGGTTGCAGTCTGAATGCCTTTACCTCAAGCAAAGTTGAACTAGACAACTGGGAACGTTAGTTTCCCCCATTATATGTACATTAGAGTTATCTACTTCATGTTATTTAAAGTTTTTAAATTTTATGTCATTGATTAATGTGTTTTAGCATAGTTTAACCATTCTAGAATAAGAAACAGTTGTCTATTAATCAATGGTTATTATCTGGTAAGTATTCAATTCATATTTGTCAAGGAAATAATAATCAAATAATTTTAAATTCCAAAACTGACTATTTAGTAGAGAGTACCTCAATAAGATGGTATCTGCCATGTCCCACTTTAAATGTTTATTAACTAGAATTAACTGCTTCAATAGCTGTAACGTATGTGATAGTTCAGTGAAGTGACTACTCTGAGTGCACAAAGTACTGGATTTGTTCCTAGCACCACATAAACTAAGCTCAGTGGTATATGCCTATAGTCACAAACTTGGGAGCTGGGGGCAAAAGGATCAGAATTTCAAGGTCATCTTCAGTGATATAGCAAATCCAAGGCCAGACTGAGCTATGTGAGACTCTGCTTTTAAAAGCTGTTATGTCATTAAAATTAACTTTTAGTATTGCTAGTAAATATAGCGGGGTAACATGATACAGTATACAGTTAAATAAAGGGCACATCAATTTCTTCACACCAAACATCATTACAAATAATAGATCGCATTTGTACTTTTTAATTTTATTGCAAGATTAAATTCTATTTATGAGCCTGATTATTATGTTTAACAATAAGAGTAGACAAGAAGTTTTATTTATTTCTCTTTTATTAAAAATCTAAAATTAATATTATTATAGTTGAATTCATGTATAATTTGTTAACTACAGTTTGTGAGCCACCTTGTTTTCACAGTCTTAAATTAAGATAGGATGATAATAGTGGCCTTTTGTAAGTCTCCAGCGACAATGTTTAATAACAAAAACAAATTTAAGAATTAGTGAAAGGCTCTGGGGTACAATAATTCCTCTTAAACCAGTGGACTGGAAATAAGTGTGTCTATGTCTCAGCCTGTATGGTGACCTTTAATGTAAAACTTTCTGAGTTTTTGTAATTTGAACTTCTAAGAATTGCTATCTACCAGCTGGTAGCCGGAAACCATTTCAGAGTTAAAGACAACCTAACATCACTATTACAGTAACTAGGATTATTGTATACATTCTCATTTGTACTGTCAATCACAACTATTTCATTAATACCACACTATTTCAAGGAATACCAGATACCAAGACAGTATTTTATACAGTCTCTGTTGTCAGGTTGCTTGCACTTCATCTGAAGGACACATGATCATTGTAATATGAAAGTACTCCACAGCAGCCACATAATAAATCCAGAAATATGTAAGTGCTCCAAACAAAATTAAATGGGACAGAGAATGAAATTGTAACAATCCTTTTGCTAAGATGATTCAAAATGGACAAGTGCATGAAGTTCTGTGTAGCTAGAGTTTTCCTGCCTTGCCCACAGTCAGGACAAATCTTTGTCACCCACCAGTCCCACAGCCACTCAGACCCAACCAAGTAAACACAGAGACTTATATTGCTTACAAACTATATGGCCGTGACAAGGCTTCTTGCTAAATGTTCTTATAGCTTAAATTAATCCATTTCCATAAATCTATACCTTGCTACGTGGCTTGTCATGGCAGAGGCTGGCAGTGACTCCTTCTGCCTTCCTGTTTTTCTTTTCTTCTCTCTGTTAGTCCCGCCTATACTTCCTGCCTAGCCACTGGCCAGTTGGTGTTTTATTTATTGACCAATCAGAGTAATTTGACATACAGACCATCCCACAGCACTTCCACTTTTCTTTTTTCTTTTTTTTTTAAGAGGAAGGTTTTAACTTTTACACATCTCCAAAGCCAGCTTGGTATATTTGGGAATTTGGACATAGCTTCTCTTACTACTTCCTGCTGGAGGGGGGGGGGGGGCGCTGTTATCTTATGGGGACACAAAGAAAATTTTAGGATTATGGAATAGTCCATGAGGCTGTATTGTCTGAGCCAGTTGCCTTTAAACCATTCTGGATGTTGGATCATCTGGACCATGGTGTCAACAGAGACTTTTTAGGGGGTCTTGGCTGGTCAAAACTGATGTATCTTAATCTGGAACAAATCCATAGCCTCTGGCTTTCTGTGGAAACAAAAGCAGAGGGTCCTTTCTAAAGCATCATATCCTTACATCCGAATTTTGAAGTCAAGGTACCTTAAAATATACATTTTGGAAAAACTCAACAGCTTTTGCAATCAAATGTTTTTCTTCAGTTACAAATATCAAAGAGAACATAATCCATATTCTCTGTATGGTAGCCATCTTTACATGGCTTATTTTTTTCCTTTTTTAAAATTTTTTTATTTTTTATTATTTTATTTTATTTTACAATCCTATTCATTTCTAGAAAAAAAGCCACAGATTCCCTTGTTTCCCCCTTCCTGCTCCCCTTCCCTCACCCCCAGCCCACCCCCCATTCCCACCTCCTCCAGAGCAAAGCCTCCCCTGAGGACTGAGATAGACCTGATAGACTTAGTCCAGGGAAGTCCAGTCCCCTCCTCCCAGATTGAGGCAAGTGTCCCTGCATAAGTCCCAGGTTTCAAACAGCTAACTCATGCAATGAGCCCAGGACCTGGTACCACTGCCTAGATGCCTCCCAAACAGGTCAAGCCAATCAACTGTCTCACCTATTCAGAGGGCCTGATTCAGTTGGGGGCCCCTCAGCCTTTGGTTCATAGTTCATGTGTTTCCACTTGTTTGGCCATCTGTCCCTGTGCCCCATCCAACCTTAAGTCCAAGTGGATCAAGGACCTCAACATAAATCCAGCTACTCTGAACCTGCTAGAAGAGAAAGTAGGAAGGAGTCTTGAACGCACTGGCATAGGAGATCACTTCCTAAATATAACACCAGTAGCACAGACACTCAGAGAAACAATCAATGGGACCTCTTGAAACTGAGAAGCTTTTGTAGAGCAAAGGATATCGTCAACAAGGCAAAGCGACAGCCTACAGAATGGGGGAACATCTTCACCAACCCCACATCTGACAGAGGACTGATATCCACAATATATAAGGAACTCAAGAAATTAGACATCAAAATGCCCAACAGTCCAATTAAGAAATGGGCTATAGAACTAAACAGAGAATTCTCAACAGAGGAAACTCAAATGGCTGAAAGACATTTAAGGAATTGCTCAACATCCCTAATCATCAGGGAAGTGCAAATCAAAACAACTCTGAGATACCACCTTATGCTTGACAGAATGGCTAAGATCAAAAACACTGAAGACACTTTATGCTGGAGAGGATTTGGAACTAGGGGAACTCTCTTCCACTGCTGGTGGGAATGCAAGCTTGTACAACCACTTTGGAAATCAATATGGTGCTTTCTTAGAAAATTGGGAATCAATCTCCCCCAAGATCCAGCTATACCACTCTTGGGCATATACCCAAGAAATGCTCAATCATACCACAAGAGCACTTGCTCAGCTATGTTCATATCAGCATTGTTTGTAATAGCCAAAACCTGGAAACAACCTAGATGCCCTTCAACTGAAGAATGGATAAAATAAATTGTGGCACATATACACAATGGAATACTACTCATCAGAGAAAAACAATGACATCATGAGGTTTGCAGGCAAATGGATGGATCTAGAAAAAATCATCCTGAGTGAGGTAACCCAGACTCAGAAAGATAAATATGGTATGTACTCACTCATAGGAGGATACTAGATGTGGAACAAGGATGACTGGACTGCTACTCACATCACCAGTGAGGCTACCTGGAAAACAGGACCCCAAGAAAGACACAAGAATTGCCCAATGATGGAGAAATGGCTGAGATCTACATAAAGAACCTGGACATGAGTGGGAGCAATGAAGGGTGAGGGTTAGGGTCTAGGGAAAGAGAGTGGGAGATCCCAGCTGGATCAAGAACAGAGAGGGAGAACAAGGAATAGGAGACCATGGTAATTGAAGACCACATGAGAAAAGGAAGAAACAAAGTGCTAAAGAGGCCCACAGAAATCCACAAAGATAGCCCCACAAAAGACTGCTGGCAATGGCCAAGAGACAGCTGGGTCTGATCTACTCTGGTTATGGGATGGCCAAACACCCTAATGCTTGTGCCAGAGGCTCCATCCAAGAACTGAGGAGTCTGGATGCAGAGATCCCCCGCTGGGCCCCAGGTGGATTGCCGGGAGTCTATTTAGCAAGGAGGAGGGTTTATATGAGCGAGGGTTGTACATGGCTTATTTTTTATATTACCTTGAGCCTATTGCTTTAAACTGCAGCCTTCTAAGCCTGAAATATCTCTGTGGCTGCTGGCTCTGCCCACTTCAGCTTCCCAACATGGCAGTGGTACGTTTTCTGCCAGCTCTGGGAGCTATCAACTCTCAGAAATAGTGGGTCTATGTTTCTATCAAAGCAACATGCAGCCCAGAAACCTCTTTTTATTTTGTACTAGCAAAGGCTAAATCCACCACGCAGCTTAATGTGCCACTTGCAGAGGACTCATTCCCATCATACTGCAGGTTGCATGCCAGGACCCCACCATAGTAGATAGTAGCTCAAAAACGAAGGCTGACACTAACTTGAAAGAGACAACTAGGAACTGTTTATAGCTCTGTTTTAGAATCTTTTTACTGAGGTTTTAGGTGGAAACTCTTGCCAACATGTTGGGTGCCATTTGTAGCTAGAGCTTTCTTGCCTTGCCCACAGTCAGGACAAATCTTTGTCACCCTCCAGTCCCACAGCCACTCAGACCCAACCAAGTAAACACAGAGACTTATATTGCTTACAAACTATATGGCTGTGGCAGGCTTCTTGTTAACTGTTCTTATAGCTTAAATTAATCCGTTTCCATAAATCTATACCTTGCTACATGGCTCATGACTTACTGGCATCTTCACATGCTGCTTATCATGGCAGAGGCTGGCAGTGACTCCTTCCATCTACCTGTTCTTTCTTTTCTCTTCTCTGTTAATCCTGCCTATACTTCCTGCCTAGCCACTGGCCAATCGGTGTTTTATTTATTGACCAATCAGAGTAATTTGACATACAAACCATCCCACAGCAGTTCTGGATGAAGTGCACCTTAGCATATATTAAGAAGTCATTAAATAATTGCTAAAGTATGTAAAGAAGCAAACGTATACAAATTACATGAAGCAATGGTTGTAGAAAGAATGATAGGCAAGATTTGAATAAGTTTTGTTCATGAGAAAAAATGCAGTTTAGGGAGTCAGGTAGGAAGTTATTTAGAGACCACTGAAAGGTTAGCATCATCTGGAAAACAGACAAAAAGCTAAATGTGCAGTAATTATATGAAACAAGAGTTCTAGAAATACAAGGAAACAAGCATAGAATTTTGCTGAAAGAAGACCTGCTTAGTCAATATGGCAACCTTTCTCATTTATTTGATATCACTCTAGTAGAATCTATCACTTGATACAAATGGTGAGTATTTTCCCAAAAGAGAATGAGAATGTTATACATTTCCTCATGGACTATTTTCCAGCACCTTAACAATCATAAATAAATTAGAAATATATTGGTTCTAAAACCTTGAAAAATATTTGCTGAGGGAAATACATTCTGTTTTTTCAGTCCTACTCTCTTTTCCCTATGGGTTGATTTTTTTTTTTGAGAAGTACATTTAAAAAGTGATATATTGCTTTTTTCAGTGCATAAGAACATGGGTCCATAGTTTTAAATTGGGCCCAATGGGATTAACAACACAGTCACTGGGGAAAGTGCTACCCAAACAGAAAAGTCACTTTTTAGTTATACCTATAATTAAAAACAAACAAACAAACTTGTGTCTCTGAGATGTTTATATGTATATGACTATATATAATTTAGGTAATCTTTCTTGTATTTTTTATTTTCAAAATATAGATAGAAATGAGTACTGGGGATGCACTATTCACCTATATAGACACTGGATGTAGATAAGAGATATATGAAGTGTAGAGAAAATAGATGTGTATAAGCTTATTTACTCAGTTAAACACAGATGTCAAAAATACAGCTAACACTTCTAATTTAGATACACTGATATGTATTTGTCATCTTTGCAGAACACTATTAATCTTCTATTTGTCTTCTTGGGTAAAAATGTATCCTGCTGCGGGCTGCAGGAATATATCATAAGAACTCAGCTGGTTATGTCAAAGTCACTACCTGGAGGGATCAGGGAATTCCTCCAGAGGAAGCCAAATCCCAAGGAGTTTTAGGTGTTACTTGGCTTGTTATATATCAGCTGTATTCTGTTATGAAAATCATGTGTGCCTTCATAGTTTTCTCAATTGAGTTTTCCCTAAGAAGGGCTAACAATGTGGACTGATCACTCTCTAGACATACACATTCCAGGCATTTGGAGAACTGCCTCAAGAAAGGCTTTCTCTGGAATCAGATATCTCCCCTAGCCACTTTCTAGGACTAAAGGAGACATCACCCAGGTGGTCACCCAATTTCCGAGGATTAATAGTGGTAACAACCCACAGGTGAGTCTCCTGACTTAAGGTAAATTCCACAAGGGGACACTGCCTAGGTCAGGTAGACATTAAGTAATAGCTTTACACAATTTAGCTCAGACCCCTCCTTTCTTACAGCCTTACTAACTTTAAAGACCTCTAACTACTTACCTAACCACTTCTAGGAATATTTAGATAACATTCTGCACTAACAGCTATGCTCAGCCAGAACTCCCAGTTCAAGCCTCCCTGTAATTATCATCATTGGCAGCATCCGGCCAGGTGCATCCCCAGACGGAGGAAGTACCTTATCAGAGATACCTCTGTACTCTCTAAGAACAGACTTAAGCATCCAGGCTACCTGTTTGAGAAGGCCTGGTAGATGTGCTAATTAAGCTTAACTTTCTCCCTTCCCAAATCTTACCTCCAGTTCCAGATCTCCCTTTAACTATCACCAGATACCTGTACACAGGTTGCCTGGAGACTGAGCACACTTTCCCCCACCCTGCAGAAAAACAGCAGACAACTTGGACAGATAGGATCCACAGGAAAAAAGAAGACAGTTTTATTTTTCTCCCATTGACCTAGCAACTTATAGATTTTTAACATCTTTTACCAAACACATTTAAGACTATAGTTGTGCACTTAAGATCCCTCTTCTTAGATATTACCCGTATTTAGCCTTTAGTTAATTCATTAGTCACTTCCCCTTTGGGTCACAAATGGTAATTAACAACTAGTGCCCCTCTTTGTAATTCTTATCAACCCTCCATTTGATCCTGATAGCGGACAATCACTGCCTAAGGAAGTTCAAGCTGAGTGTCCTGGGCAGAGGGGAGGATTGTGACTTTGGGGAGATATATAACTGTAAAGCAAGGGACAAGGAAAAGAGGATTAAAGCGAATGGACCAAAGAACTCTGCGTGCTGGATTGATTTGCAGACCTTAAAGAATAGATTCTCAGCTGGTTGATAGATTCTTTCGTGGACCCTGGAAAGGAGACTATAAGGGCTGGACCCCAATAGTCCCCGACAGTATCCCACAGAGGTACTCCACTTATCTTATGGTGTGACATACCATAAAATTATAATGGTGAGTTTGAAGACATTTTAGAAAAAAAAATAGGAAATCCAATGACATATAAGAGTACTCAAAAGCATAGGAATCTATATTCATGTTTAGATTTGATGTTGATATGTTTTGAATCTCCAATGTGTAATCATGCTTTCTAATAATAATTGCCTTTTCATTCCTCTCCAGAGAAATTAATGATTTTTTTTAAAGTCAGAATTCAAGGAAAATTAAATACGAAAATGTCCAAGCTTAGTGCTGTACCTGTCATTTCATCCCCGATGCTTTGGGGGGCTTAAAGCTAAAGCAAACAAGCAGGTCAGAGGAAGAATGCCTGCCTGTGGAGACGTCACTGGATGCTGTGTATACTTCTCTTGTCTGCTCCTATTATAAGAAATGTTCCTCATGATTGAGTTGAGATCAAATGGGAAATACATATTATATGAACTATAATGAGGATTAAGTGCAACAGACTTTTCATGTATTATTTACAAAAGGAAGTAATCACAGAGAAAGGGAAGTAAGGTTCATTCTCAGCCTTTCTGTCAAAGCACGGTTGTCAAAGCAAAAAGAGAACTCTTAGAACTCTCTGTAACATGAATCTTAAAAGGTCTCATAATAATAATTAAAAAAAAACAGAGCCAGATATTGGGGTGAAAGTTGAAAGATCAGAGAAGCAGAACAGCCAGTCACTAGCTTACCTCTATGAAATCCTCAGCCTCAAGAGAGTGAGTTCCTATTTCCTCACGCCTTATATACCTTTCTGTGTCCTGCCATATTACTTCCTGGGATAAAAGGAGCATGTCACCACTGCCTGGTTCTGTCTCTCTCATGTAGCCCAGTGTGGCCTTGAACTCATAGAGATCCAGAGGATCTTTGCCTCTCCAGTGGTAGGATTAGAGGTGTGTGCCACCACTGCCTGACCTCTCTGTGTAATTTAGTGGTTAGCTCTGTCCTCTGATCCCCAAGTAAGCTTTATTGGAGTATAAAATATATCACCACAGAACTGCAGGGTCACAAAGATTTGAAGACTTTATAATAAAGAATTTATGTTAATCAGACATATAAAACCATGGCTGCTAGAGACCATGGTGATGTCCATGGTCTGTGTCACTACCAGAGTCTGTGTTGATGTCCTTGGTCTGTGCTGACATCTTTCCTTCCAATTTCATAAAAGCACTTTGTAAAAGCATTTGCCATAAGACCTGCTTTTTTTTTCCAGGTGTCTGGGTTCTGCAGACTCCTTGCAGGTGAGTAGCACCCAAGCTCATGGTTGGGTTTTGTTGCTGGTGCTCTTCTATGGCAGCTGCATGGCTGACAGCAAGGGCAGGGGGCGCAGCTTGGCTGTGGCATCTCTCATCCTTTCACTGAGCCCCCCATGGTAGCTGCAGGTCATCAGCTGTGGGCTGGTGTGAGATACCCACAGCCAGGGGTACTGAGGAGACTCTACTCTGCCTCCACCTCTGGCCCCCAATAGACTATTATATTTTAATACAAATGAACAATAACTAAATGAAAGTAATAACAATATAAAATGTAAAAAAAATTTGAGAGAACATGATTAGATATATTAATAATGACCAAATATTTACATTTTCTTATTATAATATTAATATCAGTAGTATATGTCTATATTCCTTTAAGGAAAAAATTCGTTTTTAGAGTCATCAATAATCTCATAGCTAGCTAGAAACTCTAAAGGCCTTCAATGTACATGCCCCATGTACATTTTCATTTACATATCTTATAATCAAAGAGAGATACCTGCAAAAATCTGGCTTGTATCTTTCTCAATTGAAAGAAAATTTGACTTCTCCAATATTAGATTACAGACCTAAGATAGTAAAAATCGATGGTGTCCAATCTCACTTGAATGTATCCTGGAGTTATTGCATTATCATACTACTATGTGTTTCTGGTTAAAGCTACTGATTTTTTTTCATATACCCCTTTTTATTAAACATACACTTTTACTAGGCATCTCTAAAATATACTACTTTTAGTGTTATTCTTAGATCAGTCAAGAACACTATATCTTGAATGAAGAAATAGATTAACTACCAAATCAACAGTCATCTCTCACCTGACACAATGCAGGTAAGTGCTCTTACTCAACTAAGTTAGAAAATGAATAGAAAAGTAAACACTGAATATTGATGATATTAATGATAAAATTATATTCGGATGAAAATCAAAACTTACTCTATGGGCCTTTGAGATATCACAGCAGATAATGATTCTTGTCCGTTTGGGGATCCTTGTAGTAGAAGAAGAGAAGTGACTCCTACAAGCTGTGCACTAACCTCCACAAGCATACACTGGCAAGCAAACTGTCAAATAAAGAAATGACAGAAACAAGTAGAAAATTTACTGAGAATTTGAGAGAGGGAAGAAGTCAGATTCTTTTAATAATTGGAATGTGCTTGGGCCCCAAACAATTCATGCCTTGATGTCATCAACTCATTAGGTGCACTTTTGTAGATATACAGTATTTTTGTCAGTGTAGATGAGTGCATTGAACATTTTTCTGTCAAACTGCCATAGTGCCTAAAATGTGTATGTGGGGGAAAGCACTATACAGATAAACAATGAATATATTAGTTGTTTATTCAACTCATAAAAATGTAAAATGATAAAGTAATAAGTCTTGTTTTGGTTTTACAGATTGTTTTTCTTTTTTTTTTTTTTCATTACAAAATGAAGCCACTGCATCTTGGAGAGGTACTTTGCTAAAACTCATATGGGCAATAAATGTTAGATGTGGAGATAAGATCTAAAGCAAATCTTTATCTCAATGCTGTCTCTCAAGTGAAAAAATTTAATTTATAGAAACCATACTAAGTATTCACTATGGTATTTACCTAAATTCCTTAGGACAATAGCTTCTCAGCCATGATCCCAGATTTGAGTCTTATAGCTGTACACTGTGCACATGCTTTTAAATCAGGATGCACTTTTAAATATATAGTAGTTGCCATAAATTACACACACTACTCTGTATTTCATTACATTGCTCTGTATTTCATGCATCCTCTTTTATTAAACGTATGTGGAGTTTTTCCTAGACTTTCTGTAAGGCGCTATACAATTGCTTGGTGTTAATATCAGTCTCAAGCAAGAGACTCTTGAAGGGAAGCTAATGTTTCAGAGACAAGAACTCACTTCCTATAGGATTTTTTAAAATATTTTCAGTATTTATAAATACATATATATTGATTAGAATATGTGATGGAACAACAAAAATATTTTGGAGAATTCAAGAAGAGAATAAATATATGCACTGAAGGAATGTCTTAAAGTTCAAAGATTTTGTGAATCTTTGTGAATCTAGGATAAGATCTGAAGTTCAGGTGTGGCCACAGGAATAACCTGTTTAAGAGGATAATGGGCTTTTTCTTTTTTTTGCTACCATCAACTATTCTGGTGGTGTAGACTACTGAGTGGGACTATATTGATATCATAAATGAAGACCCATTTGTTTTCATGTGACTGCACAACTTGTTCAAGATGCACAATATTGAGTTAGATTAAGTTTTACTACTAAGTGAGAGATCACAAAGTTCATTGGTGTGTGCCAGTTTATACTATATTTGTAACCTACATCAACTTAATTTTGCACTGGGAGATAGAGTAGATTAAAAGCAGAATCTCAGCCCTTTGGTCTTCTGCCTAACTGATCATTCTAGGAAATATCTCATTTTTTTGGATTGGGATTTACTCTATCATCTTCATGGCTTTCTGGCCCTCAGTTTCATGTGGAATTATTGCACTGGCATTTTGAAATCTCTAGCTTGCAGAGATCTTGTCTTCAGATATTTGAGCCAAGTTCTCCCTCCCTACCAATCTGTTTCCCTTCTCTCAATTCACCTTTTCATTGTTCATCACACTTGCTCTTATTTCATTAGTAGTGAACTATTAGTCAAAGCTTATTTTTTTAAAGCAAGCTAAACCTTGTTTGTGAGAAATAAGAGCCACTTTATACCCATTGCATACTGTAAATGTTTATAGTAAAGTTCAAGATAAAGTTCCTTTTGACATCAGAATATTGTAACTATGTGGACCTAAACATCTGTAGACTAAGGAGGAATTATATAATTTAATACTCAATCAGTATTCTATATGTGAGAAAGATTTTTTGTGCTCAGCAAATTAGAAAATATTTTTACTTAATAAGGAACTTACTCTATGTACATATATTACCAACTGTGCATATGGCATAGATCTGCTACCCCTATAGAATTTGATCACTGATTTTTCTCTTCTTTGAAAATCAAACATTTTTTCTTGGTTTGGGACTAGGCATTGAGTGAAGCCTGGAGTGGTAATAAAGCAGGTATGAAGGTAAAAAAATGGCTTCATTCATTTTCATGCTTCTCTCCAAAACATCTATTGAAAAGACTGTTCAATCTTGTTTTTCTATATCCCATGTCACATGGGTGATTTTTCCAAAACTTTGAACAGCAAGCATAATTCACAAATTCCCCTCATATTAAACAATACATTCTCGGTGATGTGGAAAAATAGATGCCAACACTGACTTCAATGTCTTTCCTTGATGGACAGTTCTGAATTAGAGACTCATGGGTTCTCCACCCAGTTAAAGCAGTGACAGCACACTACATGGAGCCATATTGGAAAGGCAGAATGAAATTACCTCCTCTCTGTGCCTGGTTTGAGGAAACTTCCCAAGAGATGGCATTTGTGTCTTTAAGTAAACAAAACAGAATATAAATTTACATGCAGTGGGAATGGTGACATGCATACAGTCACCATTATATCCATCAAGATGATGGAGACCTTTTGGGAAAACTTTACTTTATAAAACAAACGAGAAACAGTTCATTGAAATGAGGCAGCCCAAGTCATGGTCCTTGGATGTTCTTTTCCACAGTGGCACCCTGTAGCAAGCCAAATGTGGTTTTCAAATTTCAAGCTTCCAGATATATCTTTCTCTACTGTATCAACTGCTCTAAAGGTAAAACAAACAAATGAACAACAACAAAAAATAAAAATAAAAAAACTTCTGTGAACTTTTAACTTTTAATAGTTTATGCTAAAAATAATTTAAATTTTCACCCACCATGATTTTTGTGTTGCTGTATCTACACTTATGCAAACTAGGAGTTCTCAATATAAGTGAATGAGAGAGTAAGAGTGAAATAGAGAGGCATCTTTCTTGCTCCTGGTAAGCAGTGTAAGCAACGCAATTGAAACCTCTTCACTCTGTAGACAGCCAGAATCAATACACAACAGAGAACACTTCAAGAAAACAACTTAAACTGAAATGAAGTGGCCCCAAGGATGAAGTGGGGAAGGCAGGCAGCAGGGCAGGCTTCTCTGTAGCATAGAATGACATATTAACCCTGCACCTATATGTCTGCTGAACATTCGGCAGAGTTCTGCTTGCACACTCAGCATGGTTGTGCTAGATGTCTCTGAATCCTGTCTGTGAAAAAAAAAAAGCCTCAAAGTTCCTGTGAGAGCAGAGAAATAGAAAAAACAACAACACCAACTCCGGAGCCCCACTGGACAGACCCTGAGAGATGAGAAAGCTTTTTTAGACTTTAGTTCTAAAGAAAGTATGAATATGTAATTTCAAAATACTTAATTACTGTGTAGCCCAGCTTTTCTTGTTGCTAACCTTTGAATGATAATTTGGGACAGAAATTAAACAGGGAAACACACTGATGAGATTGTTACAGCTTATAAATAATAGTAATGAATGCTGGCTGTAAATAACATCACATTTTGGGATGCTGTAATACACTTTTACTAGTCACCAAATTTAGAGTAATTATTCTATGTGTGTTTATTCTATTTTTTCAGTTTTTACATGCATTATTCCTCCATGAATCTTTTGTGTCATATATTATGTGCATGATAAAAACACATTAACTTATGCATAAGTAATATGAATGAAAATTATTATGTGCAAAGTTGAAATAATGCCAATGGCCACTGACCACAGATAAGAAAAGATATGCATTTTATAACTTTTCTTCTGTATCTCATGTTTCACCTTCAGGCATCCTACATCATTATTACATGTTCAATGTACAGAATTTTAATTCCTACCCAGTGCTCCTTCCTCTACATCTGCCCACATAAGTTAGACCTGAGCTTTGCTATGATTCCCACAGGATGGATAATATTAACTTACATGATTCACTTTGGCCTTTTGTAAAACAATCTGTAACCAATATTATCTAAATTTTGTTTGTTGTTTCTCCTCTGTTATAGGCCATCTTCCTTCAACGTGTTCCAATCCATATTGTTATATATTTTAATCTTTTTATTTAAACCTATATATTCTAATTCAAAGAGGTTGTGCCTGAAAACCCTCATCAATCTTTTTTTTTTTTTCTTTTAAGAAAGCACATTGTGCTGGCAAGTGGTTTAGAAATATTGTTCTTTGGAAACATTAGAGTAAGATGTTTGTTCCCCATTTCTTTTCCACAGTATTTTGAGTGGGAAAAGAGATGGAAATTTCATGATGAATCTGATTATTTTTCATTTCTCATGTTCACCTTTAATTCCACTGTTCCATTGTGTCATGTGATACAGTAACAGTGTTATGGAGTACATTTATTGCTGGCCAATACATTTTGTAAATAGACTATATTGGATCTTTCCAAATAACTGTTTATGAATCATTTCACACACTTGTGAATCCAGACTTCAGCACTTGTGCTTTCTCCTCAGGAGGCAACAAGATAATGTTGACGTTAAAACATACAGGGGACTGAAAAACCACAGTTCTGCACTCTTTAGAGTGAGAAGATCTAGAACTATATGTGTGTTAAGTGTGCATTATGAAGTGAGACTGATGATTTCTCTGTGGCTTAAGATGTCCAGCAAACAACATACATTCCAGAGCTCAGGCTATAGAATAATAACACTATGTAAAGTTTTGCAAAGAGAAAATTGTAGGTTGGGTTAGAAGCATCTGTTGAGGAAAAGCCTCCCCATGGAGGTTTGGTATAGTGAAATGTCTTGATCCCCTTGGAGATGCACAGATACCCTTGGAGTCTGAGGCAGCATCAGTAACCAAGAAGCCTCTGTTCATTTGTAGAGTGCTCCAGGCAGAAAATTAAGCTGCAAGATGAAGCTCTTGCTTCAGTGATCCATACTCTTGACATATTCCGCCTTTCAACCTGGAGTATTTCAAACCTCTGTATTTGAATCTCTCCAGGGAAGCCAGTCAAAGAATAAAATGGCCCATAAAATAGCAGACTGTCTTTTGAATCAAACAAACAGCATTCTGCAGTGATTTTTTTTGTTACCCTTTTCTCATTGCCAGGACATTTCCAAATATAGGAAAGGCTTTTCTTCTCATTTTCAAAGCTTCAGGGAAGATGAACCGGAGTTCCTTCAAATAGCATCAAACTCCATACCATTTTATGAGATTCTGAACCAAGTGACACAAAATTCCTAGAATCCCAACAATCAGACTTTCTATTAAAAGGTCATGGAGGAAACAAAAGGCCAAAAAGAATTTCTCTCTTGCTAACAAAATAACAGTGAGCTTAGACTGCTTGTTTGTCAAAAAAAAGTTAGTTGTTTCAGAAAAAATTTCAATGGTGGAAATTCTTCAGAATTGATTGCATGTAATTATTATTTATTTATTATTTGTGTGTGTGTCTGTGTATGTTGTGTGTATGTGTGTCTATGTCCATACCACCATATGTATTTGTAGGTCAGAGGGCAACTTGCTTGAGTCAGTTCTCCCCTTCTCTTATATGGGTTCCAAAGGTTGCACTCAGGTTTTAGGATTCGTGGCCAATTCTTTTATACACTGAGCTGCCTTTCTAGCTCCAAATTTTGTAATTTGTATAATTGTGAAGCTTGTTATATTATTAAATATTTTCATGTTCTATATGATGAACTAGCATAATAAATGTCATCCAGCAGTATGAGCTTTCTATTTATTTTATGCAATATACTCAGAAGTAGTTTACATTTTGTACTTCAAAGTCGCAGATTAAATCATATGCTATCAGTGCATTTATAGATATCTGCTGCCTACAGTATTGACAGAAATTTTAAGGAATTTATTTTATCTCAGATTTTAAGCAATCAGTATTAAAGTATTGCTGAATCACATCTATTCTCTAGACTAAAACTACATAGGTAAAATGAGCTTTTAATAATAGAAATGCTTGGGCCAGTATGATGATTTATGCAAATTATGCATCATACATAGCAAAAAACTTAATTAATAATCTTAAGGACATGTTGCAGGATGAATTTTAGTTATATACTTTTTTCTTCAGGATTCTCAATCTATCAAGAACAGCATCCAAAAATATTTTTTCTCTTCTATTACCGATGGATTTCATATTTCAGTGGACACAGAAGTTCAAAACAGCTTACACAAAAACATTGGTTAAAAGAGAAATATGTCATCCCTCTGATTCATTAGTTCTACATAAAGAATAATATATTTTGTTTCATGTTTTCTACGCTGACATGCACCATAAATCATTAAATACAAGATTATTTATAATGAGTGATTAGGGTGTAGCAGACCTCTCCTGCTAAAAGGAGTGCTCTGAATCAGGGGCTTCCATTTTCCTCTAGAAATTGATACCAGCATGTTTACAAAATGTTGTGGTTCAGATCCATTCGTACAACACAGGAAGAAATGATATAGGGTTAAAGTTAATAAATTCTCTAAGGAAAAATGACATTGAATATAATATATTTTAAAGCATTTCAAATATTGACATAACTCATGGTTTTGAAGTATGTATCTAAGGATGTGGAATCTATCTATCTATCTATCTATCTATCTATCTATCTATATGAATATTCCAATTAACAAATAATATGAGACTTCTTGTTTGCTTGCTTGCTTCCTTGTTATTCTTTGGGTTTTAACTGATCTCAATTTGGTACCAATTCTTCTTCCTCAGATGCCTCACTGATAGAATTACAGGGCTGTGCCACAATATTCAGCATATATATATATATTTACTCTATCAACAGTATGCTAAATATTGTATTGTAGACTTTGAGAAAAAAGGACTACATACTAAAATGATACACATAGGGAATAAAACATGTAAAAATATTGTAAGAGGAAAAGTAAATTACTGTGGATCAAAAAATTACTATGGACTTTACAGCTAATATCCCCTTATGAGTGAGTACATACCGTGTTTGTCTTTCCGGGTTTGGGTGACCTCACTCAGGAAGATTGTTTCTGGTTTCATCCATTTGCCTGAAAATTTCATGATGTCATTGTTTTTTTTTTACAGTTCTATAATACTCCATTGTGTAAATGTTCCATATTTTCTCTATCCATTCTTCAGCTGAGGGGCATCTATGTTGTTTCCAGATTGTAGCTATTTTGAATAATGCTGCTATGAACACAGCTGGGGAAGTGTCCTTGTAGTATGATTGAGTATCCTTTGGATATATGCTCAAGATTGGGATAGCTGGGTCTTAAGATAGAATGATTCCCAATTTTCTGAGAAATGATCATTACGATTTCCAAAATGGCAGTATGAGTTTGCACTCCCACCATACTGTGTTGCCAAGCCCAGTCTTAATACAAGGGAGGAGCTTAATCCTACCTCAACTAGATGTGCCAAGCTTTGTTGACACCCATGGGAGGCCTGCTCCTTTCTGAACAGATACAGAGAAGAGTTGGATGGGGGGGGGGGTCAGTGGGGAAGTGGGGAAAGGGAATGGTAGTAGAGGAGGGAGGAGAAACTGGTCAGGGTGCAAAACAAATGATAAATCAATCAATAAAAACATTTTACAATAAAAAATTACTATGAGCACAAGGTAAATTGTGTATAGAATCACTTGAAACAGGAAGTTGAAAATTATGTATACTTTAAAGGTCTGTAAAGAACAGAAGTGACAGAGTATAGGAATAAATATAAGTGAGACAAATGTCATGTGTTCTCCATCATTAGAGTCTTTGAGCCCCAAACCTTTAGATGTCAGTACATATCTTGGAGTAACTTCAGAAATAGGAATTTGAAACACCATTGCCACAGTAGGGAGTATGGATAGAGAGTGGATATCTGCATATAAGTAATCTGATGAGAAAAATAGGGAAATGAAGATGAGAACTCTACTTTGGGAGGGAGAAGTAGATAAGTAAGAAGGGGTAAGATTAAATTAACAGTAAAGATGATGACAAGACTAATACTACTAAAAATCCTATTCTATATATAACTTTTAGTTATATACACACATATATAAAACTATATGTGTATATATACACACAATACATGTATGTATATAGTTTAAATGAATTCTTTCCAATTGAGCTGAAAATAACTCTCCAAGAGTCAAAGCCATCTAACAAAAGCCCCAACACAAGGGATGAAAAGTTCTCTCTTTTGAATTGCTGGTTAGCCTGTCCAAGAGACTCCCCAAATATTATAGCCTACTGCTATAACCTTGTTTGGATCTCAGCGGTGGAAGGGAAGTCCCCATTGCTGAAGATAACATCCCTCTCAGATACAGGACACCAAGGTCCCTGGTCTGGGGCTGACCTGAAAAACCTCTTCACTGAGGACTAGTTTTCATTATACCAGAGATTGCTATGAAAACCTTCAAAGGAGGGAAACAACCACCGGTCCTACCAAGCTCTAATGATTATGAACTACAACAATGACCAGCATGGCACTATAACCCAAGACTGTAGTAGTGGCATGCATACTTGGCAGTAACTGGTAGATTTCTAATTGAATTAAACCAACTCAGCAAGGAAGGAATCATGCCTGATAATGAAAACCTAGCCAACTACCCAGGATAGTGAAATAATGGATCTTGTAAAAATCTTTACATCCACCACTTTTCTAAACCAACATAGTCACTAACTACATTATAAATATTTGTTCTTATATCTCCAGATAAGTGCATTTCTTATCCATCATCAAGGAAATCTCTCTCTGCAACAGACAGAGATCATTGCAGAAAACCACATCCATTCAAAATGCAGAGCTGTGGAGCCCAGTTCCAATAGAAACATCTATAAAGCAAATACATCCTATAAGGCCAAGTGATAATTTCAGAAGATGGACTGGAAAGATTGTAGGATCCAGAGGAACAGGGAGTTTGTTGTAAGACTCTGACTCCTAGGAATATCAGAAGCCACACCCATAAACATTACTGACTATATTGCTGAACAATGACATCAACAGACATACTAAAGTTTATGGGTAAAATCCCAGGAGATCTCAACCCTATACAAAGAACTACTGGCAACTAAAGAATGTTTAGAATGGGAGAAACAGTCTTTCCCAAGGAGGAGGAAGCACACCAATTGGTTATTCAATAACTTTATAAAGATTGATCAGTTGTACTTATATATAGTTAATAACAGATGTGTACATAATAGTCTTATAACAAAAATCAATGAAAAAGGAGGCTATGAATTTGAAAGAAAGAATTGTGGGCCACATAGGTGGGTTTGGAGGGAGGAACACTAAAGGGAGAATGTTTTTAGTATAATCTCAAAAAGTAAAATAAATAAATTTTAAAAGATATAAAACAGTAGCTTCTCTGTGAATATGCTTTAAGTGCGTAGCAGGAAGACTCAATAAAGACCTAAGCTTATTAGGATAAGATAATTTGTTGCTGGAGGGCTTCTCTCCAGGTTCCCCAAGCCCCGCAGTCCTTCAATCCACTTATAAAATAATCACTCAGACGCTTATATCACTTATAAACTGTATGGCCGTGGCAGGCTTCTTATTAACTGTTCTTTTATCTTAAATTAACCCATTTTTATAAATCTATACCTTGCCACATGGCTGGTGGCTTACCAGAGTCTCTACATGCTGCTTATCCTGGCGGTGGCTGCAGTGTCTCTCCTCCTTCTTCCTGTTTCCCCAATTCTCCTCTCTCTTTGTCCCGCCTATACTTCCTGCCTGGTCACTGGCCATCAGTGTTTTATTTATATAGAGTGGTATCCACAGCACTTCCCCTTTTCTTTTTTTTTTTTTTAAAAGGAAGGTTTTAACTTTAACATGGTAATATTACATATAATAAAACAATTATTGAGCAAGAATTACAGTTACAATATTAAAGAAAATGTCCTATCTATCTTATATTTGTGAGTTTAAAGTTTTATATCTAACTTATCTTTTATCATAACTGAGGAAATTACAACTATCTAGTCTTTAACCACATCAAAGACCTGAGAAGGAACATAATGGTACCTAAGAAATGGTAGATGGATGCAAGCAACTTTCGGGAATCTTGCAAGAGTAGACCAAGACAGCTGGCAGCCTGGACAGTCACCTAATGTTTCTCAGCATTGTTGGTGCATTCAAATTGGCTACAGGCCTAGAGTATCTGACAGACCCTTTTCAGAAGCAGGATTTCTGAAAGACCATCTTACCCTGTCTTGACAGAGTACAGGGGTCGCTTTCCTTGTGTCCCGCTTGTCCAGAAAGGACAGCATTGCATTTGTACTGTCAGCCATCAAGGCAAGGGCAGTTCTTTGCCCAGTAGGCCATTTTGTGCCAAAAAGACAAACTTCCAAAGGGAAATGTCTTAGAAGCCCAACATTCTCTCGGGATCAATTGGTGCAGCCAGGAGCAATTGTGTCTCACGTCAACGGAATTCTAAGTTATTTAAATGCCATATTTTCTAGGTCTATGAAGTGTTTGAAGATTACCTATCTATCTGAAATATATCTATGTATACCTAGAAGATTTAACTAACATGGCTACAAATATGATTATCATAGATGACTAATTATTAATCTATTTTAATTATCCATTACAATTTTAAATGAGTTACATAAACAATACCTCAAACAAGAATAGAAATATATATATACAGTATAACAAAATTAACTTCAAGTTTGTATCAATAAACTAAAATTTATAGCAATGTAAAACATTTTAAACATAAACTAAAATCTATACCAATGTAAAACATTTTAAACAAGTTGTTCTTTAAAAGTAGGTTGATTATCCTTTTATCTTATCATCTCTATATCCTCCTATATATCTATATCAAATCCCCTTTTCTTTTTTAGAAAGAGATCACATTTATAATCAACCTGTTTTAAATAAAAATATTGGTTTTTCCCTGTCCCACACCAGAGGGCTCTTTTGATTTGGGACACAAGAATCTCTTAACCATTTTTTTTAAAGCAATATGTCTGGGTTTAGAGGGGGAGTGAGCCAATTCCACCTCTAAAGCCAGCTTGGTATATTTGGGAATTTGGGCATAGCATCTCTTACTACTTCCTGCTGGAGGGGGGGCGCTGTATCTTATGGGGACGCAAAGAAAATTTTAGGCCTATGGGATAGTCCGTGAGGCTGTATTGTGTGAACTAGTTGCCTTGAAACCGCTCTGGATATTGGATCATCTGGGCCATGGTGTCATCGGAGACCTTTCAGGGGGTCTTGGCTGGTGAAACCTGATGTATCTTAATCTGGAACAAATCCACAGCCTCTGGCTTTCTGTGGAAACAAAAGCAGAACCTCTTTTCCAAAGTAACATATCCTTAAATCCAAATTTTGAAGTCAAGGTACCTTTAAAATATACATTTTGGCATAACTCAACAGCTTTTGCAATCAAATGTTTTTCTTTAGTTACGAATATCAAAGACAACATAATCCAGATTCTCTGTGTGGTAGCCATCTTTACGTGGCTTATGTTTTATATTACCTTGAGCCTATTGCTTTAAACTGTACCATTCTAAGACTGAAACAGCACTGTGGCTGCTGGCTCCGCCCACTTCAGCTTCCCAACATGGCCGCGGTACGTTTTCCGCCAGCTTGAGGAGCAGCGTGTAGCCCAGAAACCTTTTTTTTTTTTTTTTTTTTAATACTAGTAAAGACTAAATCTACCACACAGCTTAATGTGCCACTGGCAGACGCCTCATTCCCGCCATACTGCCGGTCAAACGCACACGCCAGGAACCCGCCAGTGTTCAAACCCACGTTTTGCGGCGTCTAGCTGCCCATATGAGACAAGAAGCAGGAACCTGGTTTTGGCTCTGTTTAGAATTGGTTATTAAATATTCTCAGGTTTAAGGTGGAAACTCGAGCCGTTGGGCGCCATTTGTTGCTGGAGGGCTTCTCTCCAGGTTCCCCAAGCCCCGCAGTCCCACAATCCACTTATAAAATAATCACTCAGACGCTTATATCACTTATAAACTGTATGGCCGTGGCAGGCTTCTTATTAACTGTTCTTTTATCTTAAATTAACCCATTTTTATAAATCTATACCTTGCCACATGGCTGGTGGCTTACCAGAATCTCTACATGCTGCTTGTCCTGGCAGTGGCTGCAGTGTCTCTCCTCCTTCTTCCTGTTTCCCCAATTCTCCTCTCTCTTTGTCCCGCCTATACTTCCTGCCTGGTCACTGGCCATCAGTGTTTTATTTATATAGAGTGGTATCCACAGCAATAATTGGCTTAAGAGTTAGAATACGATTATATACAAAGTTCCATGCTACTAGTCCCTGAAGAAGCATGATTGTTTAGCTGAACAAAAAGTTTTTAATGTACTGAAGTTAGAGTATGTCACATATGTTCCTTCGGGACTTACCATGAGAAATGTGATATTTTGTTAATGTTAATAGGACAATTTTATTATAATAGGAGTAACATGACATTGTCCTGTAAACAGAAATATTGCTAAAGGTAACAGGCATCAGATAATAAGTGTTTGCTTTGGGGAATAAATTTATAGATATTAAAAATGGAAATTCAGAAGATCTTTGGTTGTAGCTAAATTATAGAAGGGAGGGCAATGAAGACTTCAAATTTCTAGATTGTTCTGCTACCACCAAAACCAGAAATGATGTCTGTTTGATCAGTAAGGCCAACATAAATATGCGAGGAAACAGCACCTCAGGGAAATATAGATGGAAAAAAATGTTACCAACAAACTAGGAGATGTGGCCCCAGAGCTTCTCATGAAGATACTGAACCAAGCTATGCTCTGATACACAGGAAAATGTGTAGCATTCTACAATGAGAGGAAGACTGAATGGAGGAATGAGCAGTGAGGTCAGAAAGTAAAGAAGCTGAGAGGATGGTGCAAGAAACATGGGGAAAAATAGGTGATGTGCAACCATGAGTTTGAATGAAGTGTGATCCTGGGTCAAACCTTTGAGTCTGGATCCCAGAATACACTAATGGCACAAGGAAGACCCCTGGTAGTGTCATAGGGAAATGAACTTTCAGGATTCCAGAACTGCTGCATGTCCCTGGAGGAGGAAAAACAGAAATCACATTGGAATTCCATATTCTCAAAGAGGAGCAGATGGAGAAGAGTCCAGGACGAGGGCTTCATCTAAGGTACTTCCACATTTACAAAACCAAAACCAAAAGCAAAACAAATAAGCAAACAAAATCAAATCAGAAGCACCGAATGTAAAATAAAAGGAATAATTGAGCCCGTTGCTTGGCAATAAAGGACAAATATATTTTAGCTAACGTTTATCATAGAATTATGTGTGTCAGAAGAAATATTTAATGACTCCAATTTCCCTCAAAGAGGCATTGAAGCTGGAAAGAAAACCATCACTGCTGCCTTGTTTTCACATTCAGTTTACTTAATAAGAAAGAACTATGCTTTTTATGTTAGACTGTTCCATGAACTCTGAGCATAGAGTCAAGCTCAGAAAGCACATAAAACATGTTTTGTTTTATTTTTGAGACATCAATAATAATAATAATTAGTTTGATTTCTAAAGTCCTCAGCTTAGCCACTGTGGATTTGTGCAGTGTGTGTGTCTGTGTCTGTGTGTGTGTGTTCCATGTACATGTGGGTGTGCCTGTGTATTCTTCTCTCTCTCTCTCTCTCTCTCTCTCTCTCTCTCTCTCTCTCTCTCTCTCTCTCTCTCTCTGTGTGTGTGTGTGTGTGTGTGTTATAAGCATGTGTACATATTCTCATGAGAGTGTGCATGTATGTGTACTAGACCACATGCATGTTTGTCCATGTTCTGGGAAAACCATAGGTAAATGTGAGGTTTCATCCTCAATCACTGCCCACATTGATTTATGAGCCAGGTCTTCCAGTGACACTGGAGCTCACCAATTTGATGAGGTTGTCTGGCTAGTGAGCTCAAGGGATCTGCCTCCAAATCACCAGCACTAAGATTATGGGGATGGACCACCAGACACAGCTTCTTATCTGGATGCTGGGGATTCAAACTCATTTCTTTCTGCTTGAACAGCTAGCATTTCACTTCATCTCCATCCCTTGCCCTTGATTTTGGTTTTAAAACAATGATTCATAAGCAGATTCACCTATAGCATAGGCAGCTATGGAGCGTTAAAGATGAATTACCTATGACAGTGAGAGTTTGCTTGCTGAAGACTGGATCTAAAAGTGTACCCACACACTCTTATATTGACTTAGTCTCCTGCAGATGTCTGTAGGGGCAGGGAGGGGGGATGTGCATCCTCAGGAGGTGGCCTCTGGCTGTGAGGGGACTTATTAGAACTCTCTCTGCTCTGCCTGTCATGTGCTCCCTGCCATACTTTATTGCAGTGCTCTGGGTCTAAGTGACAATGAATTGAAAGTACAGAAACCATGAGCTAACATAGATCATCTCTCTTTTTGACTAGTTCAATTCAGGGACTTTGTCAAAAGCGACAGAACCTTGAACAGCACATGATGCCTTATCTTTTAGAACTGGGTGAGTTCTAAAAGAAAATATAATTTTCAATGTCATTTCAGATTTTTATGCAATCCTATTTATTGTTGGCATTTTAGTTTTGCTGTAATTGACATAAAATCAGTTTTGCATCTGAACACTTTTTTAGAGTTTTATGTATTTGTGCCCATTGACCCCATCACACAATTAGGATAAGAAGCCCATCCTCTCTACAGGCAACACTTGGTTGACTGTGTGTATAAAACAGCTAATTCCCTTACTAATAATAAATAATAAAGAAATTTATTTTAAACAATTTTTCTACATATATTTTTCATTTATTGAAGCAAAACCAAATTTTCATATTAAAAGATGAATTCCCGCATTGATTTCTACATGTAGTACTGAACCTTGTATGACAATTTTATATTACATGATGTAAAGACTCATCAATTTTTTCAGAATTGATTAACAATATATTCTTATTCTACACAATGGTAAAAATATTGCCTTGTATATGCAGTACAGAATAGCAGAAGTATATGTAAGACCATTTCAGAAGTTGTTAGAAATTCTGCCTGAATAGCAAGTCAAAATTAACTTAGCGGTTTTTCATGCAATTCAAGTTAGTACCTCAAATATTAATTTATAAAATCAGGCATTATAGCAAACTACAATGATAAAACATACTGATTTTTGCTCACATGCGGAGAAATGATTGTAGGAAAATATTATAAGCCTTTGTTTTCTGTAATTACACCACGGTTTATTAGTAAGGAGAAAACCTTTTAAATAAAGTCAAAAAGAGTATGATTCACAACATACAGTATCTCACATCTGAGCCCAACAGACAGCATTTGTTGACATTGTGTGGCCTGAGAACAATCGTAGTGCAAACTGCACAAGGTGTGTACTTAGAAACAAATGCTGTAATGAAGTTCCATGATACAACAGGTGTGTTCCTGAACCCCCAAACCTCAGATTCACTAAACATTTTCTACTAAACATTTTCTTATTTTATGGTCAGAAGCATTTTCTTGTTTCCAAATATCTGTTGACTCCCAAATTCATTTACTCAGTTACTGTTTAAGAGGCTGGACTCTATAACAACAGAATGCTCATATTTTTCTGCAAATCTTTCTTTCAGATATCCACTCCTATAGTCCTGGATTTTATCAGTGTGTTAGTATACATTTTCTAGAATTTTATGTACATGGTATTATTTTAAGGCAATGGCACTTGTTAGACTAAATTTAGACAACATTGGATCTGCACATTAGTAGTGTATGCAACTTTATGTAAATCTTTAAGTATGTTCTTAGCAACTATTAATTAATTTATTACTTGACAATTTCACACACATAGAGAGTGCATTCTGATTACTCTTACCCCATACCCTCTCTGAGCTCCCTCTCCACCCTGTCATCTACTTTCCCCTCTATTAGTCCATTCATGCCTTTGATTTTATTTTGTGAGACAATGATTTTAACCAGGGTCATGGAGCCAATGTTAAATGATGGCTATGGATTGCATTGTGTTAGAATGTTTAAATTTATAAATTTATTTGAGTTACTAACTGGAGATTCATGAAAAATCACTAAATTTGGAACCATCCAGCAGAGCCTAGCAGGCCTGCCTATTCATGAGTAAGTAAAAGAAGGCAATGATTCTCCTCCCATAATCTATTTGTAGTTTAGAAGGGAACCATGAGCCTCGCTTCCATCCATGTCTGACCGTTGACATTCTCCTTCTTGTGCGAATCCAGTAGAGACAACCACAGCTTGTGGGAGTTAATGACATTTTGCTACCTTTCTCCCATATCTTCTTTCCCTTACATTCCTTCCCCACTTTAGTTATGGACCCTTAGCCTCAAAGGAGGTGGTATAGGTGCTAGATAGATGGCCCAGCAATTAAGAGTGCATATACTCACATCTGATATCTTATAATGACTTAGAATTTCAGCTTCTGGGGATTTGATACCCTTGTTTGCCCATATACACATACATAGGCAAATACAAATAAATAAAATTAAAAACTAAATCTTTCCTCTAAGTGGGTGGTATTACTATCTTTTGTAGGGTTGAATGTTCAATTGTCATTTATTCTAAGTAACATTAGCATCCAGGAGTCTTTTTATTCAACACTGTTTACTGCCAAGACAGACTTCTTCAATTAAGACTGAGAGAAGTATTTGTCTACAGGCATAAACAAATATTTGGAAGGCACTTTGATGCTGTGTCTATTTAGCTAAACAATAGGAGTCAGTTCCCTGGTGAAGCTTATGAGCACCTCAAGGATAAATCTTCATCAAATTTACAGTACCAGCATGGATTCCTTCCTCAAACCCAATCACTGAATATTTGGTCCCCCCACTTAACAATTGTACCATTATTTCACAAACGATCATAGTTTGCCTAGCAAATTGGCATTGTAGTTTGTAGAGCTTACAGTGTTATAAGACCATTTTGTCTTTTCTCTACCAGTATCTTCCAGCACTATAGCAGCTAGCCAGGAGGGAGGAAGTCTCTCTACAGAGCAAAATGCGTGGTATTTTACAATATAGAGTCTTATCGTATGGTTCTGATCATCAACCAAGAGGCAGGTCATAAGCCTATACTATTTGAAGGCCTCTGGGATCAACAACTCATAAGAAGGTAACACATATGACCCTGGGTCTTTTTTTTAAAGTAGCCCACAGGTTTTAGTGGCAGCATTACAGAGACATGGCATTGCCCTTCAAACTAATTTAAATCAGATTAGGCAATAGTTGTAGGGCTTCATTTGCTTTTTTCAAGTATATTTAAAGTTGGTTAACTGAAAGCTCATGCCTCCTCATGTCCCTCATCTCTTCTACCCTGCCTGCTTAAACTTTCCACCCAAAATATTCCCCCTTCTACTTTCATTTTAACTACATTCTACAACACCCTCCATCACTCTTTAGTAGTCATATCCTTGAATGGCTTCTTTTCACTTCTCTGGCTTTTTTAACTACCTCATATTTAACACATATCTAGAATTTCAAAACTGGATTACACATATGAGGGGGAACATGAGGTGTTTGAATTGCCTCACTTGGTATACATTTATTTATTCTTTTATATGCACAAATCCAGTTTTCCAAGATACCCTTTACTTAAGATGTTGTCATTTCTCAGGTTTGCATTTTGGTATATTTGTAAATTATCAGGTTGCTGTAGTTATATGACCAAGTTGTGTCTGGGTCTTCTATTCCATTCCATTGGCCTAAGTGTCTGTTTCTGTGCTGATATATACTTTTTATTATCATTGCTTCATGGCATAAGTTCAGATTGAGTATTAAATTGTGTTCACCATTTAATTTTATTCTCATGTTATGTTCATAACAGCTTTGGTTATCTTTTGTTTTTTTGTGCTTCCATATGAATTTTTAATACTTTAAAGTTTTTCTGTGGATAATGTTATGGAAAATTTGCCTGAGGTTGTATTAAGTATGTATTCTACTTATAGTGTATGATCACCTTCAGAGTATTAACTCTACTACCCATGATATTGTGAAGTCGTTCTATGTTCTAATCTGTTCCTTGGTTTTCATCTTCAGGGTTTTAATTTTCACAGTAGAAGTCCTTCCCATATTTGATTAGGTTACTCGAAGGTTTTTTATATTTTTTTCAGTTGTCATTGGGATTCTATCTCTCTTCTTCCCTCAGTATGCTTGTTGTTAGCATATAGAAAGGCTATTGACTTGTTTGGTTGGTTGGATTTGGGTTGTTTTTGTATCCTGCTACTTTGCTAAAGGTATGAATAAGTTTGAGGAGCTTCCTGGTGGAGTACTAGGATAAGATATCAACATCTGCCCCCAACAAGGCCACACTTGCTAATAGGGCCACTATGGTTGAGCATTCAAACACATGACTCTCTGGGGGCCATACTTATTCAAACCACCACATTCTACTCCCTGGTCCCCATAGGCTTGTGGTCATAACATAATCCAAAATGTATTTGATCCAACTTCAAAGGTCCCCATAGTCTATCACAGTCTCAACAATGTTTAAAATTCCAAGTTCACAGTCTCTTCTGAGACTCATGCAATCTCTTAACTGTAATTCCCAATAAAAATCAAATTTAAAAAGCAGATCATATGCTTCCAATATACAGTGGCACAGGATATACATTATTGTTCCAAAATGTAGGAAAGGGAGCATAGTAAGGAAATACTGGATGAAAGAAAGACTGAAAAGGAGCTAGACAAACTCCAAACTTTGAATCTTCATGTATGAGGTCAAAAAATTCTTCAGATCTCCAACTTTTTTCAGCTTTGTTGAGTGCAACATACTTCTGTCTTTTAGGATGTTTCTAGTACATATTAGCAGTTCACCTTAGCAGGTATCTCAAAACTCTGGTATCCCCAACATTTTGGGGTCTCCAAGTCAATCCAGATTTCACCTTCATAGTTTCATGAAATGGCCTCTCTAAGCCTCCATTTAGGGACATCTCAACACATGCCTGGCCTCAGTGGCTTTTCTAAGTGCCAGAGGGAGTTTTCATAATCACTTTATTCTATCCTTGATCCTAAAGCCAGCACCACATGGTTGAAACTGCCACATTCCACTGATTTTGTTGGCTGGAAAATGGCTCCCTCCTTCAATTACATCTTCCCCAACTTTCTGTTTTCCAAGGTTTCCTTCATTGCCTAAGATCGGTTACCCTGAAACTTGATCTGTAGACCAGGCTGGCCTCAAACTCAGAGATCTGCCAGTTTCCACCTTCTGAGTGTGCACTACCATGCCAAGACTTAAGCTGTTCTTTTATTCCTTTCCCCAAATTGGAAGTTGAACTGGATAGGGTATTGCCCAGATGGTCATTACATCTTTTATTCCATTTCTTAAACTGTTTGCTCCTTTAATACAGGAATTAGCTTCATTCCACTTCCTGGGGCTCCCTTTAGCCTTTAGCCTCAGTCTATGCATTTTGTATTTTCACTTGCTCAGCTTGCTCCTTTTCATTATAATTCTTCATTAGACTTTACACTAATAACCAATGACAGAGTCTACACTAGGCTGCTCTGAGATTTCCTCTGCCAATGGAACTAATCCAAATCTCTTCATTTTAGCTTCATGAGGATTCTTCAGACAAGGGTAAAAAGCAGCCACATTCTTCATCAAAATATTACAAGAATGATTTCTAGGCAACATATTAAAATCATTGTTTCTCTTGAGCCAGTTTCCCACAGTTCAAATTACCTTCAGCACCATTGTCTTCCATGCCCTTACCAATGTAGCCCATTAAGCAACATTTAAAGCTTCCTACTTTTTCCTAAACCAAAGTACCAAAGTCCAAATTCCTCCAAACAAAAACATGGTCAGGCCTCTCACAGCAATACCCCAGTCCCTGGTACTAACTTTTATCTTAGTTTGGGTTGCTATTACTGTGAAGCGACACAGTGACCGCAGTAACTCTTACAGAGGAAAACATTTCATTTGTGCTGACTTAGAGTTTCACAGATTTAGTCCATCATCATCCTGGCAGGACATGGAAGCACACAGGAAGACATGGTGCTAAAGAAGGAACTGAAAGTTCTATATCTTGATCTGCAGGCAGCAGAAGGAGAATCTGTGTACTGGACAAAGCTTGAGCATATATGTGACCTCAAAGCCTGTCCCCACAGTGACACATTTCCTCCAACAAAGCTTCTGCTTCTTCAACAAGGCTACACCTGCTAATAGTGCTAATATTCAGACACATGAGGTCTATACTTATTCAAACCACCATAGCACTGTTTAGGTTTTTTCTACCATTTGACACAAACTACACTCACTTAAGGTGAAACTTCAATTGAGGAATTTCCTTATTCAGAATGACCTTTTGACAAGTCTATGGGGAATTTTCTCCAGTAATAACTGATGTAGGAGGGATCAGTCCACTGTGGTTGATGCTATACTCAGGCAGTTGGTTCTGGTTGAGTAAGAAATTAGGGTAAGCAGATCATGGAGAGCAAGACAGTAAGCAGCATTCCTCCAATGCTTCTGCTTCAGTTCCTGCTTCCAGGTCCTGTCTTGAGTTATTGCTCTACCTTCCCTTGATGGTGGACTGTAACTTATAAACTGAAATAAACCCTTCCCTCCACAAATTGATTCCAGTCAGTGTTCTGTCACAACAGTGGAATTGAATTAGGATGGATTGCTTTGAGTTTATTTTCCATTTAGCATGCTTTTTGTGTCGTTGTTATTTTCTGTTAAAATATTAGTGTGGTGATGTATTGTGTACCCTAACGAACTTATCTGAGGATCAGAGGACAGAGCCAGACACTAGATGAGACATAGAGGCCAGACAGTGGTGGCACACACTCTTAATCCTATCACCTGAGAGGCAGATATCTGTCTGTATCTCTATGAGTTCAAGGCCACACTGGAAACATCCAGGCAGTGGTGGCACACACCTTTCCTACCAGTACTGGGAAGCACACACACCTTTAATCCAAGGAAATTATATGGGAGGACACAGAAAGGTATATAAAGTGTGAGGAAAAGAGTTCTTCTCTTTTGAGGCTGAAGTTTTCATAGAGGTAACAATGTGGTTGGTTGTTTCTCTGATTTCAACTTTCAACCCAATATCTGGCTCTGGTTTATTTATTTATTTTTTATTATTAAGACCTTTTAAGATTCCTGTTACATATTAGTATATATTAAATCATTTATTTAAATTGTTCCTCATATTTTCCCAAATGTGAGCAATTGGAGCTGTTAATTTCCTACTCAAGACTACTTTTCATATGTCCTGAGATTTTAGTATGTGGTATTTTCATTTTCATTTAGATACAGGATTCTTAAAGTTTTGCTTTTGTTTCTTCAATGACATATTAATTTTTCAACAGTGTGCTGTTTAAGCTCCATGACATTATGTACCTTTTGTGACTTCTATCTTGATTGATTTTAAGGTTTATTTCATTGTTATCAGATCAAATACAAGGAATTACTTAAATTTTTCTATTTTTGTTGAGATTGGATTTGTCTAGTTTAAAGAAATTTCCATGAGCTACTGAGAAGCATTTGTGTATAAAAGTCTGTAGATAACTGCAAGTCCATTTAATCTATAATATCTTTCAACTATAATGTCTCTCCATTTTGTTTGTTTGTTGGTTTATTTGTTTGTTGTCTGGATAATATTAAGTGAAAGTACAGTATAAAGTCACTACTATTACTGTATTGAGTTAATCTATGGATTAATGCCTGGACATATTTGTTTTATGAAGTTGGTTGCACCCAAGTATGGTGCATACACACACACACACACACACACACACACACACACACACACATATATATATATATATATATATATATATATATATATATATAAAATTTTAATGTCCTCTTAATGGATTATTTCCTTGAACAGAATAAAGTGACATTTAACTCTTCTGATTAACTTTAGCTTGAAATCTGCTTTGTCAGATTTTAAATAGCAATGCTTGTGATGTTCCTCATTCTTTTTCCTTGGAATACTTTACATTTTTATATTAAGGTAGTATCTTTCTTTGAGGCCAAGGTATGCTTTCTGTATACAAGAAATATGTAGATCAAATAAGCAGTCTTCTATCTTTTAATTGGGAAATTGAGGCTAGTGTTACTCACAGTTATCAGTAAGAGACATGTATTTATTGGCATCATCTTTTGATTTTGTTGTCTTTGTTTTAAGTGTTGCATAACTGTTATTCTAAGACCATTTACTTTTCTCTGTAGCCTAGTGGTTGTGTTTATCCTTTTCTCCTATCTAAAATATTCCTTACAGTATTCTCTGTAAGGCTGTTTTGGCATCTTGACTTCCTTTAGACTGTTTTTATTATGGAACACATTTTTTTGTCTCCAATTAAAAAAGATAGTTTTGCTAGGCATATTAATCTTGGTTGACATCTTTGGTCTTTCAGGAATTAAAGAACATTTCTCCAATTTTTTCTAGTGTTTAAAGTCTCTACTAAGATATCTGGAGATATCCTCATGAGCTTGTCTTTATATATGCCTCTTTCCTTCTCTCTTATAGCTTTTAATAAACTTTGTTCTGTATTTTTAGCATTTTAACTATAGGATGGTATGGGGAATTTATTTGAAGTTTGCCTATTTAGTGCTCTGAGGACCTTTTGGATCTATATAGAAATTTGACCCCATATTTGGCAAATTTCCTCCTATAATTTTATTAGAAGAATTTTCTATGTCTTTGATGTGAAAGTTTACTTCTTCCATGGCTATAGTTCTTACATTTTAGTCTTTTCATGGTATCCTAAAGCAGCTGGCTGGAGATGTTTTGAGGAAGAGGAGCTGCAGAGATTGAGCTATTATTGTAGTGGTATGGGGTATGGGGAGTCCTGCGAGGCAGCAGACTTTAGGATGTTCTCAAGGCAGAAGTCAGGGGAAACTGCGCTTTCCTGGCAAGCACAGTCCTAATAAAGATGTAGTTGTCATTTTTATTTTAGTGGCCAGTGGCCACATCTTGCATTCAAGTTTTGTGATCTTTGCCTTTACTTGTTTCAGTATACTAAAACTAAGAACAATACTATTAGATTTGACTTGATTGTCAATTTCTTAGATTTTATATAAAATATATAACTTCTGTACTTTCATCTTGATATATTTTTTTTACTTTTTATTAATTCCTTATATATTTCACATCATGAATCCCAATCCCACTCATCTCCCAATTACCTAACTTCCACACTCTACCCTTGATACCTCCCCCAAAACAAAACAACTTTAAAAGTAAAACCAAAAATATTAATAAAACAAAAACAACAAATAATGAAACCCCAAAGCAAACAAAAAACTCTCATTGTGGAAGCTGTAGTGTGCCCCACTGAGCCACACAGTTTACCCTTTAGCCCATACATTTCACTTGAAAGTGTTCATTGCAGTGAGTCATTCATTGGTCTGTTTCAAGGCCTCTTGCTTCTGCTACACTATCAATAATGAGCCCTCCCAGGGACTCCTCTTAGATATCCTGTTGTTGCCGTAGCTTTGGATCTGTAGGTCTCATCTGTCATATGCTCTAACTGTTCGTAGATGAGGTGAATGGCAGGGCAGGCTAACTCATAGCCCTGGTTCTTGGCCTGGGTGGTACCCGGGTTGGTCAGCCTGGCAGCCTTCCCTCCTCATCACTACCTAGGTGAGCTCTCCAGCACTAACCTAACTAGCTCACCCAATGTAGCAGTGAGCATAGTGCAGGGCCAGATCTCCTGTTCTCATATCCTTGCTTTGGGCTCACCCACACTCATACTACCAGGGCCAGCTCTACTCTTTTGTTGAAGTGAGGTGCAGGACACACTCTCTTAATTGTTGCACTTGGTGAGAGGCAAGGCTAGCTCTTCTTTTCTTATGCCCTCAAGGCCAGATCTCTAGCCTGCCATGGTGGCAAGGGGGCGGGGGCAGAGGGCATATTTCCCTCACCCTTGCCACCACATGGTATATGAGGAGTGGGAGCAGTTCTCCTGTTCTCATGCCCACAGACCTGGCTAACCTGTGTCCCCGCCAAGACAGTTAGTTGTAGTGTGCAGCCCAGGGGAGGTGCAGTGTCAGTAACTCCTTGCCAGAGAAGGATAGAGACAGCCAGCTCTCTCACCCTTGTGACCTCACTGCTTTAGGTGGTAACAGGAGCCATGGACATCAATACAGACAGTGGCTGGGGCAGGGGCCACAATCCCAGGTATGGCCCTTGACAGCATCCCAGGCCCAGATGACACCATGGCCCCAAGTAGTAGTGTAGGTCACTTAGGTCTATATGGGCCTGGTGGGGTCACAGCCCTTGGACACAAATGTGGCCACATGTGTTTATTCAGATCCTGCACATCTAAGTGGCCTTTGGTGGCAACATGGGCCACAGACATCAGCACAGACTCAGATTATGGTAGGACCACAGACACAGACATGGTCCTTAGCAACAACCAAAGCCTGGATGTCATTGTGGCCCTAGTTGGTATTACAGATCACCCAGATCGGCATGGCCCCAGTGGCAGCATAGCTTCCAAATACCAACATGTGCTCAGGTGGCAGCCCAGACCCTGGGTATCCACTCAGCCTTCAATGACTATGAGAGCCACAAACATCAGGACAAACCCTGGCTTGAATAGGACCACAGACCCTGGATATGGCCCTTGGCTGAGATTGAGTCCTGATGGCACCATGACCCTAGGTGACAGCACAAGCCCCTCAGTGCTCTATGGCCCCAGTGTCAGCTTGACTGTCATAGACCAACATGGTCTCAGGTGTCAGCCAAACTGTGGGCCTTGGCATGAACTTCCTTGGCATCAGGAGTCAACTCAGAACCTGACCACCTCAGGGCTGTGGAAGCAGAAGTGGGCCCTGGAAGCAGTCTGGACCAGATATCATCATAGTTCAGGGTGGTAGCACAGGCCTCTTAGATCGACATGGCCCCTGTGGGGGCACATTCCTCAGATGCCAACTTGATCACAGGTAGTGGCCCAGACTCTGAGCATCCACAGGGCCCTCAGTAGTAAAAGCAGCCATGGACATTGACACAAACCCCTATAGCTGCTTCAGGGCCACAGATAAAGACATGAACTTTGGCAGCAGCCCAGGCCTGGAAATCACCATGGCTCTGGGTGGCAAGCAGGCCATCTACATCAGCCTATTCCTCACTTCCTTTGCCTCTTCAGATCTACCTCTCTCTCCATCACTTGAATTGTTTTGCCTCTCTTTCTCTTCTAGTTCCCTACCCTGTACTCGCTCACTATAATGGTGCCCGGGTGGCATTGTGTCTGTCCTTCGAACACCCACCCAAGCCTAGAAACACTGAGTGACTCCTGGTTCATTTCTATCTGCCCAGACCTCTAGGCCTGAGGCAGCACTGTGTCTGTCCTCCTTGTGCTTGCCCGGGCCTAGAAGAGGTGAACACTGTTCTATTTCATAAGAGTATAAAACCTACTATTCTGGTATACACTTTGTAGATCCAGAAAGAAGTTCTATGTAATTTCTACTTAACAGTTCACTTTGTCCATAAATAATAAATATTTCACACCTCTATTTTCAATCTGCATGTATTTTAATTTTTAAAGTCTTAACTGAAATAAACTCTCCCTTAAATTGCTTCCTTCTGAGGTTGATTTTTGTCTGGGTATTTGATCACAACAACGAAAGTGAAAATAACACATGTAGTACGTGTTCGTCTCAAGTACTATTTCAGTGGTAAGCCACAAATGTGAAATTTCTATCACCATTTCCTCCAAAAGTCATCATATATCTCCTTTTGATTTCTCTTTCAACGCTAATTATATTGTTCATTTTCAGATGTTTTATTTCCTTTGATTTATGTTTTGTTCTGTTAATCATTAAAAGACATAACTTATCTGATTTGAATGCTAAAAGTTCATTGCGTGTTGCTTGATGATACAGGATATAGTGGATCTTATATTAAAAACATATTTTTGTTTGGTGTGGTTTTTACCAAAGGCTTTGCTGATAGTGTGGTTCAAATCTTCCACTTCTCTACTGATTATCTGTCTGACTATTAAATATCGGTGAAGTATTATTGAAGTCTGGTTGGAACTGTGAATCTTTCTATTCTGATGGTTATAGCAGATTTCTCCTAATATACTCTGAAGCTGTGTTTTAGATATACGAAATCCTTAGGATCATTATATGCTGTTCATGAATTTATCACACAAAACAAGGAGATCATGATGACTTTTATTGACACTTTATAAAGAAAATGTATCCTGCTGTTACTGGTATATCCCTGACACTGTCATTATCTCTTATCTATGCTTTCATCATTTCCTATAACCAAAGCAACAAATGGAAGGAAATACATATTTTGCATTAGGATTTCAGAAGTTTCAGTCAATGGCTGTCTGTTTCTGATGCTCAGGCTTTGTGATAAGGCAAAACAGGACTGGGAACATATGGTAGGCAAGCAACTAATTTCATGGCAATTTGGAAGCAGAAAGCCAGACTGAAAGTGGCCTGCCACCAGCTAGATCACGTACGCTACATCTGCAGGGTCTTACTTCCTCCAAAGTGACTTTTCTGTTACATACCAGTCACACTATCAGATCACGAATCCCTAAGTATATTAATTCACTGAGAAGGCCAGACCCTCATGATCCAGTCACCTCTCGATGACTTGTTTCACTGGATTTAGACTAAACCTTCAACCCATGAAACTTTCTAGGAGACAGAAAATATACTAATCAGAAAATCTGCATTTTTTTCACATGAAAGTTGTCACTGTAGGAAATATTTTACCACTAATGGGATATTTTTATTTATATTTTAATAAATTTGCTCTGGTTTTGATATTCTTTCTATTCTTATTTCTTTTATTTTTGATTTTATTCAATATTGCTGAGATCATTCAGCTCATGGTATGTGATCAATCAATGTAACCTTTAATTTTTATGTATTTGGAATTTTTTATACAGGATGTCATGGAGCAAAGGCTGGCTTTAAATTCTCTATCTGGCCATCCTTAACCTTGTGCTTCCATTTTTGCCTGAGTGCTAGGACTATGGGTGTGTTCCACTACACTTGGCCCTATAGCCTCTTTTAAAAACTCACTCCTTTGTTCTGACTTCCTTTATACTAATTAAAATTTTTGTTTCTAATTTCCTTTCTTATTTGTCTTTACTTTCTATTATTTCAATGGTTGTTTTATAGTCATAAATTTTATAAGTTTTATAGTCATAAGTTCTCTCCCATCTTCATACCATTATTGTCATATCCTTTCTTAAGAGTAAACTTCAAACTGTATTAGCTAACATTTTGACTAAAGTTATAATAATCTTAGAAAATAATTAAACAAGATAAAGCACCTATTTTACCTGTGAAGTTACTGTTTCTGATGTACTTTTAAAATTTGCTTGCTCTAATTTTTGTTTTACTTCTGGGTTACTTTATGTAGACTAACTCTCCTCTTTCTATTCAGTGATTTCCTAAGCAGGTGGGCACCTAATGCTTCTTGTTGGATGCCATACTGGCTGTATTTTTTTATAATGGACAAATTTCCATTCCAATAAATAATTTTGAGAGGTTCTTCAGAATTTAGCTAAGCTTTTTAGAACTCATGTCTGGTATGATTTTAGGGTATTTTACATTGGTTAGGAGAAGTGTTTAATATAGAGCTAACCAGCCTTCATGTATTCTGTGCAGTTATGAGGTTTTCAACCTTGTCTGAGAACTTGCATTTTTTATTTGAATGCTTCTATCAGTACTGATTTTGAAGATCTTGTTAGTTAATTCAAATTCAAATGCTGACAACATTCAGCAAAATATTCTGTGAGGCTGTAGTGTTCACAGTTGTTCCATTTCCAGCTCACTGTTATCTGAACTGTGTTAATCCTCTTTTACTTGACTCTTCATCCCATTTCTCAACTGATCATCAAGTTAGAGATTCTTTCTAGGCAGGAAGCTGAATCCATCTCTCCATCCATTCATTCCCTCATTTCAAAGAATCAGAAAATTAGTTTTGCTTACAAACAAGTTGCCCAATGATATTTCAGTCATATAAATACCATGATAAGTTATATTTCTCCTGGATACTTAATGAGTAATCAACATGTTCAGAAACAAAGAGATGAAAAGAGAGGAAATATTATTTTGTTTGGTATAGTCAGAGTGTGAGTTATATTTGTGGAACACCTAAAATATTAAAGCCAGGAGCTTGCAACAGCAAAATGGAAGACTGTGCACTAATGTATTGGTCCATATCATGCTTAAAGCCATGGATTACCAGGGGCAACTTTAAGGGGGAGAATGGTATAATGAAATTTGCATTTCATAAAATCACTGATGTGAGGGATGAGCAAAGAAGCTTTTGCAGCCTTGCGATGAGTGATGTGGCTCATTCATTCATCAGAAACTCTGGAATTATTTTTTTAATGGATTTGAGATGTAGTAAGAATTCAAATGGGCAGGATTTGGTAACAATGTATTTGGTTAGCAGATAGAGGAGGATGTGCTCAGGAGGCTGGATAGAAGAAGGTGTCATACATGAGTATGGATTCTCAAGAAGTAGCAAGGTTGTCATGGAGACAGAGAAGACAAATATTTCAATTTAATCTGGTAAGATTTGAGGTACTTTCCTAGAATTCCTAAGACACTGTCATTTGATGGAGGAGGGTTAGTGAAATACACTGGGTTTCCATGTGTTTCTATGGTCTTGTCCTGATATTTTCCTCACTTCTAAGTGGGGGGAGATGCTATGGTTTCACAGGACTTCACAACAAAGACTAATATGAGGAGAAGCAGCCTTCAGCTTCCTATGAAACTAAGTCAATGTATCCTTCTCCTGTCAGCACACTCCCTGTACCTTCATGGGATAGACAGTCTGAGATGGTGGAGCATAACAATAAAGAACTTATGTTTTTGATCATTATGTTCAAACTAATGTACTAATGCTGTCATTGAGCTGGCTAACACTCCTTTTTAAAAAAAAAAAATTGGAGACAGGGTCTCCCTGTGTAGTGTTAGATGCCCTGGAACTAGGCATGTAGACCAAGCTGGCTTTCACATCCCAGAGACCCACAAGCCTCTGCCTCCTGAGCTCTAGAACTAAAGGAGTTCACTACCATGCCTAGCTATTTGTAACATGTTTAAATTACTTTTTACATGATGTTTTGTTTCATAACGCAGAACTACCCAGATACTGTCTTAGTTGGTGTTCTCTTGTTGTGGAGAGACAGCAGGACCAAGACAACTCTTAAAAAGGAAGCATTTAACTGGGGACTTGCTTATAGTCTCAGAGGGTTAGTCCATTATCATCATGGCAGTGAACATGGCCTCATGCTGGAAGATGGGGTGCTGAGAAGTAGCTGAGAGCTTTACAACTTTATCCTTAGGCAGCAGTCAGAGACAGAGACAGAGACAAAGACAGACAGAAACTGAAAATAGGCCAGGAGTGAGCTTTGAGGTTTCAAAAGGTGATACACCTTCTTTAACAAGGCCACACCTGCAAGTCCTTTCCAAACTATTTAGAAATATGGGCACTAAGAATGCAAATACATGAGCCCATGAGGGAAGATTTTCATTCAAACTACCACAGATATTAAGATATCATACCAAATAAATCATTGATTCATATATAATATGTTAATTCTTATCCATTCAATATCCAGGTAACCCTCTTCTAGCTCAGGTTTCTATAAGAGAGAAGTTTTGGAGCTAAGAACTGCATTTTTCCAAACTCTTTTGGGTCAATTTCTAAATATCCTTTAGATTTGGTTGATCACATACTCATGTGCAAATAAAATGGAAGATCTAATGATGTGAAGGTTATGTGAGAGTCTCCTCTGCTGTTTCATCTGGAAAATATGGACACTAAAGTTCTTGATGTTTCACTTAATGATATCAATTACTTTCCTATCATTCAATAAACAGTTCCATGGGTATTGAGAGACAAAGGTACAAGCATGATGCTACTGTGTATGTTGTGGTAGGAAAAGTGAAGCTCTTGAAACAAAGGAAGATATTACATATTTTTCAGGATATTGCATTGATTGTGTATGAATGTTTGAATGCCTAAAGGAATGGGGTTTTACCTGAGCAACATTTTCAGTGTAACAATGTAAGTGGAGTTCTAGAGTGTCTATGCTTGTGCTCTTACAAGGAACCTGTATGAATTTGTTCCTTTATGTGCTTTGTTTGTTACTGAAACTCAATTTGATATCATTACTTTCAGCCTCTCATTGATTTTTCTGAGCTTCTTATTGTACTATCATATCCTACTGTATCTTTTAATTTCAAAATTTTATTTATAAGATTTTGACAACTTCTTACTTGGCATCATTCATGCTGTGAATCATATTACTGTTTCTTTACACAAACCATTGAAATTGATCCATTTTTCACAGCTAGCTAGTCAACTTCCTCCTCCTCTTTTGTACAGAGCTTGTGCAGTTCGCCAGCCACAGGTGCTCTAAGTTAATGATTACTACATCTATACCCAGAAGACAGCATTTCACAGCACTCATCCCTGAAAATCTGGCTCTGAAAGTCTTACCAACCTCTTTTCTGCAATATTCCTTGGAGTTCAGTGTGGGCAATGTATATTCCTCATTTAAGCTGGAAACTCAGGAGTCCTTTATTGTCAGTATTTTTTTTTTGGAGTGGTCATGAGTTTCTGATTTGTCCAAAACATTTTATCAAAAGATACTTCTCTAAGAGTGATAGCTACACCACATTATGGGTAAAACCTAAGTATTTTAAAACTGTTTAATTACATGTCCATTTGGCAGAAGTACAAAAGTAGAGTATCAAATACGGATGCTGACCTTCCAGGACATCAGTTTTTCCCAGGTTTATAGTACTAGGCATGCATTCCCTTACACAAAGGGAGCTTCATATCAAATCAGGAAGGGGTTGGTTATTCCATGAGAAGTCATGCCATTATTGCCCCAGTGAGAATTTCTTATCTAGCTGGTCAGTATTGTGGTACACAGGACTCACAACTAGATCAGATCATTATTTTTTCTCCCAATATCTTGAGTGACTCTTTCTGTGAGAGAGCTAGCAGATGGAACAATCTTCTAACTCAGTTCCTTCTTGGTTTCTCAATGTTCTCTTTTAAACTGACTGTTGTCTTTATCAGCCATGATTTACTCTCTACTTCTGAATATCAGACAAGAACAGTGGTTATAGTCTCCATAGTTTAGGAGACTTTGGAGGCTTTCTGGTGAAAATATCATAGATGCTATCACACCTGTTGCTGGGATTTGAAAAAGAGTCCATGGATTTGAGGAGGAGTGATGAATTTGAGAAAGAAAGAGCACCATGCAGAAGGAGTTGGAGGGAGAAGGTGGATGATACAAATACAGTACTCTTTTAAGAACTTTTGGGAAAATTAAAACTAAAATTTTGTTTAGAAAGCAATATATTCTAAAATATTTTTCTATGGTAATTTACTTTATCCTCACCAATCCACAGTTTTCTCCATGCCCCATTTAAACTTGTCCACTCTTAATACTGCCTCTATTTCCATGTAATGTGTCTAATTATTCTCACATTACTCCTCTCCTTCTGACTTCTTTTATGCTTTTCAGACCCCAAGGCTATTCACTTCAAATTTACTACTGAAGTTAAAAACCTCAAGTCTAAGATCTTCAAATGAGAGACAATATACTGTATTTGTCACCTGTTACTTCAATCACTAATATATCTTCAAGTTCCAAACATTTTCTTGCAAATATCACTTTTTAATAATGAGTAATATCCACTTGTACACATTTATCACATTTAAATTAAGGTAGATTCCACTCCCTAACTATTGTGAAGAGAGCAATGACCATGGATACACAGAAAATATGCCCAGGATTGTTATAGTTGATTCATTTGGTTTTATTCTAGTTTTTTTCTTTTTTGAGAAGCAGCTTTAAATTGTGAAAATACTAGTTTACATTACTGGGAACCACGTGTGTGTATTTACCTTTCCGCCCCTCCTGATAGCCCTCCTACAATATCTTATTAAAATTTTAATAAGTTCCTAAATCTAGATCCACATGATGAAAAAATGCTCAACTTTAAAGCTACAGTCAGTTGCCAAAATTTTGAGACAAGATCTCAATGTGTATCTCTTCTTGAACTTATATTTTAGCCTAAGCTTGTCTTCAGTATGTTGATCTGTTGTCTCTGCTTTCTGATTTCTGTGTTTTCAAGACTGTACCAACATGATCTTCTCCTGCATTGTCTGAACAATGATCTGTGGCTGCTCTTTAGAATGAGTGAGCTTATTGAGTATACAGCAACCCAAAGTAAAAGAATGAGCAACAAGTAGGAGCTAGATAGATTGACGGGAAAAATTCACAACATCAGACATATAGAACATCCAACAGAAATCAAATATGAGAGCCCCATTAAGGTAACCAACAGGAGTTCTATGAAGAGCAGATTTTCCCTTGCTCAGGGCTTCAAAGTAAAAAACAAATAGCAACAGAGATGACATCATCAAATTAGGTACTCACAATATTCAGTAGACTCTGTCTGTAGGCACTTCTTTATCAATGAATAAGCAATAATAACTTCTATTGGAAGCTGATTGCCTTCCTGTTCTTCTTAAAGACATAGTTTTACTCGTGTGCCATTTTTCTCCTTTTTCACAGGGTTGGTGTGGTGGAGGAGGGGAGTCCATCCTCAGACAAGAGGCCTTGAAGGATATTTGAAATAAATATGCTATGGATAGAATGAGATTCATGAAGTGACCTTGCAAAGAGGAGTCCATCCTCAGACAAGAGGGGCAGAGAAGAGTCCATCCTTAGACAAGAGGCCTTGGAGGATATTTGAAATAAATGTGCTTATGGATAGAATGGGAGTGAGAGAGTGAACTTACCTCCACAGCCGTCATCTCAGTGAGCTCAAACAGCACATGGCTCTCTACAAAGTGATGTATACGACAGGTCTATCTGACTATTTTTAATATCCTTAATAATTCCCTCCTTCTTAAGCTAACAACAATGAAAATATACATTTTGCAGCTTAACTGACAAATGCCCATAACAACTAAATTATAAGCTATTATACATAGTTCATACTACCTGTTATCTGTGACTACATTGTCTTCATTTGTGAAAAGATGTTAGGCTCATGGCAACAATGAATATTTTATAGATATTGAAATAGAAATAAGTGTATATATAACCTAATATCATATTCCTTTTTTTCAATTTCAAAATTGTAACTTCTTTGACATAATAATATCAACAGCAACAGTAGCTACAACAACACATAGACAGATTATACATTTACTATGAAATTGTTTGAGGAAGCATCAAAGGTGAATTCCTGGCATCTCAGGAATTAGATAACATAGACATTCTTCTAAATATATATATATATATATATATATATATATATATATATATATATATATATATATATATATATATATAAACTCTGTGACAAATACAGTGCTTAATAAGAGGCCTACATATCATGATAACCTTCTGGTAGTGAATGAATTGGTGAATATAATCACATGTTTTCTAGCTGATCTTACTCTATATTTCCCTACTGTGTGTAAAATATTGTTTCCTACCAATATGAGCAGAGTTCCTAGTCCCAAGCTTTCTTATTGACTGTGCTTTAGTTTAAAAAGTTCTCATCAACTTTATACACAAACATTAAAGAAGAACATGTAAAGTAAGAGTTAAGGTTTCTATCTCCAGGCAGCCATAGTTTGAGCATCATTGCACTTATGCATAGAGGACATTAGTCCATCAGCCATCAAAATACAGAACCATTTAAGCTGTGTAGGCAGCATTCAAGCTTGATTTGAACAATTTGGGTTGCTTATATTCTTTCCTGTGCCTACTAGTGTTTGAAAACAAGACTTTTAGTATTAGTCTCCAAGGAGCATCAAAATAAGATACAAGTCTAAATTTTACTTAGTAAGTTAGAACACACATATTAACCACTAGGAAGCCTGGAGAACATGATGAAGATATGCAATTGTAGTGGGATAAAGTGCTACAGGGTCCTGAGTTTTTTTCCTTTGGGGGAGGGGGCACATAGGCATAGAGTCAATGACACAGACTCTGGGAGAATGTTGAAATAATAAGCTCAGTTTATTCAGGAAGAGGCAAACCTTATATACCCTCCATCCTGGGGGGAGGTCTGATGAATATGCATCTGCTGGTGTGACATGGCTGCCTCTCATTGGTCCAGGTCATCTCCAAATCATGTCTCAGCTGTTGTTGCTAAGGCCCTTAGGCAGACCCAGGTTGGCTCTCAGAAAGCATCTTATTACTGGTTTGAGACTGCTGGCCCTAAGGCCAGTTAGGGATGAGTCATCCTACAAACAAAGGCAAGAAGATGTTAAAAATGTGGACCATGTTTTAGAAAATTGAGAGATATAACAGGCTGGTCTGACAGAATTCTACCTGTTTTTCCTTTCAATCAAAAGAGTAAAATCACCATGGGTGTATAAGCAAAGGAAACAGAATGTGCACTAAGAAAGTATAACTTTAGTTGTCTACAAGATATCTAATACATCAATATCAGAGATTTCACATATGAAATTTCATATATATTTAAAAAAATAAACTAGTCAAATCTGTGACACTTTCTTACTTAATATTGTGTATAATTTATATCAAAAAGGTTGATTTCAATTAGTTAGCTAGTTGACTATTTTGCATTCCCTTGGCAAGGCAATTAATTCTCAATAAACTTTCAAGGGGTGTTTATGAAGGTTCAGTGGGAACTATAGTAACAATGGACACATTAATTTCTTATGACATGAGTTATTAATATATTTATCCCTGCAACACTTTTGACAATTAATTTAAAATGTTTAACAAGGCAGTACATTCCAAAATGCTTAATATATTTAACAATTAAGACATATGAACAAAAATGCAAAATAGAATAGGAAGAAAGGATAGAAAACTTATCCAGTTTAGGGCAATTTTCTAAACAAAACAAATGTCTCTGTTGTGCACAGTAAAGTGAACTGAGAAAAAGTTTATTTCAATTTCTAACATTGCTGGTCCTGTCAGCCACAGTGTGGATTCTGCCACAAACAGAGCCCCGGTGCTGCTGTAAATGTGACACCTACTGATAATACAGCTGGTAACTATGTCACCACTTGAACAGAATGTGCTAGAGATACAGTTTAATTACTTTTCACCTCCATTAACACTTCAGTCATATTATTCAAATATTGGTCTCAATATTGCATTAATTTCCTTCTTAAAATAAGATATATTTAATGCATCTGTCATGTAGGGACTCCTCACTGTAATAGTTTTGACTACAGGAGCTGTGCGATAAACAGAACAACTATGATAAATAAATGCTTGCAGATAGGTACACTGTGTAAGCTGATTTACTACATACATTTGCAATGGTTGATAGCAAATAGTGAGATTTCACTCCTTGAAAAATATGATGATCTAAAATTAAAAAGTTTTGAAAGCCTGTGTTCAGTAATTATGTGTTGTTTGACCAAGTGCCTTGTTTTATACAAGACAAGTTTTAAAATGTAGGGCTCTGGTAAAAATGTAGCTACTGTTAAACACAATTACTTTTCTTTCCATTCAGCTTATCTTTTCAAAGCAGTGTGTGGTTTTAAATGGGAAAGTTGGGAAGTTAGTAACAGAAAATAACAAACTTCATATGTGTTTTATAGTATTAGAATTTTATTATAAGAGGAAGCAAGGAAAGACCTGGATTAGATTCAATGGCTATCAGCAGAAGGAACTATGTTATTTTGCAATTTAAAAGCTCTCCTGTTGAGATTTTCCTTTAAGTAATCCTGTCACAACCTTGTGATTTAAAGGAATAAACAATTTGGTAATGTAAGTGTTGCTTAAAAGCATGTGGCTGCTTCTCTACTTCCGCTTGTGTTGTTGCAGTTGGGAAAATCCGTAGTTAATGAAGTTCTGTTTCAACCATAGTAACCAAAATCCTCCCAACATTCACAACATCTTTACTAATATCAGGGAAAACATAAACAAGTCATGGTTATATAAGTATAGACCAAAAGACCTTGAACATTAATACAAGCTCTAAAATTTCCTCAATCATTCTTGAAAAAATATATAATAAAATGATTTTTTCAAGACAATAAGTAAAAAACATTTTAAAATCATCAGCTGTGTTCGCTTTGTTTATAATTCAAGGACTATGACTTAGCCTAACATTTGTTAATGATAGTTGCTGTCCATGGTATCCAGAAATAACATATCAGGAGTATGAAAATCATGTTCCTTATTTGAGACAGACTGTAAATGCCTGCATTATAATGATTAATGTTAAAACATTAAGATGCATAAAGGCATAGAAGATAGCAAGATTTCTATTTTAAAAATATATAACATAACTTTCCTATTTGTGTCATAATTCAAGTAATCAAGAAAAATTTAAATTACTTCTAAGTATAATGGTTATTCAAATAATACATGGATAAATCAAACAAGTCTTTCTTGTTGATAAAAAGAATATTTTTACTGAGATTATGGGATATGAATGAATAAATAATAAAGTTGAGACAATGTAATATGCTCCTATAGTGAAGACAGCCAAATAAATTCCAAACAACACTGATCATTTCAAAGCAGCTATAATGATTCCTATCATATAAAAGAAATTGATCTGGTAGGATAAACGTCATGATTTACTTGAGAAAGCACTAGCCTTTAGTCTCTTGTAAAGAAATTAACCATTTTCACAAAGATAATTACCATGCATTTGTACCTCAATAGTCACTCCATCTAGTATTTGAACTTAAATGATCAGGGAATAATTTTATTGTGTATATTTATAATAACTTTCACTTTTTAATTGTTATCTTGATTAAGAACATTTATCTTTCTTTTCTTGCACAATGGTTGCCATTTGATAATCAAAATAGGAGTGAGCATTACATTTCACCTTAGAATATGAATCTTTGAAAACTGACTCAATTTATCAAAATACAAAACACAACTGCATAGTATTTTATGAATACATTTGTTGAATACAGTTCCCTAGCTCAGAGATTCTTGCCTCTTAATCAGCAAACTTTTACAATTAGTAACTAAACTGAAAGCCTTTTGGGATAGTCTCAATTCACCCTAGATTATATTATAATGAAATTAAAACAATAAAAAGTTATTTTTACAAAATGCATGGAAATACAAGATATACTGAACTTTAAAAAAAAAATGAAGATGCTAACTTCTTGAATACAATGCAAAAATATTTTTCCTATTTCTTTCAATAGTCACATCTACAGACCCTTAATATTGAATATAGACCAGATGTAAGAAAACTCTGATGGTAGAAAGAAGACAGGATATTTAGGAAGACCAGGTCCCAAAGGATGTACGGATTCTAGATTTTCTTCTTGTTTTACCCATATGATGACAGAAAGAATGGCATACGAAAAATCCCACATACAGTGTTGTATTTTATTATTATGCTCCCTTAAAAGGAGTATATTTAAAAAGTAAAATTGACAAAAATATCTTCCCAATAAAAGTTTCTATCTGTGATTTTTATATAATGAATATAAAATTTCTTAATTATAAAAATGTAACAGATTTTAAACTAATATTCCACAACAGATAAGAGGGAAGGTGGAGAAAATCTCAGAGGAGTTGAAGGTGAGAAAACTGATCAGAATATATTATGTGAAGAACATTTATTTTTAATAAAAGAAAGAAAAAAAGGTCTTAAAAATTTCTCTTTAAATGTCCACAAAAGAGATATTCTCAAGAGTAGATTCTCTTTCAGACAAAGCCATCTGTTTCCAGGTTTTGGCTATTACAAACAATGCTGATATAAACATAGCTGAGCAAGTGCTCTTGTGGTATGATTGAGCATTTCTTGGGTATATGCCCAAGAGTGGTATAGCTGCATCTTGGGGGAGATTGATTCCCAATTTTCTAAGAAAGCGCCATATTGATTTCCAAAGTGGTTGTACAAGCTTGCATTCCCACCAGCAGTGGAGGAGAGTTCCCCTAGTTCCACATCCTCTCCAGCATAAAGTGTCTTCAGTGTTTTTGAACTTAGCCATTCTGACAGGCATAAGGTGGTACCTCAGAGTTGTTTTGATTTGCATTTCCCTGATGATTAGGGATGTTGAGCAATTCCTTAAATGTCTTTCAGCCATTTGAGTTTCTTCTGTTGAGAATTCTGTTTAGTTCTATAGCCCATTTCTTAATTGGACTGTTGGTCATTTTGATGTCTAATTTCTTGAGTTCCTTATATATTGTGGATATCAGTCCTCTGTCAGATGTGGGGTTAGTGAAGATATTTTCCCATTCTGTAGGCTGTCGCTTTGCCTTGTTGACCGTATCCTTTGCTCTACAAAAGCTTCTCAGTTTCAAGAGGTCCCATTGATTGATTCTTTCTCTCAGTGTCGGTGCTCCTGGTATTATATTTAGGAAGTGATCTCATATGCCAATGCATTCAAGACTACTTCCTAGATGCCCTTCAACTGAAGAATGGATAAATAAATTGTAGCACACATACACAATGGAATACTACTCAGCAGAGAAAAATGATGACATCATGAGGTTTGCAGGCAAATGGATGGATCTAGAAAAAAAATCATCCTGAGTGAGGTAACCCAGACTCAGAAAGACAAATATGGTATGTAGTCACTCATAGGAGGATACTAGATGTGGAACAAGGATGACTGGACTGCTACTCACATCACCAGTGAGGACACCAAGAAAGACACAGAGATCACCCAATGACGGAGAAATGGATGAGATCTACATGAACAGCCTGGACATGAGTGGGAGCAATGAAAGGTGAGGGTCGAGGGAAAGAGAGTGGGAGATCCCAGCTGGATCAAGAACAGAGAGGGAGAACAAGGAATAGGAGACCATGGTAAAAGAAGACCACATGAGAAAAGGAAGAAACAAAGTGCTAAAGAGGCCCACAGAAATCCACAAAGATACCCCCACAAAAGACTGCTGGCAATGGTCGAGAGACAGCCGGAACTGACCTACTCTAGTGATGGGATGGCCAAACACACTAATAGCTGTGCCAGAAACCCCATCCAAGGACTGAGAAATCTGGATGCAGAGATCCACGGCTAGGCCCTGGGTGGAGTGCTGGGAGTCTAATTAGTGAGAAAGAGGAGGGTTTATATGAGTGAGAATTGTTGAAACCAAGGTTGGATAAAGCACAGGGACAAATAGCCAAATGAATGAAAACACATGAACTATGAACCAAAGGCTGAGGGGCCCCCAACTAGATCAGGCCCTCTGAATAGGTGAGACAGTTGATTGGCTTGTTCTGTTTGGGAGGCATCTAGGCAGTGGTACCAGGTCCTGGTCTCGTTGCATGAGTTAGCTGTTTGAAACCTGGGACTTATGCAGGGACGCTTGGCTCAATCTGGGAGGAGGGGACTGGACCTGCCAGGACTAAGTCTATCAGGTCGATCTCAGTCTTCGGGGGAGGCCTTGATCTGGAGGAGATGGGAATGGCAGTGTCCTCGGGGGGAAGCGGAGGGGGAAGGAAGGGAGAGAACAAGTGAATCTATGGCTGTTATGTAGAACTGAATAGTATTGTAAAATAAAATAAAAAATAAAAAAAAGAATGGTCAAAAAAGCCATCTGTTATCCTATGCATGGATAACTGAAAGATCTGCTTAGTTTCTATGCCTTGATTCCCTGTAATTGTTGCCTAAGATTGTGCAAAGGTAGCTTCTGGGCGGTACAAATATAATTCTAGCAAATTCATCCGCTCTAATTGGTTTCTGAGATGACAGCTAATGTGAATATGAAGATAGAATGCAAGCCAAGACTTTCCACATCCTCCAGTCAGTTACATAGACTCCTTCACCTCCTCCTCCCTAAGGAGTACTGTTGGAAAAAGCCTGACACTCAGAACCTTCATTGCCTGCCAGCAAAAATGAAATAATCACCCTTTCTCTTCTCAGTGCTTTTGCCCATGCCACTGAAGGAGCAGTAAGAAAGAGTAGTGAAGCATTATGGTTCTGTGCATACAGGGAATTACTTGCCAGTGGAGGCATGCATGGCAGTTGGGACTCTGGCTCCAACATCAGAGTAAAGAGGAACCTCTCTTCTTAGGTGTCTGTGGGGATTTGTATCTGAAATATTAAGATAATGTCACCCATCCCACAACAATAATTGAAGTCACCCATAAAAGAAACTCCAATAAGATAAAGTCTTATTACAGCATGATCAAATATTCATGATCCAATGTATAAAATCACATCCAGAAATAGGAATATATTCATGTTAATGAGAAAATAATTGATTTATTTTCTTGACAATAGATGGCAAAATGGAGAAGATAATAGTTGTTAGGAATAAGAAGTCATGATAAAATTGGTTCAAGAAATAGCAACAAAAATATAAATACCAAGTTCAAAATAAACAGTCTTGAGCAAATACAGTCTTAGTAAACAAATAGAATACAATTCAAAGGGAAACTTTGGAAGTGAAAATGAAGCTCAGTAGATTGGCTCAGCAACAGCATGGAATAGGAAGTAAAAAGAATCAATGAACAGGACACAGAACTATTGAACTTGTCTGATCTTAATGCCAGAGATACCAAGAACCGAAGTTAAAATTACTCCTGAGACTACAACAAAGGACTTACTTATTTATGTCATCATTTCCCAAAAGGAGAATTGAAAGAGTATGGGGCAGAAAAACTACTTGTAGATAAATAAACAATTGATTAAAAATTCCACAAATTTGTCAGCAGAAATAGTATAAAGATGTTTTGAAGTAAATTCCAGACTGGATAAACAAACTCAAACAACTGTATAGTAAGACATATCATAGCTTAGCATCCAAAAAATTACAACCATGGGACTTTGGAGCATCGAGAGGAAAATGATCCAATTTCAATTGTAGTGGACTTCTCATCCGAACTATGGAGACCAACAAAGCATCGATATTATTATGTAGGCTGCAAAGAGAAGGAAACAGGTATAGTCCTATCAGCTGTCATACTTATAAACCACAACAATGACCAGAATGGCAAGATATTTGCAAATATGTGATAGTGGCACTCATATGTTATCAGTAACCAACAGCTATCTAAGTGGACTTAAGACTCCCTTACTAAGACAGTAATCATGCCTGGTAGTAGAGATCTATTTAACTTCCTAGAGCTAATGATGTCATAAATCTTAAAAGAGAAGCTACTATCATCACTTTACTAAACCAGCATAATTCCTTAGCTACATTCTACATCTTATCCCTATATCCAGAGATAGTGTCATTCTCTCCCCGCATCAAAGAAGTTTCTCTCTATAGCAGATGAAGACAAGTCAAGAAAATCCCAAAGATTAATGAGCTGTAGAGGCCTAGCCCCACTGCAAACATCTGCAGAACAGTTCCTGCATCTATGGCTTAAGGAATACTGTGTTAGCAGGGGCAAGAGGATTCTAATAGTCAGTCTACCAGGAAGTCTGATGAGTGACTACCTCTCTTAGAAAGGGTTAAATAGATAAGCCCTGAAGGTTGACATCAGTATGCACGCTAACACAGAAGGGAGGAAATGTCATGGTGTCTCACACCTAGACCAAGAACTGTAGAAGACTAATGACTCCTGGGAAAGGAAGAATTAGCCTCTCCCAGTCATGAGCCCTCTGAATGATTATCCAATACAAAGAGTCCATCCTGAAAACATGCACACAAAATCAACAAAAATGGACACAGAAGGTTGTATTTTTAATTTCTACATACAAACAGACATGTATATACAGTGTGTGTGTGTGTGTGTGTGTGTGTGTGTGTGTGTGTGTGTGTGTGAATGAAAAACAAAGAAAAATGCTGTCAATTTGAAATGGAAGGGAGATCATCAGAAGGGTTGGAGAGAGGAGACAGCAGAGAGGCTTGAGGGAGGAAGATGAAGGGGGAGTGATGCATTTGTATTTAAGTTTAAAATATAGAAACAAATATTTTTAAACATGAAAACACTAAACTAAAAATTTGTGTATAACTACATTTCTCTAGTTGATATTTGTAATATATGATTTAGTCTTTATATTATACACATACATTTTCACCCCAAAAATCTTATAATAATTATATAGTATCATGTTTTGTTTTTGTCTTTTACTAAGTACATTTAATTGCAATTAAATCATAAACACTAAAAGCAGAACTATAGTTATAAACATTTGTAATCTCTTACTATTAAGAATAAGTTCACTGGGGCTTGAGATGAGGAGATTACTCAAGAGTCTAAAACACATGCTTCAGTCCCCATGAACCTGGAAGAGTTAGCAAACTTTCTTGTCTTTGTTCAGTTGGAACCTCCAATTCACCCCTGAATGATCTGGAAAGCCTCATTTCAGTCTCTCTCTCCAAACCCCACCCACTCAGAAAGTCTCCAAACAAACAAAAGGCACCAAAAAGCCCAGTTCCACATTCTTGGTGGCTATAGCAGCCTCCTCCCCTGAAGTAGCCAGCCACCAGAGTCCCCTCCTAAAGTGCTCAGCTTTTGACCATATGTGGGCACAAACCCAGCTTGTGACAGACACATCCTCACCCCTCACCTACCATCTACATAATTTCCCTGCTTTAGTTCAGGCATGCAGCTTCTCCAGCCTCTATCTCTAGGACTGCAGAACTTGCCCAGGAGTTGCTTCGCTCAAATAAACCTGTTTTACATTAAACACACACACACACACACACACACACACACACACACACACACACACACACAATGGATATTTTTTCCAGAGGACATGAGTTCAATTTCTAGCACCCATATAGAGGATCACAACTGTCTGTAATTCCATTTTCAGGGGATTTTATGTCTTCTCCTGTCCTCCACAGGCATCAGGCACATGAGTGATGCACAGACACAGACACACACGTGCGCACGCACACACACACACACACACACACACACACACACACACACACACGTGTGCGTATACATATATATGTATGCAAATATATGGAAAACATTCATATACATTAAATAAAATGAAATATATTTTAATGAAGAATCATTTTAATTTTTATATATGTATACACATATACATCTTTTTTAAAAGATACTGATTATATTAAAATGGGAATAATTTATAAACTGTTCTGGATGTGGTTGCTTTCTTTTTAATATATTATTAACAAATATATTTTATAGAAAAGTTTAATAGTTGCATCATATACAAAATGATTCTTCAACTAATTTCACATTTTTAAAATGCATTTTAGCTTTTGCAGGAAGTAAATCAGCCATTTATGTAAGAATATTGCTGAATGCTCCATTCTGCTTTCTTGATCTGTTAGTCTATCTTGATTTCAATGTAATAATTTTGAGCAATGTAGCATTGTGTAAAGATAATAGGTAGTGAATTCTAAGAATTATTCTTTTTCAGCCTATCTAGCTATTTAATGTCCATTTTATCTCCATAGAAACATAGTAATTGTTATTATCTAAAAATGAGTGTCCTGAGGTTTTACTCAAGATGAAATTCGAAGAGAATTGATATTTTATCCATATATGTATCATTACTCATGTATGTATCATAATCTGTTAGGATTTCAAAACACATTTTTGGTTTATAAATTGCACATTTTTCTCATTTTAAATTCACAGCAGTTCATATTTTATGCTATCATAGTTGGTACTGTTACGTTAAATGGAAATGTAGTTGTATGTCACTAGCACTTACTACATGTTATTTAATGAAGAAGAAGGTTGCTGGAGCAATGACTCAGTGGTTAAGAGCACCGACAGCTGCCCAGAGGACTAAGGTTTAATTCCCAGCATCAGATATTTACAAGCATCTGTAATTCCTGTTCCAAGTGATATGACCCCTTCTTCTGACTTGTATGGGCACAAGGCATGCATGTGGTACACAGACATACATGCAGGCAGATCACCCACAAATGTAAGATTTGCAAACTAAAATAGTATTAATAATAAAATAAGAAAAAATAGAGTCTATTGATGTTGGTTTTAATGAAGGAACTGATGACTGTGTCTGAACGTATAAAATTGTTAAGACTGTGAAAACATTCAGTATAATATACATAAGTGATAAGTAATGTAAATAAGAAATAATATGAAGATAAGTGTAAGATTCCTGAAATGACAAATTATGTAAGTGTACTAGGGATTAGTGTTTGACTTGAGTTAGGGAGTCTATGATAAAGCTGATTTTAGATATCAGGTATCACATTGGGTCAATAATTAAAATTACTTTATCACTGTAATACAAGGTAACAGGGGAAAGATTGCAAAATAGTGGAAAGAGGATATTTATGAGCCCTCTACACTTCTGAGATTTTGTATAAGCTTCTCTAAAATGTCTACTTATTAGAAATGCAGGTTATACAACATACCTTTCTGAAGCAACAAAGCTATTGATCATTCACCTCTGTTGATGACAATTTTAACAAACAGATCATGGTAACACAATGGAAGCCTATCTAGAAAACGAAGAACAAATTACAGATGGGGTGGGGCAGCCTGGAGCCTTCTGAGGTAATTATGGCAGATGAATACAATATAAATATCAAAATGCCACAAGCTGTATGAGCCTTTTTATTTAACACTCATCAAATAGCAAAATTATATAGATATGGAAGAGACAAATGGCTTCTGAAGATAAGGAGAAAGATATAGAACCAAAGACAGAAAGTAAATCCCAACTTTACAGTAAGTTCACATTTATAAACAAAAAAGAAAGGGAATGAATGAGAATCTAGGTGACAATAAAGTAATTCTGAAAAGAGAGAAATAAATCAATGAATTTGAAAACCTACAGACAAGTTCAAATACACATCAAGTACAAGCAATTGCAATAATAACTGCAATGATGTTGGGCTTAGAGTGTCACTATATATAAAAACTACACACCATTGTGAAGCAATGAAGCACTGAGCTATACTGGGGAACAGGGTATATTGAATAAGTGGAGGTTTTATTACATTAAATATGTGTGTTATGGGAGAGGAAAACTTCAAAGCCTAACGTAAGAAAAGCTCGGACCCCATAGCAAGCCATCACAGAATTCCCAATTGGAAATAGAAGCATTTCAGCAGTATGGACTCAGAATATTTTGATACACTGTTAGTAGGCTATAGTTAATTGACTAGCATCAAATATTCAGCTGTGAATGTAGTGTAAAATAAATGAGTAAAAGACAGAATTTCTACATTTTGCTTATCAATGGCTAACAAGAAAATTGGACTCATCTCAAACTCTGTGAAAAGTAGAGCTCATTTCTATTCATGACAAAGATGGAAAAGATACTATAAACAGTTAAATACAATTCATAACATATCATTATGATGAAAAAGCAAGAATTGTTAAGCAGTCTACAAAAGCAAGAACTTCAAACCAACATTAACGAGGTTCTATTAAAATCAATACCAACCATATCAAACATCATCATGAGTTAAAATGAATATAACATAGAAGGGAATGAAATATTTGCGAACATGAAAGATTCATCAACAAATATGTATTTACAGGCTAAAAAAAATCCACTAAAAATTCAGCCAAAATCTTGAACAACTGCTTCAAAGAACAAAATAGCCAAGAGAGAAATCTTAAAATACACTCAAGCTCATTAGCCTCCATAAGAACTATATCATAAAAGCGAAACTAGGAACTCACAGCAGGTGTGACAACACACGCAATACTTGTGCAAACTCAAACCAGAAAAAAAAAAACTCAGCTGTGGAAAGGAGGAAGGTGGGCATAAAATTCCACTCCTATCTGAGAAACATATTAGCAGTTGGCAATTCCTTGGAGAAAGGGAGTCAGTTTTCTTGAATGGTGCAACTCCTAGATGGTCAACTCGCTCCACTGGAAAGTTATACAGCCAAAGAGCACCTAGGTGGCACAAATTGTACCTGACCAGTTTAAAAATAACAATGAAAGAGGGCATACATTTGTCTGGGGATAGATGAGGGTAAATCTGGAAGCAGGATAAAAATACATTACAGGAAGTTTTCAAAGAATTAAATAAAAAGTAAAAAAAAATTAGAATTCTATCTACTCATAACCTTTGGGCTTTTGTTTTCTACAGTTATATTTTTAATCTCTCTCTCTCTCTCTCTCTCTCTCTCTCTCTCTCTCTCTCTGTGTGTGTGTGTGTGTGTGTGTGTGTGTGTGCGTGTGCGTGTGCGTGTGCGTGTGCGTGTGTGTGTGTGTGTGTGTGTGTGTGTGTGTGTGATGAAGGTGTCAGGGTTTGCTTGTGGTGATCAGAGAACAACTTTTGCTGTGTGCTCTCTCCTACATTATCTGTGTGCATTCTGAGGATCAAACTTAGGGCATCAGGCTTTCTTTGGTGTCACCAAGGTTGCTAAGAGGTCATCAGTATTTTCAGAAAAGCATTGTTACTTACAGACCCAGCATACTGGCTCCAATTCACATGCTTCAGACATAAAAAAAAATCATAGACCACCTTATCTAAGACAGATACAGCATGTCTGCAGTTCTAGATACCATGATTTGGTACATTCAGCTATTTGATAATATTTCAGTATCTAAGAAAATGGAGGCAGATTTCCTCAAGCCCAGTCTGGACTTTTTCTAGTGCACCTGCTGGAGCAGTGCATTGGTGTCTCTCTGAGTTTTCCAGAAAAAAAGTCTTTGACTCCCCATTTCACTGCTAAATAGAAATTATTGTTTTTCAGCTTATGTTGGAGAGGATATAGAGCAAGGGAACACTCCTCTACTGTTGGTGGGAATGCAAACTTGTACAGCTACTTTGGAAATCAGTCTGGCAGTTTCTCAGAAAATTGGGAATCAATCTACCTCAAGACCCAACCATACCACTCTTGGGCATATACTCAAGGAATACTCAAGCATACCACAAGGACACATTCTCAACTATGTTCATAGCAGCATTATTTGTAATAGCCAGAAACTGAAAATAACATAGATGCCCCTCAGCTGAAGAACAGATAAAGTAAATGTGGCACATATACAGAATGGAGTACTACTCAGCAGTTAAAAACAATGACATCATGAAATTTACAGGCAAATGGATGGAACTAGAAAATATCATCCTGAGTGAGGTAACCTAGACTCAGAAGGACAAACATGGTGTGTACTTACTCATAAGTGTATACTAGATATAAAGCAAAGAATAACGAGACTACAACCCACAGCTCCAGAGAAGCTAGCTAACAAGGAAGACCCTAAGAGGGACACATGGTTCTCCATGGGAAGTCTAAATAGATGAGATCTACATGAGTAAACTAGGGGTGGAGGGAGGGCAATAGATATTAGGGGACGGGGGATGAGAAGCTAAGGGAATGGCATGGTTGAGCTGGAAGAAAGATGGAGTGGGAGAGGAATGAAAGAGATACCATGATAGAGGGAGACATCATGGAGATAGGGAGAAACCTGATGCTAGGGGAGTTCCCAGGAATCCACAAGGATGACCCCAGCATAGTGGAGAGGGTGTCTGAACTGGCTTACTCCAGTATCAGATTGGTTATTACCCTAATTGTCATCATAGAGCCTTCATCCAGTAACTGATGGAAGCAGATGTCTGATCCACAGCCAAACACCAGGCCAAGCTCCAGGAGTCCAGTCAAAGAGAGAGAAGAGGGATTCTATGAGCAAGGGGCATCAATATCATGATGTGGAAACCAACAGAGACAACCAAACCAAACTAGTTGGAACTCATGAAATTTAGACCAACAGCTGTGGAGCCTCCATGGAACTCATTAGGACCTCTGCATTAGGGAGACAGTTGTGTAGCTTGATCTGCTTAAGAGGCCCCCTGGCAGTAGGATCAGGATCCATCCCTAGTTCATGGCCTGGCTTTTTGGAGCCCACTACCTATGGAGAGACACATTGCACAACCTTGATGCAAGGGAAGGGGATTGGACCTGCCTCAACTGAATGTACTAGGCTCTGCTGACTCCCCATGGGAAGCCTTAGCTTGTCTGAGGAGAATGGTAGGTGGATTGGGGGTGGAAGGCTGAGGAGGGCAAGAGAAGGAAAGAGAAGGGGATCTGTGGTTGGTATGTAAAGTGAATAAAAATTTTCTTAATTAAAAAAAAATAAAGCTACATGATGTTGGCATAAAAACAGGCGGGATGATCGATGGAGTTGAATTCAAGACCCAGACATAAATCAACACACTTATGGACACCTAATTTTGGATAAAGTTAGAAATACAAAATGAAAAAGAAAGCATCTTCAACAAATGGTGCTGCTCTAACTGGATGTCTGCATGTAGGAGAATGCAATTAGATATATATCTATCACTCTGCACAAAACTCAAATCCAACTGGAGCACAGACCTCCACATAAAACCAGATACACTGAACATGATAGAAGAGAATGTGGGGAATAGCCTTGAACACATTTACACAGGAGACAACTTCCTGACCACTTTTTGAACAGAACACTAATAGCACAGGCACTAACATTGACAATTAATAAAAGGGACCCCATGAAACTGAAAAGTTTCTGTAAGGTAAACGACACCATCAATAGGACAAAATGTCAGCCTACAGAATGGGAAAAGATTTTTACCAACTCCACATCTGACAGAGGGCTAATATCCAAAATATAGAAAGAACTCAAGAAATTAGACATCGACAAACCAAACAATCCAATTAAAAAATGGGGTGCAGATCTAAAAAGAGTGTTGGGGAATATTTAACTGTGTAAAGTTGTGTTGCATTTCTTTAATTATGTAAAAATGTGTTGCATTTGTTTCACATTGCCTGTCTAAATCACCTGATAGATCTAATAAAAACCTGAATAGCCAATAGAAAAAAGAAGAAGTTTTAAGAACTTTGCAGTATGCTATTATGCTCTGTAGTCATGTGGTGCCAAATTCTTTATCACATCATATGATATATTATGAATCCTAAAGTTTGTAGAGATCTGGGAGCTGAAACATGGAAGTCTGATCATGGCTGCTCTTTATTCAGAATTTTTGACATAACTCAGCAGAAAATTGGTAGTCTAAAATAATATATTTATAAATTCAAAGGCATGTTTAAAAATAATTCCAAATGTTAATGGTCAAGTCAAATACAAAAAACAAATCAAATAAGTAGCTAGATGATCGATTACCATCCGTATCAAAAGCTCCCTCAAATAATTACAATTTTATAGGCCAATGCATATATTAATGATAAACAGGATAATGAGAAGAATAACTATATATATATACATATATTATATATTGTATATATAATATATATATATATATATTCTTGTGTGCATAAAATTATCAACTTCACTTATATGACAACATATATTTTATTTGTTAGATCAAAAGTATAGGAACATTATCCAGGTGTGTACTATGTGTGTCAGTGAATGGCAGGCTACATATACTTCCATTTTCATATAGTGTCTTATATTTTTGGAGGTGTAAGTGCACTAGGTTGTGTAAATCCATTCTGTGATGCTTACATTCAGAGAACACCTAAAGATTTGTTTCTCAGAAGATAACCTTGTTGTTATGAGACTGCATTATGACTGATTTACACAAAGCATCAGAAGCTAGATATTTGCTTACACTGTCTGTTTAGAAGAGATTAAAATGATATAATATTTGAAAAAATATGATACCATTTATTAAAAATTCCAAAAGAATAATATTCCAAAATATACATAAGCCTGAAGAATCAATTATATGTCAAAATATTAATGGCATAATTATCTATAATTTTTAAGTGTTGGAAAAACTACTGAGTCCATAAGAAATTTTTAACTAATGTATATTTTAGTAAATTGGAATATCCATACTACTTGAGTCCCCAATTAAAATTTGAGATAGCTCATATCTAAATAAACTCATCAAAAATGTATAAACCATGTTGTTTTGTTAATAAACATCATGAATTGTATTGAGGCAATTCAGTGAGAAAGAGAGACAAAGAGACAGAGACAGAAATGAACAGATAGATTTTATCTAGGTACCAGTATATAAACTTACAATATCTCTGGGTGCATGTGTAAGAAACTGGAAGCATTGCTAGTCTGTGGAGAGAATTCAGATGAAGACGATTCACAGGTGCACAGGAAGTGCTGTGGAGAGACTGGACTGGGCCTCCTGTCATCTTAGAGTCACAGACAGCTCTTGCTGTAATAGAGTGTGTAGATCCTGGCTGCTTCCTCTGGTTCCTGCTTAAACACCTATTGCCTGAAGCTAGTTGAAGCCAGAATGGAGGCACACTGGTGCACATCTGCCTACCTATGAAATTCAGAGCAGAGAGACAAAACAATAGCCTTGGCTCATCTGGAGGAGAAACAAAAGATAGTATTGTAGCTGTGTTTTATTTTTATTTATTTTTCTAAATATTAACTCGAAATTTCCCAGTGAAACACAGTATATTAATTTGTTGATCTAAGCATGCATTGAAGATTAGGTTTGAAATTTGGATCCTGTAATTAGATTCATTTTGACTGATACTTTGAATGTGTATGGCCAGAGAAGAAATAAAGCAGGATGCATAAGCATAAAATAATTTAAGCTAATTCTAACCTTAATCACTAAAAATACAACTTACAGTTTAGATTTTTCAGTCTATCTGGTTTTTTCTCCTCTCCAGGTCTGACTTTTCTTTGGATTCTAGGTACAGGTTACTGTAGCACAAATTCTAATTGGTCTTAATAATGAAAACATGGAGTCAGATACCAGGGTGAAAACTGAAAGATTAGAGAGGCAGAGCAGCCAGCCACTAGAAAGACTTCTTAACCTCTAACGAATCTTCAGACCAAGAGGGCTGAACTCCTGTCTCCACCCTGCCTTATCATTTCCTTTCCCCACCTAGTCATATCGCTTCCCTTTTCAACCTACCTAGTGCTGGGATTAAAGGCTTGTGCCTCCCAAGTACCGGGATCAAAGGAATGAAATGCCAAGTGTTGGGATTAAAGGTGTGTGCCACCTCTGCCTGGCCTCTAGTGGCTAGCTCCAGCACTGCATTCTGATCTCCAGGCAAGCTTTATTTGTTAGAGCACAAACAAAATAACACCCCAGTGTACTGTCACCATGGGTAGGAGTGCTTGTGCGTGGAAGGTGATGGGGCAAGACACAGGGAACATTTACAGTTTAACAGTGTACCCTAGTCCTGCTGAACATTGTGAGGTGGGTCAACATGGTTCTTCTAGCCTGTTTTTTTTTTATGTGACAACCCTGGACCTATCTTCCTGTCCATGTAGGGCAATGGTTGCACTGGTGTTCAGTAATCTGACCAGAGCATTTCACCTGTTTTTTGATATTCCCAGTCTCTTGCAGACTGACTTGTCCTACTTTATAACTAACTCAGGCTCTTCCAAAGATGCCAATATACTCATCAAATACTCATTTGGATGGGCATTATATATACTCCGCTTCTCTGGCCTGAGAAGCAAGACTTTAGACAAAGTTCGACAATTGCAACTCAAATTTCCCACAGTTTGATCCTAACTGGGAATTGATCCATGTGTGGATAAAGCCTTTCTTGCTTTTTTTTTGTCATTCTCTTCTTGAGTTACCTCTTCTGGCACACAGTGCTTATAAAGATTTCCATTATGTGGAAAATCAACCTCAAATGCTTAGTTCTCTATGGTACAAGTAATTCTATGGGAGATCTGCTGTGGGATGTTATTGTATGTCCTGTGGGAGCCCTTCTTGGGTTCCTTGTGGCATTACCCAGCAGGTTTGCATAGAGGATGATTAGGACCATGGACCTGAGTGCAGGTGTCTGAGATGGTCTGCACTTGGCTGTACTGGGGGATGGTCTGTATGTCAAGTTGCTCTGATTGGTCAATAAATAAAACCTGATTGGTCATGGCTAGGCAGGAAGTATAGGCGGGACTAACAGAGGAGAAATAAAAGAACAGGAAGGCAGAAGGAGACACTGCCAGCCACTGCCAGGACAAGCAGCATATGAAGATGCTGGTAAGCCACGAGCCACGTGGCAAGGTATAGATTTGTAGAAATGCGTTACTTTAAGATATAAGAACAGTTAACAAGAAGCCTGCCACGGCCATACAGTTTGTAAGCAATATAAGTCTCTGTGTTTACTTGGTTGGGTCTGAGCGGCTGTGGGACTGGCGGGTGACAGAGATTTGTCCTGACTGTGGGCAAGGCCAGAAAACTTTAGCTACAGAGATCTCATAAACTCCCACATAGTTATGTATTCATGAACTGACAGAATTTGTAAAACCTTTTGTTTTAAACAAGGTGTGGTTTTCAATAATCAGTACAAAATTAATAAACATTAACATATGTGTAATTCTCAAATTATATAAAAATAAATACCATGTAAGAAACACTGAGTTAATTGTGCTTTTTCTATTAATCTTGCTCTTCTATTTTTATCATAAGACATGGTTGATCTTACAAAGAAAAACAATGCAAATAAATGTAAAATATGCAATTTTGATATAAAAAATTAGAAATTATAACTAATATCTGATTGAAAAATTGCAGGAAGAAAGGAGATATTTGGTGAGCTGTAGACAAATTTCTAAATGGCCTTATTAAATAAAAAACACAGAGCCAAATATAGGGGTGAATATAGATGTAACCAACTGTTTTATTAAATAAGAAACACAGAAATAATGCAAAAGAGAAAGCCGAGAGGTCAGAGCTCAGAGCCAAAATCTCACCCTTCCGCCTGCGGTGTCCCAGCTTCCCGAATGAGGGCTCCTTTTCCTGTCTGTTAGTCTATTTAAAGAGACAGAACAAGCCACAGCTATCTCACCTCACCAGTTCCTCAGCTGGTCCTGTTTCCTCAGACTGGAAGCTTCTGTGTCCTCATCCCAATAGCTCTCAGCTGAACTGTGTTGCTCCAAAGCCTGAAAGCTTAACCAGCCAAATGCTTCTAGTTTCTGGTCCTCACGCCTTATATATCTTTTTGCTTTCTACCACCACTCCCTGGGATTAAAGGCTGGCTTTCTGGGATTAAAGGCGTGTGCCACCACCGCCACACTTTTGCTATGGCTCTAATAGCTCTGACCCCCGGACAACTTTATTTATTAACATACAATCAAAATCACATTTCAGTATAATTAGATTACCACCACATTTCCCCTTTTCTATTTTAATAAAAAAAAGCAAAAGGTTATGACTAACAAAAGAAAAACTATATACAAAAGTACAATAACTATATACAATATATACAAATAATAAATACCTAAACAGGTATTTGACAAATCAGAGAAAATAATTCCATTATCTATCCTATTTTGGTAATTCCAAGATGTATCTAATGCACTTTCTATCCTAATTAATTTTTCAACTATAAGTAACTAATCTTCAACCATAACTAACTAATCTTCAACTCCCTCAGAGACCCAAGAAGGAAATAATATTAGCTAACAAAAATAAAAAACAGGAAGTGCAAAACATCTCTGCTCAATTTTTAAAACATATCTAATATGACTATAAGTTCAGGGAACCATAAGATACAGCGCCCCCCTCCAGCAGGAAGTAGTTAAGAGAAGCTATGCCCAAATTCCCAAATATACCAAGCTGACTTTGGAGATGTGTAAAAGTTAAAACCTTTTTTTTTTTTTTTAAAAAAAAAAAAAAAGAAAAGGGGAGGTGCTGTGGGATGTTCTGTATGTCCTGTGGGAGTCCTTCTTGGGTTCTTTGTGGCGTTACCCAGCAGGTCCGTATAGAGGATGATTAGGACCATGGGCCTGAGTGCAGGTGTTTGAGATGGTCTGCACTTGGCTGTGCTGGGAGATGGTCTGTATGTCAAGTTGCTCTGATTGGTTAATAAATAAAACCTGATCGGCCGTGGCTAGGCAGGAAAGATAGGTGGGACTAACAGAGAGGAGAGATAAAAGGACAGAAAGGCAGAAGGAGACGCTGCAGCCGCCGCCATGACCAGAGAGGCTACAGCCGCCGCCATGACCAGAGACGCTGCAGCCGCCGCCATGACCAGCAGCATGTGAAGACGCCAGTAAGCCACCAGCCACATGGCAAGGTATAGATGTATGGAAATGGATCAATTTAAGATAAAAGCACAGTTAGCAAGATAAGAACAGTTAGCAGGAAGCCTGCCAAGGCCATGCAGTTTGTAAGCAAAATAAGTCTCTGTGTTTACTTGGTTGGGTCTGAGCGGCTGTGGGACTGGCGGGTGACAGAGATTTGTCCTGACTGTGGGCAAGGCGAAAAAATCAAGCTACAGGTGAAAGCCTTAGAGAAAGATCAGGGAATAGGGAAAGCCACAGCTAACCTCACCTCACCAACTTGGCAGATTCCAAATGTGACTTACTTGCTGTCTACCCACAACTTTATTGCCTTGTTGTTCTGCCCTCTCATTGGCACTTAGCCCATTTACCTCACTTCCTCTTCCACCACAGTTCTGTCACTTTCTGTTTGTCTTTACAGACCTCCAGGCCTCTATGGTTGGCACTGGGATTAAAGGTGTCACCATGCTTGGCTCTTTTCCCTAGTGTGGCCTTGAACACACAGAGATCCTGCCTGCTAAGTGATAGGGTTAAGGGCATGTGCTACCACTGCCTGACTTCTTTGTTTGCTTAAAATGGCTTGCTATTTCCTCTGATCTCCAGGCAAACTTTAATTATTAAAGCACAAATAAAATATCACCACAGTGAGTTACTCAGTTTTGTTTGACCTGAAAGAATGAAATTCTTCTTAAGAGTCTTTCCGTTATATACTAGTAACTCCAAACTAGATGCAGTGATTTGGATTCCTTATTGTATGTGCAAGTAGGGAAAAATAAAGTAGCATTTGAAATGCAATTTCTTAAATGCTTGAGGTCTTCTTTCTGTATTTTCTCCTGTGATTTCTTTTCGTATAAATATAACATTTAATTGGGGCTAGCTTACAGTTCAGAGGTTTAGTGTGTTATCATTATGGTGGAAAACATGGTAGCATACAGGCAGACGTGGTACTAGAGAGAGGTATCTGAGAGTTCTGTATCTGGATCCATGGCACCAAGAAATGACAGAGACACCCTGGTCAGGCTAGAGCTTCTGAAACCTAAAAGTTTACCTCTTAGTGATACTTCTCCTACAACAAAGCTACATGTACTCCAACAAGGCCACACTTCCTTCAAAAGTCCACACCGATTCCAACAAGGCTATACTTCCTAATAGCATCACTCCCTGTGGGCCTATGGGAGCCATTTTTATTCAGACCACCACAATAATATTTTTACTGATATTTGGAAATTTTACACAATGTACCATATCACACTTGCTTCCCAGTCATCCCAGTTCCACCCTTCCTCCCTGCAAAAGAAAATAAATACACCAATGAGGGGGTCCCTGAAGGTGTCATATAAGGAAGAGAATCACACAAAGAAATAAGAGTGAAAATCCAGTGCATATTGACTTCAACCTAGATCAGACTTTTGGGAGTCTAATAAAAAGTAGTTTATTCCCAATGTATTTAGACCCAGTATAATTTGGAAAAAGTTTCCTGGTATAATACAATCCCCATTGTACAAGGAATCATAATGACATTGAAAATCAACTCAGGGTATATGTCATTTCTTCCAACAAGAGGGGTTCTAGAGATAGACTACCTGTGCTAGGTTAGGGGTCTAAAGGTCTGACCTGGTCTAGGTCATACAAATAGCATAGAGGTCCCTTGGGTTATTAGCCACCTCTGGACAACACAAAATAAACTTTTTGGCAGGGTGAAGAGGTCATGGTGGAGGGGAACAGATTCCAGAAGACAAGGAGGTGAGTGTGATTGAGGTGCATGACATGAGAGTCTCAAAAATCAATTAAAAAGTAATTTACAAAAGAGCCTTTATATTACATCACCAAACTAGATAGCATGAATTTGAATTTTTAATTGTACATGTGAAAATGGAGAGGGAGAGTAGTATTTGAAATGCAATTTCCCTAATATTGGGGATCTTTTTTCTGTATTTCCTCCTGTGATGTTTAAGGACTGAGTTTACTGTTGCAATTTTCATAATGAGCAAAGAAATAATTTCAAAATGAGATCTCAGCTCTGTTGAGTTGTTTCCAATGTCATTGAACATATTGTTTCAGTAGCACTAGGACAGCAGGGGTGTCTGTTAAACTTTGGAACTGGGATACAGAAGAGCCATTCATTTTGTGAGCCTTGTAGTAAAACTGTACAGAACTGATAGGACAAGGTCAAGCTTCAGTCCCCCCTGGAAAGTAAACAATGAATCTTGTTGAAGCATTTTGACAGGAAAACAATTGTTTCCATCTGAAAGAACATGAGTGTAGGATGTGTACATCATTGCCCACATGTCAAATCTCAGAAACAGAGATGACTTCTGCCTCTAGCTTATGGAGTTCAACACTGGCCATGCAAGACCTTCTGCTGCAGCAGGGTGACAACGCACTGCTCTGCACCTTTCTTCTTGTGGCAGGTCTGAAACCATAGTCTTAGAGACATTTGGAGAGAAAACCGTCTCCCTGAGCTCCATTGAAACAAAACACACCACTTGAAATTTTTAATTTCACATTTCATAGTGAATGCCAAAAGTTTCCCCCATTTTACCAAAGAGTTCCAAAAACTCTTTCTGACTAAAGAGTTCCGAAAACCTACTGTGAGTTTATAACACGATGAAAGGCTTCAGCTTGTATAGATCTTCCATAAATATTCATTCAATTGAATTTATTTACTTCTTTCATTTAACAATGAACTAGATTGTGCTACTCATAAAATTTAAAAACCACATCAAATTTATGTGATCAAATAAATATAAAGCAGAACTAAAGACAGAAGGATTTTTGCTTTTGTTTTTGTTTTAGGGGGTTAGGTATTATTCATTCTAGTGTATGAATCTAGAGTAAATGATACAGAAATATTCTCACCATTCTACCTTTGGTAGGATGACTAAAGACAAAATTAAATAAACTTAGTACATAGGACCCAGGAAGAAATTGTCAATCAAGACATGTAATTAAATACAGAATTAAAAACAAAAACTGACTTTTTTGCACATTTTATTACTAATTTAAGAACATCATATACTGTATTTGATGACCTTCATTCCCTCCTCCAACTTTTCCCAGATCCATTCTTCCATTCCTACCCACCCAAAAGTATGTCCTCATTTTTTTAAAGGCCATAAAAGCCAAATTTTGCTGACCATATAAAGATATTATTAGAACATTTATAGACTTACGTTTACAAGCATACACTGAGATTTAAAATTATGGTGCTTATGGACAGTCTGTAAAATAATGATTTTTTAAGTGTTCTAACTCATATGTATTTATTCTCATTTTAGTAGAGACCAAAGAGAAACAATGGGTCTGACAGACAAAGCCAAACAAATGTCAATAAGATGTTTCTGATAAATGATACATGCACACATATATTTCACAACATGTGGAAAGTAAAGGATAAAAAAAATTATACCTTAATATGATCAAAATAATGTAGGAGTAGTCTATAGGTTTAATATTATATTGATTATATTAGCTTATCCTTTTTTACCTCCTACATTGATTTCTTGGTTTTATTACCTAAGTGGCTAGAAAACAATAGATACATAAAACCCCATAAATGAAGACATTATGAAATTTATATGGAAACACTTATCCACTTGAGCCATTAGAAAATGTACTTGATAATTTTGTTTCTCTTTGCTACAGTTCTTAGGCTTCATACTTGGTCTATAAACCCATTTATATTACCACTTATCACTACTGTGTCTGTCTTATTAAATTCTACCAGGTTATATTTATCTTATGAAAGTTATATGAAAATTTGTAAGTAATATTTTGTCTATCAAATGAGTAAAGTTATAAGCTAATTAACATTTGTAAGTTTGAAGATACCACTAATACTAACAAGTTAAATCAAGGCTTCAAAATTCATGTTCAGCATTTAATATTGTCTCTTTTTATTAGAAAAATACAGATAAATTTATTATATAAAGTAAATTCAAGACACTTCCTTTAAACTTTTTGGCAAATGAGGTCTAATCATCCCAAAAGCATTACAAGCCATTGCCAAAGCTCTTGGTTTCCCTTCCAGGACTTGGTAGTATGACTCTGTTGCTAAAGACACACACAGCAAACTTCAGTCACAGAACATAATGGTAAGTGAAAGATTTTACCTAAAGATCCAATGTATTTGCTTTTCCAAAATGCCAAATGTGAAAATATATCAATAACATATGTATAAATTCTCAGGGTCACACTATTTTAAAAACATAGTATGGACTTTGAAAATCATTTCATTGAGTAAATCAGTGTAGACTGATCAACCTGTGTTTTCTCCATTGTTAATTACTATATAAGTAATCCACTTCAAAACTATTTCTTAAAACTACCACACACATATTTTTATTTCTTTGTCTATTAACTGGAGAGTTGAGGTGCTGTCTGTAATCTGCAGAGCTCTACTATGTTTCCAAGGCCATGGCACCTGACTTCTGGATAATCTAGAGCTGTTGACTTAAGATGGCCTGACCCTCATGTGGTGATATACTGTGTACCCCCAACATATTGTTCACCCTAATAAACTTATCTAAGGATCAGAGGACAGAGCCAACCACTAGAATAGACATAGAGGCAAGACAGTGGTGGCTCATACCTTTAATCCTATCACTCAGGAGGCAGAGATCCATCTGGATCTTTATGAGTTCAAGACCACACTGGAAACAGAGCCTGGCATGGTGGCGCATGCCTTTAATCCCAGCACTTGAGATCTCATTCCATTGCCATGTATTTGAGAAGCACACATGCCTTTAATCCCAGCACTAGGAAGGAAGTTAGATGGCAGAGCATAGAAAGGTAAATAAGGCATGAATAAACAGGAACTCTTGCTCTAGAGGCTAAGGAGTAGGTAAGGTGAGGTTGGCTGTGGCTTGTTCTTTTTCTCTGATCTTTCAGCTTTCACCCCAATATCTGGCTCTGGGACTTTTTTTATTAATGAAACCTTTTATGATTTGTGTTACACCCGAATATGTCACAGTGGAGTTGGATTATTAGTTGGGATTATGAGACTGATGAGGTCTTTGCTTCTAGTCAGGGAATAGATTTTTTGGGGGGATGTTCCAGAGAGTGCAAATCCCAGCACTGAAACACCTGTCAGGTCTCTGCTGGGTCTTTGCTTTCCTATTCACCAAGTCAGGCTGCATAGAGACCAAGCTGAACACCACAGGGAGACATGCACAGATGCCTTGGGAAGTGGATAAGGTACAGACATTTTATGCTTATAAGTAGTTTCAATTCCTCTCATACTGTGAATTATTTCAAAAAATTTTTCATAGACTTCCTATAGCAGTTTGAGGACGTAGCTTTGATATAGCATAAAACTAACAGTAAAAACTGAAGCCCCCCACTCCTGTGTATTGTCCAGAGCTGTTTGCAAATTGATGTTTTTCTTCAAAACTTGTTTGTATCTCCATTTTGGTCCCAGTGTAAACAGTCATAAGCTATGAAGTGCCTGGGTGATTTGAAACCCAAACTTGTCCAGAAGGTTAGCAAATAAGTGCCAACAGACTAAGAAATATTTGCCAGCTTCCCAGACATGTAGAGAGCAAAACTATGACTTCTGAAAATCTGCAAGGCATTTTGATGTTGGCTTAGAGTAAAGAGGAGCATCTGTACAGATGGTATTTAGATAGTTAATAACATCACAAATAATTACATTTTATTCTAGAGAAATGTTTATTACGGTCCAACATCACTACTCAATAAAGTAATGTTTAGCATGGTAGACCAAGGGCCAGATACACAATCACTAATTAATGTTTAATGGCTAGACTTTTAAAATATTTAATAATGCAATTTTTTATGTATCATTGGTATAATGGAGATTTTTTTCTAGTTTTTTATTTTATTGTATTTTATTTTACAATACCATTCAGTTCTACATAACAGCCACAGATTCCCTTGTTCTCCCACTTCCTGCTCCCCTCCCCTTCCCCCCAGCACACCCCTCATTTCTACCTCCTCCAGGGCAAAGCCTCCCCCGAGGACTGAGATCAACCTGATAGATTCAGTCCAGGCAGGTCCAGTCCCCTCCTCCCAGATTGAGCCAAGCGTCCCTGCATAAGTCCCAGGTTTCAAACAGCTAACTCATGCAATGAGCCCAGGACCTGGTACCACTGCCTAGATGCCTCCAAAACAGATCAAGCCAATCAACTGTCTTACCTATTCAGAGGGCCTGATCAAGTTGGGAGCCCTTCAGCCTTTGGTTCATAGTTCATGTGTTTCTATTTGTTTGGCTATTTGTCCCTGTGCTTTATCCAACCTTGGTTTCAACAATTCTCCCTCATATAAACCCTCCTCTTTCTCGCTAATTAGACTTCCAGCGCTCTACCCGGGGCCTAGCTGTGGATGTCTGCATCCAGATTCCTCAGTCCTTGGATGGGGTTTCTAGCACAACTACTAGGGTATTTGGTCATCCCATCACCAGAGTAGGTCAGTCCTGGATGTCTCTCGACCATTGCCAGCAGTCTTTTGTGGGGATATCTTTGTGGATTTCTGTGGGCTTCTTTAGCACTTTGTTTCTTTCTTTTCTCATGTGGTCTTCATTTACCATGGTCTTCTATTCCTTGTTCTCCCTCTCTGTTCTTGATCCAGCTGGGATCTCCCGCTCTCTTTCTCTTGACCCTCGCCCTTCATTGCTCCCACTCATGTCCAGGTTGTTCATGTAGATCTCATCCATTTCTCCATCATTGGGTGATCCCTGTGTCTTTCTTAGGGTCCTGTTTTCCAGGTAGCCTCCCTCTTGATGTGAGTACCAGTCCAGTCATCCTTGTTCCACATCTAGTATCCTAGAGTGAGTACATACCATATTTGTCTTTCTGAGTCTGGGTTACCTCACTCAGGATGATTTTTTCTAGATCCATCCATTTGCCTGCAAACCTCATGTTGTCATTGTTTTTTTCTGCTGAGTAGTATTCCATTGTGTATATGTGCCACAATTTATTTATCCATTCTTCAGTTGAAGGGCATCTAGGTTTTTTCCAGGTTTTGGCTATTATAAACAATGCTGATATGAACATAGCTGAGCAAGTGCTCTTGTGGTATGATTGAGCATTTCTTGGGTATATGCCCAAGAGTGGGATAGCTGGATCTTGGGGGAGATTGATTCCCAATTTTCTAAGAAAGCGCCATATTGATTTCCAAAGTGGTTGTACAAGCTTGCATTCCCACCAGCAGTGGAGGAGAGTTCCCCTAGTTCCACATCCTCTCCAGCATAAAGTGTCTTCAGTGTTTTTGATCTTAGCCATTCTGATAAGCCTAAGGTGGTATCTCAGAGTTGTTTTGATTTGCATTTCCCTGATGATTAGGGATGTTGAGCAATTCCTTAATTGTCTTTCAGTCATTGAGTTTCCTCTGTTGAGAATTCTCTGTTTAGTTCTATAGCCCATTTCTTAATTGGACTCTTGGTCGTTTTGATGTCTAATTTCTTAAGTTCCTTATATATGGTGGATATCAGTCCTCTGTCAGATGTGAGGTCGGTGAAGATATTTTCCCATTCTGTAGGCTGTCGCTTTGCCTTGTTGACCGTATCCTTTGCTCTACAAAAGCTTCTCAGTTTCAAGAGGTTCTATTGATTGATTGTTTCTCTCAGTGTCTGTGCTACTGGTGTTATATTTAGGAAGTGATCCCCTATGCCAATGCGTTCAAGACTACTTCCTACTTTCTCTTCTAGCATGTTCAGAGTAGCTGTGGCTCAGCTCTTAAAGGCTTGGTTCACAACCAAAAATAATGGAGATATTTTAAACCAGTTTACTAGGATAATTACAGGAAATGCATGATAGATATTTTATGACACTTTAAAACCAAAAAAAAAATGTCACATACCTTCTGCTCCATTGCAATAGATTGGAGGATTCTAAAGAAACGAGGCATTATTAAAACAATATTATAATATAAATATTTCCATGGAAGTCAGGCATCAGGAGGTGGAAGGCCTCATGACATTTACACGCTTCTTTTACTGAAAAATGTACAATCCATTCTACACAGAGTGCAGATGTTTATTGAAAACTAGAGTAAATCTTCGAGAAGATTCTAGCTCCAAATTGGGTAACAACGTATTTTGTGTCACAAATAATTAGTTGATAGTGTAAGCGAAGTTTACATGATGAAAACCATCCATTCAAATGCTCAAAATAGAAATAAACTATTTGATATGTTTACTTTTATTATATGCCACTGCTGAAAATTTCTGATGTTGGATTTTAGAGTAGATTTATTTAAAATTGTGAAATAGTTTCTCCCCAATTCAAACTACACAACATTATTCTACACTATCTATTTTATATTGGTGATATTTTATTGGTGAATCCTAGGAACTATTTGAAAGAGTGTGTGTGTGTGTGTGTGTGTGTGTGTGTGTGTGTGTGTGTGTGTGTGCCAGACATAGAGACACAAAGGGAGATACATAGAAAATTTATGTGAAACAATAATAGACTAGAGTTGAAACACAGTTTCTTCTGAAAATGTTGTGCATGAGTTTATACTCATTTTATATCTTATTTTAGCTATTTTGAAATCATTTTTGTGCCTACTACATGTTAAAGTCTTCCCACACACTATAAAGGTCAATTCAATTCAATGATTCTTTATGGTACTGCATGAAGCAGCATGTTAGTGTTGTGTTCGTCTTTCAATCAGGAAATAGATCTCAGTTACATAGTGTGGTGGTACTGTGTTCCCCAAAATATTGTGTACCTTAATAAACTTATCTGGGGTCAGAGAGCAGAAAAGCCACTAGATACTTAAGATAGGCAGTGATAGCACACACCTTTAATTCTAGCATTCCAGAGGCAGAAATCCTTGTGTTCAAGGATACAGCCAGACATGGTGACTCATCACGCCTTTAATCGCAGAAAGCAAGCCTTTAATCCCAGAGAGTAGTGGTAAAAAGCAGAAAGGTATATAAGGCATGAGGACCAGAAACTAGAAGCATTTGGCTGGTTAAGCATTTGGCCTGGTTAAGCATTTGGCTGGTTAAGCTTTTAGCTAGTTAAACTTCAGGCTTTCGAGCAGCAGTTCAGCTGAGACCCATTCTGGATGAGGACTCAGAGGCCTCCAGTCTGAGGAAACAAGACCAGCTGAGGATCCAGTGAGGTGAGGTAGCTGTGGCTTGTTCTGTATCTCTGATCTTCCAGTTTCACCCCATTACCTGGCTCACAGGTTTGATTTTATTAATAAGACCTTGTAAGATTCCTGCTACATCCTGCTACAACATAGTTTGCCTAAATTCATCATCATCCCAGGCTAAAATAACAGGTTGATCTTTATGTTATTTGTAAAACCACATTAACCTTTAAAATTGAGTCATTAATTTATAAGGTTATATTCTAACTTTTAGTCCATTGTTGTTTTCTGATAGCAAAATTGAAATGTCTCAGAAACAAGAAGAACATTGAACCTTGTTTTCTTATTCCTTTTTTGTATTAGTCATTAAAAATGCTTAATTTCCAAATACTTTTTATATTTTCAAATCGAAATTTCATTTAAAATATAAGCAGTTCTCTTGGTTGTTTACTGCAATTATTTTGTGGGTGTGTATCCTCGCTCTTCGTCCCAGCAGAGTTCTTCTGCTTTACTCATACAAACAAAAGAGTATTTAATAATTTACTCAAATAACATTTCTCAATTACTGGTAATCTACCAGTGCAAGCCTAATTTCAAAACCATGAAAATAATTAGGATACTACATTATCTCATGTCATCCTCATGGCAGGCAGGCCAGTGTTTGACTTGCAAAGGTTTATTTGGAGAAAATCCTATATACCAAAGAGACTATATACCCGGGTGAGGATTGGACACCCAGCAGCTTCAGAGCTGGTGCAAATCTTGTGAAAGAGAAGAAGAAATGAACACAAGGAAGCTTGGACTCTGGTGAAACTTTTGAGTCATCTCTCTAAGGCAAAGAGTTAGTCACAGGAGAGGAATGAGTCACTATAGAGCAAAGATGGGATGTTCAGCATAAGAACACTGCCATGGATCAGTCACCCTGCAGAGTGGGTGCCCTGGCAGCCCTGGCATGCTCAGAAAGCTGAGCTGGTTCAAGTTCTCACATCAAGACTCCTCTAAAGGGAGATCTTAGCAGTACCCTCTAGACCTGAAGCAGATACTGTTTCTTCCTCTTGTTCCTATTATTTCAGTTGTTTCCTCTAAATAAGATACAGTTTGCAGCCCATATTTTTAAGTAATATAAATAAAAATTATACAGTATTAGTTCATTTGTCCTGAAACACATGTGATATTATATAGATATTAATTATATTTAGACTAGTACCTTACAATAATAAATAGCTAGATTTAATAAAGGAGAAAATAAATTTGTGTCTCAGAAGGCTCTATCCTGTCTTAATATGGTAATGACAAACACTTTACAGTGTTTCTGCTGGGAATAACAATACTGAAGACATCTTTACGTTCACAGGTAGAAGTTAGCACTGCTTTCTATACATGATCTATTAAAAATCAGTGTGTAATTTTCATTGACTAGACCCTAATAACTTTAAACCATTCTAAAATATTTAATCAATCTTCAGTTTCTAAGAGGAAATGATAAATAATAGAATATCAATAGCAACCATAACTTCTGTTATAATAAATATTATCACCGTCCACCAAACTGATAAAGCACAAGAATTCGTGTGATGCAGTCTAAACTCTTCCATACAGGGTGAAAGTACAAAACCCCATAGCTACAGGCAGAGAGCTGTCTCAGCAGGCAAAGGCACCTACGGTGCGATCCTACAGACCCAAGTTTGATCTTTGGGACCTATGTAAACAGCCCAAAGAATTCCTGCCACATGGGGAGGAAGAGATGGGAAAACTATCTGGAAGCTTTTGGGTCATGTAGAGTATTCAATGCAACAATAGAAACAAGAGAGGTCCTGCTTCAATAATTTGAAGTGTGAGAACCAACTCTTGGAAATTGTCTTCTTACCTCCACACTTGGTCTGTGGGAGGTATACTGAGGGGCATGTACATTTCCATATCTAGCATGTGGATACATACATACACACACACACACACACACACACACACACACACACACACACACACCAACATACATACACACATAATACACACACATACACACACACACACACACACACACACACACACACTAAAATTACATATGAGAAAAACCTTGCCTTTTACTGTAAAATATCATCTTGACAAATTAGCTGCAACAAAGCTGTGCAATATAATGGTTTGATTCAGAAGTGTAATGATTCTTATCATCTGTGTAACTAACACATCTGTCACCACCCCTCTCTCAGCTAGGATCTGACAGTAGTCTTCTATAAACAGTGGCTCAGAGGAAATATGCCTGCCTGAGTCCCTAAGCAGGTTTCATAACATCGTCCTTTATAAAGACAGATGTGATTTTCACTCTGTGCAAAGGGTACACCTTTATCTTTTAAGCCATTTATATGTCATGAAACTTGAGAAACTACATATAATATTAAAATTATAGGTTTTTTTCATTTTTTACATTATAACTTTACATATTAGTAAAAGTAATTTCTCTCTGTCCTACAAGCTTTTGATACCATATTCTTTATTTAATACATCTTAATGATTACCCTAAGATTCTATGTTTAATTTGAGAATATTTTTCTCTTAGAATACACTTAGTATTTGATAAAGTACATGGGGTGTACTTTAAATGATTTTTATTTCATAACATAGTAAGCAATTAAAACTAACCTACTGCCAATGCTTTATGAAGTTATTACACTAAATGAAGTCTGCTGTGTCACACCCAGGTCACATTTAAAGGACATACTTACATGATTAGCCCCAATGCTTAGGGATGCAAATCCATAGCAATGGTACATGTTCCGTATTGCAGATTGAGGAAAGAGATTTCCACTTTTTCTCTCTGCATGTTTCTTCCATATTACTCTTAACAAGTTTCCAAGAACATAGTTGAAAGGTAACTGCTTTAAAACAACATGAAATTTTAAAAAATCTATCAATAAACAATGATTTAATACTAATATGATGTTGGCTTTGAAGTCATTTATGGTCACTACCGCCCCTATGTCTACTGAACATAGCATCCCTGTTTGAGTAGGATTTTGCCTCATAGGGTCATGTGTGCCTACAATCATCTGATCATCCAATGAGGGACAGCCTGAGGTCATATCAAAGGTCTGTCCTAGAACCTAAAGTAGTGTGACATCAGTGCTCTCATGGTAGCACTGTGTGACAGTCTGCATGCACCCTGCACCAAACAGTCAAAACTGATGCCCTGGTTGAGAGTAACTGCGAATGGATTGTACTTAGATCTGTTTCACCAACATGAATGTTGATAGGAGGTATGAAACCTGTATTGAATCAATCTCTCGTCTGAAATACCTTAGAATTACACGTTTTACCAAGTTTTCCTGTGGAACATTCCACAGTGCAGAAATTTATTTTAGGTCTGGGCATATACAGATCACCAAACTAATGCCAACAAAAATGAATAATAAAGAAAACACCATTTTTCAAAGAAGAAGGGTCAGGTCTTTAGATAAATAAATTGTAATCAATCTAAATTACTTTATGGAGAAATATGATTTATGTAAAAATCATAGTTCTATTGGACTTAAGTAGAACAGCTCTATAAACTATGATTTTTACTGTTTTTTTTATCCAGATTTATAAATCCAAAGTAAAGATACTCATGTGAGCTGAGTTAGTTAACCAAACAAATTGGATGTTGAATCATATTTTTCTTGCTCACACAGTATATTATTAGAGTTAAAAGCAACTTTAAGGTACAGGATCTGCCAGCAGACTTTGACAGAGTGATAGAAATTACATTTTATCACTGCAGCTTTCAGTACTTAACCCAGAGCCCTGGAGAGAGGTTACAGCTGACATGGGAAGGTGGTAAGTGCTTGTAGAAGATATATACTGCTAAGAAACCATTTTTGAGGGAGAAGTTTATAAGTGCACCTATATAACTGATACTAAAATTCATGATTCAGACTGCCATATTCTGGGAGGACTAAAATACTATGGTCTAGAGTCTGATCAATAGCTCACTTCAGGCAGAATAAAATATGAGTATAATGGTATTTTACTCCATTATTTTGGCATAAGAAATTATTTTATGTATGTGGTCATTATGGAAAGAGATAATACACAGATTGCAAAATGGTGCATATGATGCATTATGTTACACTAAAATATTTGTAATTCAGCTTTGCCTTGACTTCAGATTTTGTGATTTTAGCATCTTAACCACCAATTTGTTGTCTGGGTATGAAGTACACAAAATCAGCACATCAAAACATTCTCTCATCATTATTAAATCTTGCTTCCAATAGCATTTATATTGACCTAAGTTGAAAAATAAAGAGAACAATTATAATGGATAGGCAGTTCATGTTGCATAGATTTATTTACTAAGCAAACATCTGCTGTAGAATAATATTTTAAGGTGTGTTACTTTTCTTCATGTTCTGGAACATTTTTTTAGGCTGCTTAAAAGCCCTGCATAGAAACTTACTAAGAGGCACCATGACAGCTAATATATATTCATGGAATACCAAATATTATATACCACACTCTATAAGAGAACTGGGCAGTGATGGTGATAAGGAGATCAAAAATCAAAATTGTGCAATAAGCTGCTTATAAATACATCACACAATACTTTCTGTTTTGTCACAGCCCAGTGATTAACACTTTCTGGGCAAATATTATGTAGAAAAATATATACTACAGAAGGTGAATCCTTATTCAATCATCAAAATAAGCACATGCAAGTTCTATTAGTAGTGTGTAAATTCATAACAGAAGAGAATTAAATGAGAAGCCATGAAATACTTTATTCTAGGTCACATTAATGGAAAAGCCAAAATCCTTTTTATAAATAATATGAATAGCTTTGGTGGTATGAGCTCTGCCAATGACCTTGGGCTATACAGCCCAAAGTAGGTGTTGCTTCTTGCCTTTGTAAGTAACCTCTTAAACAAAATGAAAAAAAAGAAAAGAAATGAAAAGAAAAGGGAAAAAGAAGGGAAACATGTGAAGAGGAGAGAGGTGACTTGGCTGTTAAGAGCACTGACCAATGTCCAAGAGGAACGAGGTTCAATTCCCAACTTGTCCAGAGTCTGATCACGCCAGGATAAAATAAATAAATAATAAAGGAAGGAAGAAAGGACCATTTGACCCCTCTCCTTTTTAGAGGTCACATACAAAGGCAAGAAGCACTGATTCCTTCAGTCTTATAGCCCAAGGTCATGGGCAGAGCAAGTATCAGCACAAAAAGCTGTTTATTGTAAATCTACAACATCAAATAGTTTTGGACATTTTCTTATCAAGACCTACTTTCCACTTTAAGTGCCATAACAATTTTATTAGTTCCCATATGAATTCACTTATTTTTCCTTATGAGTTTCAAGTATGTGCGTGTATAGATGCATGAGTGTATGCATATGTGTTTTTCAGTGTGATATTTTATTTGTGCTGAAATGTGGTGAAATTTTATTTGTGCTTTAGTAAATAAAGCTTGCCTGGAGATCAGAGGAAAAGGCCAGCCATTACAAGTAAACAAAGAAGTCAGGCAGCAGTAGCACAAGCTGCTGTGGATATCGCTCTATATAAATAAAACACTGATGGCCAGTGACCAGGCAGGAAGTGTAGGCGGGACAAGGAGAGAGGAAAATTGGGGGAACAGGAAGAAGGAGGAGAGACACTGCAGCCACAGCCAGGACAAGCAGCATGTAAAGACGCAGGTAAGCCACCAGCCACGTGGCAAGGTATAGATTTATAAAAATGGGTTAATTTAAGATATAAGAACAGTTAGCAAGAAGCCTGCCACGGCCATACAGTTTATAAGTAATATAAGTGTCTGAGTGATTATTTTATAAGTGGATTGTGGGACTGCGGGTCTTGGGGAACCTGGAGAGAAGCCCTCCAGCAACAAATGGCGCCCAACTGCTCAAGTTTCCACCTTAAACTTGAGAATGTTTAATAACCAATTCTAAACAGAGCCAAAACCAGGTTCCTGCTTCTTGTCTCATATGGGCAGCTAGACGCCGCAAAACGCGGGTTTGAACACTGGCGGGTTCCTGGTGTGTGCGTTTGACCGGCAGTATGGCTAAGCTGTGTGGTAGATTTAGTCTTTACTAGTATTAAAAAAAAAGAGGTTTCTGGGCTACACGCTGCTTTGATAAAAGCATAGACCTACTATTTCTGAGACTTGATGACTCCCAGAGCTGGTGGAAAACATACCACTGCCATGTTGAAAAGTTGAAAGGGGCAGAGCCAACAGCCACAGCACTGTTTCAGGCTTAAAAGGCTACAGTCAATAAGACTGATTCAGATAAAATAGTTTATAATACATGTAAAAATGCATGTAGGCTTAAAAGACAAAAAATATCATTATATAAACAAATAGTATCTAAAAATAAATTGTTTAAAAAAAACACTGAAGGTAATAAGCCACGTAAAGATGGCTATCACACACAAAATCTGGATTATGTTGTCTTTGATATTTGTAACTAAACAAAAATATTTGATTATAAAAGCTGTTCAGTTATGCAAAAATGTAAATTTTAAAGGTACCTTGACTTCAAAATTTGGATATAAGGATATGTTACTTTGAAAAAGAGGTTCTGCTTTTGTTTCCACAGAAGCCAGAGGCTATGGATTTGTTCCAGATTAAGATACATCAGGTTTCACCAGCCAAGACCTTCTGAAAGATCTCCAATGACAACATGGCACAGATGATCCAACATCCAGAAAGATTTCAAGGCAACTGGCTCCCACAATACAGCCTCACGGACTACCCCATAGGCCTAAAATTTTCTTTGCATCCCCATAAGATACAGCGCCCCCCTTCAGCATGAAGTAGTAAGAAATGCTACGCCCAAATTCCCAAATATACCAAGCTGGCTTTAGAGGTGGAGTTGGCTCACTCCTCCTCTAAACCCAGACATATTGCTTTAAAAAAAAAAATGGTTAAGAGTTTCTTCTGTCCCAAATCAAAAGAGCCCTCTGGTGTGGGACAGAGAAAAACCAATATTTTTATTTAAAACAGGTTGATTATAAATGTGATCTCTTTCTAAAAAAAGAAAAGGGGATATGATATAGATATATAGGAGGATATAGAGATATAAGATAAAAGGGTAGATTAATGAACCTACTTTTAAAGAACAACTTGTTTAAAATGTTTTACATTGGTATAGATTTTAGTTTATGTTTAAAATGTTTTACATTGGTATAGATTTTAGTTTATGTTTAAAATGTTTTACATTGGTATAAATTTTAGTTTATTGATACAAACTTGAAGTTAATTTTGTTATACTGTATATATATATATATATACATACATATATATATATATATATATATATATATATATATATATTTCTATTCTTGTTTAAGGTATTATGTTTATGTAACTCATTTAAAATTGTAATGGATAATTAAGAAATAGATTAATAATTAGTCATCTATGATAATCATATTTGTAGTCATGTTAGTTAAGTCTTCTAGGTATACATAGATATATTTCAGAGAGATAGGTAATCTTCAAACACTTCATAGACCTAGAAAATATGGCATTTAAATAACTTAGAATTCCGTTGACGTGAGAGACAATTGCTCCTGGCTGCACCAAATGATCCCGAGAGAATGTTGGGCTTCTAAGACGTTTCCATTTGGAAATTTGTCTTTTTGGCACAAAATTGCCTACTGGGCAAAGAACTGCCCTTGCCTTGACGGCTGACAGTACAAATGCAATGCTGTCCTTTCTGGACAAGCGGGACACAAGGAAAGCGACCACTGTACTCTGCCAAGACAGGGTAAGATAGTCTTTCAGAATTCCTGCTTCCAAAAATGATCTGTCAGATACTCTAGGCCTGTAGCCAATTTGAATGCACCAGCAATTTTGAGAAACATTAGGTGACTGTCCAGGCTGCCAGCTGTCTCTGTCTACTCTTGCAAGATTCACGAAAGTTGCTTGCATCCATCTGCCATTTCTCAGGTACCATTATGTTCCTTCTCAGGTCTTTGATATGGTTGAAAACTAGATAGTTGTAATTTCCTCAGTTATGATAAAAGATAAGTTAGATATAAAACCTTAAACTTACAAATATAAGATAGATAAGACATCTTCTTTAATATTGTAACTATAATTCGTGCTCAGTAATTGTTTTGTTATATGTAATTTTACTCTGTTAAAACTAAAACCTTTCTTTTTAAAAAAAGAAGAAAAGGGGAAGTGCTGTGGATATCACTCTATATAAATAAAACACTGATGGCCAGTGACCAGGCAGGAAGTGTAGGCAGGACAAGGAGAGAGGAGAATTGGGGGAACAGGAAGAAGGAGGAGAGACACTGCAGCCACAGCCAGGACAAGCAGCATGTAAAGACACAGGTAAGCCACCAGCCACGTGGCAAGGTATAGATTTATAAAAATGGGTTAATTTAAGATATAAGAACAGTTAGCAAGAAGCCTGCCACGGCCATACAGTTTATAAGTAATATAAGTGTCTGAGTGATTATTTTATAAGTGGATTGTGGGACTGCGGGTCTTGGGGAACCTGGAGAGAAGCCCTCCAGCAACAACATGCCCTTTATTTTATCACTTGGCAGACATAATTTCTGTGTGTTCAAGGCCACATGGGAAACAGAGCCAGGTATGATAGCACATGACTTAAATTCCAAAACTAGTCAACCATGTAGGTCTGGAGGTCTGTACAGACAGACAGGAAATGACAGAGATGGGTAAGAAGAGGAAGTAATGTAGCTGAACAGAGAGAGCAAATCAGATGGCAGAACAGCAAGGCATATAGACATGGGTAAACAGGAAGTTGCAGCATTTGGAAGATGCAGAATTGGTGAGGTAAGTTTTGCTGGTAGCTTTCCCTATTTCCCTGATCTCTCTAAGGCTTTCACACCTATATTTAGCTCTATGTTTTTTTATTTAATAAGACCATTTAGAAATTTATCTATACCACAGTGCTTGTGTGGATGCTAAAGGAAAACATGAAGGAGCTAGTTCTTTCCTTCTATCGTGCTGTGTCTGGGGATTGAACTCAAGGTGTCCCTCTTGGCAACAAGGGCCTTTAGCAGATGAGACTGTTCTCTGGCCAAAATTCACTTATATTTTAGTTACTATTTTTTCATGAGTTTTTATTATATTGGCCAGTTTGTCCTCCAGACATGATCTTTCTACCTCAGCATTCAAAATGTCTGCCATTCCATGTTCATATTAACCATATTGGCCCATACTGGCATCTAACTAAAGGTATCTGTGAAGCAGTCAAATCAATGGATACCAAATAACATTGAATCAATAAAGAAACCAACTTAAAACTTATGTAACTTAACCTTGTGTGTAATGTGCATGATCTTAAAATCAACAACTATGGAGGGTCTTCTTAAAATGATCTGGTTGGTGTCTAGTAAAAGTAAATTGTTGATAGTTTCATCTTTCCTATTTATTGGTTGCATTATTGTCTTCTTTCTATCATCTGTCCCTTCTTCATCTATAATTTCATGTTACCTCTGATATAGACTTCATATTGCCTTTTTCTTTATATTATATGTTGTAGGCTTTCACATCTTTGCAAAATGAAGAGAGTCATATTGCTGTGCTTGATTTTAATATGAATTTAATCATTTTAAATCATGTTTTACTTTCTTTTCTTATTTTTGAATTATTTAAAAATGGATCTTGCTGGGCGGTGGTGGCACATGCCTTTAATCCCAGCACTTCGGAGGCAGAGACAGGCAGATCTCTGTGAGTTCGAGGCCAGCCTAGTCTACAAAGCGAGTTCCAGGAAAGGCAAAAAGGTACACAGGGAAACCCTGTCTCAGGAAAAAAAAATGGATCTCAATAAGTGGACCAGAGGATGTATTTCAGATGAATTTGGGAATGCAACTAATGCTAAACATTATATACAAGATTAAATTCAGGGATACTGTATACATTTTTGAAGAAGAGAAGGCTAGTTTGAGAGCTTCCCCTGGATAAAGTACAAAATAACCATCATTAGAGCTCAGGATGCTGTGGTACTCAAGATGATCACAGGCATATGCTGAGTCATCCAGAAAGACCCTCAGACAGGCTTTGCTGAAATACATGTGGTGGCATTACAGCCTGACAAATATGGGATGGACTTTCTCTTGATCAAAGAGATAGAAATTCAGAAATTAGAAAAGTAAACTGAAACCTTACTTTATACAGTCCATTCAAATATGATTGTAATATGGACTCAAATGCCTAAATTTGTGCTTGAAAAATCATGGTGGACTGTTGATAAAATGCCCTTAAATACATTTGGGATTTGTGAGAGTATTTAAGAAAGTGTTAAAATTTTTCTGTTTGATTATATTAACAAATGTAATTAAAAATATTCATTGTAGTAAGTCCAAATAAAACAACAAATTAAGTAAAAACAATTTAAAATGATTAAAACTATCATTAATCTACACAACTCATACACTGAAGATATATTTTATTTATTTATTTTTGTATTTGGATGTAGTGTGTATGTATGTGTGTGTGTGTGTGTGTGTGTTATATGTACATATTATTGAGGGTGTTTGCACTATGATGTGTGTGGTCTTGTGTACAGATTCACTATGATAGGGCTATAGCTTGAATTTTGCTATGTCTTCTTTCTCTCTTCAATTATTTGTTGAGATGCGATCTCTCTGTGAATTTGGAGCAAACCTGCACGTCAGACTGGTTGGCTAATGAGCTTAGAGAACTCAGTATATGAACTCAGGCCCTCATACATGTAACAATAGGCACTTTCCTGGCTCAGTATCTCTCTAGCACCTATAAATAGCTCTTAAAAATCTGCAAATGATAAGTGAAACCGTTGTTTAGCTTGAACTGTTTAGGGGGCCCCTAGGCAGTGGGACCAGGACCTGTCCCGAGTTAATGATCTGGCTTTTTGGGACCTAGTGCCTATGGTGAGACACTTTTCATAGCCTTGGTGCAGGGAGGAGGGGCTTGGACCTGCCTCAACTGAATGTACCAGGCTCTGCTAACTCCCCATGGGAGACCTTGCCTTGGAGGAGGTGGGAACAGGGGGTGGGTTGGGGGGGAAGGCTGGTGGGTGGGAGGAGGGAGGACAAGAGAATCTGTGGTTGATATATAAAATGAATAGAAAATCTCTTAAATAAAAAAATAAAATAAAAAACATTTATGGTAATTTACTTGTAAATAGAAGGTTAAAAAATTTGCAAATGTATAATAATGTAGGTAGATGTTGTTTGTAATCTCCAAACTCCAGAGTAGAATAAGCATGCTTATGAACAAATTAATAGTATCTTTCATTATAAGCTAATGTAATGTAAATCCATATCAGTTATGGTAACCATTTTAAAGTAGATAACTGGCTAAATTGAAAAAAAATATACCATTGTTTTCAATTAGTAAAATAACTAACTTTATGTGTGCATGGTATGTATGTAGAGGTCAGAGGACAACTTTGAAGAGTTTCCCTCCACTGACATTTCTGTAGGTTACACAGATCTAAATCATGTTCCTGGGATTGAGGTGCAGGTGCTTTACCCACTGAGTGATCCCATGGTCTCTCAGTCAGCAGGCTATCCTGTGAATTGATGTTTACATAAGTGAATTGATGTTTACATAAGTTGTTTGATAAAATGACTTTGGAAAATTATGCTACTTATGAAGTTGAACTATCCATTTGTGTGGTGTGTTCATGGGTGTTAATTGAGTTAATAAGATATTTACAAAAAGGTAATATGTAGTGTGATAGTCTGGGAAGCACAACATTTGATCAAAGTAGACTTTGAATCTAAGATTTGAGGCGACATAGTTCAGAGGTGATTTCAAAAATTGTTGACTTCATAATTAAAGTGAAGGATGGAAAAGGAAAAGTAATAGCTAACATTGGGGCATTCACAAGGAAATTGTGTCTGTGGAAATATGGGTAGTTGCACTGGTTGCTGTATGGGTTATAACACTATACAGAATTGTCTTCCATTATCCAATGGTAGACTGTGCCATCTCCACATTTGCTTTTAATTGATATAGAATCTCATAAAATCTACCTTATACTACATATAATGAAGTACCATGACTCAGAGAAAATGTTTGTGCAGATACTCTCAAAACCTACGGAAAGCACAGCAGTGGTGCTACATGTGCCATTAATCCCAGCACTCAGTAGGGGAGGCGGAGGGAGTAGGATCTCTGTGAGTTCAAGGACAGCCTGGTCCACAGAGTGAGTGCCAGGACAGCCAGGACTGTTTCACAGAGAAACCGTTTCTCAAAAAAATTAAAATTAAATAAAGAAATAAAGAAAGGAAGAAGAAAAAAAAAGAAAAAAGAGAACCAAGACACAGCCAACAAGCTTATGAACTTAAAGCAAATAGTAGGTGATTTCCAGGGGGTATGAGCCAGATATTAACCTAATCTGTAATTCTTATAACCTCATAAATGCATATTCACTTCGTGCTAAATATTTTCTTCAAAGTGCTAGTCGTTCAAATATTCATTTTTTTAAATAGACTCTTTTCTCATACAATACATCCCTACTACCGTTTTCTCTCCTTATATTCTTCCTACCTCCCTGTTCCCCTCTTCCCCAGATCCACTCCCCCTTTATTTCCTCCTCAGAAGAGAGTAGTCCTCCCAGTGATGACAGTCAAACAGGGCACAACAAGATACAATAAGACAAGGCAAAAGCCCTCCTAGGGCTGGACAAGGCAACCCATGTTGCCTTCTTTGTGTTCTCCTACTTTGGGCTATGACTACTACAATGCTCCAGCTTTGTGCCTTTATAATCATGGATGAAAACAGAGGGACCCCAATAATTCTCCTAGTTGCATCAGACTCTTCCATATTTCCACTCATAGCAAGCATTCTATTTCTTCAGGATATTCAGGGTCAATTAGGCATGGCATCCAAAGAAAATCCTTTGTTTGACACCTACTATTGTGAAGAGCAAACACTGATTTGGCATGAGTCACAGGCGTGGTTTTATTAAAACAATTACACTCTCTGGTAGGAAAATTAATCCCCATCAGTAGAAACCAAGAATTCTAATACTTGAAAATCCCAGCACCATGTACATTGTAAACACAATTTTCCCATATGTTTCCATGGTAATTTTAGCAATAGGAATACCAACTGCTTCTAGGGACCACTTACCACAAACTTTACTGGGAAATGCTGATCTACTTAGGAAGTTTCAAGTAGCTTTGAGTTCACTTAAAGGTACAGACTGAAATAAAAAGCAATCCTACTAGCAATAGTTATTAAATACAAAAATCCTTAGAAATAATATTAACCAAGATAGTGGAAGAGCTCTGTACTGAAAACTATAAAATGCTGAAAAAAATTGAAAAAGACAAAATGTGAGGGAAATTACAGAATGATAAATTTTGGGGAATGCATATTGTTAAATTATACATAGCTTAAAGCAATACACATATTCAATGCAAGGACCATAAAAACCTTAAACTTCATCCTGGTTGTAAGAAAACATTGAAATCTATAGGAAATAACTTATTTCAGATCCATGATTGAATCTCATGAATGATAGACACTCTATTGCTGAGATGTATCTTATCTCCTGCTCTTCTTTATATTGTACTTTGAAGCAAGTAATGTTAGTAGCCCAGGCTGTCCTTAAACTCACACTATCGCAGGATGTTCTTGAATTTGCCATTTTCTGCATCAGCTATCTGATGGAAATACAGGTGTGTGTGTGTGGCAAGACTTGAAAGAGTAAAACTAGAGAATCACATTACCTGGCCTCAACAGTTGAATACAATCTATAGTTACCAAGGCAGGGTAGTACTGGAATCAAAACAGAGGCACCAACAGAAAACAGAAATAACCTACTCATGTGCAGCCAATGAAACATCTTCACAAAGCTTCCAGGAATAGTGATGAGCAATCTCTTTAATAAATGCTACTAAAAATTTGAAAAAACAAACAAACAAACAAACAAAAAACCCTCACAACAGAAGAATGAAATTTCTCCACTATCCTTAAACACTTAAAAACATCACCTCAAAATATAGGCTCAGCATGATAAAACTATTAGCAGAAAGTCTGGGGAAAGTATTTGAAAGGGATCTGGCAATTACTCAAATTACTAATTTTCATGTACTATGAAAGGACAAAGAAGAGACAAAGGGAAGAACCCACTTGTAGATACAAGTACCCTCCTCCCCATTGGCAGTGCTGGTGACAGTATCCTCAACAGAAGGCACTGTGTTGGTAATAAGTAGGTTTGTAATTGAATAAACAGAGGCCTAAATGTGGGTTTCTGTTTCCCACAAACTCCCCTTAATCTACTTCTGCCTGGGTCCAGCCTTGACTCCATTTCAGGTCCTGAGATGGGGAAGGGGTTTTGGCAGATGGAAAACTTCTGACCACCAAGTAAGTTGCACTCAAGTGGCCCTAGATAGCTCAGCCTGTCTTTACTTATACTTAAACAGAGGGTTTCCCCCAGGGATATGTGAACAGCTTTATTATTGGCTTCCATTTTTGACTTTAAGAAATACATCACAACTTAAGGAATACATTGTGATCATTATGTTCCCCATTCATGCTTCCCCAAATACGCTTTCCCTCCCCTGCATAGCCTTATTCTAGACACAGAGTTCCGCATTTTTGCAAGCTTTACTAAATATTGAGCCAGACACTTGCTGCTCTCACAGCACTTATGTCAGCTGGCAGCTACTGAGGTTACAAAGTTAAAAAGTAATGGACATGGGCACAATGCTTTAAGGATGCTATTCAAACCCAGACAACTCTTTCATGTCTGTAAGATATATTTTATACAGTTCCCTTTTCTACAAGAGGGTCCCATGGCTCAGTCTCTCTGTAAAAAGCAGACCTTTGTAAAGCATTTCTTTTTCCCATCTCACTATACCATACTTCTTCCACCAATATAAGCTCCTATGTATGGTAAAGATGGATCGATATATCCCACATTTGGCACTGTTCTTTCCTCTTGGAGCATACCAGATCCTATTAATGATTGTATGCTTGATGTCCAGGAAACATACTCTCAACAGTTGGCACTATATATGTATTCCAGAGGCTTTCCCCCTATTCTGTGTATGCATGCCTTATTCTCCTTTCCAGAACTGTGAGATATGGTTAACATTCCAAGTGTTGTTTTCTCATATGTACCTAACTGTCTCTATTGAATCAGAAAAGTTCCCAGGATTGGGAACTTTTATTTAGTAACTCCATATAAGATATTTGAGAAGTATTAGCCCACTGTTGAATTCTTAGGAGAAAATATTTGAGAAAGAGCAGAATTTCCAGGGAAAATTACAGCTATTGCATGTATGACCAACAAAGTAAAACTAAAAACCACCCAAAGAATCACCAACATAATGAGAGAGAAAAGACCCTGCAAGATGCATGAATTTTGCAAATTTCTATTCTGTCCCATCGACTACTGGTCCTTGCCAAATGAAAGTCCGATTCTACAGATGCCTTGCCCTGAAGAAACCCATTGGATAGGTAGTCAGATCTGAGACTAAGCTCTGTGGTTCCCAACATACTTCCAAACATCAACTGCTTTGGACAGATCATCTAGTTCCTGGTCAATCCTAATGGCCACATCAACTCAAAGCCTCCCACCCCACTGCTGATTGTCATATCAAAATTGTTTGCGGTCCCACCATTTTGCTTTTCTCTACTGTCCACTTTCACCAAGAGCATTCTCTGACAGTTTGATTCCCAATCACTCTCTACTCCAAGTGGTGGAATCCCCTGATTTGACTAAGTTTTTACTGCTCTGATTGGTGGTATGAACCTGGGAGGCAGGGCCTAAAAATGAAGTAGAATAAAGTCACATGCAATAGCCAACTTTATTCAGAGCATCAGACAATTTACATTGTGAGAGTCAAGAAGAGTCATGTGAGTAGAGTCTACAACCACAAGCACAAGACACACTTGGCAAAAACATGTTTTTCCAAAGAGAAATGCAAACAAGTAACATGTAAACACATAACAAAGTTGTAACCAGTAATTTAAAGTGAACTTACTCCTATCCAGGACCCCTCAGGGGGACAAGAAAGCACATTCCAAGAATAATTATATGTTTTTGAAGAAACTGTGGTCGCTTGTCCTGTTTTCTTGGAGCACTAGCACTCAGAATTCCCCTGGCAGGACTCCATTCTCGGATGGTTTTCCCACAAACAAATGCTCACATACTCCCATCAGTTTCCGTACTCTCAAAAGTTTCTCTTCACCTCATTAGTTTTTTTTTTTTTGCCTCTGCCCTATATTTGATTTACATTTCTCCAGATAATTCAATGATATTTATGATCTCACTGTGATTTACCACTGATCTTAAGTTACTGAATTCATTCCTAGTGACATCAGTACAATGCCTTCAAATACAGTTATTAATCAACCTATGGTTAAGAAAGTCTGGTAAAAATTAATTGCATATTTTAAAAGATAACCAGACAACAACCCAGAACTCCAGAGAAGCTTGCTAACAAGGAAGACCTAAATAGGGACACATCGATCACCCTGGGAAGCAGAAATAGATGATATCTCCATGAATGAACTGGAGGTGAGGGGTAGACAATGGAGGGTAGGGCATGGGGGAGAGAACATCAGGGAATGAAATGGTCAAGCTGGGACAAAGATGGAGTGAGAAAGCAATGAGAGAGATACAATGATAGAGGGAAATATCATGGGGATAGAGAGAAACCCGTTGCTAGGGAAGTTCCCAGGAATCCCCAAGGATGACCCCAGCTTGGACAACTAGAAATAGTGGAGAAGATGTCTGAACTGAACTGGCTTGCTCCAGTGATCAGATCAGTGAATACCCTAACTGTCATCACAGAGCTTTTCTCCAATGACTGATGGAGGCAGATGCAGAGATTCACAGCCAAACACCAGGCAGAGCTCCAGGAGTCCAGTTGGAGACATAGAAAAGAGATTCCATGAGCAAGTGCATCAGGATCATGATGGGGAAAACTGCAGAGATGACCAAACTGGACTAGTGGGAACTCACGCGAGTGGGATCAATGGCTGTGCAGCTTGCATGGGACTGGACTAGGCCCTCTGCATGGTGAGACAATTGTGTAGCTTGATCTGCTTGGGGGGCCCCCTGGTGGTAGAATCAGAAACCATCCCTGGTGCATAAGTGGGCTTTGTGGAGCCCACTACCTATGATGGGACACCTCTGGCAGTCTTGAGGCAGGGGGAAGGGCTTGAACTTGCCTCTACTGCATGTGCCTTGCCATGGGAGGCCTTGCCTTCTTGTGGGTGGGAGTGGGGGTGGGTTGGGATGGGAGGCTGCAGAGGTGAGAGGAGGAAAGTGGGGGATCTTTTGTGTGTCAAATGAATGAAAAAATTTTCTTAATAAAAAAAAAGAAAAGAAAAGAAGACTAGAAATGGCATATTTCTAATGGAATAGCATATCCATGTCAGGATGTCCACAGTTCTGGCAAGGCTGGATGATGACTGTGTGAGATATCCTGATAGGGGAAGCTGCATTGGGGACACAGGGAATAAAGGACTGGCAAAGGACGATTTGTATAATAAATGCTGCTGTTTGAAACCTGTCAAAAAAGAAAATTAATTGCTTATTTTAAAAACATGGTTTTGAGTTTCTACTCAGTTGTAGAAGAATTGTAATGTAGGAATTCAGATGAAACTCTTAGTAAAGCAGTGAGTTGAAATACTTGTTTTAGATGGTGCATTTCCCACTAGTGTTACTTGTTCATTACTTTTAATGTTTTACCTGCTTGTTTGTTTTCTTTGCTGTGAGTGGGACATTTGCTTTTGATACAGTAGTTAACAGCAAAGGAAATGTAACACACTGTCCTATTTCAAATACATGTTTCTCTTTTCTATTAGAGAATTAGGGGTCTATGTATTGGTAAACATATAAATCAATCATAAAATATAAACATGCATCATTATTCACAAAGTAATAAATTTGTTTTGTGTTTAAATGCTAGAACATAATTAAATATATGAGAGCTTGCTCAGGACATGTTTTCTAAACAAACCAACCATGCTATCATCCCACAGTGCTAGACTAAACACTAGTTAGTACAATGTTCCTTAGCTATTAATATGATTATTTATAAATATCTACAGCAGTTGCTGAACATGTGGTGTGAATTAGACATGGTCTGTACTTTTGTCAAATTTCTTCATGGATGTAAATGATTGTTACGGATCTGTCTATGACTAGAAAAGACTTAGAGACTTTCCAATCAGTTTTCCTGTGATGTGATGAACACCATTGCCAAAAATCAGCATGGGGGAGTTTATTTCATCTTAAATTTCTATATCACAGCCCATCAGTGACAGAAGCTAGAGCAGGTTCTCTATCAGATTCTGGAGGCAGGAACTGAAGAAAAGACCAAGGAGGAGTACTGGCTTGCTCTCCATGCTTTTCTCAGTCTCCATTCTTACACAATCCAGGACCACATCCACATGGGGCCACCACCCACAATAGAACAGGCCTTCCGACATCCATTATTAATCAATTAAATGCCCTACTACCTGCTCGCAGTCCACTATTATGGAAACATATTTAATTTAGCTTCTCTTTTCCCACAGGACACTAGTTTGCATCAAACTGAGAGAAAAAAAAACAACTACCACAATTTGTCAGGGACAAGGACAGAATCTCTAGTTAGTGGAAAAATACAGACCCCCAATAAGACAGGGAACTAGATCATCTTACAGTCAGGCTGCCTAGCAATAGGACATTGAGTCAGAGCCCTTGATCTTTCACCCTGTAAACATCTTACATAAACATCCTGTTAGCTTGCCCCACCCTATGCAGATAATAGCTTCTTGCTCCAACTAACCTGCAGGAACTATATAAACCCTCCTGGAGAAAAATAAAGTTGCACCTTGATCAGAATCTTGACTTGGTGTATTTCCTTTGTGTCTGCTGTCCCTATCATTCTGTCCTTAGGGTGGTTGAGAACCCCTTGAAACCCTGCTGACCAGGGCAACAATTTCTGATAATTTTCCTTTCTTGCTTGTGCTCAAGATGATAATATTGCAGTATAACGTATAGCCTAACTTTAAAGATCCCCACAGTTTTTACACAATTCAAACACCTTAAAACTTTAATCTCTTTAAAAGATTGAATATTTTTTGAGAACCCAAAGTCTCTCTACTGTGGGATCCTTTAAAATGGAAACCACAGTAGAGAACCAGGACAGAAGTACAATAAAATGGAAACCACAGCAGAGAGCCAGGACAGAAGTACAATCAGATCAAAGCAATCCAAAAGTTCAACAATGTAAAAATCCCAGTGTCTTTATCTTGAACTAATGCTCTTCTAAAGGCTTTTCTAGCTTCATGTCTCTGGCTATGCCACAATCAGCACATGCGACATGTCTCATAGGCTCAGGCTAGATCCATTCTACATCTGCTCTTATCCTTCCCAAATGTTTCATAGTCCTTTTATATACTGTTTATCCACAGCTACTGAGGCCGCACCATCATTAATGGTTCCATGGCCTCTCTACAGGTACTCTGATCATGCTATTTTCTAACATAACTTTGATTCTCCCCTGAATCTTCAGTCCTGGTGCCTTCACTGCAGCTGAGGATGTAGCTTCAACAAGGGTCTTCTGGCCTATTTGCAGGGACTCCAAAACTGTCTTATGTTTCCAAACTTCAGGTCTTTTACATGACCCTTTAATGCATTCAAAACAAATGTCAGTGAGATTCTCATAAGCATTACCAAGCTTGGCTACCACCTTGAGATACAGCCTTGCACCCTCCAGACAACAGTTTCTGTGTGCTGCCCTTGAAGTGAGACTTTCCAGATGATTTTTCTTTAATAATGCTGGTCTCTTGTTATATCATGGCTGATTTCTCTGACCCATCTAGTCAGACCGAAAGCTTATGCTTCGGTGCTGTTTGCTTCTTGTTAATTCCAGCTGACTTTCCAACCCTAGAAGAATAAAATCCACAGATTCTTATTTTCAAATAGCACAGAAATGGCCCTGATAGTCTTTGAGGGAATCTCAGACTTCCCTCTGAATCTTCACAAGCCAGATCTCCACATTTTCTGCATTTCACTCAGCATTCTTATCTTCCAAGTTCCCAAAGAATAGCTCCATAAAATCTGAGCACTCAAGGGCTTTTCTATCTCATGGTCCTTCTAAATAGGACATGGTCAGGTCTGTCAAAGCAGTTGCATTCTCTCTGGTACCAATTTCTGCTCTAGTTTGCTTTCTCTTCCTGAGACCAAACACCATGATCAAAAGCAACTTATGATGGAAAGAGTTCATTTCATTGTATACTTCCACTTCCCAGTGAACCGCTAGAGAAAGCCAGGGAAGAAACTAAAGGCAGGAACCTTGAGGCAGGGACAAAAGCAGATGTCATGGAGAAATGCTACATATTGGCTTGATTTTCATAGTTCCCTTATCTTGATATTTTGTACAACCCAGGACCACATGCCCAGGGATGGGACCTCTCCCAATGGACTAGGCCTCTCACATCAATCATTAATCAAGAAAATTATCCTGGGTACATGAACTGGCTTTTTTGGAGCCCATTCCCTATGGTGGGACAACTTACTCAGCATTGATGCAGTGGGGAGGAGCTTGGTCCTACCTCAACTTGGCATGCCAGACTTTGTTGACTCTCCAAGGTAGGCTTTACCCTCTCTGAGGAATGGATGCAGAGTGGGGTAGGGGGAAGTGGTGGGAGAAGGAGAAGAGGAGGGAGAAGGAACTGTGGTTTAGTATGTAAAATGAAAAAAAATTAAATGAAGAAAAGGAAAATAAAGAAAAAGACACCCTGCATCCCTGAGTGCAGTCTAATCTTATAGAGGCATTTTCTCAATTTAAGTTCTTTTGTCTGAGGTGACTCTATCTAGCATCAAGTTGCCAAAACCTAATCAGTACAGAGACATCACATGTATGTTTTCTTCCTGAAATGAGAAAAAAAAGGACTCATGCTCAAGATTTTTGTATACTAATCATTCTTGCTGATTTATTAATGCAAAATGGCCATTCTTTGGATGATCTGGAGGAACAGTTGAAAATCAGTTACCTCAAATATGGACATATGAGTTCACATATTTATTTGTCAAAACAGTTTGTAGCATTTATACTCATTACTTAATGAGTGTTCCTCTCACCCACTGGCATGTAACTTAATGCAGCCAAGATGACAGACAGTGAGACACAGTGAGAGCAGAATTGTGTAAGGATGAACCAGATCCCAACATTAGTCTCCTGTGCATAGAACTGGGGGATATTTTTTGCCACTAAATTTGTTCTTAAATGTTTCTCAGAGGAAAGCTCTTTCTGTAGAAACCTTATAGTAAATTGCTGTGGGATGTTCTGTATGCTGTGAATGTGTTGCTCTGATTAGTTGATAAATAAAATGCTGATTGGCCAGTAGCCAGGCAGGAAGTGTAGGCAGTGTAAGCAGACAAGGAGAATTCTGAGAAGAGGAAGGCCGAGAGTCAGGAAAAACATCATTCTGCCATCCAGGGAGCAGCATGTAATGGCACACTAGTAAGGCCAAAAAAAAAAAAAATGTGGCAACATATAGATTAACAGAAATGGGCTGAGTTTAAGTGGAAGAGCCTGTCAGTAGTAGGCCTGAGCTAATGGCCAAGCAGTTTTAATTAAATAATCCTCTGTGTGTTTACTTGGGTCTGAGTGGCTACAGAACTGGCTGGTGAGAGAGATTTGTCCTGACTATGGACCAGGTGGGACGCAAGAATACTTCACCTACAGTAAATTGTTAAAAATTGAACAGCACGATGTTTATAGTTATTAAAATAACATTTGAAAGACATTCAATATCAGTCATACTCTTTAAATACATATTTTGTCTCTAATAATTTCTTAATATAAAATGAACTCACTTAAAGTAATATTGCTCTTCTTTTCTAAAAATCTGATAAGTCAAGATTTTTCACACATTCTTAGTCACTAACAAATGTGGTATACTGTCTTTTCCAACAAGTTGGACTTTATTCATCAGAAGATAATTCAACAAGATAATTCTGTTTTCTGCAAGGACATGATATACCACTCACCAGATAATGTGCATAACACTACCTTAGAGGTATAGGCTCAATTTATCAGGCACCATTTCCCATATTTAGGTGTGCACTAAAGTGACTGACCATAGAATGATATATTTTCTTTTCCTGATCTATTATTGCTAGAAATACCTGCTTATGCAATGCTTTGCATGGATTAGTCTCAATAAGTATACATTTTGGGATAGTGTTAATGTTTTTACCTGCATATGACCTACAGGTGATCAATAGTGAACATTTCAGTATGGATAGTCATGGTATTGTATTTGAAAAAATGGTGGGAAGGAGTCATGCCATACAACAGGGCCCACATGGGAGCTTTATTAAGGGGAGGGGAGAGAAGGGACAGAGGAGGGGGCAGAGAAGGGGGCAGAGAAGGGGGCAGAGAAGGGGGCAGAGAAGGGGGCAGAGACTGGTCCCTGGGGACAGGAGTGAAGGGAAAGAAAGAGAAAGAGAAGGGAGGTGGGCAAGGCCTGCCTTTTATTAGTAAACATAGCGAATGCACACAAGAAGTGTTCTTAGTGGCTGCAGCTGAGGATATATCCCATCAAGACCCTTAAGGCAGGCCAATACAGATGCCTAAATGCTAACAGAAGGGACATACAATGCCCAACCTTGAGAATCTGTTGGCAAATAACAGCTGTTGGAGGGGGAAAAGACTTTTTGTGATGTGTGTGTGGCCATTGGTAGGTTACTCATGTTAAAGTGGATGGCATCATACCCATGTGCATATGGGAATGACTAATTGGACTCTGTGGAATATATATGTTTGAAGTGCTGGAGAAATGTCTCATTTTAACTCATATAACTGCTTTAACAGAGGAGCTGGGTTCAGTTCTCAGCCCCCACATTATGTGGCTCACAATATCCTCTAGAATGCCAGTTCTAGGGGATTAGATGCCCTCTGGCCTCTAGGGATGTCTGCATGTACTGCATGCACATAGTGAACATAAATTTATGCAGGCACATATACATATAACTACATACTAGCCACAGGAATACAAATAATAAAAATATTTAGTAGGCAATAAAGAAAGGAAAGAAAGAAGGAAGGATGGAAGGAAGGAAGAAAGGGAGACTTAACATTGGAATAAGCATGTGGGGTATGAAAGGAACTGGATAGAGGAAATAGGAGGTGCATACAATCAAGATTGTTTTTATAAATAAAATTGCTTTCCTGAATAAAACTATCCTGGAAAAATATAAGTATTATTAAAGTTTTAATTCTGATTATTGTGTGCTACTTGGAACTATTCCTGTGTCTGGTTAAGCTTCCTGAAAACTATTAACTTCTATCTTGTCATCTATCTGAATTGTTAATAAAAATAAACAAGTTATACCAAAAATATACATGTCTTACACATTTTTTCCAATTGTTTTTCATTTTTTCAGAAGAAGCAAAGAGAGAATGACTTTCACTTGTTCAAGTCTTGCCAGAGAGGCATTTCAGTGGACAGTCTGCTCAAATACTATTGTGGCTGTTGACCTGTGTGTGGTGTTACCTCAAGGATTTTTTTTCCTTATCTAACCTCTTTTCTCTCTTAACCTTAATATCCCCAGTTTGAGTGGGAAGGAACTACACTTAAGGTAATAGATAAAGATTAAAGAGGACAGGGGAAAGGCCACATGGTGTTTAATTTCAATGCATATTCATTCATATGATGTTTTGCATTGAGTATGACTAACCAATTCTGTTCTGGAGCAAACAGCATACACCACATAAAATAACTGAATAGGGGCCAGGAATTCATAAGTTTCTTAGAGAAATAACACTTCTAAAATCATGCAAAACATAACAAAAATATTGTGAACAGTTAACCAGGTGAATATTCTCTGGAGTGTTAATTTGTAAAATTCTTCCCCTTTTCATATAACTTCCATGACAGCAACAATGTGCTAACACATGATTAGGCTTTGAAGAGTTAGATACTTTGTCTCTTAAGAGCTCTGTGTAAACATAGATGGCTACACTAAACTCAGCCTTAGTACAACACAGCATTTGCTTAGCCATCTGTTACATTTATATAGCCAGAGTCCAAGCTTTTCCCCTGGGCTCTACAACTTAATCAAATAGTCTATTTACACAGTCTCATATTCCCTGAGAGCTGCCTCTGCTGATGAAGTTTACATGGCTCAGTCTATCAATTAGTTCTACCTATCTGCCAATGAGCTAATATATCTAGAAGGCTAGCCTAGACAGAAGTGTTGGTTAAATGGCCTTTCACTATCTTACAGACATTTTAATGAATGTTGAAATTGGTGGACATTTCCACTTATTTTTTTTTATTTTGATCACTCTTGTTGATGCTAAGGCATGGCTCATTTCAAAATGGATGAAGATAGTTTGTTCTGGAGGCAAATATGAATAACCATAGTCCAAAGACACAGACCACCAAATTTCATGTTTCAACATGGAAACACTCTTATACATTTATTTTTGTAGTGATAGAAAAGAAAAGTGATACATTAAGACACTTTTTAAACACATTGTTGGACACATCAGGTAGGTGTGTTACTGCTCATTGTTTAACAATACTCTCTGTTGTTTGATTGATGGAAAAACAGAATTCTGTTAAGGTGATAGACTCCAAGAGATTTTTACCTGTTTTTATTCTTCCTAGTTCCAACACAGAGAGATAGACCTGAGATGGTTCTTTAGGAGGCTAAGGATAGCTCCAGATACATTGTAATTAATCTCTTGAACAGCAGCATTCCAACTCTCCACCTTTTAAAGATTTAATCAGTCAGTCAACCTTTTCAGGCACAGCTTCTTTCCAGGAACTCTCCCTCATACTCCTCAAACCAGTTATGTCTATTACAGACTCATTAAAACACTGTGATAAAATAAGCAGCCAGTAACACTGTACTGGGGTGTCAAAACCTCCAAAGGATGGTGTACTTTTCACAACTGAGGGATTCTGGACATTTTTAGTAATAAAAGAATAATTTGAACAAGCAGAACCATTAGTGACCTAAGTTTCTAATTTTAATTAGGTAAATTTCTAAATTTTAAGTAGAAACTTAGGTCACTAATGGTGTACTTACTTTTGCACCTGTGTGTGTGCGTGTGTGTATATTTAAATAAGTATCAACATTCTCCATATTTACATATTATTGTCTTATGTTTATTTAGTATAATGATATATTAAATATAGTTATATTGAGCTCAAGAATATGGATTAACACGTATCTGTTTATAGAGATATTTCACATTTCCCAGCTTTAAAACAACTATTTTGTCCAGCATTATGTTTTACATGAGATATTCTAGAAGGCTTGATGAGTGAGCCTACATTTTTCCTCTGTCTGAGGAAGATTTTGTGTATTTCAAGTCGGACATTCAAAGCAAGCATTCTTTCTGAAGTAGAGCACTACGGTCATTTTCAAGTGGAGACAAGTTGAATAGATAACACAGATAGTCATGCTCCACATGAACTCCTTCATTTGCAGTGCTTCCTCCCTCATGAGCATCTTCCAATGGCAAGGGCGTTACTATTAAGATGTCCACCTTGCATCATTGTGTCAATAAAGGGATGGCAGTTCTAGCTATGCTTCGCTGTGTTGTTAAGCTGGTTTGAACAAATTCAGAATGCCATCTGTGTTCCTGTGTCTGAATGAATGCCCATGAGAGCTCTAAAATGCTCTATCTCTTTTCTTGCAGCAGGCCTAAGTGGTGAACTTTTTATTCTCTCTATAACGATGTCTTCTTCAGAACTTCATGTGGTTTGAACCACAAAGCATGTGGCTTCCAGGCTGGTTCCTTTCACCTACCAGCTAGCATGCAAAGCTCCTCTCTGTCCTTCCACAGCTTCAAATTCACTCCTTCAGTGCTCAGTGATAATCATTGATACAGATAGGCCACATATTTCTTGTAATCTATTAATGGAAGCTTTTGTTGATTTTAGTTTAAAGTACTCACGAATAAAGTTGACTTCAATATTTAAAAAAACAAGGTGTTGAGATACTGTGGTGATAGTGTTCAGGATTTAGGAGCTGCCTTTCAGCATGGCTTCCCCATGGTATTCTCACTAACAAGGAGACAGGACTCCCATTAATTCACATAGTTTCTGGGACTAAGTAATGACAGTTTTTAACTATTCATAATGGCATTATTGCATCAATCAATTAGTGATTCCTTGATGACATCAGACATAGACAATCTTTTTGAGGATTTATTATCTATTTCTTAGAAGAGCTACTAAGCTCTTTAGTGCTCAGATCTTGTCTTAGTTAAGCTTACTGCTGACATGGAGAGACACCATTACCAAGGCAACTTAGAAATGGAAGCATTTAATTCAGGATTTGCCTACAGTTCAGAAGGTTTGGGGGCAAAAAGTGTGGCACCAGGCAGGCAGGCATGGTGCTAGGCTGGTAGCTGAGTGCTTACATCCTGTTCAACAGGCAAGAGGCAGAAAGAGAACAAGAGAGCCTACCTTGAGCTTTGGAAAACTCAAAGCCAAGCCTCAGTGACACACCTCTTCCAACAAGGCCACATATCCTAATCCTTACCAAATAGTCCACCAGTGGGAATGAAACATTTAAAAAAATAGCTATGGGGCTATTCTCATCCAAACTACCACAGATCTGATGATTTAGAAGTACTTCCATGCAAGTGAGAAAGGTGCTTGATGTTACAGGTGGATTTTACATCATTTTATAGCTGATACAAATTCCTAGAATCTATGTACTGCTACTTCTCTAAATATTGACAATAAAATGATGAGAAGAGGGTGAGGTGTTAGACTGATTAAAATATAAACTTCCAGGCAAAAATATCTTGTACTGGAAATAATAATAATATTGTTTTCAATGCATATAACAAATGTTTTATATTCATTAGCTTTCATATTCCGGACTTCACTGAAGCACAGCACCCACAGGTACTCTTCAGGTAGCCACCATACTTCCCAGCTGACACGTTTTCCAGTGAGTCATTTGTTCCACATAATATGGCTGCTTGAAGTTATCACAGTTTCAAAGCAAAACAAACAGTTATTTGAAAACAAAGAGAAAATAAGAATGAAATGGTTACAAAAGCATAATTATTTGACAATTTTTAAGAAATTCTGCCATTACTTGGGATTTTTTTATACAAAAAAATTGTCAATATTTAGATAAATATGCATGCTCGTGGATAGAGTTCAAAGCATGGGGGGAGGCCAATACATGATATAAAAGCCAAGGGCACAAATTAAAACATTATTGTTTTGGTAAGTGAACAGTAGCTTCAGGGAGCTGTGCACATAAAATATTAGTGACCTTGCCTCTTGTCACCAAAGCAAGCTTTTCCTCCACCTCAGCTCTCTCCACATGCCCTAGAGTCCTGCTATCTTTAAAATCGAGTTGTCTCGATTTTCACAAACTGTCAGGCAATGAGATATGCCTTTTTCATTTTATATTTATGGATAGCTAAAATTCCTGAGGGGATGAATCACTCAGGATAGTTAAAGATAGTAAGACAAGAAGTAATGGCCCAAAACCTGAAGAGAGAAGGCTTAAGTTAGATAAGATTAAGGAATTCTTAGTTATAAGGTCGATGAAGCAATCAGGCAAAGTAGCCAGAGAAGAAGGGAGGTACGTACATCAGTAAACACTGCTCAGATGCAAGGGGAAATTGGAGACATACTCTGGATGGGAGGATAAAAAAAATCATACCTATTTCAGAGAAAAAGATATTCTAGTATAGGTTGTCCAAAATGTAGCTTATGACTTGATGTAAGCAACATAACGATGTAAAACATTAGCTCTAACAGGGATTTTGCACCGAATTTTAAAACTTAATTAACTATTTTAAAGTGATTTTATAAACATCTCTCGGCATATCTCTAGCCTCAGGGGAAGAGCTTCTTGAGGTAGACTGCAGTTAACACAGAGACCTTTTGGCTGACAGAGAACAAGAGGCTTTGGAATGCTTGGCCCTAAATCGGATGTCTAGATCACTCTCTTCTTCTCAGGCTCCAAAAATCTTTTTCAAGACTGGGTGGAAAAATTGTAAGAGGCAGTAGGGAAAGACCACATCAAGGAAAGAACGTTTTCAGGGCACAACTGGGCAGATGCACATATGGAATCCTGGCGACTGTGTCCGCAGCACACACAAGAACTGCCTGCACAAGCTCAATCCCAACAAAATTCCAATATAGAAGAGGGGAAGAAAGTATGAAGTCCAGTCCCTGGCCAAGGAGCTATTGGTATTTGATTGCTGCTGGGAGAGGACAAGTCAGTTTTCTTCAACGGAGTGACATTGGTTATATTGGCACACTTTGACAGGTCAAATGCCGATTTTTTAAAGAGGAAGAACATGAAGTTCAGCACCCAGGAAGGTGGAAGGTCTGGTGGATTAGGAGGAAATGAATATGACCAATATATATTTTGTAAAATTCTCAGAGAATAAACAAAAACGCTACACTACTTGTTTATTCAACAAGTATTTTCTGAACATTTATCAAGTAAGAATAATGAATCTTTGCAGTTTCATGAGGTCCCATTTATTAATTGTTGATTTCAGAGTCTGTGTGACTGGTGTTCTATTCAGGAAGTTGTCTCCTGTGCCAATGCATTCAAGGCTCTTTCCCACTTTCTTTTCTATCAGGTTCAATATAACTAGATTTATATTGAGGTTTTTTGACCTGCCTGGACTTGAGTTCTGTTCAGGGTGATAGATATAGATCTATTTGCATTCTTCTATATGAAAACTTCCAGTTATTCCAGCACCATTTGTTGAAGATGCTTTCTTTTTTCTATTGCATAATTTTGGCTTCTTCGTCAAAAATCAGGTGTTCAAAGGTATGTGGATTAATGTCAGGGTCTTTGATTAGATTCTATTGATATATCTGTCAGTTTTTATGCCAATCTCATGCTGTTTTTATTACTATGCCTTAGTAGTAGAGCTTGAAATCAGGGATAGTGATGCATCCAGAAGTTCCTTTATTGTACAAGTTTGGTTTAACTATCCTGGGTGTTTTTGTTTTCCCATGTGTAGTTGAGTGCTGTTTTTTCAAGGTCTGTGAAAAATTGTGTTGATACTTTGATGGCAATTGCATTGAATCTGTAGATTGCTTCTGGTAAGATAGCCATTTTTACTATGTTAATCCTAATGATCAATGAGCATGGTAGATCTTTTTCTCTTCTGATATCTTCTTTAATCTCTTTCTTCAGAGACTTAAAGTTCTTGTTGTACAGGTTATTCACTTGTTAGGTTAGAATTACCCCAAGATATTTTAGATTATCTGTGGCTATTTTGAAGAGTGTTGTTTCCTTGATTTTTTTCTTGGCCTGTTTATCCTTTGTATATAGGAGGGCTACTAATTTTTTGAGTTAATATTGTATCCAGCCACTTCACTGAAGGTGTTTATCAACTGAGTTTCCTGGTAGAATTTTTTGGGTCACTTGTATATACTATCATAGCATCTGCAAATAATGATACTTTGACTTCTTCCTTTTCAATTTGTATCCCCTTGATCTCCTCTTGTTGTCTTATTGCTCTAGCTAGACATTAAAATATTATATTGAATAGACATGGGGAGAGTTGACAATCTTGTCTTGTTCCTGATTTTAGTGGAATTGTTTTGAGTTCTCTCTAATTAATTTGATGTTGGCTTTGACTTGCTGTATATTGCTTTTATTATATTTTATTATTCTCCTTGTATCCCTGATCTCTCCAAGACCTTTATCATGAAGGAGTGTTGAATTTTGTCAAAGGTTATTTTTTGTATCTAATAAGATGATCATGTGATTTTTTTTTCTGTTTGGTTATATGGTAGATTATAAGGATAGATTTTCATATGTTGAACCATCTCTGGGATGAAGCCCACTTGATCGTGGTGGATGATCTTTTTGATGTGTTCTTGGATTGGTTTGCGAGTATTTTATTGAGTATTTTTGCATATATTCATGAGGGAAATTGAGCTTCAATAAGGCAAAGGACATTGTCAATAAAACAAAACTGCAGCCTACAGAATGGCAAAAGGTCTTCACCAATTTCACCTCTGAAAGAGGACTAATCCACAAAATATATAAAGAACTCAAGAAACTAGACACCAAAATACAAATAATCCATTTAAAAATTGAGGTAGAGATCTAAACAGAGATTTCTCACCAGAAGAATCTCAAATGTCCAAGAGTCCCTTAAAGAATGCTCACCATTCTTAGCCATCAGGGAAATACAAATCAAAAGAAAACTGAAAACCAATCTTGTACCAGTCAGAATGACTAAGATCAAAAACACTAATTACAACTTATGCTGGAGAGGATCAAGGGAAACACTCCTTCGCTGCTGGTGGGAGTGTAAACTTGCACAGTCACTTTGGAAATCAAACGGAGGTTTCTCAGAAAAGTGATAATCAATCTACCTTAAGACCCAGCTATTCTAGCCTTGATATACCCAAAGTGTGTGCAATCATTCCACAAGGACTTTTGCTCAACTATGTTCATAGCAACATTATTTGTAATAGCAAGAACCTGGAAACAACCAAGATGTCCCTCAACCTAAGAATGGCAAAAGAAAATGTGTACTCAGCTGTTAAAAACAATGATATCAGGAAATCTGAAAGCAAATGGATAGAACTAGAAAAAAAAATCATACTGAGTGAGGTAACCCAGACCCAGAAAATAACATGGTTTGTGCTTAGTCATAGTGGATATTAGCTGTAAAACAAAGGATAAACATCCTACAATCCATAGCCCCAGAGAGGCTACCTATCCTCCTTGTTACCTAACAAGGAGGGCCCAGGGGGGCGAGGGACACATGGATTTCCTTGGGAAGGTGAAATAGAAGAGAACTCCTGTATAGACTGGTGGCTGGGGGTGGATAGGAACGTGAGTGATTAGGTTGGGGGGAAACTTCCATGATTCTGCAAGGATGACTCCAGCTAAGACTCCTAGCAATAATTAATTGGTAGCTGAACTGGCCCCTTTTTGTAATCAGTTTAGTAACTACCACAGTTGTTATCAGAGAGCCTTCATCCAGTGATTGATGGAAACAGATGCAGAGATCTGCAGCTAAGCACTTGGGCTGAACTCAGAGAATCCTGTTGAACAGGAGTGTATGAAATGGTGTGTATGTGTGTGTGTGTGTGTGTGTGTGTGTGTGTGTGTGTGTGTGTGTAAAGGTCATCACAAGGGAACCCACAGAAACAATTAACCTGGGCTCATAGGAGCTCACAGACTTTGGAATGACAGCTAGAGAGCCTGTGTGAGACTGACCTAGACCCTCTACATATGTGTGAAAGTTGTGTAGCTTGATCTACTTGTGGGACTCCTAGTGGTGGGAGCAGGGCCTGACTCGAATGCTTTGGCTGGCTTCCAGAAACATATCCCTCATATTGGCTTCCCTTGCCCAGCCTTAACACAAGTGGAGGAGCTTAGTTTTACCTGAATTTGATAATTTGTGCTTTGCTGACACCCATGGGAGGCCTGTTTCTTTCTGAACAGAAGCAGAGGAGGAGTGGATTGTTGGGGGAGGAAATGGGAGGAAAGGATCGAGGAGAAACTGCAGCCAGGGTATAAAATAAATGAATACATTTAATTAATAGTAAAAAGAAAAGTGATAAAAAGGAATAACGAAGACATTGCACAGTGACTCATGTAGCATATGTAGCTTAACTACACTAATTTATTCACTCATTTGATTACACACAATAGGCATGGTTTTCTAAAAATGTCATATTTCTTAATTTCCTTTAATTCTGCCAATCAAAATCACCCATTTCCCCTACCGTTTTATTATGCTTATTCCAAAGAGATGATTAGTGGTGCATGCCTTATTTGTATGGATTAATTTCATTATACCATAATAATCAAGGATAAAGCCTATATTTTTAAAAGCCATATTATAAAATAACATAAATAGCCTTTCATTCATGGAATGGTATGTAAATATAAAATACAATATGAGGCCTAACTGATACATAAACCAGTTATTACTTAAATTATGCAATTTGCTAAGTTTTGATATATGTGTATAACTTAAAATCAACACTATAATCAAGATAATGAACATATCCATCACAACCAAAAGTAATGTTTTGTAATCTCTTCCTCCCACTTTTCTCTTAAACCAAAACCATTGCTTGAAAAACATGCACTTGTTTCCTTTCACTACAGGTGATTTTAAATATTAAATCACTCACAAATGGACTCAGAATGATTATACACTTTTTGCCTTGCTCTATTAACACAGCATAATGATTTTAAGATTCTTATATTAGTTTATAAACAATCACCCTTCTTTTTCATCCCTGAAATAATCCCACTGAAATGATTTATCACCACATTCTTGGACACTTATCTAACCAAAATATTTCTGGCTGTGCTAGGATTTTGATAGCATTCCACATCAGTTTTCTGTACATTTGCATATTTTGTGTTCTCTTGCTTATTTTGGGTAAATAACATAGACTAGAATTACTGGAATGGATATTCAAATAATGGCAGCACACTAAATCTTTTATAATCTTACATTTTAATTACCAAATTGATGTTTATGTATACACATCTTTTTCATCTTACTTAATTGAGGACGACTGTTATCTTCTCTAACTGCCATTTTCAGTGACTACATTCTAAATGCTGTTCATGTTTGCAAGCATTGTGACCTTATGCTCAGCCCTTTCATCTCTTCATGATGTGTGTATTAGTTACATTTGCATTGCTATGATGAAACATCATGACCAAGGTAACTTACAGAAAGAGGAGTTCATTTGGGCTGATGGTTCCAGAGGGTTAGGTGTCCATCCTGGTGGGATACACAGCAGCAAACATTGGCATGGTTGTAGGGAGAGAACCTGAGAGCTCACATGCTGAACCACAAGAAAGCAAAGAGAGACAGGGCAGGCCCACTGGGAACGGCACAAGGCTTTGACATCTCAAAGCCAGTGATGTTTTTTCTCCATCTAGGCCACACCTCCCAAATCTCCCTAAACAGCGTCACCAGCTGAGGACCCAGTGTTCAAATTAAAGACTGTGAAGGTACCTGTCACTCAACACTTCATAGCATACTTCTTCAGGTATACTGCTCATTAGTGCTGAGGTGTTGTACCATGTATCAGCTATACACTGTTTCATCTTTCTCGGTGTGATTCTTAATAGTAATTGAGTCATTCTAAAATTTTTATGATGTAGATTAGAATTCTATTGTCTTTAGTTCTGAAAGAAGTCCCGCGTATTTGTACAAAATGTGCTGTATGGACTAGTGCTTGTTCATTTCTTTTGTTGTTGTTGTTGCATGCATTTTCTAATCAACAGCTTTTAGGGGAAATGGCCTTCATTTCTCCTAAGACTTGCCTCTGTGTTTTATCCAAAGAAACTGATTATTTCCATAATCAGGCCCCTTTGTAAACTCACCCTGGCGTTCGCTAACTTGCTCATGTCTACCTCAGTGCCCAGGGTCTTAGTGACAGCTGCTATGCAAAGCATATTAGCTTGCCAGTAAATGCACAATATCTGCAGAGATTTCTCTGGATCAGCAAATAAATGCTGGAGAGCAACTTTCTACTGCAGCAAGTCTTCTACTTCACGGTTTTTTCTTTGTTGTGGGCTTTTAAATACTCTTTCCTTTCTTCCTTAAGCAAAAAAGAAAGCATAGATTTTAATCTATTTCTCTTTCAAAGATTTGTTTTTCCCCATTTTTATGTTATCATGCTTTTTAAAAAATAATTATTTTTTATTTTTATTTTTAAAAATTATTTATAAAAGTAAAAGCAGGTTTTCTAACTTAATACTGACTCTCAAAATCTTGTTAGGCATATTTAATATTTATTATAGTTTCAGTGGCTGACAAACAATTACCTACTACATAGAAGGTTATGGTAAGAATTTTCTTCAGTGTCAATTCAAAGTTCATGAAAATTCCAATGATAATCTTTAAAGAACCAGAAAAGACAATTCTTTAGATATATAGATGCGCGCACACACACACACACACACACACACACACACCACACACACCAGAGAGAGAGAGAGAGAGGGGGGGGAGGAAGGGGAGGGCAAGAGGGAGAGGGGGATGGAGAGGGAGGGAGGGAGAGAACAGGGCGGGGGCAACAGTCAAGGCATCTTGAGTAAAAAGGGACATGCTGAGGATATCATGTCCTAGTATCTCATCTTATTGTAACACTACAATAACACATAACAGCATGGTAGTGATAGAGATGCAGACATATAGACAATTAGAGTAGAAAAGTGACTCTTAAATAAACAGACACTTAAGTCCATCTTCGATATTGGCTCAAAGTACACACTTTAAAAAGGACAGCCTGTTCATCAAATGGTGCTTGGAAAATTGGATATCTACATGTAGGAGGATAAATGTGGAAAAAATTCAATTCTGAACAATTCAGACAACTAGTATAGGAGCTGAATGTGCAACTTCCAGAGGAAAGATACATTTTTGAAAAGTATCCAATAGCGCAGAAAATAACCTTTCAAAATTCTTCAAACTCCAACCACAAAATCTCCTTCCTCTTCACAAACAAAACAAAACAAAACAAAACTTATCCATGTACACAACAAAGAAAACAAAGAGCAATGAAAGTAATGTATACAGAATGATAAAACACATAAAATACACATCTGGCACAAGATTAATACCTGGAGTCCATGACAAAGATCATTAAAAAATTAATAAACAGAAACCAAAGCACTCACTCTAGAAATTGTCAAATAAATTGAATAGTTACACAAATGAAGAAATACCAATGTTCAGTAAATATGTTAATAAAATATTCAATGCTGCTGCCCATTAGAGAAATGAGATCCCTTCCATTTCAACCATCAATCAAGAAAAAAAAATCTTGTCTTCAAGCCCATATGATGGGGACATTTGGTCAAGTGAGATTCCCTCTTCTCAGATGCCCCTGTTTTGTGTCAAGTTACATAAAGTCCATGATGTAGAATATCATGGTGCTGACAGCACTGGGGAGAGCCTACTCAAAGCACAGCAGAGGAGAGCCAAATGAGAGAGAATCCAGTGCCCATGGTTGGCTTTATTTTCCCTCTAGTTCTCAGTCTGTGGGATAGTGCTGTCTATATTCATGTGAGATCTTCTGCCTTAGTTAGTCATTTCAGGATGTCACCTCACAGACATGCTGGGTGTGTCTTGGCCCTTCTCAATCTAATCTAACAAAAGCAAAACGTTCACTATCGCATGAAGCAACTGACAATCTTTTTTCAAAGGGAAAGGTGGATGAGCCTATACCACAGAATAATAGTAAAGTTGGACTCTATTGGTAACAGTTTAAAGCTGATTACAAAAGACTATGAATTAACATTTATTAATTATCCAAAGGCCAAAACTATGGCCTTGGTAACATTGGAAATTACAAGACTAGGTTAATGGTAAGAAAAAGGAATGTGAAGATTTAATCAGCTATGATACACTTGTAAAAGATGACTATAATATATGAATGAGCTACTTGTTGCTGCTGGCCTGGATATAGGAAAGAGCTTAAACGAAAGCCATACTCATTATCTTTGGAAGGATATTGTTACTTGTCTAATCACTGTATCAACATACATATGTTTATTGAAAAACATCTTTCAAATAAAAAGCAGAATCAATGAAGCAGATATAGCTTCCTTGAGGAATAATTCAAAATTATGTTATCTAGTTATGTATAATTCTATTTGTAGTTGTTTTTTATTATTATTACAGTATTTATTTGTCTTTTCTCAGTCAACCCCTGAGCCAAACACTACCCTCAGACTTCATGGGGAAGTAGAGAAAAGGCAACATACAGGGCAGAGCAAACGTGGGAGAAACCAGGGAGATGGAAGTGAAGATGGCTGCTTCACACGGGGAAGAGGATGGGAAAGGCTACCACTGGGCAAGGAGGCCACCATAGCCTCTGAGAAGGCATGACCAGGATAGAGGAGAAGAGCTAGGATTTCAGAGAAGGGTTCCTGGCATAACCACTGATGAGGCTCCCCAAACAATTTCAATCCCAGCCCACAGGTAGTTACCAAACTGTGGCAGCTGCAGCCCCAATGGCTGTGTGTTGATGTTCCTTCAAATGGACCTGGTGTGGAACCTGCTTTAGTAGCAAGTAAGGTCAGGGGATGTGGGATTGTCAACCTGTTGGGGGTCTCTACTGTCAGTGTCCTGGTGAACACAGTAGATGAAAGGTACTCCTGACCAGGAGATGAATATGGAGCAGGCCTGCACTTTCAGGGTGAGGCCTCATAAAGGAGAGCTGCTTCCAGTGCAGAGAAGGCAGAGGGGAAGAGCATTTAGAACTTCTAAGCCTATGTTTTGTTTATATGAACTTGTACATTTTTAACATTAATAAATGAAATAGTATAATTATACTCAAATAAATACTATGTATGAAACTTAAATTTATATATTGTGCATACCTGTAACTAGTTTATTTCCTGGATGTAGAAAATGTGTGCATTGATGTACAAAGCTCTTAAAACCAATATTTATCATGTTTTCATTATACTGAACCTCACTGTAGCTAAGTTTACAAAAATAATCACTTTCTTAATGAGAATTTAATTTGGGTCAAATTTCAATTATAAATAAATCACTATGAATTATCTTGTGGTTCAATGTTTCTCCCCAAACATAGTAATATTCAATTAACGTAATAGTTAGAACAGGTTGAAATTAAGCTTTGGGAATGTCAGTCTCTAGGAGAGTACAGTTAATATTTTCAATGATTGTATGAAATGTAAGATAATATTGCACATTTCTATTCTAAATAGTAGTTTGTGGGGGTGGATTTTCTTATATGAGAAAATTGAAAATAGAGCAAATTCTTTAATGTTTAAAATGTTCCATAAGAAGAACTCAGTACAGTTTACTATCTATAGTCTGTTAGTCTGTGTCAGTGTCTTTTGTTAGAATTACTTGTTTTATATGTATTTACCTTTGTTAACAAAAAGCTAAGGGGCTTGACCACTCAGAAATCTTGGGCAATATTATTAGTGTTTCTACTTTTTATGTACTGCAGAGTTCAATGACATGCAGATACCAATTTTTAAATGATTGATCTGATTGTGAATATGAATGGTATCTGCTTTGGTAAGATGGTGGTGCTCTGACTTATAAAATCCATATTTATTTGATATAAAACCAAAATATTAAATTATTTCTGTACTCTCTTAAGTTGGAGCTTTCAATTTTCTTTTTTACATCTAAGGATAAAATACGCTTTAGCAAAAAGTAATCGATTTAGAATTTAAGATTTTTATCATGAACTGGGATGAAGAATTTGTAACTGTTTTTTATAAAAAACAGAAAGTTTAGAAATTTCACCTGTATTAATTAAAGACTTATGGCTCAGATATTCATTCTTAATTAAGCAGCTGTTACCATGTTTCCTGCTGGCCAGGCACTACTTCAGTCCAGGCTTACAGGAGTAATCAAGAGATGTCACAGTCCCTCTGTTAACTCCTGGAGCTTGTGTTATAGTAATGGACTTTCTCACTATCACTATTCATAATGGCTCCTGTCTATGTGACACTGAATGACAGAGAATTTTTTTTAAAGGATAACTGAACGCATGTTAAGAACTTACATAAGACCTCTTGTTATCATATAAAGTGCACTGTATCTTTCAGTGTTTCCTACAGAAAAATGTCAAATCCTGGAAAGCCTATTTTTATACCCTGGAAATATAACAGATTTTTGAAAGGCAAGATATCCATACTTTGGAATTTTATTTTGTAATTTTTTTAGCATGTAATTCAGAAATCATACACATCATAAGAAAACTTTAAATATTGGTTTTCTAATATATCAAATGTTGTTTTTTAACAACTCCCTTATATATATAATATACTAGTTTAAAGTCCAATTATTTTACACTGAAAATACTCTCAAAATTCCTTTAAGTTTCTAGTACTGTACAGTGTAAAATAATGTCTATCCCAAACCCATGTTCTCTGGAAGCGTCAGAATGTATCTTTATTTAGAAATTGTGTCTTTGCAAATGTTATAAGTCATGACAAGGGCATAGTGGATTTGGGTGGGCCCTGAATGAAAGGTCAGTGTCCCTAGAGAAAAGGCTATGTGAAGTGCAGACCTAGAGGGGAATTTATAATCATAAGAGAAGTAAGTGCCTATGAAGAACATAAAAATCCTGTGGATGGCTGAATCTAAAGAGCAGCACAAAGGACAACCTTACTCAACACTAGAGGAGAAAATTCCTCATGTGATGTTTGGTTTTAATGTCATCTTTCCACAAATTAGAATCACCTGTATAGGAGGCCGCAGTAGAAGAGTTTTCTTAAATGCCTTAATGAGTAGAGGAGGATGCACTCTACCTTCTGGTAGCTGCGAAGATAAAAGTAGTCAAGGCAGAAGAATAATCCCTTATTCACCTTTTGTTCACTTGTTCTTCCATTCCAAGGAGTTAAACTATGCTGTTGCTGGGGCTGTTGATTCCTTCCCTGATATCAGAACCAGTGTCTCCAGGTTTCCATCTTGACGAAGGACCAGCAGCTCTCCAGGAACCTTCTATGTTGTGGGCACCAGATTGGTACTGCCAAGGCATCAAATAATGAATGACCCCGTAGCCACTCCAAAGTGAAACAACCACTGTGGAACCACTCCAGCTGTGAGATATTCAGCTTCAAGAACCCAGTAACTTCCAGATTTTCAGACTCATGGGTGTATTTCAACCGTTGTTATTATTTCTGTGTAAGCTGACTTACTAAATTATTTTAGTACTTGCCTATTCATTCTATTGGTTCTGTTCCTCACAAGAACTATGACTAATAAATTCAACTACATATTTGTCATTTCTTTTATCACTCTGAGAATAAACTCTGTTATTTTGTGTCATCTAGATTGTTGTTTGTGCAACAACCCATTGAAATTTATATTTAATTGATGGTAAAAAGCCAAAACATTGCTATATTAATTTTGCCTCAGAAAACACAGTTCCATCTGAACAAGCTGCTGCAGTTCCAAACTTCCCTTTGTTGAAAGTACACTCTTTAAGAAGCATAATGTTCTTCAATGTCACCATGAAATTGTTTTCAATGGACTGAACCCATTGTCCTTTTGACTGTATTTGTTATAGTTATTTATTTTAAGGATAGAAGCAATGAGACTTCCTTATTTAGATGTATTATTAGAGACATTCATTAATATGCAACAGCAAATGAGAATGAAAATTCGCACAATCAACATTAAGTTACCAACTAACAAAGACTAAATAAAGGACTAGGGATTTAGGAAGAAACATTTTTAAAAAAAAAATCACAAGAGAAACAGGAAACATTAAAACTTTAAAATGAAGCCTATTTTTAAATGCCCACTTTGTGAATTCAATGAGCAGAATTCAAAATTACAAGGACCAGAATTCATTTGAAGTAAAAAGGAAAGAATATGTACTGAACATATGAATAGGGGAAATCAAGGGCCTCGGAATGCATAAGCTATTTCTAGATAATCCACTTGTCTTAGAGTGATGAGTGTGACAGTGAAGGAATCGCATGGATTTTCTTGTTAACTACAATAATGTGTATCACTATTCATGCTGTATTGGTACCTTACCTCCTGCAAAAGATCCTCTAGATGCCAGAACATGTGGAGTTTGGAGAACAAAGTGAGATTGGAAATACCTTTTAAAGTCACAAGAAAGTTTTGAAACAACAGTAAGGAACCTAATATTGCTATGAAAATTTATAGCGAGAGGTAATACTACAAATTTCAAAACAAAGTCTGAGTCACAAAATTTGAGTTAAATATTAATGTTTAAAACATGCTAAAATGTTAAAACTAAAAAATATATATTTTAATATTTCATTACATTATGTAGCAAGAATTTCTAAAAAGATCTTATTAGTAAAAAACTCAGGAACCAGATATTGAGGTGAATGCTGAAAGATCAGAGAAACAGAACAAGCCACAGCCAACCTCACCTCGCCAATTCCTCAGCTGATCCTATTTCCTCAAACTGAAAGCTTGTGAGTACTCACTCACCCAAATGGATCTCAGCTGAACTGCTGCTAAAAGCTAAAAGCTTAAAAAAGGTTCTAGTTCCTGGTCCTCACGTCTTACATACCTTTCTGCTTCCTGCCATCACTTCCTGGGATTAAAGGTGTGTATCATCATGCCTGGCTGTTTTCAGTATGGCTTTGAACTTACAGAGATCCAGATGGATCTCTGCCTCGGGAATGCTAGGATTAAAGGTGTGTGTGTCACTGTTTTCTGGCCTATATCTATATCTATCTAGTGACTGTTCTGTTCTCTGACCCCAGAAAGTTTGTTAGGGTGCAGAATATATTGGGGAACACAACATCACCATGACATTACTTATCTCAAACTCTCTCAATTTATAAAAGAATAAATTTTGCAGGGTAATCAAAGGTTTCCATAATGTTCTAGTGTTAGGTGCTGTTATCTGAAACATTAAACAATGATAATGAAAATTATAATTATAGAAATCTTTTACAAGAACACAATTTCATTATTTCTATGTTTGCTTCGATATAATTTCATTCCATGTGTGAAGTTCTCAAAAGCAAAAAGGACGTACAGGACATAAATAGTGGAACTTGGAGAACATACACATAGATGAGAATCAATTTTCCTTGTTTTGTAAATAGTTTTTTAGTTATTGTATATGGCTGTTTTACCTGTATGTTGTCTGTGTCCAATGCCCCATGGAGGCCTGAAGAGGCACTGATTCCAGAGACTGGAGTGATAGACAGTTGTGAGCCATGATGTGGGTACTAGGAATCAGATACTGGTCCTCTTGAAAAAGACCATTAGTGTTCTTAACTCCAGCCACAGAATAGAGTTTTCTTATGTACAGTTCTAATATTATTAGTGTGTGCATATGTTTGTGCTATGTAACATATAAATTAATTTAGTCTAAAAGTCAGTGTAACACCTCCAAGTTAAATAGGTGTCTTTATTTTATAAATTACCCAAATTCAGTTGGATCATTTAATTTGTCCAACCTTGTAAAAATGGCTCTTAAAACTAAACACAGAATTGTATCTTCAGAATTTAGCCAATTATCAACATTTGTTGATAATTGTCCTCCATTCCTAGTAGAAGAGAAGTTCCACATTAAACTCTCCAGTAGTTATACCAGTTTTGATTTTTGCCTACATGCACAATTTCTGGAAAATTATTTTTTATTTTTCTAATTTTCCCTCTAGTAATGTCTATTGTTTTCTTTATCACTAGTGAGGCCAGAAGAACTTTCTAACACTCACCAATGAGCAACAATTCTATCAGTGGACAAAGATATCAAGATGAAGAGTGTGTATGTGGTGATATCTTGAGTCAACCATGATACCATCACCAGTACTGTTTCAATTCAAGCAAAATGAAAGAAGCAAAAAGGATTGTGGCTTATAAACTGTAACCAATTTGCAAATTCTCAGGTTTTGTTTTTTGTTTGTTTGTTTGTTTGTTTTTTTAATTTTACATTAAAAAAGATAGATCATTTACTTGTTCTTTTACCTTCTGGAAGAATTCTCTTTCATTAATCTTTTTAATCTAACCAAATACATGTAAATCTTAATTAAATATGCACATTACCAATTATAATCAGATACACACAAACACTTCATTTGGAATTCAGTACCTTCTTTCAGTTAATGGATACAGGGATGTAAAACAATGTAGACTCAGTGATTCATTATCAAGCATATTTGGTCCTCCAATTTTTCACAAACAATGCCACATTTTTACTGTGTATTAGTCTAAATGGTCTAGTTAAACCATGTTCTAATTTCTGTACTTTCATTCAAAATGTTCACTATAACATTTATGATTAGAAATTAGACTTTGACTCACACAGAGTGAATTTATATTCTGTTTTCTGCACTTAGTAGGTATATACTTTAGAGCACATTTTTTGACATCTTTAAACAGAGACACAACAGAAATTTAAAGAGTCAGGCAAAATGAGAGTATCAGAAGTTAAAAGCTGCAAAAGAAGTGAAAATAAAAATGTGTAGCTAGCTATCATATTAGCATGAAATGGATATTTACTGCAGAATTATTTTATATTTTTCAATCTTCTAAAGGATGGGTTATTTGTTTTCCTAATGGTATTTTTGAGTTCTATATGTTCCAGATACTAACTTTCTTTCAGAGGTGCAATTGACAAAGATTTTTTTCCCCAGTCTGTAGACTACTTCACTCAAATGATGGTAACCTTTGCTGTACAGAAGCTTTTAGTTTTGTGTTGTCCCATTCCTTGCTATTAATTCTTTGACATCTGAGTCCTGTTCAGAAAGTCCTTTCCTGTTTCTGTTTGGCCAAGGACATTCTCACCATTTTTCTCTGTCAGATTCAGGGTATCTGTTCTTATGTTGATGTCTTTGAAACTTTTGGAGATGAATTTTGTTCAGGGTGCGAGGTACTGATGTAGTTTTACTCTTACACATGCAGCTTCCTAGTTCGGCCAACACCATTTTTTGAAGATACTGTCTTTTCTTCAATGTATAATATTGGCTTCATTATAAAGAATCATTTGTGCGAACTTATGCATACTTCTTCAGTTTTACTCCTTTTATCATATATTTTTTCTATTTTTAAGTCAATACCATGCTGTTTTTATCACTATTGCTCTGTAGTGTATCTTAAGAGCAGGAATTCTGATACCTCTAGCAATTCCTTTATTGTTCAACAGTGTTTTAGCTTTCCTCAATATTTTAATGTTTCTATATGACATTTAAGATTATTTTTCCAGTTACTATGTAGGTATTAGAACATTGATGGTGATTAAGTTGAAACTGTAGGCTGCTTTTGGTAGTATTTCCACTTTCACAATATTACCCTACCAATTCATAGACCTGGGAGATTTTTCATCTTCTAATAGCTTTTGATTTTTTTCTTCAGTGTCTTTTTTATTATATAAGCTTCCCAAGTTATATTCATTCCAAGATATTTTTGAGGCTATTTTATACAATATTGTTTCAAGTATTGTTTTTTTTTTCCATAAGATTGTTGTTTCAATATGTTTTGGTTTCACACATTCCAACAAAATTTTACTCAAGCAAAATTCAACATAAAGGTAATTTTTATATCTCAAGGAAAAATAAATTTGATAAAGATTTAAGTTTCAAATCTTTTACTACTTTAGAGGAAAAATAATAAAAACAGAAAAATATAAAAGCATTCATGTTAAAGCCTATAAATGTTGGTGGCTACCAAAAAACATTATTAACGCTGGGCAGTGGGGGTGCACACCTTTAATCCCAGCACTCAGGAGGCAGAACCAGGAGGATCTCTGTGAGTTTGAGGCCAACCTGGTCAACAGAGCGAGATCCAGGACAGGCAACAGAACTACACAGAAAAATCCTGTCTCAAAAACCAAACCAAACCAAAAACAAACAAAAAAAAAACATTATTAAGAAATGTAATGTTATAACAAAGAAATATTCCAAAACAATTAAAGATATCCATTACAATTATTTTTCAACACTTATATGAGAATATTTTGTTATAATTACAGTTTGAATAGTAAATAATATAGGAGCTATAAATCTATTTTTCTATGAAGAAGATTCAGAACTGCAGTAGATATGTCCACCACTAGAGAAAGGAAAGAACATGACACTGGGAGAAAATAACAGTAAGTGTCATTGCAGAGCGAACACAATGATGTATTACAGCTGCTCTAAAAATTCAGACTATTTTATGAAGTCTGTAAACAAAATCTAGAAGTGTTGATCTAAAATTACACAAAATTGTCAAAATTACAGTAATCTTGATTACTTAAAGGGAAAATTGGGTTAGACGTTTTCATATCTGGTGGAAATGTCAAAAAGAATGGATGAAATGATAATTTGTAGACTGTTTTATTAGACTTACATGGCATGGACAAGATGGAAGCTCACTTGTGGCCTAAAGAAGCTGAAATGAAGTACATGGTCTGGGAGTTAATTAATCCTTTTTAATAGAGGGAACATTTTAATGTAGACAAATATAGTCCAAGGTTCCTTACATTACTCATGTAGCTAAGGTAGGTATAGTTGATTTTATGTATCTAAATACCTACTTTGATTTATAATTAACCAACATCATAGAACTATGCCAGCTAAGCCTAAAGAATTTCCTTTTCTTCTTTTTTTTGATTTTTTAAATATATTTTTATTAATTTTTTTTATTTTACATACCAACTCCTGTTCCTCCTACCTCCTCTTCTCCCTCTCCACCCCCACCTACCCCTATCCCACCCCCACCCCCTCCTCATAAAGGGTAAGCCTCCCTTGAGTAGTCAACATAGGCTGTCATACCATGTTGGGGACAGACCTGGCCCCTCTGCCCTGCATCAAGGCTGAGTAAGGCATTGCACCATAGGGAATAGGGTCTAAAAAGCCAGTTCGTGTACCCAGGATAAGTCCTGGTCCCATTTCCAGAGGACCCACAAACACATCAAGTCATGCATCTTTCACCCACATTCAGAGGACCTAGTGAGGTCCCGTGCAGGGCCCCCAGCTGTCATTCCAGAGTCCATGAGTTCCCATTAGCTTGGGTCAGCGATTTCTGTGTTTTTTCCCATCATGATTCTGACTCCCCTTCTCTTACAACCCTTTCTCCCTCTCTTCATCTGAACTCCAGGCTCTTGGCCAAGTGCTTGGCTGTGGGTCTCTACATCTGCTTCCATTAGTTACTTGATGTAGGTTCTATGATGACAATTAGGGTGGACACCAATCAGAGTGCAGGAGAAGGCTAGTTCAAGCATCCTCTCCACTATTGCTATGAGTCTTAGCTGGGTACAATCTTGTGAGTTCCTGGGATTTTCCCTAGCTGCAGTTTTCTTCCCATCCCCTTAATGATACACACTGTCAAGATATCTCTTTCATTGCTCTCCGGAGCTCCATGTCTCTCCCCCATGATGGGGAGGGAGAACAATGAAAGACATTTCCTTTTCTTCTTAAATATAGTACCAAGATATTTAAAAAAGAGCAATGTTGGAAAGAAAAGAAAGACATTGACCAGTTTAGTTCATTGTGCTTCTTTTTTTTACCACAATTCATTCTAGGGCATATACACTTATTATATCAGTAAACCCTGAAGAGACATTATATTAAGGTTATTTTCAAAAATATTTTCTGCATCAATATTATATTCTAGCATGCTGCAGATTGTTTTATAGCTTCTAATCTTAGGATTTGTTCAAAAGTCAATCAAATTTATGTAAGAGTGTAATTGTTGTCTCCACACATTCAAATTTAGGTAATCTTTTCTACTACCAATTACACTGTAGCAAAGTTTATTTTGCATATGCTTTTGTCTTTTCTTTCATCAGGCACAAACATTCTGGAAAAAGAATTTTAATTTTGGTAGTGAAAATATAGAAAGTGTATGAAGTGGAGTCTTAATTTTAGACCATCTTCACTATTTAATTGTGCATTTCAATCAACATTGCTGAGTTTCTGCCTAAATTGTAAATCCTGAGCAGAAATGACTAAATATTAAATGTTACACACTTAGTTGTAGATGTAACCAACCGTCTTATTAAATAAGAAACACAGAACCAATGCAAATAAGAAAGCCAAGAGATCAGAGCTAAGAGCCTTGCTGCCTGCTGCAGCTAGCCTCTTAAGCCAAGAGACCTCTACGAAAAGGACCTACTTCCTGTGTGTTTGTCTTGATATAGTCTTTCTGTTCTGCCTTCTCATTGGTTGTAAACCCAACCACATGACTGCTTTGTCACTGCCTGTTTATACAGACCTCAAGATCTTAAAGGCATGTGTCTCCAATGCTGGCTGTATCCTTGACCACACAGAGATCTACCTAGCTCTGCCTAATGAGTGCTGAGATTAAAGGCGTGCACCACAAATGCCCATGTCTGCTATGGCTTGCTATTAGCTCTGACCCCCAAGCAACTTTATTTATTAACATACAAATAAAATCACATTTCAGTACAAATAAAATACCACCATACTTAGTAACAGCACAAATGTTTTTTATTATTATTTTATTTTACAATACTATTCAGTTCTACATAACAGCCACAGATTCATTTGTTCTCCCCTTTCCTGCCCCCTCCCCTTCCTTCCACCCCCCCCATTCCCACCTCCTCCAGAGCAAGGCCTCCCCCAAGGACTGAGATCAACCTGATAGACTCAGTCCAGGCAGGTCCAGTCCCCTCCTCCCAGATTCAGCCAAGTGTCCCTGCATAAGTCCAGGGTTTCAAACAGCTAACTCATGCAATGAGCCCAGGACCTGGTACCACTGCCTAGATGCCTCCCAAACAGATCAAGCCAATCAACTGTCTCACCTATTCAGAGGGCCTGATCCAGTTGGGGGCCCCTCAGCCTTTGGTTCATAGTTCATGTGTTTCCATTCTTTTGGCTATTTGTACCTGTGCTTTATCCAACCTTGGTTTCAACAATTCTCCCTCATATAAACCCTCCTCTTTCTTGCTAATTAGACACCCGGTGCTCCACCTGGGGCCTAGCCGTGGATCTCTGTATCCAGATTGTCCTCATTCCTTGGATGGGGTTTCTGGCACAACTATTAGGGTGTTTAGCCATCCCATCACCTGAGTAGGAGACCATGGTAAATGAAGACCACATGAGAAAAGGAAGAAACAAAGTGCTAAAGAGGCCCACAGAAATCCACAAAAATACCCCCACAAAAGACTGCTGGCAATGGCTGAGAGACAGCCGGGAGCACAAATGTTTTAATTTGATTCTAAAATTATTTATCAAGCACTCAATGTGCACCTAACTCTTTAAATTGTTATGATATTGGTGAGAACTAGGAATATCACAACTGATGAGGAGATGTGGAATTGACCACCACAGACTCCAAAAAGGAGAAAGTATTTTTAAAGACATGTTAAAAGACAGAGAACATAGGAGCAATAAGACAGTAAGATGAACAAATGATTCTACCTAAAAGCCTGATGTATGATAAGATAAACACAGCACCAACTCAGAAAAAAATCAATCACTAATTAGTTAGGGTTTCTATTGCCACGATGATACAACATGACCAAAAATAAGTTGGGGAGGAAAGGGCTTATTTGGCTCACACTTCCATATCTCTGTTCATCATCAAAGGGAGTCCAGACAGGAATTCAAACAGGACAGGAATCTGATGCAGAGGTTATGGAGGAGTGCTGCTTGTTGGCTTGCTCCTCCTGGCTTTCTCGGTCTGCTTTCTGATAGAAGCCCAGGGATTGTTCCACCTACAATGGGCTGGTACCACCACCAATCACAAATTAAGAAAATGCCTTACAGGTGGATGTTATGGAGGCATCGTCTCCATTGAGGTTCTCTTCTTAAGATAACTTTAGTTTTTGTTTCAAGCTGACATAAAAATAGCCAGCATATGTCCATATACACCCACAACTTAATTGTCTAAATCATCCCCCCTCCTATCAGGGCAATTGTCACCTTCTTGAATCTTGTTAAGACTAGGGAAAGTGCCTGAATGATATGATGGTACTATATTGCTTTTCCTTCCAAACCTTTAGTTTCTAACATTAGTAATTCAGTCTTGATTTTCAAATTGGGGTGGTACAGGAAATCTAGTCATTACTCATTAAAATATGTTAAGAAACTATTCATGTTTACAAGAAAAGAAAAAAAATCTTCTTACTAGAAGAGTTATACAGATCTTCATGAGGAAATCAAAATATATAATAAGCCTTGAGTAAATAGAAAAATAGAAGGCATAAGATCTATAGTAAAAAGAGAATAGAAAGTGGATAAAGACATTACTAAGAATGTGTTTGCTCTATATACTATTTTGATTAATACTGAGGTTTAATTTATGCTTAGGAAATGTTAGCATCTTTGTAAAACTAGGGTCATAAATGAAGGTCGTCAGTTCAGCTGATTTTAAAAAAAGGATGCACTACATTTGAATGTTAAGATAAGATATTTGAAGAGAGAAACCAGACCAAAGTAAGTGTTTTAGGGTCTCAGACATGGAATGAAAGCTTCTTTGTGCCTAGTGTTAGGTAAATGGTTGAGCTGCATAGTGGTGGATACTGATATAGTGAATTCAGGTAAGGATCTTTGATATTTTGCCATTGGACAGACTATCAAAATGATTGTTAGGAGTACAAATAATGCAGGAAATAATGGAATATAAGGAGACATATGATTCAAGTCAACTCATGAAGTAAAAAATAAATCACAGAGCATATAAATTATAATTTTAAACACAGGGATATAAAAAACAAAATTTGGCATATTTCCTTTGCAACTGTATTAGTTACTTGCCCATTGCTGAAATAAAAAATGATGATCAAGGCAATTTATATAAGGAATAATTTATTTGGATTATGGTTCCAGAAGGACAAGAGTTCATCTAGGCCAGGAAACATGGCAGCAAGTAACAGACATGGCTGCAGCAACAGGAAGCTAGGGCATATATTCAATTGCAAGCATGAAGCAGAGAGAGTGAACTGAAAGTAGCACATGGTATATACTGTCTAAGCCTCAGCCAAATGGCATTCTTCCTTCAAAAAGACTGTTACCTGCTTATCCCCCTAACACCACCAACTGGAGATAAAGTATTCAAATGCCTGAGCCGTTGAGAGACATTTCTCATTAAAACCACCACAGCCAGCCAATCATAAATCTAGTGTTTTCTATTCTCAACATGGCAAACAATGTGATGGTCCCAAACCATAATTCATATTTCTCAACTATTATGTTGAATATTCTCCACCTCTCCGTGAATACACAGTATAGAACTCTGTGTAAGAAGATCTGGCTCCTGTTATCGGTCTGACATCCCCTACAACTCCTCTGCTTCCTAGTCTAGCTGCAAGAGCCCTCATTATGTTTACAAGGGTACAGATATTTACCGTCTATCTCTTTCTTTTAACAGAGATCTTTCCCTCAGTTGCCTGTGCCTTCATGCTGTCTCATTCTCTGTGATGGAGTGAGTCCTGAGTTGATCACCCTATGTAAAATTTTATGCCACTACTGACCAACTCTGTCTCTAGAAACCCCATTTTAATCATCAATTTTGACATTCATTACTTTTCAGTACTTTAAATTTTACTATGTTGTGAATTGTTCTCATAATCCCAGTAGAGTGGGAGATGTCATATCACACATAAGTCTTGCCTGTTAAGTTCATTGCTGTGTCACAAGGGCACAAAATAGAACTTACTAGATGAGAGAAGCACTCCATAAATATCTTTACATTAGCAAATTAACTTTGAATATATTGGGGAAAGATGTTGCGGTGGTTATGGTAACAGTTAAATTGATGAGAGGCAGAGGGTGAGCATTCATGTGGATGATTATCTTGATGAGTTAATTGAAGTACCACTCCTTGTGGGTGGCAGCATTTCTCAGAATGTAAGAAAAGAAAGTGAACCAAACACATTCTCTCATTATTACCTGCTTTCTGACTGTGAATGCAACCTTTCTGAACTCCCTGTTGACTTGACTTCCTTGCAGTGACATAAGCCAAAAGGAATCCTTACTTCCTAATCAGGGTAGTTTACAGCAACTGAAAGTAGCTATATTAGTTGGTAAATCAGAGACGATGTCTTTCCAGAACATAAAAAAATAGAAAAGGTGACTTTAGTACTGATACAATTAGAAAAGAATAAGACATTGCAGATGAGATGATATCCTCGGTTAAAATTAAAAATTAGACTGCCAGTAATGATATACGGGACACATAGATTTTAGAAAAAGAAACAGGATTAGTTGAGCTAATGGAGTTGAAATGGATTAGATATTTGTGCATGAAGAGTAAACAAGGCAAAATATGTTTGCAAGGAATTTGAGAAATCCACCCAAGACATTAAGCTGTGCTAAAAAGAGAAATCCTTGGGGCTGGTGAAATGACTCGGCAGGTAATGGTGCTTGACACCAAGCCTAATTACCTGATTCTGATTCCCAGAATATGCATGGTGGTAGGACAGAATCAACCCCCACAAGTGTCCTCTGACCTCCACTTATGCACTGTGGCAGAGGCACGCATGCACATGTGTGAACACACACACACACACACACACACACACACACACACACACACACACACACTCCATTGAAAGCCTGACATAAGTAATTATGTTTTTCTCAAAGATTTGATGTTATATCATAAAGGAATATGAATTTCATCAGATGACAATGTTTATATTGGCAGTTTTCATACCAGCCTTTTTCTGTGCATCTACATTCCCTGGCACCACTATAACCTTCTTCAAGTCTCATGGCTCTCCTGCATGAATAAAAGAGACAACTTATTTTACTTTGCGATTTGATTAACTTGATTCTCATTATGACAAACTAGCTCTTCAATTTGTTTGTTGCTGTACAAAATGCCAGTTAGGTCCACTCTCAAATGAGTGTTCTGTATTTTAAATGTGTTGCTTGTATTATTAAACAATTTCAAAATCCAATTAAAAAGAAAACAAACAATTAAAAAGAAAACACGTTTTTGCCACATTCCAGTCTCATTATTAGTACAACACATTTACCCCTAATTAAGATAGTGTTTGGAGAACTAAGTAAACTAACAGTTACCATTTCTTACCTGAGCTTACAATTCTCAATATCGCCTAAGAATACCTACATTCCAAATTTTCCCTCTTCACATTTTGCCTTATCTTATTATCAACATATTTATAGCATCATAAGCAATAGTTGTCTGAGGCACAAAAGATGATCTATATTTTCATCCTGTTCACAAAACCATATGATCCATTATTTAAAATAAGTATAAATTCTCTCGTGTTTAAGAAAAAAATCATTCTCAAATGAATAAACTAGGCACAATGCAGTGAAGGATATCTTCCTAGGTACTGGATATTAATTTAATGTCTATCCATGACAAGTGCAGGCTGCGCCATATCATACTTCAAACACTATTATATCCTACCCAGCATTCATGCTGGATATACACACAAACATGCACATGTTCACCAGAACTGTCATTTAGAGAGTACTGCTTGCACCATCAAAAAGGCTGTGTTGATTACAACATTGGTTAACTGCAGCTTACTATTTTCACAACCTCAAATAGGGAGGAGTATGGATTTTAGAAAATGTGCTGCCAAATTGGAAGCATGTTGAACATTGAAATGGCACGCTGGAACCATACCACTATCCCTTTCAAGGTCACAAAGGACCATATACTTTAATATTTTCTGAAATAAGTCTTTAGAAATGAGTCGTTACTCACCTAACTGTTTTCACTCCTGACTGATTTTCACTGTGAGATACATTTCTTTTATTCTCTTGATGATGACTAAAATGGTGTTTTACTTTTATTAAACTCCATTAATCTCTTTAAGGAAAGAAACTATATCATAGTTTAAGAATTATGTATTAAACACAAAAAATAATAATATAATCTTAGGATAAAATTATGGGAAGGGAGCATAAAGTCTTTGTCTGATGCTCACACATATGTTCAACTCTTTACCGTCGCTCTGAGTCACGCTGCTGTCTACCAAAGTATTTTCCTTTTAGTGTATCTAGCAAACTACTCTAAAACATGTGAAATATTTAGCTTCTGTAGAAGTCTCTTAAATTTTTCATTCATGTGTCTGCATGAGTACAATGGTGTTAAAAGTAAAGATTGAGTGCTTTCTGGCCCACTTCCCTGCCCCCCACACCCCATAACTTCATGTTTCATTCAGCAAACATATTGACTAATACTAATTACTGCAGAGCCAAGAAATTTTGGTAGAATGCCCTTGTCCAAACTGTGTTCACTTCAATGAGAAAGATCAGAAAAATTGCAGATTACTGTACTGATCTTGCCAAAGTTTGTCATAAAAATCAAAGTAGATAGATATTGCAGTATCCCTTGGTACATGCTTGAACTCAGCTTGCAAGGAGAAAACAGTTCCACCCACTGTTCTTTTTGTTTTATGAGGAGCCACAGTAGAGGAAGACCATGTCCCCAAGACTGAGCAGCAAGAAGGTTTCAGGAAGTCCACACACTACTAGAGTAACAGACACAGCTATTATCCTAACATAAAGATGGCTTCTCTTCAGTCTAATGTAGTTGAGTTCCTGTGCTTCACAGGTACAGGTACAGCTTGCATAGTTATTCACCCTCCTTTTCTTATAGTTTCATGTTAACCTTTCATCATTTTCCATAATAAATTATTTTATGTCACATCAACACAGCACACTTTTCTGAATTTCTCTTTTTATTTTTCAGTTTCTTCCCACCCTCCTTAAGTGTTTTCTACTTACTTTTTGGGTATACTGACAATTAATAAGATGATTTTTAACCACAAAATCATTTTATTAATTCTATTAATCACTCTATATAATTCCCATAAACACAATATAAATACAAATAATTTCAACAAAGTTGTTTCTAATGTCTTTTAACATGTTTGTCTCTGTTATTTCACATTTTCATCAGAAACAACACAAGGAGGCTTTGCCTTCATATTCATATCAAGACAAGTCAAGCTGTATATTTTTAACAATAAGCATACCAATACATTGATTTAAATATGATAGAGTATGAATTTGTAAGTAGAAAATAGATATTGATAATAAAATCATAGTATTTGTTCTTTGTGAGTTTTAATTCTTAAAACTTAGTTTCTTTGTGAGGAAATATTCATTTCTTAAAATTGTTGAAGGATACAAGGACATTATGCATGGAATCACCACATCATTTATAGTATCATGGGAAATTAATAAATACATAATTTAAATAGATAATAAATCTTAATTTTGTTTTCTAGGCTGTAACAATTTCTCTTTGTATTCATTTATATTAAAATAATTAGCAATTAAAATATTAACAAATTTTGTTATATATTTGGGGCTCTTTTTTTCATGAGAAGATTTAGAGAAATATTATAGCACCTGGGATATTTGTTTCCAAAATAAACCAGAATGTTTTAACCACCTTCCAGTGCTCCTTATTACTTACTTTACTAAATGAGTCTACCATAGTACAATATATTACACAAAGCATTGAGTTATAAACACAAAGCTCAAAGATATTGTACCTATATGCCTTAAACATTGTGAGGTTCAGATATCAACATTTATCAGCAATATTTCTCTCAGAAAATTGGTATAGACTTATTGTACATTGGTATAGCCAGAATTGAACATTTATTTACAACCATCTACCTATTATGCTTCATGAAGTTTGAAAGATCATGGTGTATAAATTTTAAGAAGTTAGACTTAGTTCATAAACAACTCAGAAGGAAGAGGAACCAGTGCTATCATTTGATCAAGCAATGGTGATTACAATTTCATTTTCTACAAAGAAATATTTAACAACTAAAAACAAAAGTAACCAGGTATAGTTCTCTCAACATTTGATACTAAGCACCCAATGTTTTATAATCATCAAACAACAAAAAAAGAAAAAAGCTTACCAATGCAACATTTTAAAACTAAACCATAGATCATGTCATTTTTAAAATTTGGAAGACGAGTTTAATGATGTGGCTTGGATTTTGGAGGAGTTAAATGTGGGTGGGAATGAATACATTCAAAATATACTGTAAGAGTGTTTGAAATTCTCAAAGAATTAATAAAAATATATTCCAATACCTTTTGCAATTAATTAGCATTGAGGATCAGAATAAAAAAAAATTGCACATTGATCATTATTTATCCTAAACCATTAAAAGAGGTGAATAGGTAGCAAAACTGTAACTGAAACACATGGTGAATTTAAACAAGCTCTTTTTGTAAATGCTTTCATACCCCACCTACAGCAAAAATATGTGTGGTGCTCTATGCTGGATGTTTTCCTTGTTATTTCCAACAAATTATAATCTGTCAACCGAGTAGCAGGTAGTATTTGGCCATTTTTCTCAGATACGAATTTTCATTATTCATTCTGCAAGACTCAATTATACCTAGCTCGAAAGTTCAGCTCTTTTAAATTTAAAGAACCAAAGGGTTCTCATGCTCTGTTCTCTCATTAATACATATCAAAACCTGGTTCATTCATTCAAGTCATCACTTTTTATTTTTATTTTTTCTTCCCTCATACAATACAGCCTGACCTGAGCCTCCCCTTCCTCTACTCCTCCCAGTTTCCCCTCCCCTTCCCCTTGCCAGCAGCTCTACTGCTCCTCCATTTCCCTTCAGAAATCAGCAGACCAGCGAGAGATATCAATCGAACACGGCGTAACAGGATGCAATAAGATTAAGCATAAACTCTTGTATCAAGGCTGGATGAAGCAACCCAGTAAGAGGACTCCTCCAAGCATGACTAATTTCACAGTCATAGTGCACAATTAGAATGAATCAGATAAGATCACATAGGAAGACTTCAAAGGAATGATTATTAATATGTTCAAAGAAACCAACAGATGAAAATGACCTCCTAAGCACACACAAACAGCTAATTGATATAAAACTTTCAAATGGAATATAAATGGGGAATTTTTCTAATTTAAGAATTTTTTAATTCATTTTACATGCCAACCACATATCCCCCTCTCATCCCTCCTCCCACTCCCACCTCATCATCCCCCTTGCCCATCTCCATGCCCTCCTCCAAAAGGGTGAGGGCTCCCATGGGGAGTCAGCAAGGCCTGGAACTTTCATTCCAGGAAGGACCAAGGCCCTCCCACTGTATCAAGGCTGAGCAAGGCATCAAAAGGGGAATTTTTTTTTAATTAAAGAAAAAAATCTGTAAAATACTAAAAAAGGAAATTTAAGTAACTCAAATAAAATGCTCTCAACAATGGAATGTATCAAGTGACTGAAATAATGGCAGAGTTTTGGAGAAAAGGCAGAGAAATTAGAACACCCAGTCATTAAAAAGAATAGATATATCTCATTTGAAGTTTAACATTTAATTGAAAATTTTATATATGATTATTAAATTTACATAATTTCAGCTATCCTTTTTCCCATATCATATCTCATTTAATGTCTTTCTCCCCACTGACTTAAGTTTTCCTTTTATTTGTGTGCCTTAGGACTGACCACTTGAGACTGGATAACCTATCAGTGGTCTTGATTCTGTAGAAGACTGCTTCTCCTTCAGCAGCCATTTATTGCCTATAGCTCTTCAACAAGGATTGGGGTGCTGAAAATTTCCCCAATTTAAGTTAGCATATCAAATGATTTTGTGTTTACACAGCCTGAGATTTCATGGGTGTAGATTGTCTGTCATATGTAGAAGATATTATCTCATAGAAGATAACCCAGTTGTGTAAATTTTAGTCTTTCTAAACCCTGTTCTTTTATGAACCATAGGTATAGATCCTATAGTGTTGTTAAAGTAACTGTTGAGGATGGGGCCCCTTTTGTTTATTGTTCTCTATGTTTTGAACAATTTTGGATTTCTGTATGTTTTTCATCTGCTGAGAAAGAAGCTTCTTTGGTATGGGTGCACTTACCTGTCTGTATAAGTACAAGGAGGTAGAATATAGTTAGAAATTATACAAAGGATAGTAGTAAGTTCTCCTGGGGAACCTAGAACTCACAGCCATGTGTAGATGAATTGACTTCTCTCGGGTGAGTATTAAGTACACTTAAACAGTCCTTTGATGTTCTCAAGATGTGAGTGCCGCCATTGCTCCCTTGGAGATATCTTGCCATGCTGGCTGTTGTTTTGTTTCATAGGCTTTACATCTGGGTAGGATTATTAATTATTTTTCTCCTTAGGCAGCTTCCATAGCACCATCTGATTATATGAGAAGCAGTCTTCAGGAAAGAGTGTTCCAGGTTAGCTCCAGTTCCATCTCTCCAAATCCTGTGTTAAAAGCGATTGGTGTCTTCAAAAATATGGTCTTTCCTTGTAGTTTTGTGAGAAAACCAGGGGCAGTAGCAGCACCTGATATTGATTTGAGGGTTTCTTTGAGGGACTAGGCATTGGACAGATACTCTGGTAGGCAGACAGATAGGAAGAGGAGTCATATCTACACGAGAAGGTGAACGTCCAGGAAGTCTAGCATTGTCCACCACTCTGGACCTGAGACAAAAGGCTAACCTCTTAAATCAAAGATCTTGTTTTTCCCCCCTCATACCAGTGGTATCCCTGCTGATGGACTCATTCCAAAATTTCAAGGCAGGACCAGGATTGTCATACAACAGCTTTGTATCTGTGAGACCAAATATCTTTTGCCCTCTACATCTCTTCCTTTCTAATTTTTAACCGCCCAAAAAGGGAAAGAAAAAGTGGCAAAAGCAAGGACAGAATAAAATGCATTGCCTGCATGGCTGTTCTAATTAATATAGGCATGCACAAGAGAAGCATAAGAATAGTTAACAGAGGACAACCAAGGAAAGGGGGAAGCCATCTTAACCATGACGGCTTTTCAGCTCTGACACAGGGCTTGGAAGAATTAAGCTGAAATGAACCCAGAAGCCTCTTCTTTGGGGATTTTTATTTATAGAAACCAAAAGTGTTATGGAGGCTGCCTAAAGAGAAAATCAATTAATAGTCCTACTCAGATATAGTGCCTGTGATCCATAGTGATGACCAGCATGACAGGATATCTCCAAGGGATAAATAGTGGCACTTCCATCTTTGGGATAACCAAGAAATGTCTAATAGGACTTAAGGCTCATACATTAGAAGACAATTCATGACTGATATTGTAAATAAAACTACCTAGCCATGGCTTTGAGGATCTGGACACCCCAGGAGAACTTTACTACTATCATTTGCCTTAACTAGTATAATTCCAAACTGCATTCTACCTACTTATCCTTATACAAACAGATGAGTATACTTGTCACCCTTACCAAAGAAGTTTCTTTTTTCAGCAGGAGGAAATCATGCATAAATCAATAGCTATTCAAAACACAGAGAACAACAAATGAATGATAGGGCTCCCACCCCTCCCCTAATTGATACTTCGACAATAGTATAGGCCCTATACCTGAAGTTCATGGAACTTTGCAAAAAGGATCATAGAAAGATTGTAAAATCCAGAGTACCCGGTGGCTGCTATGAGAGAATGACTTCTGTATATGGCAGGGAATCTATACCCATGAAATATCAATAATATATTTGCTTAAACATAAACTTCACAGGTACAAGAACATTTGATATGCTAACTTGGTTATGGAAAATGTTGCAGAAGCTCGACCCTAAATGAACAGCTACACATAATGACTATAGAGAGCAGGATCATTATTTCCCAGAATCAAGTGATCTGATAGGTTTTCCAATGTCAAATGAATACCCTAAAAATATACACATACAAGCGACATTAAGTGGTCTCAGCGGGCTGTATTGTATGCACGTATGTAGATATATTTAATTTAATAATAAACAAAAGGGAGCCATTAATTTGGGAAGATTTCAGGAGATGGGGAAGTCAGTGGAGAAAAAGATATAGAAATGATACAAATACAATACACATGTAGAATATTCTCAAAAAATAATTCTACAAAATGTTTTTAAACTGAAACAGAAGAAAAAGTTCAGGGTAATTGGAAATAATGTATTTCAAGCTCTCAAAGAAAACTCCATGTCCAGTCAAACTATCACAAGTGAATATTAAGAAAACAATATTCTCTGTGTTAAAATGGAGGCTTACAGCACACATTTCCACCAAGCCAGCTCTAAAGAAGCACTTGACAGACTTGCTAAGAATGAAGAAACAGGTAATTATATGATGCAAATCTAAAAAGTAATCATGAAAAGCAGGTCAGCCATTAAAATGGAAATAAACAACAACCAAAAAAAAAAAAGGACAAAGAATTAAGCAGAGTTCTCTTTCAAAATGTAAACAGGAAAGAAAAAACCTACCAACTAAGCTAACAAAATGACAGGTATGAGCCAAATTATTGGGAACAGAGATAAAAAGAGTAACAGAAAGATATCCGTGAAATTAAAAACAATATTTTTTGCACCTCTCAATAAGTGTTATAATAAAATTGGAGAAACAAGAGAAATTTCTAGAAGTACATGGCCTATAAAAATTAAAACAAAACCAGATATTCACTTTTAGAATCAAACTATATAACCTCTCATCATATGCAAAAAAATCACCTTCAATTTTAATAAACACCCTATGATAAGTTCTGAAACATTGAAACCATGAGAGAGAAACAGGGTAAGCACTTCTGGATAGAAGCATAGATGAGGACATTCTGAATAGGGCTCTAGCTGTTCAGTGACAACTAACAGTTGAGACTTCCTAAATTAAAAAGCCGTGTAGCAAAGGAAACAAACAGTTAATCCCATAAAAAGTCAGAGCTTGCAGAATGGATCAAAATCTTTGCAAGTTAAACATCTGACAGAGAACTAACATCTAGAATATAAATAACCAAACAAAAAAAAAACTAAAAAAGAAGCCTTATATTCAATCAATAAATGCACTAATGAAGTGAAAAAGAATTCTTAAAATATGAAAAACAAGAGTATTTTATATCCCCTTTCTTGGTAGCCCCTCCCCATGGCGCTTTAGAAACTTCATGATCTTGGTGGCTATTCCAAATGAAGCACACACATCAAAAGTTTCAGAGTTGACATTCACAGATGATAGAGAACCAGAGAAGTGGTGGCACTTGCCTGTGTCTGGGATACCTCACTCAGGTTTTTTTTCCCTAACTTTCTTCACAATATTCACAATTCAACTTTAAACAAAAATAAGTTGAATAAAATTGCATCAAAAATATGTATTGTATTTTCATTATCTATCCATTAGCTTATAGAAATCTAGAAAGTATCCAATAGTTATTGGGATATTATGAATAGAGATGTAGTGAACATTTATGAAAAAGTAACTCTTTAGTAGGATATAAATTCCTTAGGGCATATCTCCAGAAATGGGGCATCTGGGTTATATTGGAGACCTAGTTTACTTTTTGAGGAACAGCTACACTAGTTTCTAAAGTGCTACTCTAGCTCACACTCTCATCATAAGTGAAAAGTGTACCCTTTTCCCACATCCATGACAACATTGTTTTTATAATCTCAGTCATTCTTACTAGAGTAAGATGAAATCTTAAGAGAGTTTTAATTTGGATTTCCATGATGGCTAGTAATTTTGAACACTTGTAAATATATTTCTTAGCTATTTATGTTTTGCATTTGAAAGCACATTGCTATTCAGTTCCTAGGTCATTCTTGAGTTGAGTTGTGTGTCTGATTATTTAGTTTGCATTGAGTTCTTTGTATATTCCAGACTTTAAGCTTATTTTAGATATATGGCTGTCAAAAAGTTTTTTACCATTCTGAGACTAGCTTTTTATTCAGTTGATGGTGTTTTTGCTGACCAGAAACATTTTTTAGAGATTCATGTAATAACATTTTCTTAGATAAGGACTGAGAATTTATATGCAATGTGATAAGAGATGAGAGGAATACTTTGCTTTTACCATATACAATATAAGCATTTCCATTTTCAAACTTGAGCTATAGAAGATCAAATAGTAAATACAGCTTTATGGTTGGCCATGGTTAGCATTTAAAAATGATAGCTTGTTTCAAACAAAAGTTATTTTTCTTTTAAATTAAGTGTATATGGGTGTGTCTATGTTTGTGTATTTTTATGTGACTGCATGTTCATAAGGAAGCAAGAGGCATTGGATTCCCTGAATTAGGAGTAGAGACACACAACATTCTTGCAGAGAACCAAACTCTACTCCTTTGCAAGAGAGAAGTACTTACTTTAAACTGCTGAGACTCCAGCCTCATAAGTGGTATTTCTTCTTTAGTGTTACATACCTAAAAATGGCCATACAGGGAATGAAATATAATTTAACAGTGTTATACTAATCTTACTACCTATAAAGATTTGTTTTATACAGGTTCTCACTACATAGTCCAGGCTGGCCTTGAACTTAATGGGATCCTGCTATCTCTGCCTCTCGAGTGCTGGAATTACAGGCACATACTACCACGAGATCTAAAATTCAATAACAACAAATACCAATGGACAAGTGTCAACCCCCAAATCTACAGAAGTATTTTTTCATTTGTAAGTTTAATTTATGTTCTCTGGTGGAAAAATCATCTTTCTTGATTTGTTTTTATATCCATACTAGGAATCTGTAACTTTTCTTCTAAAAATTAAACATTAATCTTTTATAAGCTATATTCTCTGATTTTCTTGTCAGCCTGCTCTAAGGACAGCTACCCATTCAACATGCTTGCTTGCTGTTCAGCTCATACCAAATAGTCGTCTAACCCAAATATCAGTGCAGGCAACTAAGCTGATAATTTTGAGGAAAGTATATTGAACATCCAAGACAACAAGGTGATTGAAAAGATGATCACATATTCTGAGCACCCCAGTCTGGTGTGAATGGAGATCAGCTGATAACTGGGTATGTAGGCATCATGGGGCCCAAGCAATTGTTTCTTCCAGCCACTGCCACAAATACAACAGGAATGTCATCTTATTAATATTCTGCTTTAATCCTCAAGGTTTCATCAGGTTCTCTGTGGGCAATTGTTACTCAAGGTTTACCTGGGGTCCCAAAATTTCTGCAAACCTCATTGTATTTTTCACAGTGACCAAGATAAGAAGTTGAACTCATCAGTACTATGACTATACAATGACTTATTTCAGAAGCAACTCTCTCTGCAACCCACTCAAAGTTTATCTTTATCATCTGGAGTCCCTCCAGTATCACTGCTTTGAGGTCATGATAAGACTGACTGTCATTCTACTGTCTCAGTTCTGATAAGTAGAATCTCAAGGAATCATTATCAATAGGTTCTACAAGAACAATCTCTTTGTTAGTAGTTACATCAACACCAAATTTAATCTTCATATCAGCCAGTGTACAGTTCTGGGGCAGTTAGGAGTTCTCCAATATTTCAAAAGTACTGGACAACATGACTCATACTCCGAGACCACTGTGGATCATTGCTGGCATCTTCCTTAAAAGAGTGTCTCTATTTTCAGTGAGTAAAACTTGCATTCTTCCTTTCCAGAAGGATTTCTTTTAAGAACCAGTTGAATTCTTTGGCACACCCGTTCAATTGGAATCATTTCACACTAGGGTGCAATGAAAGCTGGCTCTCCACACTTCCTAGTGAAAACAGTTTTGATACATGCTCCTTGTAACAACTGAAAGTTACAGCTGGTAGGTTTATTGGAGTTGGCAGCTTTGCCTTCCAGGTGGTTCTTTCTACATGCATTTCCTGCAATAATTCTCTCCTGGGACTGCAAGAGGATTCTTCTTGGATAATCTAATGATTCATGTACTTCTTTTGTCTTGCCCTCAGAGTTGTTTACTGATGGTCCATAACTCATCTATAGTGTTGTCCCGAGTGGGCAGAGAGTGAAAATACAGCAGGAAAGAAAGGCTGCAACTCTTGAATACAGAAGCTGTTGAATTTAAGAGTGCTAATCTCTCAGTTCATCTTATTCTATGTGATGTTAGGTTCCTAGTCAGAAAATACTTACCTATGGTGAAAGTTCAGGTGACTAATTTTTCTTCTGGAAAATGACCTTGATTCACTTGGAGTTGAGTTTTATGAAGAGTGAGAGATAAAGATCTAGTTTCACTGTTCTTCATGTTAGGTATCCAGTCTTGCCAGCACTAATTGTTAAAGATGCTATCTGTTCTCCAATGTGTCTTTTTAGAAAATCTGGCTGCTATAGGATGTGGGCTTCCATATGAGTCCTTAATTCTATTCCGTTGATCAATGTATCTGTTTTATTTTCAGTACCATGTGTTTTTATTGCTTATTATAATTAGAAATCAGAGATGCTAATAAGTCAAGCAATTTTTTTAATGTGGGATTGTTTTGACTATCTAGAGTTATTTGTGATGTAGTTCTGTCTCTTTTGTGAATCCTAGTTTTAATTTTTGTGTTTCACTTCTAACTCAAGGGGAAGGTGGGAAATTGGGAAGGGACATTAAATGTGACATGTTTCACTAGACAGATGATATAGGTAGAACAAAAGTATAGCAAAAGAATATTAGATGTGGAAAAATGTAAGCAAGGAGGGACATTGGAAGATGGGAGTGGTAGGTCAGGTGATGAGAAATAGGGTTAACCTGAATAATGGATATACAAGAAAGCCATATGGCAACCTACTAATAAATATAACTATAAAAGACAATAGAACAAATGTGATGTAAAAAATAAATGGGGAGTAGTCATACAGAGGATTATAGCTAGGTCATGTGGATCAGGGGATGGGGGAACAAAATGGGTAAGTGTGTTACCAAAGAATAAGGATGTATGAAAACACACTATGGAAAACCACTAGCTAGTAAACTAATTTCATCGGGTTTTTTTGTTTGTTTTTTGTTTTGTTTTTTAAAGAGAATCAAAATACATGTACCCTGCATGGTTGAAAAGAATTGCTTCCAGAAGACACAGTGATTAAAGAAAAACCACAGCAGCACGCATGAGATGCAAGTTGTTACAACAGAGTTCAGGATTCAGAAAATTAAATTTTTCTAAATTTTATTTATAATGTGCTATATTTATGGTGTTTCAAGACATTGTCCCAATTCTAGATGAAACAGCAATATTTTAATTAACTAAAAATTTTGATAAGAACTCTTGTCACCAAGAGGAGGAAATTGATTTGATCGGCTTATTTATTATTCCTCATGGAAATTCTGGTTCTTCTAGTTAACACATGAATCACAGGGAAAGAATATGCCATTTACTGGCTGTGTCTAAAATTGCAAAGTTATCAGCTGAAGCTAACATTAAGTGATGGGCATCCTTAATTTAATTGTGATCTTTCCTGCCACTTGATAAATGATAAAAGGAGGCAAGAAGCAAAAATCAGTAGCATCAGAGTTTATTATTAGGTTAATGAATGTCCCTTTTTATTGACAATTTTTAGAGCATCTCTTTCATTTTGTCAAAACCCTGATTCTTATTCTCAGAGAGTTCTGCATGAGGAGAGTTTTCTGTAACACACAATAGCTATTCAAGAAGAAAAAGAAATCACGAAACTTTGATCTCCAAATATCCATGGGAACATCTAGTCCAGTACTATTAGTTTGCAGTGGATGAGATTAAACTCAGTTAGAAAGGAAGAGACTTCTCCAAATATTGCCTCTCTGTTCTTCATTTCATCAGGTTAATGGAATTTATACATTGATTAAATATACACAATCCACAGACTTGGAGAAACTCGGTAACAAGGAGGGACAGGCATGAATCACCCTAGGTAGGGGAAATAGATACAATCTCCTACGTAAATGGATGGGGGAAGGGATAGGCATGGAGACATGAGGAAAGTAGATGGTCAAAATGGGAGAGGGATGGAAAGGAAGAACAATGAAAGATTTATCTTGATAGAAGGAGCCATTATGAGGTTAGGGAGAAATGTGGTGCTAGGGAAATCCCCAGGAATCCACGTAGATGATCCCAGCTAAGACTGCTAGCAATACTGGAGAGGATGCCTGAACTGACCTTCTCCTGTAATCAGATTGGTGACCCTAATTGTCATCATCAAACTTTTATCCTGTAACTGATGGAAGCAAATGCAGAGATCCACACAGAGTCATATATTATATATCTTAATAAAATTTTCCTAAAGATCATAGGACAGAACAAGCCACTAGATTAAACACAGAAACCAAGCAGTGGTGGCACACACCTTTATTTCTAGCACTTGAGAGGCAGATATCCATCTGGATCTCTGTGAGTTCAAAGTTACCCTGAACTACATGAGATTGACTCAGTCTAAGAGAGAAAAAGAGCCAGGCAGTGGTGGTACACACTTTTAATCCAAGCACTTGAGATATCATGCTTTTGCTTGGGAAGCACACATACCTTTAATCCCAGAACTAAGAAGGAAGTAATACGGCAGCGCAGAGAAAGGTATATAAGGCCTGAGGAGACAGGAACTAAAGCCTTTTCAGGTTGAGGAGTCCTAGAGGTAAGACGTAGCAGTGGTTTGTTCCTTTGTCTCTCTGAGCTTTCAGCATTTACCCCAATATCTGGTTCCAAGTTTTTTATTAAAAGACCAATTAGAATTCGTGTCACATCTACAGCCAAGCATTAGGCTGAGCTTCTGGAGTCCAGTTGGAGAGAGGGAGGGGGGATTTTATGAGTAAGATGAGGAGGTCAAGATCATGACAGGGAAACCAACAGACAGTTGACCCAAGCCAGAGGGAGTGTAAGGACTCTGGGTTGATAGCTGGGGAGCCTGCATGGGACCTAACTAGGACCTGTGAATGTGGGTGACAATTGTGTGGCTTGGTCTGTTTGTGGGGCCCCAGGCAGTACGATCAGGATTTATTCCTAGAGCCCATTCCCTATGATGGAATACCTTGCTCAGCCTTGATGCTGTGGGGAGGGCCTTGGTCCTGCCTCAACTTGATATGCCAGGCTTTGTTGACTCCCCTTGGGAGGCTTTACCCTCTGTGAGGAGTGAATGCAGGGTGGTGTGCAGAGAGCAGAAGAGTAGAGGGAGGGGGAACTGTGGTTGGTACATAAAATGAAAAAAAATTAAATAAAAAACAAACAAACAAACAAAAACCCCACACTTCATTGTTAATAAAGGGACAATTCCAAATTTTATGAGTTTGTTGTAAACAATGGACCTTTGGGGGGTAAAATTTTGAGGAGATTAGACTATGGTAGCTTTCTACACTTAGGAAATAAGAGGTTATAAAAATGCATAAATAGATTTCACTGAAAAAATTGATACAATTCATTTCACTTTACCCTACTCTCATTCAAAGGTGCATCAAAAGCAAGTGGATTATACAATGCAAAAGAGCTTAATCAATTGCAAAAGAATATCTTGATCTTATAAAATCTCACAGAGATTATACAATGTACCAGCAGCAGCAGATTAAAGGACAAAGGAGGAAATAAAGGAGACAAAAAAGATACAAATGGTAACAAAAAACTCCAGAAATGGACAAAAACACATTTTGATGTTAAAAGCAATCCTGAGAGGAAACTTGACAACACAAAGTCCCTGCATTTAAAAAGTCAGAGGAAACATAAGGAGATGAACTAGAAATGACCTTCCAGAGTTTAGAAACATGAGAACAAACCAAATCTGAAAACAAAAGATGGAAAGAACTTTTAAAACGAAAAAAAAATTAAATCAAAACAAAAAATTCAAATAATACAAAGATTCAATAAACCTAGAAGCTAATTCTTTCAAAATAGAGAAAAGGTTGGCAAACTCATAAGTGAATTACCCACCCCCCAAGAAAGAAAAGGAAGACCTAAAGTAATAAAATGCAAAAATGAATAAATAGCCATTACAATAGACACCATAAATTCAGAAAATCATAAAGTAAACTTTAAAAACTTCAAGTATATTAAAATGAAAAATTCAAAGGGAATAGTTCAGTTTCTAGATATATCTCAAGCACCAAATTTAAATCAAGGAAAGGTCTTAAGTAGACCCTTAAGAACTAGGGGTATTAAAACAGTAATTAAGGACTTCTAACTAAAATAAGTGCAAACATTCTCAACAAAATACTTACAAATCTTATGGAATACAGGTATTCTTCAAAAAGTTGTCCATCATGATCAAGTTGGCTTTATTCTAGAGATCCAGAGATATTTCAACATATGTAAGCCCATAAATGTAATATATCATATAAATGGACTCAAAATATAAATCAAATGATCATCACAATAGATGCTGAAAAATAAAACTTTGATAAAAATCTAACAAGTCTTCATGACAAAAGAATAGGACTTGGAGGAACATGTTAATGTAATACAGGCTATACATAACAAATCCTCCACTAACATTATCCTAAATAAACAAAACGTTGAAGCAATTCCTTTAAAATCAGGAATATGACAGGGCTGTTCACTATGCCTATTCTTTTTCAACAGAAAACATGAAGCCCTAGTTAGAGCAGTAAGAAAAGAGAAGGGAATCAAATGAATACAAGTAAAAAAGAAGTCAAATTATTGCAATTTGTAGATATTTTAATATTATACATAAGAGATTCCAAAGACTCCATCAAAAAATTAGAAATGATCAAATTTTTCAACAAATGACAGGATACAAAATTAACTTTTAGAAAAGATTCATTTTTTTTTCATACAGCAGTAACAAATTGGCTTACAAAAATCATGGAAACATTTCTAGTCAACAGATTCACCAGACATAGAATAGAATATTTCAATCACAGGGTAAAAGATCATTTTATGGAAAACCTTAAAACTCTAATAAAAGAATGCCAGGAAATGGCAATTTCTACAAGTTGGACAGCCATGAGGTTAGCTCAGTTGTCCTCCATTCTGAGTCAGAAAGTTCAACTTTATTTTTTCTCCTCTTCCTTCCTTCCTTCCTTCCTTCCTTCCTTCCTTCCTTCCTTCCTTCCTTCCTTCCTTCCTTCATCTATCTGTCTGTCTATCTATCTATCTATCTATCTATCTATCTATCTATCTATCTATCATCTATCTATCTATCTATCTATCTATCTATCTATCTATCTATCTATCTTGTTGCTTTCCACCAAATAACTTTGACACTGGGATTTCTTACCTTTTCATTAAACATTCCCTCCTCATCACTTGTCTGCTCAACATTCATCCTTCATGTCAGCATAAATGGCATGCTCCCTCATGACTTTTCCCTAGCACTCTCCTCCTCCTTCATGCAACTGCTGACATTACAACTTGCCTGTCCTAGATTATTGTTTTTAAACTTTAACAAAATAGTCATCAGCTTCCTTTGAGTCTGTTCTTAAATTCCTTTATTAATAAGACTTCATTAATTATTCCTTTATTTATTTTTTTATTTATTTATTTTTTTTATTTTTTATTTTTTTTGGTTTTTTTTTCGAGACAGGGTTTCTCTGTGTAGCTTTGCACCTTTCCTGGGACTCACTTGGTAGTCCAGGCTGGCCTCGAACTCACAGAGATCCACCTGGCTCTGCCTCCCGAGTGCTGGGATTAAAGGCGTGCGCCACCACCGCCCGGCTAATTATTCCTTTATTAATAAGACATAAACACATCCCCGATTTCTCCAGTTTCAGCAAGGACAAATATGGGACACATATCCAAATTCTGTTAACATATTTGGTGACCCCTTGGGATACTACAGAAGTAACTCTGAAGACAAAACAGATAACTACTTTTATCTTTCTTGCCTTGGAATTATGACCCGCTTGCAGCGAACTGCCTACCTGAAAGAAATAACCTCTTCCTTTTTTCTATTAAGAAATTTTTTATTCATTTTACATACCAGTCACAGATTCCCTCTCTTCCCTCCTTCAGTCCCTTCAGCCTCCCCACTTAAAAAAAAAAAAAACCACCCCTCATTCCCTCCTACAAGAAAGTAAGGCCTTCCATGGGGAGTCACCAGAGCCTGGTACATTCAGTAGAGGCATGTCCAAGCCCTTCCCTCTGCCTAAAGGCTGTGTGAGGTGTCCCCTCCCATAGGTAGTAGGCTCTAAAAGGCCAGTTCATGCCTAGTCCAATCCCCTGGAGGCTCCACAGGTATTGGTCTAAATTTCATGAATTCCCACTAGTTTGGTTTGGTTGTCTCTAGGTTTCCCCATCATGATCTTGATGCCCCTTGCTCATAGAATCCCTCTCCTCTTCCTTCCACTGGACTCCTAGATAAGATTTAAAAAAACATTGATAACAGCTTATGTTGGGGGGCATATGGAGCAAGGGGAACACTTCTCCACTGTTGGTGGGAGTCCAAATTTATATAGTCACTTTAGAAATCAGTACAGCAGTTTTTCAGAAAATTGGGAATCCATCTACCTCAAGATCCAGCTATACCACTTTTGGGCATATACCCAAGGAATGTTCAATCATACCATAAGGACACATACTCAACTATGTTCATAGCAGCATTATTCGTAATAGCCAGAACCTGGAAACAAACTAGATGCCCCTCAACTGAAGAATGGATTAAGAAAATGTGGTGTATATACACAATGGAGTACTACTCAGCAGTAAAAAAAAAAAACAATAACCATCATGAAATTTACAGACAAATGAGTGAAACTAGAAAACATCCTGAGTGAGGTAACAGATACAGAACATACAAACATGGTATGTACTCACTCATAAGTGGATACTAGATGTAAAGCAAAGGACAACCAGACTACAACCCACAGCTCCAGAGAAACTAGATAACTAGGAGGACCCTAATAGGGATGCATGGATCTCCCTGGGAAGAGGAAATAAATGAGATCTCCTGAGTAAACTAAGGGTGAGGAGGGGCAATAGAGGGTAGGGGATGGGGGAATGAGGACATAAGGGAAGGGGAAGGTCAAGCTGGAAGATCAATGGAGTGGGAGAGCAATGAAAGAGATACCATGATAGAGGAAGACATCATGGGAATAGGGAGAAACCTGGTGCTAGGGAAGTTCCCAGTAATCCACAAGGATGACCCCAGCAATAGTGGAGAGGATGCCTGAAGTGGCTTACCTCAGTAATTAGATCAGTCAATACCCTAACTGTCATCATAGAGCCTTTCTCCAGTAACTGATGGAAGCAGATGCAGAGATCCACAGCCAAACACCAGGCCAAGATTCAGGAGCCTCTTTCTTTTTTTTTGGGGGGGGGGTAAATGCTGAAAGAACAGAACAAGCCAATTTTTACTTTGCAAAGATCCTACCTCTTTGAATCCTCAGACTAAATGCTCCGGAGTCCTCAGCAGAAATGGCACCGGCCTCTTTCTTAAAATGCCTCCCTTTCTTGAATTCTTTTTCTGTTTATCTCTTGCTGACTGATCCATGAGATAAAGAGCTAAATGATGCTATAATGAACTCTTTGCTCTCTCTGGGAACAGTATTCTCCCTTATTTCCATTTCCACTGTAGTTCCTTCAGAAAAAAATCGGGGCAGGGGGGCTGGATCAGATTTGGGGAAAGGGAGGGAAACAGAGAGGTTTGGTGTGATTAGGTTCTAGACCACATTGGATCCAGTCAGTTTCTTTTCTGGCTGTTTAAAAGCACCACCAATGGCTACTAAGGTTTGAAACCATCATTAACTATATCTAATGAGTTGGTTTTTATGGGACTTAAGTTTCTGAGAACACGGAGAATCACAGATTTGTCTGATCACAGTCCACACCAAATCTTACCAATGTCTCCTTCCCAATTCCTCCATTTACTCCCAGAGCAATAGCACCACCTATGGATACTGGGTACTACAATATATTCATCCTATTTATTTCATGGGCTTCTTTTGCAGCAACAGCACAGACCTTGGAGATGTGGCGGGAGAGCTAAATGAGATCCTCACTCCATCATTTAGTGTTCACAATCACAGTTTGTGATAAGATATATGGGATTCCCTTCCCTGCTTTGAGACCGTGGAATTCCTTCTGTTTCTTTGCTTTGATATATTGGATCAATTTAACTGAGGAAAATGTCTCCTGTTATATCCATGCTAAGTTAACTGTGTGCTGTGTTGTTGTTGCAAACAACATTTAATCTATGAGATGTGCAGATTGCATGGAGACTCACTTTCTTACAGGGAATGGGCTTACTTTTTCATGAAGTTGAACACACCACAGGCAGAAAGTAACCATGCAACTTTGTCATCATTTGTCTGGTCATTTCATCAAAATAGAGGCACCTATATAAATTGGTTGCCATCTAAACTAGTGATGCCATCAATACGGCCAAAGACTTGGTCACCATCTTGGTTAATTACATCATCAAAATGACAATAACCATGTAAACTCACTGTGATCTTTGCTAAGGCAACCATAAGACTTAAACATAAATTTTATTACCTATAAAACATCCCAGTCATGCTGAATCTTCAAGGGTCACAAAAGATGAAAAGGTGGGGAATTCTTGCACCATAGGCATTAAGTCACAAGTCCCAATTCTCTTCCCACCCCCTTCCTTTTTTCCCCACCTCCCTGGATACATAATGTGATCTTGAAAATGGAAGATCCAAATGAACTTTACTGCTATGTAATAAGGCTGATGCATTTCTCATATCAAACTAAGGTTATAATATCAGACCTCCATGATAAACTTTGCTTTATTGTGAATTTATTGTTTTGAATGATACATTTATTGGCTTCTAAAGGGACTTGCAGCGTCATGTGTCTCCAGCATAAGTAATGAATGAAGCTGACAATTTGAGATGGTGAGACCTGGGAAATTCAGGTGAATTGCAGCAACAGAGTCCTATAATTCACAAGCACAGATATTAACCAGAAGCAAAAGGATAGACAGCAGGGTGTTAAAAAAGCTGATGCCACCAAGCACCTGTAACACACGAGATGGGATCAACTCACAGAGCGGTGGTGGGGCAGGCAGAGATGTAGGCTCTACTGCCCACAATTTCTAGAAGCATCTATGGGTGCATTTCTCAACAGTTGAAGGGGAATTGTTCCATAATTGTATGCTTCCATTTCTATTCTATCATGCTCTGGGGACACCTTCTTTTGTTTCAGTTTCTAGTTGTGGAGATAAAGACAGGCTAAAGACACTATGGCTTTCAGAGTTGCTTTGTAAGTTTTACTGTGTTGTATTTTATTGTCCTTTCTGTAGATGTAACCAACCGTCTTATTAAATAAGAAACACAGAAACAATGTAAAAGAGAAAGCCGAGAAGTCAGAGCTCAGAGCTAAAATCTCACCCTTCCTCCTGCTGTCCCAGCTTCGCGAAAAGAGACCTACTTCCTGTCGGTTCGTTTTTTTAAAGTATGTTGTTCTGCCTTCTCATTGGTTGTAAACCCAAACACATGACTGCCTCGTCACTGTCTGAATGTACAGCCCCCTAGGTCTTAAAGGCATATGTCTCCAATGCTGGCTGTATCCCTGAACACACAGAAATCTTATGGGATTAAAGGCGTGTGCCACCACCTCCACACTCTTGCTATGGCTCTAATAGCTCTGACCCTGAACACACAGATATCTATGGGATTAAAGGCGTGTGCCACCACCGCCACACTCTTGCTATGGCTCTAATAGCTCTGACTCCCAGACAACTTTATTTATTAACATACAATCAAAATAATAATTCAGTACAATTAGATTATCACCACATTTCCCCTTTCTATTTTAATAAAAAGAAAAAGAAAGCAAAAGGTTATAACTAACAAAAGAAAAACTATATACAAAAGTACAATAACTATATACAATATATACAAGTAATAAATACCTAAACAGGTATTTGACAAATCAGAGAAAACAATTCCATTATCTATCCTATTTTGGTAAATCCAAGATGTATCTAATGCACTTTCTATCCTAATTAATTTTCAACTATAACTAACTAATCTTCAACCATAACTAACTAATCTTCAACACCCTCAGAGACCCAAGAAGGGAATAATAGTAGCTAACAAAAATAAAAACAGGAAGTGCATGCAAGCAACTTCCAAAAAATTTTGTGAGTTGACAGAAACAGCCAGCTGCCTGGGCAGTCACCTGAGGTTTCTCCGCAGTGTTGGGGCATCATCTTCAGCCTATAGGCTTAGTGTATCTGACAGACTCATTTGTGAAGTAGGATGTACACAAGGTCAACAGTTCAACCTCACATTGGGTGAGAGCAGTCCACGTACCAGAAACACCTGAATTCCACTAGTGTCCTGTCATGATTCAGGATTTTAAATTCTGGAAATTGTTGACAGTTTTTTAATTCAGCTGTCCATTCTTCTTGGCTGTGTATATATGGCTTCATCTCAGCATCCCCTTCTTCTCCACATCCCTCTATTAAATGCCAGTCTACTTTTGAGAGGCATGAGCTTTCAGCTGCTGTTCCATTGTACAACAGAATCCATCGGCCCTCTGCCTGTTAAGCTGCCTTCGAAGAAAAGGGCACCGTACCTTTTCCGGATGCGAAGGCCACTTCAGGGATGGGGCCATATTGTCCTGGCCTCAGAAGATGCCTTTTGATAAAGCCATAACCACACTTGTTTTGGCAAGAATCAGTAGTCCCTTGTTTCGTGATCTGTCTGTCCATTTTGTCCTGTTGATTCGAGGATACTTTGTTGTCCAGTGGCTAACTTTTGCCAGAATGAAAGTTGACTCCATATGCAGTTTCTTCAATGCCCATATTTTCTCTAAAGTAGATTGGTACTGCCAGGAGCCGACATGTCTCAAAAAAGAAAAATTTTCTAAGTTATTAAAACATTTTAAATGCCATATTCTGTAGATCTCTGAAGGGTTTGAAGATGACCTGTCTAAAACATCTCTGCTCAATTTTTAAAACATATCCAATATGACTACAAGTTCTATGATAATGTCTAACTACTAGCTTTCATTTCTTTATATCCTAATAGTTGATAATAATAACATTCAAGGATCAGAAATTTGCATTACATTGTTAAATGGATGGAATAAATACAATTAGAAATATACATATAGCATTTTCTAACAATATCAGTTTCAAATTTGTGTACAATATAAAACAATTCAATCCAATGTAAAGTATTTAAAACTAGTAATTGTCTTTCTCTTTTCTTTCTTTTTCTTTCTTTCTTTCTTTCTTTCTTTCTTTCTTTCTTTCTTTCTTTCTTTCTTTCTTTCTTTCTTTCTTTCTTTTCTTTTTTTTTTTAAACAAGAACCTTAAGTCTAATCTCCTTTGCTTAGCCTTTTTCCTAACCCTTGACAATAACTTGTAACCAACCCCCCTAAATACTGAAAATTATCCCAGACCCAAAACCCATTAAAAAGACCAAAAAACCACCCGCCCCACACCACCTCTTTGGGAATGTGGGCGTCGTATTCTTAAAATTGCTTCCTGCTGGGTATGGGCGAAGTTTTCTTTATCCTGAAAGAAAAATTTTAGGTTAATTGTCAAATTCTAGGAGAGGTAACTATATCCTTCATTATCCAGTCTGTGTATAATGCCAAAGTTGAGGGTTTATCTCAAGTCCTTATTCAAGTAGTCTTTGAGACTGGATCATCTCAGCTAGTCATCTCAAATTTGCTCTGAGCACCTTGTAGTTCAAAGCTGATCTATGGATGATGTTTGTCAGCTTAATGATATTATTATTGTCCAAGTGGAATTGTTGTTGTTGTGGGGCCCCATCTTCTTTCTGGAGACTTCAGTTGATGTTAGGCCTGGCCATGATTTCCTGCAGAAAACTGATAAGAGACTCGAACACAAAAACATATATATGCAGCTAGCCTTTTTTCTAGAATTAGTACTCTATGTGACCATTCATATCTTAACAAAGTTTAAAATGTATATATATATTAATCTTGTAAATTTTGATATAAAATTTATAATTTGAGAAAAGTTTAAAGAATCAGAATAGAATCAAAGAGTTGAGATTAGTAATAGAATCGTCCCTTAATTAATTTTGCTTTTGTCCTGTACCATAGCAGAAGATGGCTCTTATTCTGGCATGATACAGGGAGTTTGCATTTACCTTTTAACAACATGCTTGATTTTAAAGAAGGAGAGAGCCATTCTCCAACTCCAAAGTCAGCTTTAAATTTTAATTGAACTGGGACTATTAGAAAACCAAGAGTGTTAAATCTTTAGAGAAAAGCAGAAACAAACATTTAGGAAGACATAAAATTTTTTTAGATAATATATACCCATACACCGTTTCACTCTGTTTCTTGGGATAGATGATTTGTCCCTTTTCTTAGTTGTCTCATTTGTCCAGTGTTCTTCAGATTCCTTAACCTTCATTCTCCTAAAAGACAAAAACAAAAACCTTTCCCCAAGACTAATTTTGGGGATGTTCCTTTTTGGCAAGTTATTATCTGATGAAATGAAAAGGCATGTTTTATTGATACAAGTTAGTTTAAATTGGATGTTCATGCTGGTTGATGAACTATCACCTCCTCTAATTAAGAGGTCTCTCTTGTTCAAATCGAACCTTTATCAATTTTGATGGTACCCACAGCTTATCTTCTCCTGTAGAAACAAAAGCAAAACCACGTCCCCAATGTAATACATACCCTGGTTTCCATTCTGAGGTCAGCACATCCTTAAAGTATATAGGCTGATTTAATTCTGTAGTTTTTTCTATTATCCAATGTCTCTCTGCAGCTGTTGTTCCTTTCTCATTGGCATTCAGAAAATTCAAAGTTAGAAGAGCATTATGCAGTCTATTTCTGGGGGTTTTTGTTACCCATTTCTGTTTATTTAGCATATCCTTTAGAGTTCTGTTTGATCTTTCTATAACTGCTTGACCTGTAGGATTATGTGGTATGCCTGTAATATGCTTTATATTGTAATAAGCAAAAAACTGTTTCATTTTAACAGAGACATATGATGGAGCATTGTCAGTTTTGATTTGTGCAGGTATACCCATGATTGCCATAACTTCTAGCAAATGAGTGATTACAGAATCAGCTTTTTCAGAACTCAAAGCAGTTGCCCATTGAAATCCTGAATAAGTATCGATAGTGTGGTGTACATATTTCAATTTTCCAAATTCTGCAAAGTGAAACACGTCCATCTGCCAGATCTCATTTCTCTGAGTACCCTTTGGGTTACATCCTGCTGGTAATGGCGTTTGATTGTAGAAGGAACAAGTAGGACATTTCTTTACTATTTCTTTGGCTTGTTGCCAGGTTATGGAAAAATCCTTTTTTAGACCTTTACTATTAACGTGATGTTTTTTATGAAATTCTGAGGCCTCCAGCACATTTCCTATCAATAATTTATCAATTTCATCATTGCCTTGTGCTAGAGGGCCTGGCAGACCAGTATGGTATCGAATGTGAGTTATATATAAAGGATGATTCCTTTTCCTGATTGTATCTTGTAATTGAATAAATAGTGAAGTTAATTCTGAAGCATCAGGGATAAATTCTGCAGTCTCAATATGTAACACCACTCTTTCAGCATACTGAGAGTCAGTTACTATGTTGAGAGGTTCTGAAAAATCCATTAATACCAACAGAATAGCATACAATTCTGATTTTTGAACTGAATTATACGGACTTTGAACCACTTTACTTAAATTTTCTGATTTGTAACCTGCCTTTCCTTCTTTGTTGGCATCTGTATAAAATGTACGAACTCCAGATATGGGTTTTTGCCGTACAATTCGAGGCAAGATCCAATCAGCTCTCTTTATAAGATCAATTCTATTGCTTTTGGGATATTTGCTGTTAATTTCACCCAAAAAATTACTGCAAGCTCTTTGCCAAGGTTCACTTTCTGTCCATAATTTTTCAATGTCCTCCTTAGTTAATGGTACGACAATTTCTGCTGGGTCTATGCCTGCTAATTGACGAAGTCTCATTTTTCCTTTGTAAATCAAGTCAGAGATTTTTTCCACATAAGTTTTTAATTTTTTATTTGGTTTATTTGGTAAAAATATCCATTCCAATATAATATCTTCCCTCTGCATTAATATTCCAGTAGGAGAACGCCTAGAAGGTAAGATAACCAAAATGCAATCCAGCTTTGGATCAATACGATTCACGTGTCCTTCATGCACTTTCTTTTCTACCAAGGCTAATTCTTTCTCAGCTTCAGGTGATAATTCTCTTGGACTATTTAAGTCCTTGTCACCTTCTAAGGTTTTGAACAAATTAGTCAGTTCATCATTTTTTACCCCAACAATAGTTCGTAGATGAGAAATATCTCCAAATAATCTTTGAAAGTCATTAAGAGTCTGTAGTCTATCTCTCCGAATTTGCACCTTTTGGGGTCTAATTTTTTGTAGCTCTATTTCATATCCTAAATAATTAATAGAATCTCCTCTTTGTATCTTTTCAGGAGCAATTTGTAATCCCCAGCGAGGCAAAATTTTCTTTACTTCTTCAAACATTATTTCTAAAGTATCTGCATTTGAGTCAGCTAGTAAAATATCGTCCATATAATGATAAATTATAGATTTAGGAAATTTTTTACGTATCACTTCCAATGGCTGTTGTACAAAATATTGGCACAGAGTTGGGCTATTCAACATTCCCTGTGGGAGGACCCTCCATTGAAATCTTTTAACCGGTTGAGAATTATTATAAGTAGGCACTGTAAAAGCAAATCTTTCTTTGTCTTTTTCTTGTAAGGGTATTGAAAAGAAACAGTCTTTTAAATCAATAACTATGAGAGGCCATCCTTTTGGTAACAGAGTAGGCAAAGGCATCCCAGACTGTAGAGAGCCCATTGGCTGAATTACTTTGTTAATTGCTCTAAGGTCTGTTACCATTCTCCATTTACCAGATTTCTTTTTAATAACAAATACAGGAGAATTCCAAGGGCTGATTGATTCTTCAATATGCTGAGCATTTAACTGTTCTTCTACCAGCTCTTCTAAAGCCTGGAGTTTCTCTGTTGTTAAAGGCCATTGCTGGACCCATACAGGCTTGTCTGTTAACCATTTTAAAGGTAGAGCTGTTGGTGTCTTTGGAAGATCATCAGTTATTGTGCCCTGTTCTTGTATAATATGGATGGCTGGTGACCACTCATTAGAACAATATCTTCTAATATTTCTCTCAGTAACATGTGCTAGTTTATGATTTGTTTCTGAGATTGGAGGGATGTTAATCTGAGTATTCCATTGTTGCAACAAGTCTCGACCCCACAGGTTCATAGTTATGTTAGCCACATATGGTTTTAATTTTCCTCTCTGTCCTTCTGGACCTATACATTCGAGCCATCTTGCACTCTGTTTCACCTGAGATAATGTCCCAATTCCTAACAGTTGAACGTTTACCTCCTGAAGAGGCCAAGTTGGATGCCAAAATTCTGGTGCTATTATGGTAACGTCCGCACCTGTGTCTACCAGACCAGACAACAAAACACCATTTATTTTTATCGTTAATTTTGGTCTTTGTTCATTAATAGAAGTTTGCCAAAAAATTTTCTTTATGTTTTCTCCTGAATTTTCTATTCTCTCTGTTTCATCATTCTGACCAGCATGATTTATTCCAATAGGCATTTGGTTATTTAATCGCTCTCCAGAGCAGGCATTTCCTCTATGGCTGCCGGAAAGGTTTGAACTGGATTTGCACTGGGGGCCTGCCTGAGGCCCCTCTGGGAGTTTCCCGAAGACTGAGGCAAAGGATTACCCTGTCTGTCCTTTGTTGATCTACATTCGTTGGTCCAGTGTTTTCCCTTACCACACCTTCTGCATACTCCAGAAGGAAGGGGCATTCTGTTGCCATTGTTCCTTGAAGAAACATTGTTTCTGGAAATGACCTGTCTACAGTCCCTTTTCAAATGTCCTTGCTTTCCACATCCAAAACATCTAACACTCCTCAAACCTTGAAATTACTTCTCCTACCCATGTATCATCATGCTCATCAGCTTCAACATTAATTGTTTCTCTAATCCAATCTTCCATAGGTGCAGATCTTGCCCTTAATGGCCTGATTATTCTTTTGCATGCTGCATTCGCATTCTCAAAAGCCAAAGATTCAATTATTGCCTTACCAGCTTCTGAATCCGAGACCATTCTCTTTACTGCTGAAGCCAGTCTTTGTAAAAAAATCTGTAAAAGACTCTTTTGGGCCTTGCTTCACCTTTGTAAATGACTCAGATTTTTTTCCTGGTTCCTCAACTTTGTCCCATGCATTCAAGGCTGCCGTTCGACATAAAATTAGGGTTTGGACATCATATAAACATTGTGCTTGTGCTGAAGCATATTGGCCTTCGCCCATAAGCTGATCCTGGCAAACTTGTATTCCTTTATCCCTCCATTGTTTTTCTATGTTTTTAGCCTCCTCCTTAAACCAAGTCAGAAATTGAAGTCTCTGGCTGGGTTCCAGAACACCTTGTGCAAGGTCCCGCCAGTCCTGTGGTACTATCCTATTATATGTTGACCAAGTGTTTAACATTTGCTTTACATATGGGGAATGCATGCCATAAGATACTATTGCCTCCTTAAACCTTTTTAAATCCAACATTTCAATTGGAGCCCAAGTATTTTGTGTAGCCATTTGATCAGGCATCTGCTGTACAGTTACAGGATAAATTAAGGGTGACTGTGTGAAAACAGGCTTTCTTTCTGCAACCTTATGATCCCGACTTGAAACAACTTCACTGTTAATTTCTTCTGTCTGAATTTTTACAGGTTTAACAAGTTCTTCTAAAGCTGTTATCCTGGCACTTAAATTGACTATCTTTTTAAATATTAAAATGTGGATTATTATAGTGATAAGGTGCATAATTCTACCAATACTAATATTATATAGTTGTTCCATTGCCAGACTGCCTAAAATTTCGAACAAAAACCAATTTTCTTCCAATGTACACATAAAACCCATTTGTTTTTTAGTGTGGAAAAAAATTCTCTTTTAGATAGTTTCCTTTAAAATATCTGATATATTATGACTTACCAAATCTGCGTAGAACAGTAGAAATCCGAGGGGATTTTCAAAGCAGCCACCTAGTGTCCCAGGTGTAAATCCAGAGAGCGAGAGAGAGAGAGAGAGAGAGAGAGAGAGAGAGAGAGAGAAGAGAGAACGCACAAAAAAGCGTAGCCGGCTAAAGCTTAAATGCAGCCACGTGTTCCCTCTTGTGCCGAGTCAAGGCTTGGGTCTGGCTTCCTTAAGCTCCGACCACGTGTGTTGGCTTTACAGGCAGGGCCCTGTTCGGCAGGGCAGGTCTGAGTTGTTTGTAGCACCGGCTTTAGGCAAGCTGCTCACAGACCTAGGCCTGGGCTAGAAGTTGCTACCCGGACTAGGAAGCCGGCAGCTCAGACTAAGAAGCTGGCAGCTCGGACTAGGACGCCGGAAGCTCGAACTAAGACGCCGGCCGCTTCCTGCCGCTTCCTCCGCCGCCTGCCACCGCCTGCCGCCCTTGCGGGAAAGCGGACCTGCCGTCAAGCCAAGGCGGTTTTTAATGGATTCTTGTCACGTTGGGCGCCAGATGTAGATGTAACCAACCGTCTTATTAAATAAGAAACACAGAAACAATGTAAAAGAGAAAGCCGAGAAGTCAGAGCTCAGAGCTAAAATCTCACCCTTCCTCCTGCTGTCCCAGCTTCGCGAAAAGAGACCTACTTCCTGTCGGTTCGTTTTTTTAAAGTATGTTGTTCTGCCTTCTCATTGGTTGTAAACCCAAACACATGACTGCCTCGTCACTGTCTGAATGTACAGCCCCCTAGGTCTTAAAGGCATATGTCTCCAATGCTGGCTGTATCCCTGAACACACAGAAATCTTATGGGATTAAAGGCGTGTGCCACCACCGCCACACTCTTGCTATGGCTCTAATAGCTCTGACTCCCAGACAACTTTATTTATTAACATACAATCAAAATAATAATTCAGTACAATTAGATTATCACCACACCTTTCTGTGTTCATTTTTCTATAAATTATATGAACTTAATTTCCAAGTTTGGCTGTCCTAATCCAGGAATTCCATCTGGTAACCTTATTTACATGAGAAATATACCCTCTATTTATCCTGTCTGCTTCCTATCTAGACTATGAAATATACTGTGGAATGATAATAGATTTTAGGAAAAGACTCCAAGGGAATGATTAAAGTAAATATTGGAAGATATTGGAAGTTCAACCCACAGAGTCTAAAACTCTCTTGAGTTATATAATCATCAGAATTTGGCCAATTTCACTGATATGTGAATTTCAATGTTTACTATAGAGACTTTCTTTTTGATAGTGGGGCAGGAACAGGAATAATAAGATAAACCAGGTTAGATACAGGAAAAATCATTCAAGTTACAGTATATTAGTCATCTAGAGATGAATCGGTCAGAGCAGATATTCTAATAGATTCCCTTTCATAGTTGCTAATGAAGCAGAACAAGGCACAGGGAACTCAGGTCTTTGTGGGTAAGATCAACTAGTGTCACGGACCTCTCCTTTCTTCATGGTTCATTTCAAGGAGAGGAGGAAGAAATGAGAGACAAATACTAGAGGATGCTCTGGAAGAGAAGACAAAGGAAATTTGGGAGACATTCTAATATGTGTTCCTTTGTTTTACAGGACAACACGACATTCCTAGCCTGAATCAGTTCAACTCAGATCTCAAAACAAAACAACAACATTAAAAAAAATTCCAGATGCTTTTCTGCACTCAAGTGTAGCCTAAAATTAGACCAGAAGACAAAACATAGCCTGTTCCTGGGAATATCAGTTTATCATGTTAGTCTACAACTTGATCTCTTTATAGGAGGGAAGGTTCTTGTCGAATTTTTCAGGTCACCTGCCTCCAGTTGCAGGCAATTGCAAACTAGTTTTAAAGTACGGGCTTCAGAGGGCTACCCTTCAAAATCAAGTGTTCTGTTTCTTATGGAACTCTCAGGGAACAGACACTGTCTCTTGTTAAATCCCCAGATGACAAGACATCTGCACAAGTATTCGGGGAATGAGGATAGGTAGGTGCTTTCATTCTAGCCTGTCAACACTGGACTCAACAGTAAGTCTCCTGTCCCATGTGTACCACTTGGATTTTCCCTCTCTTTTAATCATTTAAGAAAAAAAAACCCTCATCTCTTCAGTGGTACAGAGTAGCAAGTAAATCTCGTGTGTACATTATACTGGCAAATTGCCATCTGCTTTTTGAGCTTACTGGGAAGCAACTCTGGAGATGAGATTTGGTTCTCATACTTTAGGCCAGCATGTTTGCCACATGGTGCCCTCAAATTCCCTCTTCCTGAGTGAGGGGAGCCCCCTGACTCTGTGCCAGGGAAAAGGAGGACAACCATAGTGTCTAAAAATAGAGGCATTGTACATTTAGTCATTGGGATGCTCATCCATGGAGAAGAGAGAGAGGACCCTCTGACTAAAACAGTTTACAGAAACTCACCAAACAGTAACTTCTGTATGACAATTTTAAGAGGATTCCCAAGTTGATTTCTACTAGGTTGAATAAACGGTAGTTTAAATGTGTTTTGTTTTGTAATTGCTATTTCTCTCTATTTACAAATCCGCTTCTTACATTCATTAAAAAGTGAAGGCCGGGCGGTGGTGGCGCACGCCTTTAATCCCAGCACTCGGGAGGCAGAGCCAGGCGGATCTCCGTGAGTTCGAGGCCAGCCTGGGCTACCAAGTGAGCTCCAGGAAAGGCGCAAAGCTACGCAGAGAAACCCTGTCTCGAAAAACCAAAAAAAAAAAAAAAAAAAAAAAAGTGAGAGTATGGTTATGCCAGTAGATTTTTTGCACTGTATAATGCAAAATAAAACAAGATTTACTTTTTTAAAAAAATAATGATTAATTGAAACTTACAAAGCTCCACAGTTTAACATTATGTACCTATCTGTACTTTGGAATGAACTTTTTTTTAATAACATGTTGTTGTACAGTATTATCCTTCAAGCTAAACAAGGGCCATCTTCATGCTATTAGCTGTGTCTGCTTACAAATGCCTACCACAACTGGCCTTGCTGGCTCTTGACAAAAAAAAAAAGACATTCATAAAAAGAATGGTTTCCAGGGTCATTGGACCCTGACCTGAGTATCCAGACACTCCTCCCAGCCACTTATGTATCATTTTGCTTTAACCACATATGGCCTTGTGATCTTGGCAGGAGCTGAATACATATTCTGGAGAAGAGTAGAAAGAGCAGTCTCTGTCAGTGTAGCTGTGAGGAAGCCACTATTCATTCTGCAGGAGGACTTTCCAATGCAGTTGCCTTTGAATCATCTATGTTCCTTTCCATAACACTTTGCCCATGACCTACAAGTAAGTTAAATAAAATCCTTAATTCCCCAGATATAACTTTGGTGGAATCAAACTTTGATTTGTCATGGGACTTTATGAGGAGAGGGGCAGTCATTGCTTACTTTTCCATTGGGAAAAAATTCTCACAACAGATGGTAATATTTTAAATGTTATTACGGCCAATATTATTAGCCAAAGTAAACTAGGAATTAATGAAATAAATGTTAGAAGGAAGCAAGAATGGACATTTTTGTAGTTAAGAATGATTTATGTATCAAGACTGAGGTGGTTGTCTGATTTTTCAGAATGAGAAGGAAAGGTGGATGGCCTAACCAAGGTACTAAGGATTGAGGAGTCATAAAATGTATGTAAATAGTGAAATTAGAGATGATATATGCATTTTAAAATTTTAAGGTCAATGTTCAACACATTGATATTAAATTTCTACTAAAAACAACTGAGTTGTTGATTTGCTCTTCATATCAGTTACAAGAACTGGATTAAAGAAAAAAGTGGATATGAAATCAAGTCTTATTTGAAAGTGCTTGGTTTTGGTCCAAGCTTTGTTTAAATATGACACAGTAGTTAAAAACATCACTCTGATGTAACTGACCTTCTGGGCATTTAATAGCCATTCTTGAGGGCCTATACTAATGTGGTTAGTATAAATAAATGCTTTTTTTTCTCCGTGCAATCTAAAGCCAATGAGTACCCAATGATACCTCTCAACAGGTCCTCTAGCTGTGACAAGTCACCTGTCCTCCTGTTCAAAGTGGAGCTGGAGAACCCCCTGGATGGACTTGAACTGGTATATATTTTACAAAGTAAAATGATGGCAAATGAGTAAAAGATCCTCAGTTTTTCTAAGGGAAATGATGGACAAGCCCAGGATTTGGCTTATTCTAAGAATATGAAATAACTAGCAAAAAGAAGACCACAGGAGCCACAGGTTCTTTTGACACTCAAGAGAGCCCTGAGGAATATATGCACTACCTCCTTTACAGTAAAATAGTAAATAATTAATTTTGGTCATCTGCATTCTATTAAACCCTCAACAGGGAAGTTCAGTCAAAAATGAAATAGTTGTTATGTTTCTTTAACTATCTATAGAATCACATCCAACAGACAATAGAAATATTATTAAGGCAGTTATTTCTCACTAATAATTTTTTCTTGATGATGCAAATGTTGCACAGATATAGGACATCATGCCTTTGGCTTGGTTAAATATCACAGTGCTTGCCTGAATTAAAAAAAAAAACAGATTTGCCAATGTTTTACCCTTAAACATGAATAAGGGTTAAATTCCTTCTCTCTTTCCCTCTTTAGACCCCATCTAGAAGAGACAGACCCACACTTGAACTTTATCAACTTAACCAGATATAAAAGTACCTGAAAGCACACTGTGTAAACAGATACTGTGTCCAACTGCCTTCCACACAGTTATCCTTAAACATATAGATAAATGTAGCTTGCACCCCTCTTAAAGAAGCTTCTTTATTTGGTAATAGATGGAGGTTACTACAGAGAATCACAACTGGTCAAAAGTGCAGAGAATTAGTGATTATGGGGTGTCTGTTCCCAAACAGGATATCTGTAACACAATCCACACACTCAAGGCTCAGACAAAATCTTGGAGAAGTAGACTTAAAGTTCTTAAGAGCAAGATGACTAAGAGGATTTCCACCAAATCGTATCTTATAAAAATGATAGGTATGTTCACTCCCATGAATATTCAACAATATGTTTTCCTGAAAAAGATCTGTACAAGTCAACATTCCACTTTATAGAGAGGAAATCCCTGTCCCTAGGCAAAAAGATACAGGTAGTCTCAATTTGCATTGCTGAAGGAGATAAAATCAGTTCATTCAGAGCAAATCCCATATTCCAGTTATCTATAGCAAAGTGGTAATCTGTATACTCAAGTACATATGGGTTGCACTAATTAGAATTAGTATATGTAGTGAGAGAGGACACGAATTTGAAAAAGAAGTGTGGTTGTGAGGGTGGGAACATGGAAGGACATGGAGGAGTGAGGAAGGGGTGTTTATAGTGAAAATATACTTTATAAATTTTTAAAGAAATATTTTCAAAATTTTTGAGACTATAATATAGTTACATCATTCCCCTATTGACTTCCTTCCCTCAGACCCTCCCATCTGTCCCTCTCCTTATTAACTAAAAAAGTGGAGGCATGCAGACATGATAAAAATCTACATTTCAGAGGCAAAATGGTACATTGTCTGCAAATGAGCAATATCCCAAATCTAATGATTTATTCAAGAGTTCTCTGTTTCCTGGCATAAGGATAGAACTCGGGAATTTGCATGATTAAATTAATTTTTTTCTATCTTCAAATAATTTGATATAGCATGATATTAGTCACAAGTTACCATTTTCTTAAATTAATTATAAAATTAAAAAATAAAAAAGTTAACACAATGAACATTCTTAAATATGAATAATATTTTGGGTTCTGTATCATAAAAGGGTTTCAGATAAGGTACAGAATTTAGGCATAGGAGACCTTTCTCTATTGTTGATACACTCACATATCCTTTAAGAATTAACACGACACTTCTAAAAGTGAATAAAACAAAATCATATCTCAACCACTAACCCATTTATGTTTGTCTTAGAGAGGAAAAAGAACCATGGAAGTTTTTATAAACAATAAAGTGAGCTTTTGAGCTGCTGTGATTTAAATGGCACAAGGTCCTTTGTTAAGTTTCCTATTAGAGGTTTACATCTCATTTGTCTTAGAATGTTATAATAATTTATTATAATAAAAATGTGATCTTGCTTTAAGATGTCATGAGAACTGAATATCTTTCATAATTTCTTTCAGTTATAAGATATATCAGAATCTAATTTTATTAGCTTTTATACTAAAGTATGATAAATTTCATAATTCATAAAACATTGAGCTGACTACAGAAAAATTCTTCTTGTCTATATTCGAACAGTATGATATGCCCTCTCATTTTTTCCATAGAAAGATTAGAGTCAAGATATGAATTGGTTTATTTTATGAATAAGTGACCTTCCCTAATAAACAAAGGAATGAGGGACACTAAAATCCCCCAAATACTTTCCAACATTTCTACATATATATTTATTATTTTCTATTAAAATGAATCTCTGTTCAATTTTCCAACATTTTATTAGTAAATGTCAGTGGACTGTAATGATTTTGTTGTGAATATATCTGAATAAAAGCATTTAACAATTAAAAAGTTTGGAAATTAGAGATAATATAAATAATTGCTTTGGTAATAAATATTTTTCTTGAGTTCTTAAGTTTTTCCTTATTCTTTTATTTTTTAAATTTTATTATTAATTTAATATTACATGTCAGCCATGGATTCCCCTGTCCTCCCCCGCCACTGGCCTCCCCCTGATTCCACCCCCCATTCTTACTTCCTCCAAGGCAAGGACTCCTCTTGGGATTCAGCTCAGCCTGGTGTTAAGTTTTTTAGATATCTTTATAAAATATACAGTTCAAACTTTACATTTAATGATTTTTCAAAACATGAAAAGAAACATTCCTATTTGAAAGTAACAAAGATTACCACCCAGAAATCATTTGTTGGTATATCTCATTAGTTCCAACCTAAGACAACATAAACTTCCTGCTTTTAGTGGTTTGAAATAAAATGTCTACCATAGCATCAGAAGTTTGAATACTTGGTCCCCAGTTGATGGCACTGCTTGGGTAGGTTTAGGAGGTGTGACCTTACTGGAGGAACTATGTCACTGAGGTGAGCATTGACTATTCAGTTTGACTCTCTGTTTTCTCCTTGTCATTCTAGATGTAACTATCACTGTTCCAGCTGCCACACCTACTTGCTGCCATACTTTCTAAAAATGACACTTCTGGAATCTTATCCCTCTGGATCTAAAGGCACAAATAAACCCTTCTTTCCATTAATTGCATTGTTTTATCATCATAATAAAAAATAATTAATATTGAAGTTGGAACTGAGAGAGGGGGCCTTGACAGTTGATCATCTTTCTCTTTATTCCAGTGAAAATCTGTCCTCTCCTTAATGAAGTAAATATCCTAAACAACTGTAGTATATTTTCCATCAAAAGCCTTGGGAATAACATTAACTTTGACAGTATCTTTTTCTCTTGCAACTGTACATGTTGTTTTGTTTTGTTTTCTGTCCCATTTGCTCTTATTTGTTGTAAATCTGCCAAAGAATTACTAATAACCCTTGAGTCTATATTAGGCTATTTTCATATCTCCTTAACCAAAGAAATTATTCCAATATTTGTAATATTATCTTCAGATAAATTCTTATGGCAAAGACAAATGATAGCTACATTCTTTAATAAAATATCACAAGAACAGACTCTAGTCTAGTTGCTAATATTATTCCCCTCTGAAAACTCTTGTGCTGGGCCTCCATAATCTACAGGTCTCTTGTGGATTTCCAAGCCTCCACCCTGAAAAATTGCACATTTTACATATTTCAGTGGCCATTGTCCTGACCTTGGATCTTCTCAAGCTTTTTGGAGTATCCACTCTCAATATTACACACTTGTTCTTCACCATCCAGGGACATTAGATTGGACTCTCATGTTTTATCTGATCCTAAGATTGTTCAGTAACAACCCACTAGGGACCTGAAGCTGTACATCAGTAAACCATCATCCTCAGTTGTCTTCATGACCAGTGTCAGTACCAGGGCCATTTAATTCCTCACCATTATCTGTTTCTTCAAGATCAATGATATTATGCACTCAAAAATGACTGTGTATTGCAATACTTTTCTGCTGTAGTTTAATAATTTGAACTTGCATGCATCAGAAAAAGAGACACTGAAACATCTAAATGGCATCACCATCCCTGAGAGTACCATGAACAGTGGGTAATCCAGAGTGTCAATCCACCTAAGCTTCCAACTTAGGAAAAACAGCAACAATAGCCAAAGCTGATGAAAATGTTCAAGGAGTAAGGATCTATCTCAAGCTGGCAGCTGAAATTAGCTGTGTTATCCACAAGATGAGGATTCATGAGTTATGTGGTCATTGAATTTTTCTTCATATTCTCAGAGAGACACTGAGTTTAAGCAATATGTGACATCTAGGCTCTGAAAGATAATTGAATGAGACTTTAGAAGTGAAGTCTGGTTTGGTTTAGAACCCCAAGGTGTTTGAGATGTCAGAACGATGAGATACCTGGCAAGGAAATTTTCATACAGGGAGTCCTAAAGAGAGAAGTATGTCACAGGAATCAAAGCTGGAAAGGCATAGCCATTGAAAGCCTTTACCTGTGTTTTTTCATGATGCCTCCATTACTCCAATTGTGGAATGAGAAGGTATACTCTGTGCCATAGAATATTTGAAGTGTAAAATTTGCATAGCCAGAAGAAGTTTGTTCTAAGCTTATGGACCAAACCATTGAGGGTACCAGACTGTAGTTGAAAAGAATAATTGTATGGAGGCTGCAGCCCCAACTATAAGATAAACCATAAAAAATTGAGACTCCAAACTTACCATGGTTTAACACCCTCCTGAGAATGCAAGTACCTGTGCTAAAAGAGGAAAGTTGACTTGAAAAAAAGAAAAATAAACTGAACTAACAAATTCAAGATGCACAAATTCTAATGAATTAAAAAAAAAGATGAAAGGCAAAAACAATGTATCTAGTCTCAAATAATATAAATCCTGTACTAATGACCACTAATGAAAATGATCTGGAACAATTTTCAGACAAAGGGTTCATAGGAATTATTATAAACATGGTCAAAAAAGACAAATAGAAGAATGAAATAAGGTAGTCAATCAAAGAAATGTAAATAGAGTTCAAGTTGCTAAAAAAAAAAACCTAAATTGAAACACTATTGGAAATGACATTCTCAATAATTAAAATGAAATAGTGAGTGGAAAGCCACAGCAACAGATTAGATCATAGTGAAAACTGTCAGTGATTGAAAACAAAATAGGAGAAGTGGTCAATGAGAAAATAAAAAAAACGAATAAAAGAAGAAAAAATCATGATAGTCATCATACTCCAAAAGAAGGACATACATTTATGAATAAATGGGCAGCACAAACTGGACTTAACTTTTCTAATTGAAAACAAAATAAGGTAGTCAGAAAGGAGGTTGGATCTGGGAGGACTTTGGAGATAGGGATGTATATGTTCAAAATACATCGTATGAATCCCAAAAAATATTTAAAAAATGCAAACATTTAAGAAGGAAGAATAAATATAGAAACTAGCCAACACCTTTCTTGTGGATAATTACAAAAGTCTGCAATTGAAAATTAATTTTTTGTTTCTAGGCACTGGAAGTTTGTTCAATTATTTAGAACCAGACAGATAGTATTATTGAGAACAGGCCAGTGCAAGGACTGCAAAGGCAGATTTTATTGGGCTCACTTGTTTTGCTAGGACAAACCATCTGAGAATTTTGTTTTTAATTACTTTGTGATAAAAGTTTTAGCGATGCATGGGACATGTCTCACCATATAAAGGCAATATACAATAAGCCATTAGCCAGCATCATATTAAACAGAAAAAAAAAACCTAAGCATTTCTAATACAACCAGGAATAAGACAATGATGTATACTCTTTCTATTCCTGTGCAATATAGTTTAACGATATTCTTGTGCAATAAGGTCTAACTGAGACAGTAAGACAACAAATAAGGTACACAAGATATACAAATAGGAAATAAATAAGTCAAAGTATTCTTATTTGCAGATGGTATAATTGAGTACATAAAAGCCTCTAAAGCCTCCACAAGGAAACTTCTACAGTTGATAAACACTTTCAGCACATTAGCAGTATAAAAATTAATACAAGGAAGGAATACAAGAACAATGTCATTCACAATAGTTTCAAAATTATCTTTTAATATATCTAACCATAAAGAGAAAGACTTGTACAATTAAAACCTTATGATGCTGAAGAAATTTTAGGAGATGAGAAGGTGGAAAAATTCCTATGCTCATGGACTGGCAGGGTTCATATTATGAAAATGGATATTCTACAAAAGCAATTTACTGATTAAATGAAATCCCCATCAAAATTCCAATGCAATTCTCTACAGAAGTTGACAAATTAGCATTGAAATTCATATGGAAACAGGAAAGACCCAGGATAGCCAAAACAATTTTGATAATAAAAACACTGCTGGAAGTACCATCATTTGAAATTTGAAGTTATACTACCATAAAAGCAGCATGGTACTGACATTAAAATAGACACAATAATCAATGGAGAAAATTTGAAGACATTCATATGATCACACACTCTTTTAGCCACCTGACTGTTGACAAAGATACCAAATATATACATTGAAGACAAGACATCTTCAACAAATGGTGTTGATAAACCTGGATAGCTACATGTAGAATACTGAAACTAGGACTTTGTTTTTCACCATGCAAAAAAATCTTAATGACAAATCAACCATGGATCTTGAGATATGAAACACACAGATTATTTTTTTTATTCCCTTTAGGTTTTTTTTTCTCTTTTTTAAAACATCTTTTAGTTTTGAATTACATCATCCACTTTCCATTTCTCCCCAAAATCCTCCCACATGCCCCTTCTTGCTCTCTTTCAAATTCATGACCTCTTTTTCATGAACTTTTGTTACATACATATATGCCTTTGTCTTTTATTCTTTTATTTTATTTTACTTTATTTTACAATACAATTCAGTTCTATATATAAGCCACAGATTTCCTTGTTCTCTCCCCTCCTGCCCCCCTCCCCTTCCCCCCATTCCACCCCCTATTCCCACCTCCTCCAGGGCAAAGCCTCCCCCGAGGACTGAGATCGACCTGGTAGACTCAGTCCAGGCAGGTCCAGTCCCCTCCTCCCAGGCCAAGCCAAGCAACCCTACATAAGCCCCAGGTTTCAAACAGCCAACTCATGTACTGAGCACAGGACCCGGTCCCATGGCCTGGATGCCTCCCAAACAGATCAAGCCAATCGTCTGTCTCACCCATTCAGAGGGCCTGATCCAGTTGGGGGCCCCTCAGCCATTGGTTCATAGTTCATGTGTTTCCATTTGTTTGGCTATTTGTCCCTGTGTTTTATCCAACCTTGGTTTCAACAATTCTCGCTCATATCAACCCTCCTTTTTCTTGCTAATTAGACTCCCGGCGCTCCACCTGGGGCCTAGCCGTGGATCTCTGCACCCAGATCCCTCAGTCATTGGATGGGGTTTCTAGTTGGACAGTTAGGGTGTTTGGCCATCCCATCACCAGAGTAAGTCAGTTTGGGCTGTCTTTCGACCATTACCACCAGTCTCTTGTGGGGGTATCTTTGTGGATTACTGTGGGCCTCCCTAGCACTTTGCTTCTTCCTATTCTCATGTGGTCTTCATTTACCATAGTCTCCTATTCCTTGTTCTCTCTAGCTGGGATCTCCTGCTCCCCCCCAGGCTCTCTTTCCCTCGACCCTTGCCCTTCATTACTCCCACTCTTGTCCAGGCTGTTCATGTAGATCTCATCCATTTCTCTGTCATTGGGCTATACCCATGTGTTTCTTGGGGTCCTGTTTTCCAGGTAGCCTCCCTGGTATTGTGAGTAGCAGTCCAGTCATCCTTGTTCCACATCTAGCATCCTCCTATGAGTGAGTACATACCATATTTGTCTTTCTGAGTCTGGGTTACCTCACTCAGGATGATTTTTTTCTAGATCCATCCATTTGCCTACAAACCTCATGATGTCATTGTTTTTCTCTGATGAGTAGTATTCCATTGTGTATATGTACCACATTTTATTTATCCATTCTTCAGTTGAAGGGCATCTAGGTTGTTTCCAGGTTTTGGCTATTATAAACAATGCTGATATGAACATATCTGAGCAAGTGCTCTTGTGGTATGATTGAGCATTTCTTGTGTATATGCCCAAGAGTGGTATAGCTGGATCTTGGGGGAGATTGATTCCCAATTTTCTGAAAAACTGCTGTTCTGATTTCCAAAGTGGTTGTACAAGCTTGTATTCCCACCAGCAATGGAGGAGAGTTCCCCTAGTTGCACATCCTCTCCAGCATAAAGTGTCTTCAGTGTTTTTGATCTTAGCCATTCTGACAGGCATAAGGTGGTATGTCAGAGTTGTTTTGATTTGCATTTCCCTGATGATTAGGGATGTTGAGCAATTCCTTAAATGTCTTTCAGCCATTGAGTTTCCTCTGTTGAGAATTCTCTGTTTAGTTCTATGGCTCATTTCTTAATTGGACTGTTGGGCATTTTGATGTCTAATTTCTTGAGTTCCTTATATATTCTGGATATCAGTCCTCTGTCAGATGTGGGGTTGGTGAAGATCTTTTCCCATTCTGTAGTCTGTCATTTTGCCTTGTTGACTGTATCCTTTGCTCTACAAAAGCATCTCAGTTTCAAGAGGTCCCATTGATTGATTGTTTCTCTCAGTGTCTGTGCTACTGGTGTTATATTTAGGAAGTGATCTTCTATGCCAATGCGTTCAAGTCTACTTCTTACTTTCTGTTCTAGTCCACACACCTATGAACATATAATTTTTGACAAAGAAGCCAAAAGTGTACAATGAAAAAAAGAAAGCATCTTCAACAAATGGTGCTGGCATAACTGGAAATCATTGTGTAGAAGGCTGCAAATAGATCCATATCTGTCACTGTGCACAAAACACACAAATTATAAAACTGCAGATAATAAATGACCATGCAGTGTTTGGCTTTAGCCACTATATTTACAATGTAATGCTACACCTAAGCATCATAGAATAGGAGCCAGAAAGAGCTTAAGGGCCACTGGACAAAAATACTTACTGCAAGATGCTGTCTGATGTGACAAGTATTCTGGACAAATAAACTTGAACAATATGGGTGAGTGAACAAGATGCGCATAATGACAACACCAGTTGAAATACCCATGTGGATGTCATAAGACCTCACTGACAGATAAAGAACTACAGACAGTCAACAGCTGTTGAGAGAAGTTGAATCATTTTTCTACAACAATAAGACCCCTATTAGGGAATTTAATATAAAATTCTTGGTTCTAAAATACATGTACACAAATGAGCAACACTAAATGTACTTGGTATTATACTTATGTATTTGAATTCATACATATATGTATATGTGCATATATGTACATATACATATATGTATGTATTTATGCACACATATATGACTTCAAAATATTTTCCACATGTATATGGAAATGATATACAGACATATACATATATACCTTGTTTATTATTTAATATTAAACAAAGTTATCCTGAAAGGTGAGACAATGCCTTTTCCAGGCACCATAGGCTACTCAGGCAGGTAGAACATACTAGTGTTAACTTTAAAAGAAAAGAGCTCTCACTCTTTCCTATAGTAGCCATCAACCGTTAATAACTCCTAATCTAGGGCAGCCTCTCCATAATCTATAATGGCAACTTTTTACTGACTTGATCTTGTACAGACCTTGTGTCAAAAACCACAATCAATTTATTTTTAACTCCTTTTATCTCCTTTTTTCTCTCTACCATTTTTTGGAAACCATGAAAGACGTTTGCATTTTCATATTTGTTTGTCACATCCTTGCTGTGTTTTTCTTTTCTTTCCCATGTCCATTCCCTTGATTGATACCCACAGGCACCATCAACTGTTTCTGTGATTAAGGAATCACTTGGCTCTTAGAGTCATTGAAGAGGTCATCATGTAGATATCTGAATTCATGTACCTTTTCACCAATATTTGCATAAATTAGATAACATTAATAATCTTAAAAATGTCTGTAACATCTCAATTTTTCTTAAGACCCTGACTGTAACTCATAAAATAATTTCATAGTTTTAAATATTATGGTCTTTAAATAACAAAGCGTGCATATATATATATATATATATATATATATATATATATATATCAGATATGTCATACAAATATATTTTTATATAACTTTTATTCTCAAAGCTAAATTGTATTTTGAAAATAAAATGTTTAATATCATTTCACCTCGAATTGCATATTGCTAAATCAATGACACTATCTGCCAAGATGATCAGAAATATCAAGTTTAAATTTCAAGTGTCTAATGAATTTATTTAACCATCTGCCTACCACTTTTAGCCATAAAGAAGAAAAACACTAAAAGAAATCATACAAATATTAGTGAATCACCTAAGAAAAGAGTAGACTTACAGTGGAACAGTATTTTACTGCTTTAAAAATAAAAAACGTATTTTAGACTTTGCTCTCTCCAAGTCATGAGGAGAGAAACTGGTAGGAACTCATAAGCAGATCATTAGCTGGAAAAGCAGCACAGGAGTCCCTTGGTTTACAGCTTAGCTACACAAAACAAATCTCCATGCCTAATCATATCGTCCTGAACCTCAAATAGCCGGCAAGCCTATTAGACACAAAGCAGAGCAAATTCCCTCTCCTTGTGCAATGTTAGTTGTTTTGGCAAGTTATCGTTATTATACTCAAATATGCTTTATTAGAAAATTATTTTTAGCATATTAATGCAGTTACAGAAGTTACTTGTTACATAAAATTTGCATCAAAAAGACTATCCAGTGAATCTGCTTAGGAGAGTTCAATTACACAGAAAATAATTTTAAGATTTTATTTTGTATTTAACTTAAAACCAAATAAAGCATTATACAAGTTTATAAAATCCATCATAGGATTAAAACAGTTTCCATTATACTGGGTCTTTTTGTATTTCTTATTTATCAATGCTATCATATGATACCACATTTGATTTTTACATTTTGGTTTTCACAAAAAAATTATATAGAGAATTATTTTAAAGAATTAACTTAATTTGAAGACAGCTTTGCAATGGGTGCTTAGTGTTTCAATATTCTAATTAGTCATGGTCATATTTCCAACATTTAAATTTTGTTCACCAAATGGCACAGCATTTTCTTGATTTACCTGAGTGCTACTGGCCTTGGACTATGTGGCTGCTCTACTTGTCCTTTCCCTGCTGTCTCTAGTGTGTCTGTAATTACTGTCAAAACTATGTGCTGAGATGAGGGTGATGGTTTATTGACAGGATTTACAATCTCCTATGAGAAACAGCTTTGGGTACATCTGTGAGGGAATTTCCACAGAAGATTAACCAAGTGGAGAAAACAAGCCTCCAATGATAGGCACCTTCCAACAGGTGGCCCAGATACAAAGAACTATGAGAGAAAACAGTCTGTGCTGGCCTGTCTTTGTTTCTTCTCTCTTAGTAGATATTGTGCCATTGCTGCTGTTGCTGGCCTCCACTGACATTAGGTTCCAGCTTTCTTGGTCATCAAATGTGGACTCGAACACCAGTCACTCTCCAGGAACCTTCCAGACTAAAGCCTCATTAACAGTTCCTGGATTCTCAGCATTTCCAAGATGCATGAGACCACTGTGCTACATAAACACTATGACACAAGACAAGTTATCCTACACTAATTGTTATTGGAAGAGTGGATACTAAGAACTAAATTGGGTTTGTCTACAATGCCAATGTTGGTGAGCAAACCCTAGGACCTAAAAAGTGAATGTGTTTGAAGACATGACCTTAAGAGAAGTAATTAAGGGTACATAAAGTCAAGCAAGCCCAGGGCTTTGAGAAGAAAAGGAGGATCAAAGAGACAACATAGAGACAGAGGCCAACCTGTTAACCAGGGATGCACTGGCATGGAGAGATGTCCATGTGATACAGACACATGGTCTGCATCAGGCCAAGGAGAGAATTTTCAGGAAAAGCACAGCCCACTAATTCCTTGTTTTTTGAATCAGCAGCTGGGCACAACTAAATGTGCCTCCATTACTCTGCAGTGTCTCACTGTGAGGCATCAGCAGCAGAAATAAGGTAGTGAGGTAAAGTAAATAAGCTTCTCTGCAAATATTCTTTGTGAGTCCTTTGAGGAAATTCCCTCATATATTTTCCAAACTTCACCACAACCTCTATTTTCCCCCATAGATCATCCTGTAGACCTTGTGTTTCAGGGCAATCTTTCTAAATGCTGCCAATTCACTCAAGCTCCTTTCATAAATACTCCATAAACTTAAGGGTTTAAGTGACATTGATATGTTTCTCACAGTTCTGGATCCTACGAATTCCAGTGAGCTGTGGGCACAGTGCATCTTTGCTCAGCACTTTTTCTGACCTGCAGCTTGCTGTCTTCTTGCTGTGTACTGTATACTCACTTAGTTGAAAGCACACAGTTCAGGATCAGCATTGTATATTGCCTCATTTGTTTCTTCATTATCTATATTGCAATTTCCTTCATAAGAATTTAGCACCATGACTCGGGTTCATATATTAACTGTGATTTTCTTTAGTTTTCATAATTACTGCTACAGGCTGGCTAGAGAACCCTAACACTTCCTTCCCAGATGATCTGCTATTCAGTCTCTCCAAAGGAAAATTTTCATCATCTGTGAGATTTCACACCTCCCTTTGCATCATCTTGACATAAACTATGATAGAATCCTGATTTATCAGGAAGACCCAGAAGGAAGCAAAGGACCCTATTTAACATTTCACACAATTACATTTCAAAGAAAAAAGAAATTGATATTTGTCTGATTATTATGTTCAGAATATCAAAATCCTTGCAGTTGGGAAAATTCACTGTTCTCTCTCTGTCTCTCTCTGTCTCTCTCTGTCTGTCTCTCTCTCTGTCTGTCTCTCTCTCTCTGTCTGTCTCTCTCTCTCTGTGTCTGTCTCTGTCTCTGTCTCTCTCTCTCTTCTTTAGGAAGAGTGCTGCATTAATTTCCTACTGCTCTGATATTTACCATAAATAATCCTAACAATATCCCCCATTTTTGGAGTGATCTTAAAACAGCAAACGTTTATTACCAATAAGCTAAGTATTTAGAAACAGCATATCTAGTGCAATTGTTTCAGCATTTTTTAGTCTTCATTCTTCATCTGGTCAAAGCTGCAGATTGGAAGTTTGTGGAGGGATGGTGAACCTGACTCTGAATCTACTTACATGGCTTTAGGATATCTTGCAACATATTAGGTCATTCTATTTCTATCTATTTTACAGTAATTAATTAATTAATTAATAATTATTTTTTTTTCAAGACAGGGTTTCCTTGTGTAGTATTGTCTGTTCTAGAACTTGCTCTGTTGACCAGGCTGGTCTCAAACTCAGGGATCCCCCTGCCTCTAGCTCCTGCTTGCTGGGATTAAAGGCATATGCCACCATCACCTTGCTAGGCTATTCTAAATACACCTTGTTTCCCCATGATATAGATCTAGTACATGCCATACAAGCCAGTCCTGGGATTCTGATCCAGCAGACATGAAAATCATTGTTTTAAATAACACACCTTTAGGAGTTACATATCATCACTTTTGGAGTATTCATTTCATAACAGAGTCCAGGCTTGGAGGAGACTGGCTATCCACAGGTTATACTCAAGGAGGCTGGGATTAATGGGCCGTCTTGTAGTCTTTATCATGGGTGACTGTGAAATAACTTACCCTGACTGCTGACATGTTATCCCTGTTTTTTGGCTTATGCTTTGTTTGTGAACATAACCTGTTGTTTGGGATCTTCACTCCATGATTTATGTAGTTTAAAAATCTGAAAAATAAAATTACTATGAAAACAAATTGCTTATACATGGTTAGAAAATAGGGTAAATGATAAGCAGACACAAGCACTGTGCTGTTTGTCTGATGACACTCAGTGTTTACATGGTTAATTTATGGGAGGACGGCTTTCATATTTTAAAATACGGAGCAGAAAATGAACAATAAATATATGGGTCAGATAATTCATGTTATGCTCCTTGAGACAATTAAAATAATGAAGAAGGGCAATTGACTATCTCTGAGGTGAGCACCGCCTGTGACTTAGAATGATTAGAACTGCAGTGTGTCCAGCTCAGTTATCACAGAATTCAGTTCATTCTGTAGTCTCTGGAATGCCTCATCATGCATGAAACTGCTGAGCTACCCTTTTATGTTTTCGCCCATTCCCTCAAAAACAATTTTCCAGCAAATTCTGTTTTTCTCCTTCCAAATTATGTGACAAACCTGCCTGTTTTTGTCAATCAGCTATGTCCCTTCAGTTTTCTTTCCCAGACCTAAGCAAATGCCTATTGTTGTTGCTTACTGTTTTCTCCTATCCTATTTTGTCTTCAATTAGGAATCCAGAATAGTCCTTTTAAGTGGAATTACACAGGAAAATCTATTGAGGGTTTACAATTGCATTCAGGTTAATTGTCAAGCATCAGCCTGTGGCCTGCAGTACTCCAGAAGATATTTCCATGGTATTCTGGCCACTTTTTCTCTGAAATTCCCACTCTTTCAAATGTACTGTGTGTGTGTGTGTGTGTGTGTGTGTGTGTGTGTGTGTGTGTGTGTGTGTGTGTTCTGTATACTTTCACACACACTCAATTTTCTCTCTGACAAAGCTTATATTCTTACTCTTTTTAAAGAAATTGTTCATATTTATACTTCAAGTTTCAATTTAAATACAATGTCCTCAGATAAGGTTTTCCTGAAATTTTCTTGATATAATGAAGAAAGTTCTCTTTCTCCAAGTATATTTCCAATGAATCATAAAAAGACAGTGCTGTTGTCTTTTATGGTGACTCCACTCTGCTGCCTTTCCTACCATTATTATTTCTATAATCTTCCATTCCCAATCACCCCATAGTCTCCATCATTACCACACTGCCTTATATAATTTTGAATTAACATGTGAATTAATAAATACAAAGTTAAACTTCACTACAAAGAATTGTTCCAGTTGAGTAATAAGTGAAGTTTCTACTCAGCAGCTCATTCTAGAGCCCAGTCATAGGGCCTGATCCATGGCTTTTCTGTGGCTACTTTAAAAATCAAAATCTGTCTGTGTCTCATTTTGGGTTTTTTTCCCAGCTATCACTATCATACCAAACTCAGTTTTTCAACATAGAAAGTAGCACTCAAAATGTCCAAATTATTTCATGTATTTGAAATGTTTTATTACAAGTAAAACATTTTATAAATGAGTTAGAACAAAAGTAAAATAGAAATTTAGTTTAGAGATGAAACTCTTTCCTGTGGTATGGAAGTTAGATTTTATTTTTAGAATGCTTTAGCACCTTGAGCTAATGTGACACTTGAGGTGCTAAAAAGCAACATGGACAACAGGGAGGCCAGCCAATGAAAGCCAACAAAAGGTAACACAAAAGTCTATCATCCATGATAGCCCTGAAAGGCTTTATGGTCTTTAATTCTTCATGGTAGGCCCCAAATCACAAGTTTTCCACATGTCAGGAATAGCACTCCCAGCAGGAGGAGTGAAGGGAGACTTTGCTGGTGCTTTTTGGCATCTTAGTGGACAACACTCTCAAACAACTATTGCCAGATTTAAAAAAAAAAAATGACTTTCACGGTTAATACATTGGAATTGTCAAAGACCAACAAATTTAATGCAGAAAACTCCCAAATCAGAAACATGAAGTGATTTAATTCCTTATACTAAATTTGTGTTAACCTGTTTAAAAAATCATAATTTTATTTAAGAACATGAATACATTTTGTATTTTCTAAGTCTATATCTTACAATATTAAAACTTCACATGGATGTTTGTTTGCTTATTTTTCTTTTAGTCAGGCACATAATTATGAAATTTTTTAATCAAGTAACTAATTTATCTTTTGTATCTCCACAAATATTGCTAATGACACTACAGTAGGCCTGCCCCCTCTAATTATTTTCAGTTTACTCGATACAAGATACAATCATTACCCTGTCTCGAAAAACCAAAAAAAAAAAAAAAGATACAATCATTATACCATACTTTAGTTTATTCAGTCAGAACATGGCCTTGTTGTCAGTCAGCCAATGCCATGGATACCTTATATTGTCTTTTATGCATCCCACATGAAGTTAAGCTCCCTGTGAATTCCAGTCAGGAAGATTTATTTATTTATTTATTGGCCTCCTGAAGTAAATCAAGCAAGGAGAACTCAGAGTACCTTAAGGTCTCACAATCTTTGCTCATCTGGGCCTGAAGCCTTTAGTTTCCTTCAGAGACAGTGTCTCTTGCTAAGATCTGTCCACAGATGACATAGACCAAAGGCATGCTCTTATCTTTGTGATTCTAAAATTTCTTTTACACAATGGAAGGTCTGCCAGGGCTGCCTTAAGAAGACATCTATGGTGACCTTGATGCAGAGAACAGTCTTTGCTGCTTGTGGATGGAGGCTTCCACAAGACTGATTTGTATGAAAAAGAAATGGCTGGAGATTAGAAAAGTGTTAGCTGAAATATATGGCAACAAATGGAACTCTATTTAAAAAATGAACCAATGGATGTAGATTCTATGATGACTATTAGGGTAGACACTAATCTAATTGTTAGGGAAGGTAAGTTCAGGCACCCTGTCCATTATTGCTAGGAGTCTTAGCTGGTGTCATCCTTGTGGATTCCTGGGGAATTCCCTAGCACCAGGTTTCTCCCTAATCCCCTAATGGTTCCCTCTACCAAGATATCTCTTTCATTGCTCTCCCTCTCCATCCCTCCTCTACTTGGCCATCTCAGTCCCCCCTTTTCACATCTCTCATCCCTACCATCTACTCCTCCCTCCCAGTTTACCCAGGAGATCTTAACTATTTTCCCTTCAGGGTGCCCTCCATTTGTGTCCCTCTTAGGGTCCTCCTTTTTATCTAGCTTCTCTGGGTTTGTGGATTGCAGCATGGTTATCACTTGCTTTGCATCTAATATTCATTTAAGAGTGAGTACTTACTGTGTTTGTCTTTCTGGGTTTGGATTACATCAGGATTATTCTTTCTAGTTCCATCAATTTGCCTGCAAATTTTATGATTTCATTGTTTTTTACAGATGTAGTGACCCACAACCAAGAACTGAGCTGAACTCCTAGACTTCTGGTGAAGAAAGGGAAGAGGGATCACAGGAGCAAGTGAGGTCAAGATCATGTTGTGGAAAACCAGAGACAGTTGACCCAAGCTGGTGGAGCTCATGGACTCTGGCCTGTTGCCTGGGAAACATGCATGTGACTGAACTAGGCCCTCTGACTGTGGGTGATAGTTATGTGGATAAATCTGTTTGGGGAGCCCCTGGTAGTGGGACCAGGACTATACCTTGCCCAGCCTTGACACAGGAAAAGGGCTTGGTTTTGTCTCAACTTAATATGCCAGACTTTGTTGACTCCCTAAGGGAGGCCTTACCCTCTCTGAGGAGTGGATGGGGGGGTGAGATGGGGGGAGATGAGAGGGGGAGAAGGGGAGTAATGGAGAACTGGGATTGGTATGTAAAATTTAAAAAAACATTTAAATAAATAAAAAAGTGAACCAATGTGACTCTAATGTTGATCTATGAGAATTATGCATAATGAATGAAGTATGTCCCACGAATAATAAAATAGGACTTCTCTGCTACTAATAACACAGATATCAGCATGGTAAAATGCCTTAGTGGGTAAAGCCACCTGCCATAAAACCCTGAAAACCTGAGTTAAGCCCTGTAACCCACATAGTAGAATGAGTGTAGAGATCTGATTGCTGAAAGTTGTCCTTGACCTTGAGATATAAGCCATGGCATGTGCATATGTTAGCATACACACACACACACACACACACACACACACACACACACACACACACACACCACTCTTTCTCCCTCATTCTCACTTTAAATAAATAAATAATAATTTAAAAATAAAGAGTACCACAATGTTTATGAAGAATGCTGATATATGTAGCACATATAATTTAAATGAGGCATTTGAGATCAGTTTATGAATATGTCTCATCATCTCAGCAGTGTACATGAGCAGGATAGATTCCTATGCTACATAATCTAAAATGCTTCAGTGCTCTGAGGTTCTGTTAAATCCATTTTTAGGTTAAGAGACTTCCTTTCATCAATGTCAGAAATTAGTGAAATCATTTGGCTTATTTAAAAAAAGAATCATTGAAGACAGTTCTCCAGTCTTAGCTTCATTTCTCTTAGAGGCTTATTAAAGACAGCAGCAGAAGTATTTGTTTACAACTGAAATACTGATAGCATTATGAAACACACTCCAGAGGATACAATCAGTCAGAAACATCTTGCACAACATATCTCCAAGGGACTCTCTGACAGTGTTGTGAGTTTTCTTGATTTCTCTGGTGCCTAGAAATACAAGGTAATGTGTTGAAAAGGCATCCCCTGACTTACATGGAATCCTAAGTGAACTTCCCAAGCTTAAGAATATGCTGATCACACCTACATTGTGGTCCTTCTGTAAGAAATTTCCAATAGGAAGGATTAAGTCACTTGAATATTCTTTTGAAATGAGTTTCTTAGTGGCACAAATAATGAGAATTAGTTATTTAAAAATGGTGTTACAAACAAAATTGTTCCTAGATTTTCAAAGAAAATTGATGGAATTTAACATAAAGTTAAAATATCAGATTTTCTCTTTCTAGTGGTGTTATTCACAGGATGATACAACATGAATGCTTTGACAAGATCTGAACAAGGAAAATGCCAACAGACACTCTAACATGTAAGGGAGGAATCTTAGATGGTTCTACTCTTAGATAAAATCTAGAGGAAATCAAGGGAGAAACAGGAGAAAATAGTCTTCCCCAGGAAAGAGTCCCCTATTGATTATCTGATACCAGGTGATCAGCTCTGAAATCTCACACACACACAAGTAACATTCAAACTGAGTCAATTGTATTTATATACTTAAGAGTTTGTGTGTGTGTGTGTGTGTGTGTGTGTGTGTGTGTGTGTGTGTGTGTATGTGTGTGCTTAACAACAATTAAAGCAAAAAGAGAAGCATGAAGTTGGAGGGAGGAAGAGGGGTAATGGTATAATTATGTTTTAATTTTCAAATTGTTTGATTGAGAATAATAAATACTTTAATTGTACTGTCAAGTTAGACAACATCTGCTACATAAGATATTTGTCTTTGCAAACTTTGGATAATTTCATTAGGATGGATTTACTGTAGTTAAAATGAAGATAAACTAATATGATTGGTATTTGTAAAACATTAAGTTTCTTTGTTTTGTGATAATGAGTGTCAAACTCAGAGCTTCACACTTAAGAGGAAAAGTCTCTTAACTCTAATCTCCATCCTGAGATTCACATTTGAATGAAAATCTAAGAACTTTTTATTTCAGAAGGTTGGACATTTCATTTTGGTCAGACTTTGCTTCACTTTGAGTCTTACTTAGTTAGAGAAAGTGTATGAACAGTCCTTAAAAATCAGTTTTACATTTTTGTTTTAAAAATTCTAATACTAAACATTATATAAAAATAATCATAGTATTATGTATGTTTAGTCATACTTTTTGAATAAGTTCATTCCATGATGTCATTGTTTTTTACAGCTGAATAATACTCCATTGTGTAATTGTACCACATTTTCTTAATCTATTCTTTGGGTGAGGGGCATCTAGGTTGTTTCCAGGTTCCGGTGATTATAAATAACACTGCAATGAACATAGTTGAGCAAGTATCCTTGTGGTATGATTATACACCCTTTGCATATATTCCCAAGATTGGTATAACTGGGTTTTGAGGTAGACTGATTTCCAATTTTCTAAGAAACTGCCATATTGATCTTCAAAGTGGATGTACATGTTTGTACTCCCACAAGCAGTAAAGGAGTGTTCTATTACTTCATATCCTTTCCAACATAAGCTGTCATTAATTGTTTTGATCTTAGCCATTCTGACAGGAATAAAATGGTATCTCAGTGTCATTTTGATTTGCATTGACCTGATGGCTAAGGATGTTGAATAACTCTTTAAGTATATCTCAGTCATGTGAGATTCTTCTGTTGAGAATTCTGTTTAGACCAGCACCCCATTTTTTAATTGGATTATTTGGTATTTTGATGTCTCTTTTTTATAGTTCTTTATATATTTTGGAGATCAGCCTTCTGTCAGATGCAGGGTTGGTTAAAATCATTTTCCCATTATGTAGGCTGCCCTTTTGTTTGTCTTATTTACAATGTCCTTTGCCTTATAAAAGCTTTTCCATTTCATGAGGTCCTGTGCATTAATTGTCAATCTTGGTGTCTTGCTCCTGATGTTCTATTCAGGAAGTTGCCTGCAGTGCCAATGAATTTATGTCTACTTCACACTTTCTCAATGACATCATGAAATTTTCAGGCAAATGGATAGAACTAGAAAAAAAATCATCCTGAGTAACATAACCCAGAAAAACAAACATGCTATGTATTCACTCATAGGTGGTTAAAGTTGTAAAGTAAAGGATAACCATGCTAAAATCCACAACCCCAGAGAAGATAAGAAGCAAAAAGTGCCCAAAGAGGTACACATGGATTTCATTGGGAAAGGGAAATAGAAGACATCTTCTGGGTATACTGGTGTGGGACCAAGAGGGAGAAGAATGGAAGAGATGTCTTGATGGGGGAGGGCATTTTAGGGTTAGCGAGAAAGTGGTGCCAGGGCAACTCCCAGGAATCCACAAGGATGGCCCCAGCTAAGACTCCTAGCAATAGTAGAGAGGGTGCCTAAATTGGCCATGTCCTGTAATCAGATTTGTGACTACCCTGTCATCAGAGAGCCTTCATCTAGTAACTAATGGAAATAGATGCAGAGATCCACAGCTATGCACTGGGTTGAGCTCTCAGAATTCTGTTTAAGAGAGAGAGGAAGGATTGTATGAGCCAGGGAGAACCCTAAAACAACAAAGGGAAGCCATAGAAACAATGAGCCTAGGCTTACCGGAACTCACACACTCTGGACTAACAGCTAGGGAGCCTGCATGGGACCAACCTAGGCCCTCTACATATGTGTGACAGTTGTGTAGCTTGGTCTATTTGTGAGACTCATAGCAGTGGGATCAGGGTCTGTCCTTAACACATGGGCTGGCCTTTGGGAATCAATTCTTCATACTGGGTTGCTTCACACAGCCTCCATACAAAAGGGAGGAGCTTAGTCCTACCTCAACTTGAAATGCCATGCTTTGTTAATACCCATGTGAGACCTGCTTCTTTCTGAACAGAAACAAAGGAGGAGTGATTTGAGGCAGAGAGCAGAGAGGAGGCAAAAAGAGGGAATAGAAGAGGAGAGATGGGAAACTGTGGTAAAAAATGAAAACCTAATTAAAAAAGAATGTAAAAAATGTAAAAAAAAAGTTAATTAGAGAGATATTCACAGTAGTAATTTCTTGTGTGTTCAATTCTAATGTTATTTCTGTGTTCTCATTAAATTCTCTTGAAAAGTCAGTTCATGATATAAAGCACACAAAAAATAGAAATTTACTTTGAATAAAATCTGATCCATTCACAGAAATGCTAATCTGTGCCCTAATCCTTCATTTTGTTCTTCAAAGTTCTCTTACTCTTTGTTTCTGAGATTGAGTCTCTTTAATTTAGAATTAATGAAATAATTCTTCCAGAAAGTTAACAAAAATACTTATCGCCATTTACATCATTATTATAGATTTCAGAAGTCCTTCTAAAACCATTTGAAGCTCCCTAGCCTATTGAATTAATATAGATTAGAAGAATTTGATCTTTCAAATAAAATAATTAGTTCATTACATCTTATAAATAATGCAAAGTATTAATTTCTTTTCCTTTTGTTTTTTCAAACCATGGTAATTTTTTCCCAAATAAATGGATTAAGTGTCTACTTACGTATCATACTTTAAGAAGCAATATTTAACCCCTAATCAATATTTCCAATCACCCTAAATTTACCAGACAACCATTCTTTTTGAGCAGTATGTTTTGGTGACATATAGAATGCCATTCATTCATTCATTCATTCATTCATTTAACTGTTCTTTTTCACATTTATTATACACTGAGGATTTCTATATTTTTCTGAGGTTAATTTCATCATCCAGAAATATTTTCTACATTTCTACTTTACTTTGAAGGTAACAAAAATTATTATAGTGTATATGTGTATAACTTGACAGATGGAACATGGGTAATAGGACAACATGGATATTGTTTTAAAGTATTGGCAGAAGCTTTTATGAGACGTGAACCTAAAGAGATCCCTAAAGGGGACTACAACTTGTTAAGTGAGCTAAGAACAATTGTTTTTATTTCTTTGCTCTTTTTTTTGGGGAAACAGTAGAACAAAGTAACTGCTTCAGTGTATAGATTAGCAATAGCATGGTTTAATACACTTAAAGAATGGAGATATTGGTGGAGTTGGGCAATATACTAAGCCATCCATTCCTGTGTCTGAACTATAGGCTAGATTGGAGAAGAGAAAATAATGGCTGTCTTATTCTTTCCAGTGGTGCTCAACTTTGTACATGTTAGGCAAGTATTCTACCATTGAGGTATACTCCCAGCCCAGTTTGACCATATGTTTGTCATGTTAAGATGTTCAGTGTGCACATAGTAGCCATATCATATAACTATTTCTCTTATTTTACATATTTACACTCTAATCACAATTTTACAGATTTTCATAACAGAGTCTTTTGCTAGTAGTGGTATTTTGGACTAAAATAACTAATATATTAATAGAAATAATAAATATTTGATATTACATTAAAATTTTGAAGACAATGAGAAATGGACATACAAGTGGAACTGAAGATGGGTCAATTCTTCATGGAATATTTAAACAAGTCAATTTCATACTTTTCTAGTTCTTTTCTTGTTGAACTACTTTAGTATCATAAATCAGAGTTCTAGGAACTCCAAAAACATCATAGTATTGACTTGATAGTAGATGGAAGTTAATGCTATTTAAGTGGCTAGAATGTAGACAAGGACATAGAACAAGTTGGAAGCCCTGAAAAGATGGCTGTCAGACATCCATGTGCAAATTCCAACTAAGCTTGCCTGGCTTTAATTGTTCTATATGAATCTATACATTCGTGGCTTATGACTTATTATAACTAATTATTGGCAGGAATCATTCATTAGAATTTACATGAGACTTGTGTTGTGAAGTGCCTGCACTGATAAAAATTAATACACTTTAGGGGAAAATACAGAATTTAGGCATTACTATTCAAATCGCCTGCAGAAACTAGTGTCTAATTAAAGTGATTGATTATGAAAAAGGAAAATCTATATTGTGAAAAATTGCTGTTGATGGATACAGAGCAGGAACAGGACATTTATTGATTAATTTGATTTTGATTAGAAGTCATGAGCATCAGTTCAAATAATAGTAAAGCAAGAACTGATAAACACAATTCATAGAATATTTCCCAGTGATATGTATCACTGATGTTCACAGAAATCACATAATTGTACTTGTAATCAATGTTTCAATTAAATATTGGAAATATTTTGTTTCCCTTGGATATATATTATTTCTGGAAATAAAGATATGCCTCATTTTAAAACAAACAATTAGACAAGATAAGTAAGAATTCTGTTTAAAAATTGAATGTTACAAATTTATAATGGTAACAGAAACTGAAATATTGAGCAATTAGAAAAAATGATTTTGTCATCTATGAAATGCTGTATATCAATCAACTGTTAATAAAATCTGTGTGTTCTTAAAGAAATATTTTCAACTGACATAAAATATTTTTTCATTTATTCTTTTAATTTTGCACAACATATTTTGAATTTATTCTTTTCTATCCCCCAAATTCACTCAAAATTTTCCCCAACTCCTTATGCTCCCAACTTCATGATCTCTTTCTTCAAATGATAAAAATTAAACACAAACAACATCAAAGTCCAAATTATGTTGATTTGCTACTACTCCTACCCTGGAGTGTGGTCACACTGTCATTCCAATTGAAGAGAACTGATTTTCCTCTTCTTTCAGCAGCTATCAATTCCAAACAGCTTATTGGTTATGGGTGGAAAATCACACCTACTTCTTCTCCATATGGGGATTTCACCTGGCCAGAGTTTTGTGCAAGGTCTTGTGGATGTTGGCACTATCTCTGTTAGTTTATATGTGAATCTGTCCTATTGTATCTAGAAAGTGCTCTTTCCTTGAAATAATGAATCACCTCTAGCTCTTAAACTATTTTTGTCTCATTTTTCACATACAAGGACCTTGAGGAGAAGAATATGATTAGACATTCCACCGAGGGCTAAGCACTCTGAGTCTCTTATCTCTGTATTGGCCTTTGGGGTTTTCTCTGTTCATTATCATCTAATGCAAGAAGCTTCTCTGATGATGTTTGAGCCAAGTACTGATCTACATAAATAGCAATATGTCTTTAGGAGTCATTTTACTCTTATGTGTGTATAGCAGAATAATAGTAGTAGGTTTTCCCATAGAACCCAGGACATATTAAGCCTCATATTTTGACATCATTGATAGTAGCAAGTATGGGGTTCCATTTCATGCAACAGACACTAAGTTAAAAAAAGTTGTTTACTTCCATTAACAGTCATGACACTACTGTACCAGTGGGCATATTTTGCAGGCAGGTCCTTATTGTAGTACAAAGGGTTCATATCTATGTGAAATTAATAATTACTTTTTTTCTCTATGTGTCTCATACTTTATATCACTATGAATGTTAGCCAATGTGGTTAACATTCCAGTTTAGTACCAGCAAAATTTCTCCATGTTCTATTTCAAAAGCATGTTGGTATCTTCAGCAATAGGGTCATAGTGTCAAGTGATGGTAGCAAACCAATAAGATTGGAAATACCCTGTAATGTTTGGAGGGTCTATGGGACCCCTATTGACCAGCTACACAAATGATGTAACTCATTCATAATACTAGAATTATTATTTAATACCATGTCTACTCGGGGTATTTTCCCTCCCCAGTGCCAAAATAGCAACAAAGCAAAATGAAACAAAGCTGAGAAAAATGCTGGGTGGCAGTGGTGCATGCCTTTAATCCCAGCGCTCAGGAGGCAGAGGCAGGTGGATATCTGTGAGTTCGAGGCCAGCCTGGTCTACAGAGCAAGATCCAGGACAGGCACAAAAACCACACAGAAAAATCCTATCTCAAAGAAAACCAAAACCAAAACCAAAAAAAAAAAAAAAAAACTGAAAAAAGCATACTGGAAATTTCATTTTATTGTCAGCAGCATTATCAATTGACAGCTCTTGTTTTGGGCTTCTGATTCTGTCATTCTCTATTTTGATTTATTAAATGAATGCTTAATGACTAAGGAAGTGAAATTACATCTAGTATTCTTAGCAGTGATTCCAATTCAAATGCCTTAAAAGAGCCTAAATTTGATTTCTATACTGCTTTCTATTGATTGTACTCTGTCTCTTTTTGTAGTAGCAGCAGCTTGCAATTTTACCATTCAGCTGAAGTAATGTTTTACAGTCCTTATATTCTCAAAATGTTCTCATTTTAAAAGCAAAACTATAAAATCTTGAATGGTATTCTGTAATCAAAAGTCTAAATCCTGATTATCTTTACAGTACTATCTATAGTTTAGATGTACCTTCTATAAACTTTTATTGATCTTAAGGAAAATTACATTTGATGCGCTTAGCCCCCAATATCTAAGTTTCACAATGTATTTGCAGGAAAATTATTTCACCGCTGCTTCTTTCATCAGTCAGTCTAAATCATACATATCCATTTTTATCATAAATAACTTAAGAAGACTCTAGGATACTTCATTTGTAAATAGATGAGAACCACTGAAATTCAATAGTGACACTGAAATTGTATAAAACTTCATAAAGAAATGTGTTTTTTATAATGTATGTTTATATGTTTTAAATGTATTTTGAAGAAATAACTTTGTCTATGCCTTAGGGTGTGTCTCTCTGTCTTTTGTTACATGCAAATGTATTTATATTTTCAAGTGTGACTATTTGAGAATTAATTATGTACAGTGTCAATGTACAGTGTCAGAACCCTTAAGTCTTTTAAATATTTTGTTGTTTTACATGGGGTTTAGAAACAGTGATAAATTAATATCGTTAAATGATGTGGCATTGCAAGCAGAATCTTTAATGTTAGTGTTTTATTCAATGGCCTTTATATTGTTTTGTAGCTGTATTTACAGGGAATAGCATATTTTCCCATTTTAACATCAGCTAGAAATGATAAAACTATGTTTAAGTAAACCACAAATCATCTTTGTATTTCTGCCATAAAAATTCTAATTGGAAAATAAATTTGGCATTTATTTCTAAACATTTCCTGAAAGATGGCTCAAAGAGCCATCATAACAATATTATGATCATTCATATTTTTTAAACTGAAGCTGATCTATTAAAATTTTATTTTAAACTCAGAATGTAAGGACTGTGAGAATCAAAAGGCAAATAAAAATGCTTTATTCTGAAGAATAGAATTTCCACACAAAGTTACATTTCTATGAAAACTGAAAATGCCATTAATTCTTAGAGGATGGACAGTTGTGTAGATGTAACCAACCATCTTATTAAATAAGAAACACAGATACAATGCAAAGAAGAAAGCCAATGGATCAGAGCTAAGAGCCTTACCCGTCTCATGCAGCTAGCCACTTCAGCTAAGAGAGACCTACTTCCTGAGTGTTTGTCTTTATATAGACTTTCTGTTCTGCCTTCTCATTGGTTGTAAACCCAACCACATGACTGCCTCATCACTGTCTGTTTGTACAGACCTCCATCTTAAAGGCATGTGTCTCTAATGCTGCCTCTATCCTTGACCACACAGAGATCTACCTAGCTCTGCCTAACAATTGCTGGGATTAAAGGCGTGCACCACAAATGCCCAGCTCTGCTATGGTTTGCTATTAGCTCTGACCCCCAGGCAACTTTATTTATTAACATACAAATAAAATCACATTTCAGTACAAATAAAATATCACCATATTTTCCCTTTTCTATTTAAAAAAAAAAGAAAAAAGTAAAAAGGTTATAACTAACATAATAAAAACTATATACAAAAAGTACAATAACTATATATAATATACACAAGTAATAAATACCTAAACAATGTCTAGTCCATTTGTATTTCATAAATTCAGAGAAAATAATTCCATTATCTATCCTATTTTGGTAAGTCCAAAATGTACCTAATTCACTTTCTATCCTAACTAGTCTTCAACTATAACTAATTAATCTTCAACTATAACTAACTAATTTTTAACTCCCTCAGAGACCCAAGAAGAAAATAATATTACCTAACAAAAGTAAAAACAGGAAGTGCAATGCAAGCAACTTCCAAAAAATTTGTGAGTTGACAGAAACAGCCAGCTGCCTGGACAGTCACCTGAGGTTTCTCCACAGTGATGGCCATCATCTTCAGCCTATAGGCTTAGCGTATCTGACAGACTCATTTGTGAAGTAGGATGTACACAAGGTCAACAGTTCAACCTCACATTGGGTGAAAGAAGTCCATGTAACAGAAAAACCTGAATTCCACTAGTGTCATGTCATGACTCAGGATTTTAAATTCTGGTAATTGTTGATGGTTTTTTAATTCAGCTGTCCATTCTTCTTGGTTGTGTATATATGGCTTCATCTCAGCATCACGTTCTTCTCCACATTCCTCTATTAAATGCCATTCTACTATTGAGAGGTGTGAGCTTAGTTACTCTTCAGGAATAACTGTTTCAGCTGCTTTTCCATTGCACATCAGAAGCCATCGGCCCACTGCCTGTTCAGCTGCCTTCAAAGAAAAGGGCACTGTATCTTTTCCGGATTGCAAAGGACACCTCAGGGATGGTGCCATATTGTCTTGGCCTCAGAAGATGCCTTTCGATAAAGCCATAACCACACATGTTTTGGCAAGAGTCAGTAGTTCATTGTTTCCTGTCCTGTCTGTCATGTTTGTCAACAGTTGATTCGAGGATACTTTGTTGTCCAGTGGCTAACTTTTGCCACAATGAAAGTTAACTCCATATGCAGTTTCTTCAATGCCCATATTTTCTCTGAAGTAGATTGGTACTGCCAGGAGCCGACATGTCTCATAGTCATAACAAAAAAAGAAAAAAAATTAAGTTATTAAAACATATTAAATGCCATATTCTGTAGATCTCTAAAGGGTTTGAAGGTGACCTATCTATCTAAAATGTATCTGCTCAATCTTGAAAACATATCTAATATGACTACAAGTTCTATTGTAATGTCTAACTACTAACTTTCATTTCTTTATATCCTAATAGGTGGTAATAACAACATTCAAGGATGAGAAAATTACATTATTTGTTAATTGACAGGTATAAGTACAATTAGAAATATACATATAGCATTTTCTAACAATATCAATTTCAATATATATATAATTTGTATACAATATAAAACAATCCAATCCAATGTATTTAAAACTTGTAATTGTCTTTTTCTTTTCTTTTCTTTCTTTTTTTTAAACAAGAGCAATAAATCTAATCTCCTTTGCTTAGCCTTTTTTCCTAACCCTTGACAACAACTTGTAACCAACCCCCCTAAACAATGAAAATTATCCCAGACCCAAAACCCATTAAAAAGACCAAAAAACCACCCGCCCCACACCACCTCTTTGGGAATGTGGGCGTTGTATTCTTAAAATTGCTTCCTGCTGGGTATGGGCGAAGTTATCTTTATCCTGAAAGAAAAAATTTAGGTTAATTATCAAATTCTAGGAAAGGTATCTATATCCTTCATTATCCAGTCTGTGTATAATGCCAAAGTTCAGAGTTTATCTCAAGTAGTTATTCAAGTAGTCTTTGAGACTGGATCATCTCAGCTAGCTCTCTCAAAAGTGTTTTGAGCACTTTGTATTCAAAGCTGATCTGCAGATGATGTTTGTCAGCTTAGTGATTTTATTATTGTCCACAAGGAATTGTTTTTGTTGTGGGGCCTCATCTTCTTCCTGGAGACCTCAGTTGATGTTAGGCCTGGCCGTGATTTCCTGCAGAAAACTAATAAGAGACACGAACACAAAGACTTATATATGTAGCTAATTGAAGCCTTTTTTCTAGAATTAGTTAGTACTCTATATGATCATTCATATCTTTAACAAAGAATAAAATGTATATAAATATAACCTTGTAAATTTTGATATAAAATTTATACTTTAAGAAAAGTTTAAAGAATCAGAATAGAATCAAAGAGTTGAGATTAGTAATAGAATAGTCCCTTAATTAATTTGGCTTTTCTCCTGTCCCATAGCAGAAGATGGGTCTTTTTTTTCTGGCATGATACAGGGAGTTTGCATTTTCCTTTTAACAACATGCTTGAGTTTAAAGAAGGGGAGAGCCATTCTCCAACTCAAAAGTCAGCTTTAAATTTTAATTGAACTGAGACTATTAGAAGTCCAATAGTGTTAGATTTTTAGAGAAGAGTAGAAACAAACATTTACGAAGTCATAAAATTTTTTAGATGATATACCCATACACCATTTCACTTTGTTTACTGGGATAGATGATTAGTCCCTTTTCTTCAGTTGACTCATTTGTCAGTGTTCTTCAGATTCCTTAACCTTCATTCTCCTAAAACACAAAAACAAAAACCTTTCCCCAAGACTAATTGTAGGGATGTTCCTTTTTTGGGAAGTTATTATCTGATTAAATGAAAAGGCATATGTTACTGGTACAAGTTAGTTTAAATTGGATGTTCATGCTGGTTGATTAACTATTACCTCCTCTAATTAAGAGGTTTCTCTTGTTCAAATTGAACCTTTATCAATTTTGATGGTACCCACAGCTTATCTTCTCCTCTAGAAACAAAACCTCGTCCCCAACGTAACACATATCCTGGTTTCCATTCTGAGGTCAGCACATCCTTAAAGTATATAGGCTGATTTAATTCTGTAGTTTTTTCTATTATCAAATGTCTTTCTGCAGCTGTTGTTCCTTTCTCATTGGCATTAAGAAAATTCAAAGTTAATAGAGCATTATGTAGTCTATTTATGGGGGGTTTTGTTACCCCTTTCTGTTTATTAGCATATCCTTTAGAGTTCTGTTTGATCTTTCTATAACTATTTGACCTGTAGCATTATGTGGTATACCTGTAATATGCTTTATATTATAATAAGCAAAAAGCTGTTTCATTTTAACAGAGACATATGATGGAGCATTGTCAGTTTTGATTTGTGCAGGTATACCCATGATGGCCATAACTTCTAGCAAATGAGTGATTACAGAATCAGCTTTTTCAGAACTCAAAGCAGTTGCCCTTTGAAATCCTGAATAAGTATCGATGGTATGGTGTACATATTTCAGTTTTCCATATTCTGAGAAGTGAAACATGTTCATCTCTTAGATTTCTTTCCTCTGAGTACCCTTTGGGTTACATCCTGCTAGTAATGGTGTTTAATTGTAGAAGGAACAAGTAGGACATTTCTTTACTATTTCTTTGGCTTGTTGCCAGGTTATGGAAAAATCCCTTTTTAAACCTTTACTATTGACATGATGTTTTTCATGAAATTCTGAGGCCTCCAGCACATTTCCTAACAACAATTTATCAATCTCATCATTGCCTTGTGCTAGAGGGCCTGGCAGACCAGTATGGGATCAAATGTGAGTTATATATAAAGGATGACTCCTTTTCTTGATTGTATCTTGTAATTGAATGAATAGTGAAGTTAATTCTGAAGCATCAGGGATAAATTCTGCAGTCTCAATATGTATTACTAATCTTTCAGCATACTGAGAGTCAGTTACTATGTTGAGAGGTTCTGAAAAACCCATTAATACCAACAGAATAGCATACAATTCTGATTTTTGAACTGAATTATAAGGACCTTGAACTACTTTACTTAAATTCTCTGATTTGTAACCTGCTTTTTCTTGTTTTTTGACATCTGTATAAAATGTACAAACTCCAGATATGTGTTTTTCTTGTATAATTCGAGGCAAGATCCAATCAGCTCTCATTATAAGACCAATTCTATCGCTTTTGGGATATTTGCTGTTAATTTCTCCCAAACAATTACTGCAAGCTCTTTACCATGGTTCACTTTCTCTCCATAATTTTTCAATGTCCTCCTTAGTTAAAGGTATGACAATTTCTGCTTAGTCTATTCCTGCTAATTGAAAAAGTCTCAATTTTCCTTTGCAAATCAAGTCAGAGATTTTTTCCACATAAGTTTTTAATTTTTTATTTGGTTTATTTGGTAAAAATATCCATTCCAATATAATATCTTCCCTCTGCATTAATATTCCTGTAGGAGAATGCCTAGAAAGTAAAATAACCAAAATGCAATCCAGCTTTGGATCAATACAATCCACCTGCCCTTCGTGTACTTTCTTTTCTACCAAAGCCAATTCTTTCTCAGCTTCAGGTGATAATTCCCTTGGACTATTTATGTCATTGTCACCTTCTAAGGTTTTGAACAAATTATTCAGTTCATCATTTTTTACCCCAACAATAGTTCGTAGATGAGAAATATCTCCAAATAATCCTTGAAAGTCTTTAAGAGTCAGTAGTCTATCTCCCCTAATTTGCAACTTTTAGGGTCAACTTTTTGTAGCTCTATTTTATAATCTAAATAATTAATTGAATCTCCTCTTTGTATCTTTTCAGGAGCAATTTGTAATCCCCAGCAAGGCAAAATTTTCTTGACTTCTTCAAACATTCTTTTTAAAGTATCTGCATCTGAGTCAGCTAGTAAAATATCATCCATATAATGATAAATTATAGATTTAGAAAATTTTTTACATATCACTTCCAATGACTGTTGTACAAAATATTGGCACAGAGTTGGGCTATTCAACATTCCCTGTGAAAGGACCCTCCATTGAAATCTTTTAACCAGGTGAGAATTATCATAAGTAGGCACTGTGAAAGCAAATCTTTCTCTGTCTTTTTCTTGTAAGGGTATTGAAAAGAAACAGTCTTTTAAATCAATAACTATGAGAGGCCATCCTTTAGGTAACAGAGTAGGCAAAGGAATTCCAGATTGTAGAGAGCCCATTGGCTGAATTACTTTGTTAATTGCTCTAAGGTCTGTTACCATTCTCCATTTACCAGATTTCTTTTTAATAACAAATACAGGAGAATTCCAAGGGCTGGTTGATTCTTCAATATGCTGAGCATTTAACTGTTCTTCTACCAGCTCTTCTAAAGCCTGAAGTTTCTCTTTTGTTAAAGGCCATTGCTGGACCATACAGGCTTGTCTGTTAACCATTTTAAAGGTAGAGCTGTTGGTGTCTTTGGAAGATCATCAGTTGTTGTGCCCTGTTCTTGTATAATATGGATGGCTGGTGACCACTCATTAGGATAATATCTTCTAATATTTATCTCAGAGACGTGCTAGTTTATGATTTGTTTCTGAGATTGGAGGGATGTTAATCTGAGTATTCCATTGTTGCAACAAGTCTTGACCCCACAGGTTCATAGCTATGTTAGCCACATATGTTTTTAATTTTCCTCTCTGTCCTCCTGGACTTATATATCTGAGCCATCTTACACTCTGTTTCACTTGAGATAATATCCCAATTCCTAACAGTTGAACGTTTACCTCATGAAGAGGCCAAGTTGGATGCCAAAATTCTGGTGCAATTATGGTAACGTCCGCACCTGTGTCTACCAGACCAGACATCAAAACACCATTTATTTTTATTGTTAATTTTGGTCTTTGTTCATTAATAGAAGTTTGCCAAAAAAAAAAATTCTTTGTTTTCTCCTGAATTTTCTATTCTCTCTGTTTCATCATCCCAGCCAGCATGATTTATTACAATAGGCATTTGGTTATTTAATTGCCCTGAGTAGGGGTTTCCTCTATGACTGCAGGAAAGGATTGAACTGGATTTGCTATGGGGACCTGCATGAGGCCCCTCTGGGAGTTTCCCAAAAACTGAGGCAAAGGATTACCCCGTCTGTCCTTTGTTGATATACATTCGTTGGTCCAGTGTTTTCCCTTACCACACCTTCTGCATACTCCAGAAGGAAGGGGCATTCTGTTGTCATTGTTCCTTGAAGAAACATTGCTTCTAGGAATAACCTGTTTACAGTCTCTTTTCAAATGTCCTTGTTTTCCACATCCAAAACATCTAACATTCTTCAAACCTTTTGAAATTGCTTCTCCTACCCACATATCATCATGATCATGAGCCTCAACATTAACCGTGTCTCGAATCCAATCTTCCAAAAGTGCAGATCTTGCCTTTAATGGCCTGATTATTCTTTTGCATGCTGCATTCACATTCTCAAAGGCCAAAGGTTCAATTATTATCTGACTAGCTTCTGAATCTGGGACAATTCTCTTTACTGCTGAAGCCAGTCTTTGTAAAACATCTGTGAAAGATTCTTTTGGGCCTTGTATAACCTTTGTAAATGACTCAGTTTTTTTCCTGGTTCCTCAACTCTTTCCCATGCATTCAAGGCTGCCATTCGACATCGAATTAGGGTTTGGACATCATATAAACATTGTGTTTATACTGAAGCATATTGGCCTTCTCCAATAAACTGATCCTGGAAGACTTGTATTCCTTTATCCCTCCATTGTTTTTCTATGTTTTTAGCCTCATCTCTGAACCACATTTGCCACTGGATCCTTTGACTGGGTTCCAGAAGAGCCTGTGCAAGTTCCCACCAGTCCTGTGGTATAATCCTATTATATGTTGACCAAGAGTTTAACATTTGCTTTACATATGGGGAATGCATGCCATAAGATACTATTGCCTCCTTAAGCCTTTGTAAATCTAACATTTCAATTGGAGTCCAAATATTTTGTGTAGTCATTTGATTAGGCAACTGCTGTATGGTTACCGGATAAATTAAGGGTGACTGTGTGAAAACATTCTTTCTTTCTGTAACCTTATGATCCAATCTTGAAACAACTTCACTGTTAATTTCTTCTGTCTGAATTTTTAGAGGTTCAACTAGTTTTTCTAAAACTGTTATCCTGGCACTTAAATTGACTATCTTTTTAAATATTAAAATAAGGATAAGCATAGTAATAAACTGCATAATTCGAACAACATTAATCTTCTCATATAGTTGTTCCATTGTCAGACTGCCTAAAATTTCAAACAAAGCCCAATTTTCTTCCAATGTACACATAAAAACCATTTTTTTTTAATGTGGAAAAAATTTCTCTTTGAAATAGTTTCCCTTGAAATATCTGATATGTTAAGTGACTTACCAAGTCTGCCTAGAACAGTAGAAATCCAGAACAGTAGAAATCCGAAGGAATTTCAAAAGAGCCACCTAATGTCCGAGGTGTGAATCCAAAGAGAGAGAGAGAGAGAGAGAGAGAGAGAGAGAGAGAGAGAGAGAGAGAGAGAGAGAGAAAGAGAGAGAGAACACAAGAACTTGTAGCCACAAGTTCTGGCTAAAGCTTAAATCCAGCCACATGTTCCCTCTTGAGCCCAGTCAAGCCTTGGCTCTGGCTTCCTTCACCTCTGACCAAGTGCATTGGCTTTACAGGCAGGGGCCCTGTTCAACAGGGCAGGCTTGAGTTGTTCGTAGCACCGGCTTTAAGCAAGTAGCTCCAGCTGCAGCTAACTGCTTGGGGCTATGGTCAGTCCGGCCTGAGGCCAAGCTGACCTGGGCCCAGGCTAGGGAGCCTGCTGCCCAGGCCGGAAACTGGAACTGTCGGCAAGCCAAGTTAAGTGGTTTTTAATGGATTCTTGTCACATTGGGTGCCAAATGTAGATGTAACCATCCATCTTATTAAATAAGAAATACAGAACCAATACAAAGAAGAAAGCCAAGAGATCAGAGGTAAGAGCCACTTCAGCTAAGAGAGACCTACTTCCTGAGTGTTTGTCTTTATATAGACTTTCTGTTCTGCCTTCTCATTGGTTGTAAACCCAACCACATGACTGCCTCATCACTGCCTGTTTTTACAGACCTCCAGATCTTAAAGGTGTGTGTCTCCAATTCTGGCTGTATTCTTGACCACACAGAGATCTACCTAGCTCTTCTACCAAGTGCTGGGATTAAAGGCGTGCACCATGAACGCCCAGCTCTGCTATGGCTTGCTATTAGCTCTGACCCCCAGGTCACTTTATTTATTAACATACAAATAAAATCACATTTCAGTACAAATAAAATATCACTACACAGTTGTAAGTGGAGGCGATGTGCATGCAAAGTTTCTCATGGCCTGTCCATTTCTACAAATGCTTCAGCAAAGACTGCAGGAGGTTTCACTTGAAATGGGCTATCTTTGTGACATTGAATTTTTTCTATACTTTCAATAGTGCCATTTACTTAATCTTTACGTGCAATAAAATTGTGTGTGTAATATTCACCAAGACTTTATAATACTGCTTTTAAAATGAGAATATTTTGAACATATAAGGATGGTTAAACGTTATTTCAGATGAATGATAAAATTGCAAACTACTGCTACTACCAAAAGAGACAGAGTATAAACAATAGAAAGGCAGCATAGAAATGAAATTAAGTCTCCGATGAACACTTAAATTGGAACCAATTCTAAGAGTGCTATATATAATGCTGCTGCCTAGATATTAAGCACCCATATAATAAATTATAGGACAGAAAGAAATAAAATTAGAAACCCAGAGAAAGAACTATCAATGAATAATCTTCCTGACACTGGAATGAAGTTTTCCAGTGTGCTTGTTCTGGTTTCATTTCGTTTTGTTTATATTTTGGCACTGACCTAATACGGTTAGGATTCTAGATGCACACATAATTATGGTCATGCTAAAACAAAGCAAAATACCTTCTATACTCCCTTCCAAAGTAAGATATTATATCTCTTCATTGTTAAAACTGTGCTTCTACAAGGCCAAAAATAAATAAAAAATAAAACTGCTTCAATGAATGTATAAAGCTTACCTCATTGGCACCATGTGCCTAATTCAGAATGATCAAACTTGCATATTAATCTTTCACATACTACAACTTCTTTTACAGAAAAAAAATGAGAAGTTTTAAATGTTGTTAAAGAAATAGTAGTGAAATACCAGGTTTGTCCTTGTCATGTGAGGTGCTGATGTTTTTCTGAATCATTCCCAGTCTTTTCAATTGATGCTCGGATAACATTTTTCACAAGTCAGGACCTTCCTGTGATGTGAGAGGCCAGAGGAAGCATGTGTGATGCTTCCTTGTCTATCACCTGGAACACTGCCATGAGGCAATGATTCTGAAGCCAGAAGCTTCCCAGCTTCACCAGTACCTACAACAATGGCCTGTTCTTTAACGTGAGAGCTAAGTTACTAAAGGTGATGACAATCCTCTCATGTAGTAGTTCATGATGAGGCACAGGTTCCCAAATGTGTCATACAAGACTGGTCATGGACTTCAGCCTAAAGTGTTCCCTGGCTGTGGCTTCTGTTCTTCATCTCTACTATTACTACCTTCAGTATGGACTGCATGGATTCTCACAAAGAATTTTGCTCATCTCTAGATTACTTTGCCTCTTCTCTGGAAAATTTCTTTTTATTACAGAGAAGATTCCTTTTAATATCCCAATAATATACTAATACTGTTTGATTTGGCAACAAGTTGACTTCAACAAAGTACAACAATCTCTCATATGTTAATTTGCTTTTCTTTCTGTGTTTTTTATCATAACAGACTGCATCTTTATGTTATATGCCAAATAACATGGAGCTGTGCTTAGTTTGTGAGGTTGTGGTTAGTATATGCACACTTGCCTTATAAACCATCTGGGAAATAAAAGAAGGTACTAACAAAATATAACAATGTTCACTTTTATAATTGTCTGTGTGTTAACTTAGTAGATATATCAGTATCCTCAAACAAATTTGACAATATCTAGTATCATTTAATTTCAGTATGGTAGATTCCTCTTGGAATTTTTGGTTAAGTCTATAGTTAGCAAATACCTTCTTGGAATGTTTACTTATGACTGTATAATTTTTTCTTTATATGAAGAATACTTCTCAGGAGATAAGACATTCTTTGTTAAATGTTGTTGGTATTATTTTAATACTTTTTTATTAATCATCCACAAACTCTGGTTTCCATGATTGCTCCTGAGAAATCAGCTATTAATTTCACTGCAGATAATTTGTTGTGATACATCATTTCTCTCTTCCTGTTTTTAGCATTCAGTTTGTGAACTTGGTGACGATCACTTTAAGTTTTTTTTTTTTAACCAGTCTTTGATAAGCCTCTTAATTGTATGTCTTTATGTATTTCATTTATGTTTTACGTCTTCATCCAGATTTCTTCCAGCATTCTTTAAAACCTTTTCTTTTACTTCTGGAAGACTCACCCATATTTTGTTCATACTGGGTTTACTCAGATATGCCTGCTACCTCAGAACATTGGAGGCAGAGACAGGAACTTCTATGAGTTTGAAGCCAACTTGTTCTGTGTGATAAGTTTCAGTAAAAAGAGCTACTAGGGAAAACATATACATATGGCTCCTCATAATTATTTCTTGGGCTTATTTCAACTGTATTAAATTTTATCATATATTTCTTTCTACTCATTAGATAGGGATATTTTGGCTATCTTATCTCCAAATTCATGGATTCCTTATTCTACCTGTTCAAATCTACTGATAAGCTCCTCCAATAAATTCTTCATTTTAACTCTTCTACTTCTTAGCTGTAAAAATATGTTTTGGTGGGTTTTTTCCTTTTCACTTTTTGAAACAGAGTCATCTTATGGACCCCAGGCAGAACTTGAACTCACTATGAACTCTGGCTGGCCTCAAACTCAGTGTTATCCTCCAACATCAGTCACCTAGATGCTGGTGTTATGAGTATACAGGACATCACCTAGCATGTATAAAGTTTTTGAACAGATGAGCTCTGAAATTCTGAGTTAATGCTGACGATTTTGCAAATCATACACCAAGACACTACTACAAAAGTTGTGCTTTTATTTTTAGCTACATTTTTGAGTCTCAGAAGATTTTAACAGCATTAATAACAATCCATTGATTTCAAGTGAGAAAATTATGACTAAGTGTGAATATGGGAATTTTTCAGAAATTTTATTTGCTGCAAACAAAGAAGGAAGAAGAGGATTTTCAGTTCCAAGCAGAAGTGCTTTCTTTTAAGCGAATCTTCATAGGCTCTTTAAGTCATTTTAATGGTTTTTAAATATCTTTGGGTCATAATGAGTTCTTCAATTCTTTTTGAAGAAAACTGCTTAGTTACATAAAGGTTTTACTTAGTAAGAGTAATGTTTGTGCTTACTCCAGGCCAGTGTCTATTTATTTTTTCTTTAAAAAATTATTTTCTCTTTGCATATTTAGTAGAATGACTTTTCCATCACTGGGACAAGTACTTAATGCAAGTGGGATGTATGAAAATATGGAAGCACAAGTATCAGAAATCTTCAGTTCAACCATGCTCTATTCTGACAAATTCACATGACAAATTTAAAAATGAAATAAAATAAAACAACAAGGGAGAGGGTAACATAATTTATCACATTAGTGAAAAAATGTAAAATGCCATCTAGATAAGCACCAAGGAGTGAGAACAGAAAGAATATGTGGTCTGTTACATTGGTTCAGAAAATATATAAAAAAAAATATGTTCTTGCTGTGTTATTCTACTAGAGATCCTGAGAAAGAGGAGGCAAGAGATGTCTAAGGAGCCAAGATTTTTTTTTTTTTATTAAAAAAGGTTCATTTTATATACCTACCACAGATTTTAAGCAGCACATTCAGTGTTTCACTTTTCCAGGAAAGAGAAGAGGCTGAAGTTAAGTTAAATTGTGGCCTAGGTGGGTCACTGTAGCAAACATATATTTTATACTGGGGATTTCCCAACTGCTGTCTTCACTAAGAGAGCTCTCACACTGTGGTGCCAGTATTTGCTTCTGCAAAACTCCACATCCTGATCTCCACATTGAATGTATTCATATGTAACTAATTTTTTAATTCTCTGTATCCCAACTGGAGTGTTCCCTCCCTCCACTTCTTCCAGTTTCCCCCAACCTTCTCTCTCCCCCAGATCCTCTGCTTCTCCATTTCCCTTCAGAAAATAATAGGCTTTCGAGGGATATCAATTGAGAATATCATAACAAGATATAATAAGATTAGGCTCTATGATGACAATTAGAGTAGCCCTCAATCTAAGCTCAGGGGAAGGCTAATTCAAGCACCCTCTCCACCATTGCTATGAGTCTTATCTGGGGACAATCTTGTGAGTTCCTGGGGTTTTCCCTTGCTGCAGCTTTCTCCCCAACCCCTTAATGGGACGCTCTGTCAAGATACCTCTTTCATTGTTTTCATTGTCTCCCTCCCGGTCTCTCCCCCATGTTCCCACCTCCCATCCCCTTCAATCCACTCTCCTCTGTCCCCACCTCTCAGTTTACCCAGGAGATCTTAAGCCTTTCCCCTTCCCAGAGCAACCCATGTGTGTCCCTCTTAGTGTCCTGCACTCAGGTTGGTGTCTACTTTAATTGTTATCATAGAACCTACATCCAGTAACTAATGGAAGCAGATGCAGAGACCCACAGCCAAGCACTTGGACAAGAGCCTGGAGTTCACTTGAAGAGAAGGAGAAAGGGTTGTAGGAGCAAGGGGAGTCAGAATCATGATGGGAAAAATGGCAGAAATTACTGACCCAAGCTAATGGGAGCTCACAGACTCTGGAATGACAGCTGGGGAGTCTGCATGGGACCCGAACTAGGCCCTCTGAATGTGGGTGAAAGTTGAGTGGCTTGATGTGTCTTTGGGTTCCCTGGCAATGGGGCTAGAACTTATCACAGGTATACAGATGGGCCTTTTAGACCCATTCCCTATGGTGTGATGCCTTACTCAAACTTGTTGCAAGGGGCGGCAGGGGGGTGGGGGTGGGGTGAGGGGTTAGGTCTGTCCCCAACATGGTATGACAGCCTGTGTGGACTACTCAAGAGAGGCCTTACCCTCTATGAGGAGGGGATGGGGGTGGAATGGGGATAGGTGGATGAGAGAGTGGGAGAAGAGGAGGGAGGGGGAACATGGGTTGGTATGTAAAAGGAAAAAAATAATAAATTATATAAAACAAACAAAGAAAAAAAAGATTAGGCACAAACTCTTATGTTAAGACTGGACAAGGCAACCCAGAAGAAGGAAAAGGGTTCCAAGAGCAACCAAAAAAGTCAGATATACTTGCACTCCCAGTTAGGAGTCCCATAAGAACACCAGCTACACAATCATAACATTTACTCAGAGCACCTAGGACACAGACTCATGCAGTCTCCTTTATTGTTGCCTCAGTCTTGAGACTGTGAGCCGCTATGGTCTCTGCTTAGTTGATTCTATGGGCCATGTTCTCCTGGCAAGGCTTCCAATGGTGGGAACAGGACAGCAACCCAGACACAAAACTTTTTATCTACAATGTGCCATACCTGCAAGAAGTGCTTGGATAGTGGTGGTGCAGAACATGTGTAAATGGCCAACCAATGACTGATCTAACTTGAGGCTCACAACAGAGATCCCATGCCTGAAACTTCCTGGATCACCAGAAATTGGAAGTTGGATAGCCCAGTAACCTAGGATAGAAACAAACATAACACCACTGGCAAAAAATAGTCAATAAAATTGTTCTTAATGATATTCTTCTGTACTCATAAATTGGTTCCTACTCATAGATTGGTTCCTTGCCCAGTCACCATCAGAGGGATTTCACCCAGCAACTTATGGGAGCAGATACAGAGACTCACAGGCAAACAGTAGATGGAGCTCAGGGAGCCCTGCCAAAGAGGGAAGGAAGGATTGTTGGACCCAGAGCAGTCGATGACCTGGGCCATGTGGAATTTGAAAAGAACAGATCTCGGAGCAACAACATTTACATAGGATTCTGTCTGATGATAAACAGGAAGAAGGACTATTGCTGGCTCCTGATTTCTTTAATGATTTAGAAGTATTTCTCAAGGAGAGTTCTGACAAGTAGGAATAAATATTTTTCTAAGCTACCATACTGGACACATAAGTTGGGTACACTAAAACAGTTCTCCCTAAATAACTTTTAACTTATAAAATGTTCTCTCTAATGTTGCTTGCTTCCAAGATGCAGTGAAGATGGTGTTCCAAAAACTAGGGGAAAAAAAACTGGAAACTTCTAGCTGATCTTGATAGGAAAAAAGCTAAAGATTACATACTCTGCATAACTTTATTTAGCTGGATCATCTTATCCTGTTGATATCACTCTATATAAATAAAACACTAATGGCCAGTGACCAGGCAGGAAGTATAGGCGGGACAAAGAGAGAGGAGAATTGGGGAAACAGGAAGAAGGAGGAGAGACACTGCAGCCACCGCCAGGACAAGCAGCATGTAAAGACGCCGGTAAGCCACCAGCCACGTGGCAAGGTATAGATTTATAAAAATGGGTTAATTTAAGATAAAAGAACAGTTAGCAAGAAGCCTGCCAGAGCCATACAGTTTATAAGTATTATAAGCATCTGAGTGATTATTTTATATGTGAATTGTGGGATTGTGAGGCTTGGTGGAAGCTGGAGAGAAGCCCTCCAGCAACAAATGGTGCCCAACGGCTCGAGTTTCCACCTTAGACCTGAGAATATTTAATAACCAATTCTAAACAAAGCCAAAACCAGGTTCCTGCTTCATGTCTCATAAGGGCAGCTAGACGTTGCAAAATGCAGGTTTGAACACTGGCAGGTTCCTGGCCTTTGCGTTTGACCAGCAGTATGGTGGAAATGAGGTGTCTGCCAGTGGCACATTATGCTGTGTGGTAGATTTAGTCTTTACTAGTATTAGAAAAAAAAAAGGTTTCTGGGCTACACACTGCTTTGATAAAAACTTAGACCCATTATTTCTGAGACTTGATGACTCACAGAACTGGCAGAAAACACCATGTTGGTAAGCTGAAATGGGCGGAGCCAGCAGCCATACCACCGTTTCAGTCTTAGAATGGTGCAGTTTAAAGCAATAGGCTCAGGGTAATATAAAAAATAAGCCACGTAAGGATGGCTACCACACAGAGAATCTGGATTATGTTCTCCTTGATATTCGTAACTGAAGAAAAACATTTGATTACAAAAGCTGTTGAGTTATGCCAAAATGTATATTTTAAAGGTAGCTTGACTTCAAAATTTGGATTTAAGGATATGTTGCTTTGGAAAAGAGGTTCTGCTTTTGTTTCCACAGAAAGCCAGAGGCTGTGGATTTGTTCCAGATTAAGATACATCAGGTTTCACCAGCCAAGACCCCCTGAAAGGTCTCTGATGACACCATGGCCCAGATGATCCAACATCCAGAGCGGTTTCAAGGCAACTGGTTCACACAATACAGCCTCATGGACTACCCCATAGGCCTAAAATTTTCTTTGCGTCCCCATAAGATACAGCGCCCCCCTCCAGCAGGAAGTAGTAAGAGATGCTATGCCCAAATTCCCACATATACCAAGCTGGCTTTGGAGATGGAATTGGCTCACTCCCCCTCTAAACCCAGACAAATTGCTTAAAAAAAAAATGGTTAAGATATTCTTGTGTCCCAAATCATAAGAGCCCTCTGGTGGGGGACAGAGAAAAACCAATATTTTTATTTAAAACAGGTTGATTATAAATGTGATCTCTTTCTAAAAAAGAAAAGGGGATATGATATAGATATATAGGAGGATATAGAGATGATAAGATAAAAGGGTAGATTAATGAACCTACTTTTAAAGAACAACTTGTTTAAAATGTTTTACATTGGTATAGATTTTAGTTTATGTTTAAAATGTTTTACATTGGTATGGATTTTAGTTTATTGATACAAACTTGAAGTTAATTTTGTTATACTGTATATATATTTCTATTCTTGTTTGAGGTATGTTTAACTCATTTAAAATTGTAATGGATAATTAAAAATACATTAATAATTAGTCATCTATGATAATCATATTTGTAGCCATGTTAGTTGTCTTCTAGGTTTACATAGATATATTTCAGATAGATAGGTAATCTTCAAACACTTCATAGACCTAGAGAAAATGGCATTTAAATAACTTAAAATTCTGTTGACGTGAGACACAATTGCTCCTGGCTGCACCAATTGATCCCAAGAGAATGTTGGGCTTCTAAGACATTTCCATTTGGAAGTTTGTCTTTTTGGCACAAAATGGCCTACTGGGCAAAGAACTGCCCTTGCCTTGATGGCTGACAGTACAAATGCAATGCTGTCCTTTCTGGACAAGCAGGACACAAGGAAAGCGACCACTGTACTCTGCCAAGACAGGGTAAGATGGTCTTTCAGAATTCCTGCTTCCGAAAATGATCTGTCAAATACTCTAGGCATGTAGCCAATTTGAATGCACCAACAATGCTGAGAAACATTAGGTGACTGTCCAGGCTGCCAGCTGTCTCTGTCTACTCTTGCAAGATTCCTGAAAGTTACTTGCATCCATCTACCATTTCTCAGGTACCATTATGTTCCTTCTCAGGTCTTTGATATGGTTGAAAACTAGATAGTTGTAATTTCCTCAGTTATGATAAAAGATAAGTTAGATATAAAACCTTAAACTCACAAATATAAGATAAATAGGACATCTTCTTTAATATTGTAACTATAATTCTGGCTTGATAATTGTTTTGTTATATGTAATTTTACTATGTTAAAATTAAAACCTTCCTTTTTAAAAAAAGAAGAAAAGGGGAAGTGCTGTGGATATCACTCTATATAAATAAAACACTGATGGCCAGTGACCAGGCAGGAAGTATAGGCGGGACAAAGAGAGAGGAAAATTGGGGAAACAGGAAGAAGGAGGAGAGACACTGCAGCCACCGCCAGGATAAGCAGCATGTAAAGACGCCGGTAAGCCACCAGCCACGTGGCAAGGTATAGATTTATAAAAATGGGTTAATTTAAGATAAAAGAACAGTTAGCAAGAAGCCTGCCACGGCCATACAGTTTATAAGTGATATAAACATCTGAGTGATTATTTTATACGTGGATTGTGGGACTGCAGGGCTTGGGGAACCTGGAGAGAAGTATTGTAACTGTCTGAGTGATTATTTTATATGTGAATTGTGGGACTATGGGGCTTGGTGGAAGCTGGAGAGAAGCCCTCCAGCAACAATCTTACATTGTCTATTCATAGGCATTGCTGTTTGTTGCTAGAATGCACTTCAAAGTGATTCTGTGGTTTAATTATTATCTTCTATGTATGTTAGCAACCACTGTGTATGACTTGTTTTGCTACATAGAAAAGTTTTTGGTGACCTTTTAACTCATCCACAGCAACATGATGCCCTCTGTAAAAGTCAGTGGTGTTTATGAATTGGCTGATTATTTTTCATAGCTGAGATATGGTTTATGAGAGATGCAATTTTGTTGAATAGAGATTTTCTGTAGTGAAAACATTATAGTGTTGTTAGGGTACTTATAAATGCTCTGCACTGATATCTTTCTATATATCAAAATTAAATTTCCAGTATCAAATGTGGCTATTTGATCTTTATATGCTATACCACTGAAGTACTATAGGTTATAGAGTATCACCTATCTGGTGATATCAAAATAACAAACAAGCAAATGAGTTATTATGTTGGTATGGAGAGTTATTCAAGTTATCATTGTGACATTTCAGCTTAACAAATTGGAATATGGAATGAGAAATATTTCTATGCCTAGAGTTTAAACTCATGATGATAACATAAAAATATAGGAATTATCAGTGATTCAGTAAAACAAAATTAATGTGAGGATATCACATCAATAATACAATCCAGTTTAGTTAATTTCTGGTTATGAACAATAATACTTAGAATATATATTCATAATGTTGTACATGTAAACTGTGCTATCATGTTGGTAGAACCGGTATGAGCTATTTTTATTTTCATCATTTAATCAGGTTAATACTTCTTTAATTACTTTCCTTATTCATTTCCAACTGTTGTATTATTTTTAGATGATAGGCTTTGTGGGGACAGTTGTGATTGAATATCATCCAGGTGTATAGAGGGTAGCCATTCCAGCTTGGATCTGGAAGTTCCAACCCTCATTGAGACTCTGGCAACTGTCATGCCTATGAGGCGGGGCCAGGGGAGGCGTCTGGAGACTCGAGACCTGGATGGGTTGTGCTCTCTCTGTTCCTGGACCCTAGACGGTGGAGATTGACTGAGCAGAGCTCCAGAGAACACCACTGGACTGCGATACACCTTCCTCAGACCCCCGCAATCTACCTATCCCTTCATTTGTAAGTCACCCACTAAATAAATCTTCCTTTTAACTATGTGGAGTGGCCTTAATAATTTCACCAATACAGGTGTATGAGACTGGTGATACTTTGAGTTTTTTCTTAGGAGAAGGTGAGAACCTACAATAATTGTTTGTATTGCACTAGTTGGTAGCTACCTGTTGGTTTTGAAAACATTGTTCAATGTCTATAAGAAAAATAGTATGCTACATGTGGTTGTTGAATAGACATAAACTTGGGGAGCTCATAATTCCTTCACCCAACATTGATTCTTACCAACTCTTAGGAGGAAATGGCGAAGGTGTCAAAGTACATAACTGACATCTGTTCTCATCTAAAATATTTAATACAATTTAGTTCACAGAAATCATATACTTTGATTTAATATGTAAAGAGCTAAGATAAAAGCTAGAGTAAAAAGCATAGATTCCATAGCACATACATGTATATTGAACCCACAGCACACCTACCCAATAGCTCACTATCCTTTTTCTCATGCCTTTTCCCTTTATTCCTTTTTAGCAAACTTTCATATAAAGCACTCTTTCATTATTTTTGCTTATATGATATCTTGGAACCATATATGAGAGAAAAATTGTAGATATATACGATTGAGGATTTGTTTTAATTGTGAAGAATAAAGATATATCATTTGCAATAAAAATGATGGGGCTGCAAATAATTGTATCAGAGTCAGGCAAATTTCAGAAAGACAAACATTACATATTTTCTGGAGAATTTTCTTCTCCAGAAGTTTATTTTTGTTTCTTCCTTAGATATGTGTTCCTTTTCCATCTGTAACAACTCTTTGTCAATCCCAGGAATATCTAGAACCTCCTCAGTTCACCCTCATCTACCACCAACTTCAAATTGTTTCTATTTCAACAGTTTTGGTGACTTTTACAACATTCTCATCCTTGGAGAATCCTTTGAAGATATGGACAAACCTCTGATATGTCATTATTTGTCTCATTTTAACAAGTATCTTGCAGTGGTCCACCATATTGTAATCTCATATCTTTCTCTGTTGCAAAAGTAGCCTGAGCAAGTAGAAGGCCTTCAGAGCTGCTGCAAGTCTTTGGTTCATTGTTGATCAAAGATATACTTGGAGTGAGAAATAGCACTTTGATATTAAGATGGCCTTATAACTGTATAAGGAAGATGTTAAGGAACTGTAGTGATACTTAATCATTACATCTTTTGTACCTCCATTGTTTTCAGTAATTTTTCTTTTAATTTCTAAGTCAATCACTCAGTATGACCTCTTACTGGCAATATTAGCAGTGCATTTTCATACTTAAAAGTCATGATAGTAAAACAGCTAAGATTAAATGATATACAAGAGGAAATGATAAAGTCATGAAATGTGATAATCATGAGATGTTAGAGGGCACTGTGGTTCAACTCTTGGGTAAACACTTTTATAAGTATAACTTTGATCAAAAATAATGAAAATAGACTATGATAAAAAGAGTGACAATGCTTATTGTTGCCATCAAGTACTGCTGAAAATACCTTTTATAGAATAAGTGGTGTAGGTGTGGCTAGATGTAGAAGAAATAACATTGCATAACTATCTGTATCATTTCTAGTCTGATAAGAAAATGAGATTTAAGCTGGGTGGTGGTGGCACAAGCCTTTAATCTCAGCACTCAGGAGGCAGAGCCAGGTGGATCTCTGTGAGTTCAAGGCCAGCCTGGGCTACAGAGTGAGTTCCAGGAAAGGCACAAAGCTACACAGAGAAACCCTGTCTCAAAATAACAAAAAAGAAAAGAAAATGAGGTTTATGTTCAATTCATCAAGAAAACATAGTTCTCACTATGATTTGATATACTGCCACTGTAAAAAAATAAAATATTTTTAACATGCACTGTACCTTTTCAATACCCCTATACAGAAGTTACTATTTCCATTACAGTTATCAATTCTAATACCATATGAAGTAAGTTCTTGTCATTCATGTAATCCAAATAGATCACAATATTTAGTTCACCAATGGCAATAAGTATATGTGAAAAACATCATTTGACTAATTTTGCATTAATCCAATGAGATCTGAAAATGAAAATATACATGCAAATATAAGGAGCAGCTACTTGCAAAATAATTTCAATAACTTAATCAGATTCAGTTTAAGTATCTAGCTACATAGATTTTAAATATCTCTTTCTCAGACATCATTTTAGATTATAAAATAAATGAAGAAGAATGTTGTGATTGATTTAAAATCATCTTAGTGTCTCCAGGCATTGTGTTAAAAGATGTTGAATAAAACATAATGTATGGATGCTATATATTCTGGGTTAATGCTCTGCAGAACTAACCACCACAAGCGGAAAATGCCTAGAGACAAAACAGAAGCAAAAAGATCTATAACAATACACAATGCATTTAACAGGGACACAGGCATAGAAAAGGGAAGAAGTGAGACCAACGGATCCTCAAAATGCTCAGAGAGAAGGGGCATATTCAACAATAGAGACAAAAGTGACTTAATCCACACTCCTGTGTATCTGTTCTTCATGAGCCCAGTATCAAAGCTTTAGGATGTATTTCTGGTGTTGATAGTACTCGGTTATGGTCATTTAGTCCCATGAGCCACTGTAGTTTCCATTGTTTTAGTCAGGAAAAATGTGTGGGGAAAATAAGCTGTGGTAACTTCAGGCAGGATGATTATGTTGTTATCAAGATGCTGCAATACGGCCAGATTCATCTCAGTGATGTCAACGTTAATGAGACAAGAAGATACAGAGGGACACTGAAGAGCAAGAATGGTAAATCACACACCCTCTGAAATGTCAGATCTATCAATGGCAGTTCTTATGTCAAGCACTGTAAAATCACTTCATTGGTGATTTGGTGTCCAATTCCCCCAGAAAGTGTCACATGAGAGATAAAATATGAGAAATGCCGGCCTGTGGGTTCAGGGATATGAAAAGCTCTGAAGTTTACACTGAGAAAGGCAAAGTGAAAATGTTTGATATGGTAATATAAGGAATCATGGAATTGCTGCCTGATGCTGCCAGCAATTAGCGTTCCTTACAGTAGGTATTAAAAATCACTTTATCCTTCCCTTTTCACTTAGAGGTCTCACCAATGCAGCAATTTACATGAATGACAATAATTGAATGTTCAAAAGAGTGGAAGAAGAATAAATATTTTAAAAATCACATTGGAAAGACTACAGATACTTTGACAAACTAGTAATTTGGATGAACAAAGAACTCATTAATAGTAACAAATGAGATACTAAGAATAAAAAGAAAGAAAAATTTATAGTATTAGGAATGTATAAGAAAGGTCACCAGCACTTTAGTATAAAATGGCAATAATATGTTATAAATTTATTATCTAAAAGGACAATTTTATAGAAAGTTATTAGGAAGTTTTATTTTAGGAGAAATAGGACATGTGTAATCACCATAAAAATTTAACAAGAGTGGAATATCTGGTCATGAACACAAATTAAATCCAATATGATTTTGTCAGAGACTAACACCAAATTTTCAAGTGGAAAAAAGACAGATTTGTTAAGAAACTTTTCCTGGTATGTAGATGGAACTTTTTCCAGTCCCACCCAGCCCTGCAGTCCAGCAGTCACTTCTAAAATAATCACCCAGAGGCTTATTATTAATTACAAACTGTATGGCCTAGGGCTTTAGTTTCTTTCTAGCTGGCTCTTTCATCTTAAATTAACCCATTCCTATTAATCTATATGTTACCATGTGGCCATGGCATTATTAGTCTACTGGCATCTTGTTGCTCATTTGGTGGCAGGCTGGCATCTCTCCTGACTCTGCTCTTCTCTCTATATCTCTGCTTGGCTTTCCCTCCTGCCTGTAAGCCCTCTTGCCATAGGCCAAAACAGCTTTATTTATTATCCATTGAGAGCCACACATATTCACAGCCACACAACGCTTCCCCTTTTCTGTCTAATCAAAAAGGAAAGTTTTAACTTTAACATAGTAAAATTATATATAACAAAAACAGTTATCACTCAAGAATTACAGTTACAATATCTAGTCTATTTGTATTTGACAAAGTTAAAGAAAACATTTTATTATCCATCCTATTTTTGTGAGTCTTAAGTTTCATATGTAATTTACCTTTTATCATGACTAAGGAAAATTACAATTATAACTATCTAGTCTTTAACTCCATCAAAGACTCCAGAAGAATATAATATTACCAGAGTAAGTAGGAAGTGCATTGTAAACAGCTTCCAAAATTCTAGAAATGACAGAGACACCTGGCTGTCTGGACAGTCATCCAAAGTTCCTCTGCAACATTGGGGCATCCATCTTCAGCCTACAGGCATAGAGTCTCTGGCATAGCTTTCAGTGAAGTAGTAAATTTTAATGGCTGTTCCATCCATTCTGGCAAAGTTTGTCAGTCGCTTCTCCCCATGTCCTGTAGAATGTCTGGCAGTTTCTTCTATGAAGCAAGAATCTGAAGGACCATCTAACCTTGCAAAGTTCAGTGGTTACCTTCCTATGGGACCTACATGTCCAGTTTATACAGCAGCCTGTCAAGCAGTCAAGGCAAAGGCATTTTTTTTTTGTCCAGTGTCTAACTTTTGCCACAACAAAAGCAAACTCCATAATGAACTTCTTTGTTGTCCATCATCCTCTTTGAAGTAATTGGTGCTGTCATGAGCAGATGTGTCTCACTGTCCAGAAAATTCTAAGTTCTTAAAACATTTTAAATGCCATATTCTGTAGGTCGTTGAAGTGTTTGATGATTACCTACCTAATTGAAATATATTTATGTATACCTAAAAAACTTAACTAACATGACTGTAAGTTTGATTATTATAGATGACTAATTATGGGAAAGAGAGATGGCTCAGCAGTTAAGAGCACTGACTGATAATCCAAAGGACCCAGGTTCAATTCCCAGGCCATTAAGTGTCTGATCACACTAGAATAAAAACAATGGTGACCAATTATTAATCTGTATTTCTTTATTATACATTAAAATTTTAAATGAATTGTATAAACATAGTACCTTAAACAAGAGTAGAAATATACATACAGCATAACAAAATTCACTTTAAATTTATATCAATAAAATAAAATCTATAGCAATATAAAATAAAACAATTCAAATGAGTTGTTTTTTAAAGGTAGATTCAATAACATACATTTTTATCCTATCATATCATTATCCTACATTTCTATATCATTGGTAAAGTAATATTAGGAAGTCTATCTTAAATGTATCTTATGAAGCTGAACTAATTTTGATTTTTCCAGTCTCTTGGCTCCCAATAAGCAGAAAAAATAAAGTAGCCCATATCCTCTATACCAGTAGTTCTCAACCTTCTTAATGCTGTGACCCTTTAATACAGTTCCTCATGTTGTAGTGACCCCCAACCATAAAATTAGTTTTGTTGATACTTCATAATTATAATTTTGCTATTATTATGAAGCAGGATGTAAATATTTTTGGAGATAGAGGTTTGCCAAAGGGGCTGTGACCCATAGATTGGGAAACACCTCTTTATACAGCTATGTCCTCAATGATTTAATTGATTCTCTAAGTCTTATCTGTTATAGATTCCAACCAATAGCACTGTGGGCTATGGACTAAATTTTAATATTTGGGCCTTTAGAGGAGATTTAAGAGCTTATAGAATGTACAAAAGAAACTTCAAATATAAAACCTACATTTCACAGTGTTATTGAGCACTACAATTAAGATTGTATGTTACAATTTTCATTGAGATTTTTCCTTTTTTTTGCCAGAGGCTGGATGTCTTTATTTACTTTTTAAATATTTTTATATCATAAACTTTAAAACATTTAAATGAAGTGTCTTAATGTGGTCTTGTGAACAGCATTTAAGAATGCTTGAAGCTCTGAGGTAGAGCTGGTTGTCTGATAGCAGGTGAACAATATGAAGTGATCTTCAAGGTCAGTATTCTTCCTTTTCTTTCCTTTGCCTGTCGACATGTTTCTCCGGGCCTGTTGCAGGAGCTTTACCTGAGCATCACAGTGTCTTTGAAAAGCAGCTAAGCTGATCGTGAAAACGCAGTTAGGGGAGTCCACTCCAGGGGGCGCTCACTCGTTCTCCACCGGCCACAGAGAGAGCTCTGATGCCTCACTTCCCTATTCCGGGTGTAGCTGCCCTTGATTTATATTCTCTTTTTCGACGGATAATTTTATGTGTCACTTGGCTGAGACTCAGAATGTTGTTTTTGGTATTTTACTCTTTAGGAACACCCAACACCCAGCTCCCAAATAAATCAGACATGGAAGCTTATTCTTAATTATGAATGTCTCAACTTGGCCTAGTTTCTAGCTATCTTTTCTTAACTTAAATTATCCCGTCTACCTTTCAGCCTCTGGGCTTTTCTAATCTTCTTACTTTTGTGAATCTTACTCTTACTCCAAGGCTTGCTGTGTAGCTGTGTGGCTGACCAGTGGTGTCTTCCTCCTTCTCTCTTATTCTTAGATATTTTTCCTCCCAGATTTCTCCTTCTATATATTCTCTCTGCCTGCCAGCCCTGCCTATCCTTTCTCCTGCCTTGCTATTGGCCATTCAGTTCTTTATTAGACTAGTCAGGTGTGCTGGAGAGGCACAGTAACACAGCTTCACAGAGTTAAATAAGTGCAACATAAACAAAAGTAACACACCTTAAAATAATATTCCCCAACATTTCCCCTTCTTGTCTAAATAAAAATGAAAGGGTTTTTAACTTTAACATAGTAAAACTACATACAACAAAAATAATTATCAAGTAGGAATTATATTTGCAATATTCTGTCCATTTGTAGCTAGCCTTTTAAGAGAAAATAATGTATTATCTATTCTATCTTACTGACTCCAAAGATTTATACATAATTTACTTTCTATCATAACTAAGGAAAATTGTATCTATAACTATCTAGTCTTCAACTCCATTGTGTTGTTATCTAACAACACAAATATTTGGCTTCCTGGACAGTCAACCAAAGTTCCTCTGCAATGTTGGGACATCCATCTTCAGCCTAGAGACCTAGATTTTCTGGCAGAATTTTTTATGATGCAGTAATTTTGCACTGTCTTGCCTTATTTTGGCAAAGTTCTTCAGTCATTTTCCTCTGTGTCCTGCAGAATATCTGGCAGATTCTTCAGTGAAGTAAGAATTTTGAAGGATTTTCCTGCCTTGTTTTGGCAAAATTCAACAGTCTTTTTCCTGTGTGTCCTGCATGTCCAGTCTGCACACTATATTGTCAGCAGTCAAAGGCAAGAACAGTTTCTTTGTCCAGTGGCTAACCTTGCCACAATGAAAGCAAACTCCATAAGGAGTTTCTTCAATGCTTGTCATCTCTGAAGTAAATTGGTGCTGCTAGGAGCCAGTGTGTCTCATTATCACGAAAAACCCTAAGTTAATCAAAATATTTTAAATTCCATATTGTGTAGATATTTGAAAGTTTAAAGACAGTCTATCTCTCTAAAATATGACATGAAAATAAAATATTATATTTTATGTATGTAAAACATGATATGAACACAATATATATAATATGATATGAACAGCATACCTAACATAGATACAATTTTGATTATTATAAATGACTAACAACTAACCTGTGTTTCCTGATTATCCTATATAGTTTGTAATAATAGCTTTCAAAAACTAGAACTTCAACCTTCATTTTTAAATGAACTGTATAGGCACAATACCTCTAACAAAAAGAGAAACATACATACAATATGTTGTAACAAAATTAATCTTAAATTTTTATCAATGCACAAAAATCCCTTTAACAAGAGTAGAAACATGTGTACAGTATAACAAAATTAACTGTAAATTTGTATCAATAGTCTATATTCCCCTAAATGATAGCAAACATCTATAACTCACCAAATAACCGAAAACCTCCCACACCCCTCTTGGGAATGTGGGCATTGTGTTCTTCAAACTGCTTCCTGATGTCTGTGGACAGAGTATCATTAGGGTTCCAGAGAGAAAATTTGAGATAATGGCCAAGTCCTGGGAAGACCAGCTATAATCTTTGTTAATAGAAATCACCTGTCAAGATTCAGGAGATCTCACCTAATCAAACCTGATTCATATTAACATTGAAGGAATCCACAGACTCTCATATCCTTTGGGAACAGAACTCCAAAGCATATTTGCATATTTTTTGACTTTTTTTTTAAAGTTAAGGCATTTCTAAAGTATCTGGATTGGTTCAGTTTAACAGTCCAGTTCACAACCCCAACAGTCTTTTAGCAGCTCTTGTTTAACAACAATCAAAACATTCGAAATCAACACAATAGCATACATGATCCAGATTCTTTGTGTATTTCCCATCTTATGTGGCTTATCCTTTTTTACATTACTTTACTTCTCTCTTTAAAGGCTTTTTTATTTTATAAACTAGACATTTTTTTCTATGACTATACCCATTTCCTTTTTTTTAAGCTTATGCACAATGTTCAACATACTGTAACATTTAGAGGTTTTTCCATCTGGACCTCTTTTATTGTATATTTTCAGTCTTTTTTGACCATATAAGCAAACCTTTATACTGCCAATCTACACCTGAATTCTCAGAGTGAGGCTGTCAGCTGGCTCCACTTGCTTCTTGGGTTGTGAAAACCAAGTGTGAAACTCACAGTCAGAGGTTTGTCTGGCCAGGAACTGCATTCAACCTTCCCAGAGCTCTAGAATGCCAATGCTTGCACTGCAGTAGGCGTTTTTTACTTAGTGTGTTGTTCCTCCTTTTTTTTTTTAAATTTAATTTAATTTTACATATCAGCCACAGATTCCCTTTTCTCCCCCCTCCCCCGACCCCTGCCTTCCCCCTAACACACCCCCTATTCCCATCTCCTTCAGGGCAAAGATTCCCCTGAGGATTGAGTTCAACCTGGTAGATTCAGTCGAGGCAGGTCCAGTCCCCTCCTCCCAGGCTGAGCCAAGTGTCTCTGCATAAGCCCCAGGTTCCAAACAGCCAACTCATGCACTGAGTACAAGTCCCAGTCCCAGTGCCTGGATGCCTCCCAAACAGATCAAGCTAATCAACTGTCTCACTTATCCAGAGGGCCTGATTCAGTTGGGGGCTTCTCAGCTATTGGTTCTAGCTGCTCAAGGGCACATTGACCTGCATCTGGCGGAAACTCTTAAAGGAGACATATACAATTCTGTTGTTGTTGTTGTTGTTGTTGTTGAGCTTTCTCAGGCTCTAGATGGATATTCAAGCCCCACGTTGGTATGCCAGATAGCTCCCAAGTAAATCACTCATGGATGGTCATTATTACTTATGAATGGCTGGTCTTAGCTTGTCTTATTTCTTGCCAGCTTTCCTCAATTTAAATTATCTCCTCTACCTTTTGCCTTGGGGTTTTTCCCATTTTCTTTTTTCTATAAATCTTACTCTTATTTTGTTGCTGGTTGTGTAACTGGGTGGCTGACCCCTGATGTCCTCCTCCTTCTCTGAATCCTACTTTTCAATTCTCTTTTCTCAGATTTCTCCTATTAATTCTCTCTGTCTGACAGCCCCACCTATTCTTTCTTCTGCCTCACTATTGGCCATTTAGCTTTTTATTAGACCACCAGGTGTGTTAGACAGGTACAGTAACACAGCTTTACAGAGATAAACAAATGCAACATAAACAAAAGTAACACACCTTAAAATAATATTCTACTGCAACAGAATATCCATCTAATTAAATGTTTGATATGTCAATATAAAGAATCTAGAATGGCTGCCTGGAGTTACTATAGCTTATTTTTCCCATACATTTTCCTGGCCAAAATGACGAAAACTACACTGGTACATGGGATTTCGTGACTACAGCCAAGTGCTATCAAGACCAGAAATCCACCTTAAAGCTTTGATACTGGGCTCATAGAGACCAGATACAAAGGAGTGTATGTCTGTGAAAACTTTTCCAGGAATACCTTGAGATTTAAATTGGTGGACTTTCATAAACCAATTACTCTCTTAGATGTGGACATGCATCTGCCAGTGAATTCCACAGAACAGAAGGCAGAGAAGAAGATGGGGTACACAATGTCCACCTGACTGGTTGAGCTAAAACACTAGTTTCTTACTGTGGGATATCTTTTTTTTTTTTTTTTTTTTGGTTGTTGTTTTTTGTTGTTGTTGTTGTTGTTTTTGTTTTTTGTTTTTTGAGACAGGCTTTCTCTGTGTAGCTTTGTGCCTTTCTTGGAACTCACTTGGTAGCCCAGGCTGGCCTCGAACTCACAGAGATCCTCCTGCCTCTGCCTCCCGAGTGCTGGGATTAAAGGCGTGCGCCACCGCCGCCCGGCGGAATATCTTTCTTTATGCTGTGTTTATGTGTTGTTCTGGTTGGCTTATTTGGCTGATGGCAAGGCAGCTTAAAGGCAGGCAGGAAATCCAAGCAGAGATACAGGAAATCCGAGATAAAAAGAGAAAAAAAAGAGAAAGGCGAGATGGGAGAGATGCCAAACCGCCATCTTAGGAGCAAGATGTAATGAAACACAGGTAAAGCCACAGAACACGTGGCAATGTATAGATTAATAGAAATGTGTTAATTTAAGATGAAAGAGCTAGCTAGCATGAAGCCTGCGATAACCATACAGTTGGTCATTAATATAAGCCTCTGAGTGATTATTTTATAAGCGGCTGTAGGACCTTAGTGCTGGGAGGGACACAGGAAAACTTCCAGCTATAGTTTCTTCTCATCCCTGTTGCTGTGCACCCAGTCTTGGGAACTGGCACCCACACTGTGATCCCTTAAAGATCATGGGGTTTTCAATTACAAACTAATGTTCCTTTATTTGGCATATGTCAGACATTGTAGCTCCCATAACTGTTTGATTCAATGACTCATCATAAATCTCCATTTCCTATACCTTCTCTTGACTCTGAAGAACTTTAGACTCTAAACGTCCACATTAATAATAATTACTGAGTAAATATAATGAAAAACATGGTTAGCATTCAGTAGAATGATATATGTGCATTCCCAAATGCATTCCAATAACAGATATGTATCAATTTTTAGTAGTACAATTTAGCATTTCAGTGAAAGAAATGAAAAAATATTCAGTTAAATTAAAACAAATTTTCTGGGTAGAAATATTTAATCTAATACAGAAAATTTACCAAGATTAATTTACATTTGCTAATAAATTTTCAAATTATACTCCCAACAAAATTCATCACATGACTTAGCAATGTGATTTTATTTATTTATTTATTTTTTTATTGGTTTTTGCTTGTTTGCTTTTTTTTTTAAGGTAGGGTTTTCTCTGTAGCCCTGCATCCTGAAACTTGCTCTGTAGACCAGGCTGGCCTTTAACTCAGAGATCTACCTACCTCTGCCTTCCAAGGGCTGAGATTTAAGGTGTGTCTCACTACTACCAGGCTACAATGAGATTTTTAAATTAATAAAGAAAAATGAAAGTTTGAGTACAGTCTACTTAATTCTAGAGCACATTTTAAAATTGTGATGAAACTGTCTCCTAGACACCACAGTTATAAAGACCTCCAGCACACAAGGTGCTGTGGGGGATACACATAAATGAACAGTAACATGAAATAATGCCAACACCATGAACAATACTCATTTGCACATAAAAACTGGGTTTTTATTAGGATGATATATGCAGGACAGGCATATTAATGCAGACATAAACTCCAAAACAAATAGTGTTTAGAGAATGTATTATACTCACGTCAATACCTTGGATCTTACTTTAAACTGTGTAGAAAATGGAGTTTCAGATTCAATGAAATCTATATAACTTCAAAGTTGAGATTTGTGATTGATTCTGGATGACACAGAAATTTCCGTTATAGAATTTTTATTAATTAATTGTTTTTATTTTATGTAGATGAGTGTTTTGCCTGCATGTATTTCTGTGAAGCATGTGAATTCACTGCCTGCAGAGTCCTGATCCCCTGCAACTGGACTTACAGACAGTTGTGAACTGCTACATGGGTGCTGGGAATTAAACCAGGGTCTTCTGGAATACTAACAAGTGCTTTTAACCACTAAGCTATCTCTCCAACTCCCCCACCTCGCTTGTAGTATTTTTACTGAACTGTAGTGCATTACTTACATATTCGTGTATAACATACTGGTATATTATTGACACATAGTAAGAATTATTATTGTATTTTGGCTTGCAGAATACAGTTAGAATGGAAAACCTATGGACATGCTTGACTTTGAGCATCTCATCTTCCTACTTTTGTTAGAGGCTGGCAGTGGTGTTGGGGTTCATAGTTTAGGACCATCTTAGAAAAGTGAATGGGGTCTGTGCATAGAATTGCCCATCATCTTTATGTACCCAACAATTTGTACCCATTGCAAAGGTAGAGTTCCTTAGTCCTTCACAGCCGAAAATATCAAATGACACATCATTATTTCTTCAGAGTACCTTGTATAAAACAAGTCAAAAAGATAGTCAAATGTGTCCAACCCACCTCCCAGGCCAGCATGAAACCAAACACAAACAGTAAACTTACATAAAATATTGTAAGATTATTTTTGGTGATATTTTCTTTTAACTAGTTGTGTGGTTTTTCAAGCATGAATTTTGCAGATAACAATGAGACATGTGGTGGTGTAAGGAAGTTGGATGCACCTGGAGAAGCCTTAGTATGAAACCGAATACATCATGTTGAGTAGAAAAGTAAAAATGCTGAAACTGGTACATTCAGAGAAAGGTGAGAGTTCATTCCTGCAACTATTTTGGTAGTGATGGTAACATTTTATTATTTTACCACATTTACATTTATTAACATTTACTTTAAAGTAACTATACAAAGCATTTTCTAAGTATGGTATCCTATGTCTTTCCAATATTAGGCAGTAATGCCATTTTCCACCTTACTAAATTCATACGACCTTCTAACCTAGAAATCCTCACTGAATCCTCACACATTTTTATATTTAAAAAGTATTTGTCGTGTAGAGTTTACTATGAAAAAAAAGAACCTAAAACATCACAGGAATATTTTTGCTTATTTTATTGAAAATAAATTTTTCCATAAAATACATTTTGATTATGGCTTCTCACCCATCTACTGCTCCCAGTTCTCTCCCCCTTCTTTTCCTTCCATCCAGATCTACTCCCTTTCTGCCTCTTGACAGAAAACAACAGGTAGTTAAGGGAAAATAATGAACATATAAAATGTAAAACAAAAACAAACAAATCAGGATAGAACAAAACAAACAGAAGGCAAATAGACCCCGAAAAGGCGTGAGAAATAGATATAGATCCAGAGAACTACTTATTATTTGCACACTCAGAAATCCCATAAAAATATAAAACCAGAGGCCACAAGATATACAGAAAGTCTGTGTGATAAATTAAATTAAATTACATTAATAAAAAAACGCCCGGACTTGATGTTGTGAGACAGGGACCCTACAAATACCATTGAGTTCATTTTCTGTTGGGCATCTACTGCTGGGCATGCAGCTTACCCTTAAGTGTAATTTCATTTCCCAGTGAGACTGTCTTGGAGAAATCTATTTTTCATTTTCAAGTGGTTGCCAATTGGAAATAGCTTCTGGGTTTGGAAAACAGGCATGTGTTTCCTTCTTCTTTCAACTCTAGGATCCCATCTGGTAAAGACCCTTACAGGCCCTGTCCATGCTGGCTCTGTGAATTCATATACACTTTGGTTCTGCTGTCTATAGAGGGCATTGCTTCCTTGGTGTCCTCCATCCCCTGCTAGCTCTTACACTCTTCTTCTTCAGGGTTCCCTGAGCTCTAAGGAGAGGGATTTGATGGAAAATTCCTGTTTAGGGTTCAATGTTCTGAGATCTCTCATTAGCTGCATGTGGTCTGGCTGTGGGTCTCTGTTCTCATCTGCTGGAGGAGGAAGCTTCTTTGGTGATGGTTGAGCATCATACTCCTAGATGGGGTCTAGGAGTATAGCAGAATGTAATTATGAGTAAGCTTATTGTCAAGTACCTTTTGTAGAACAGTAGTATTTGGTTTCCCTCTAAGACCTGGGCCTCTCTAGCTTCAGGTTCTTTGTCCCTTGGGAAGCATCACGTATGGGTTCCATCTCATGGAGTTGTTCTTAACTCAAACAAGATATTGGTTGGTTATTTCCACAAGCTTTGTGCTACCATTCCACTAGTGTATATTTCAGGAAGGACAGCATGGTAGATCCAAGCACTTGTAGCTGGATTGATGTTCATGGTTTTTCTTCCAGGGCCAAGGACACTTGCCAGTAAGGGCAAAGGTTGTAAGCAGTCACCAGCTCAACTAGTGTAAGTGATATTTTTAGCAATAGGGCTTTGCCATCATTTTGTGGAGAACAACCTAAAGACTTTGCAACAACCTGGGTAGTTTGGAGGTTACCTGGGATCTCTTTGATCCACAACTTGATTATGTGTAACCCATTCCCTGCACTGAACCTTCATTAAGTGACGAGAGATGTCTAATTAGGGCTCTGCATATCCTATCAGTTGGCAGTTTCATTCAGATTGACCTAATGTGTGTGTATCATTTAGAAAACTTATACTGTATTAGGTTTCCATACTAGCCCTCAAATGACCCTTAATTTTAACTGTCCATCCTCATATTACTTTCCTCACTCCTCTCTTCCTTCTTCTTCCAGTTTGATTTTCCCATTCCAGACTCTCCACCCAATCAAACATCTATAACTATCTGTTGTATTTCCTTTTCCTAGGGATATCTGCTTCCTCCTACTAAATCCTTACTTTATACATAGTCTTGGAGATTTGACAGATTGTATATTGCTTATCAATACCTCAGCAGCTAACACCCACATATAAACATACACATATCACATTTGTCTTGTTTGGTCTTAGTTACCTCACATAGGATGATTTTTCTTTTAGTTCCATCTACTTACCTGTACATTTTATGATTTATTTTTTTTTACACCAGAGTACTATTCTGGTGTACAAATGTCCCATGTTTTCATTATCTGTTCATCCATTGACAGTCATCTATATTGTTTCCAGTTTCTGGCTATATTTAATAGAGCCACAATGTACATTGTTGAGCAAGTATCTTTGGGTATATGAACAACCTTTGGTTATTTGCCTTTAGATATATGTCTTTGGGTATTTGAACAAACTTTGGGTATATGTTAAAATGTGATCTTGAGGTAAATCAATTCCCAGCTTCCTAAGGAATCATCACACTGAGTTCCAGAGTGGCTGTACAAGTTTGCAGTCCCACCAATAATGAATGAGTGTCCCTCTTACTCCATATCCTCACCTGTAAGAACTGTCATTTGTTTTATTGATCTTGGCTACTCTGATAGGTGTAAGATAAAATATTAAAGTAATTTTTATTTGCATTTCTCTGGTGACTAAGGATATTGAACATTCTTTAAATGTTTCTCAGCTGTTTGATTTTCCTCTTTTATGTGAGATGACTCATCCCTAACAGGGTTGAGGGCCAGGCGGCCCAAACAAATAAAAAAGATACTTTCTGAGAGCCAACCTGGATCTGCTTAATGGCCTCAGCAACAGCAGATGCAAAAACATGATCTGGAGATGACCTGGACCAATGAGAGGCAGCCATGTCCCACCAGCAGATGCATATTCATCAGACCTCCCCTCAGAGTGGTGGGGAGGGTATATAAGGCTCGCATCTTCCTGAATAAACTGAGCTTGTTTTGATATTCTCTCAGAGTCTTTGTGGTTTGACTCTGTTCCTACTTGGCCCCCTCCCTCAAAGGAAACAACAGCCCAGGACCCTGCTACACTTTTAAGAATGTTCTGTTTGGATTTGTATACAATTTCTTTACTTGAGTGTTTGTTTTCTTAATGCCCAGTTTTTTCTTTATATATTTTTGTTATTATCCTTCTATTTGTTGTGCAGTATGTAAAAATATTTTCCCATTCTGTAGATTGCTGCTCTTCTGAATGATGTTCTCCTTTGCTATTTAGAAGCTTCTCAGTTTCATGAGGTTCCATTTATTTTTTTCTTGATCTTAATACCTGTATTGATGATGTTGTATTCAGAAATTCTTTTCCTTTACCAATGAGTTCAAGGCTATTCCCTATTTTCTCCTCTATTAGGTGAAGTGTATCTGGTATTATGTTGAGCTCTTTGATACATTTGGAGTTGAGTTATGTGCAGGGTGACAGATGATGCAGGTGATAGATCTATTTGGATTCCTCTATGCAGTCACCCAGTTTGACCAGCACCATTTGTTGAATATAATGTCATTTTTTCCAGAGTGTATTTCTGACTGTTTTTTAATCAAATATTAAGATCAGAGAGAACATAGTGATGTCATATTTTTTAAGAAAAACTACAACTTATGCTTTGTATAGAACATGAAATTCAATTCAATTGTCATTTACTTTTAGAACAACTTATCCTTGCCAGTTTTATGTCAACTTGCCACCAGCTAGAATCATCTAAAAGGAGGGACCTCAACTGAGAAAATGTCTCCATAAGATCTAAATGTAGAGCATTATCTTAATTGGTGATTGATTGGGGAGAGCAAATCCAGCAAATTGTGGATGGTGCTATCACCAGAGTAGCAGTCCTAGGTTCTGTAAGTTGGATGAGCAATCCATGCATACAAAGCCAGTAAGAAATATCCTTCAAAGCCTCTGCATCAGCAACTGCCTCCAGGTTACTTCCCTGTTCAGCTCCTGTCTGGACTTCAGTGTTGGCCTCCAGTGTGGATGTGTGGCCCTGTGACAGATCATTCAATCCCTAAAAGAGTCACAGTCCACAGGTTGAGGGCCACTATTCTACATCATTCATTGTTGGTATAATTGTAACCTGGTATAGCCACTCTAGAAAACAGTATGGGGATTTCTCATAAAGATAAAAATAATTTTATCCAATATGATCCAGCTGTACTGTAGTGATATTTTATTTGTGCTGAAATGTGGTGAAATTATATTTGTGCTTTAATAAATAAAGCTTGCCTGGTGATCAGAGGAAATAACAAGACATTTTAAGTAAACAAAGTAAGGTAAAGATAGCACACAGCTTTAATCCTATCACTTGGCAGACAGGATCTCCATGTGTTCAAGGCCACACTGGTGACAAAGCCAGGTGTGGTGATAGATGCTAAATTCCAAAACTAGTTAACCATGAAGGTCTGGAGGTCTGTACAAACAGACAGGAAGTGACAGAGCTGGGTAGGGAAAGAAAGTGATGTAGCTGAAAAAGAGAGCAAATCATATGGCAGAACAGCAAGGCATATAAGCCTGGGTAAACAGGAAGTTGTGGCTTTTGAAAGGGGCAGAGTTCATGAAGGAAGGCTGGCTGGTGGCTTTCCCTATTTCCCTGATCTCTCTAAGGCTTTCACCCCTTATATTTGGCTCCATGTTTTTTTTTTTATTTAATAAGACCATTTAAAAATTTGTATACACTGTACCTCTTCTTGACAAATGCCCATGTGACTCAACATCCTATTCAATTCCTATATGCTCACCCATGTTTATTGTGGCCTTATTCACAATGGCTAGAAAATGGAAACAGTCTAAATGTCCTCCAACTGATAAATGTATTGTGAAAATATGATACATCTATACAAGGGAATACTATTTAGCTGCAAAGAAAAAATAAAATATGAAATTTGTAGATAAATAGATGGAATTGGGAAGTATTACACTGAGTGAGGTGACCCAGAAACAGAAACATAAATGCTCCATATTCTCTCTCATCTGTGGTTCCTAGCTCCAAAGATTCATATGTGATTATTCATATGCTGGAGTAACCTCAGAAACAATGAGAGCAAAAGGAAATGTGTGAGTATAAAAAAGAAGTGCTAGAAATGGAAATAGCAGAATATGATGAAACGAAGGTACCAATTGGAAACCTGGGAGGGTGTTAAATGTAGCAGGAGGGAGGAGGAAAATTACAATCAGGGTACTTCAAAAAGCCATAACATATTGTATCATTTTATTTGCATGAAATTACATTGCCTTACATTAGATATATATTCCAGTAGTACATGCTTTATGAAACTAGGTACATAGGAGTTTGATACATGTATGTTTATGACTGTATAGTCTTCTTGATTAATGGTTCCCTTGATTAAAATATGATGTCCTTCTTTATCTCTTCCAACAAGTTTTAGTTTGAAGTCTATCTAAAGGAAAACCCATCAAAATAGCAGATGATTTCTCAGTGGAAACATGGAAAGCCAGAAGAATCTTGAGCAATGTACTACAGATTCTAAAAGACATGGCTGTGCACATAGACCATTATACCCAGCAAAATTATCTGTCATAATTGAAAAAAAAAGAAAAAATTTCATAATAAAAAAGGCTAACAACAACAACAACAACAAAAGTCTGTCTTCCAGCAGGCAGTGGTGGTGCATGCCTTTAGTCCTAGAACATGGGAGGCAGAGCCAGATCTCTGTGAGCCGTCTGCAGAAGGAGATACAGGACAGGCACCAAAGCTACACACAGAAACCCTGTTTCGAAAAACCAAAAAAAAAAAAAAAAAAAAAAAAAAAAAAAGAGGTTTGTCTTCCAATGTAATCTTAAAGAGAATACTAGAAGGCATATTTCAGACTAAAGAGAGGAATAAGAATAGCTAAGAGACTTTAGGAAGGAAATAAATGAAGCTATAATTACCAACATGCAAATCATGAGTAAGAACAAAAACATAAAAATGACTACAAAAACATACATTTTTAAATATCTCTGAATATTAATGGCCTCAACTTTCCAATTAAAAGATCCAGGGAAACAGAATGGATTAAGAAATAAAATATATCTTTCTGTTGTCTTTAAGAAACTCATCTTAGTGTTTAAAGAGAGGTGTTTTAATTAGGGTTTCTATTTCTATCCTGAAACAACATGACCAAAAGCTCACAACACTCAGGTCACACTCTATCACTTAAGGGAGTTATTGCCAGAACTCAGACAGGAACCTAGGGGTAGGAACTGAAGCAGAAGCTGGTGGTGGAGGGTGGGAACTGCTGCTCACAGGCCTGCCCCTCAAGATTTTCTCAGTCTATTTTCCTATACCACCCATAACTACCTGCCTAGGCACTGTCCCCAGTGAACTGGATCTATGCACATCAATCAAAATTCAAGAAAATACACTACATACTGATTCTTGCAATAGATGGAAACTAATGTAGATACACACAGTTGGAAAGTATGTAAAGAGTGAGACTTTGGAACACTCGGTCGTGAATGGGATGTCTTAATCAACACCCTCACCCCTTCAGGGCTCAGGGAAATATACAGAAGAGGAGGTGGAATAATTGTAGGAGCCAGGGAGGATAGGTGACGCCATTGAAACAGTATCCTTCAGACACAAAATGACTGAAACAAGTATGAACTCGCAGAAACTGTGGCAGTATGCACAGGGCCTGTACAGGCCTGTATGTATCAAGTCACATGGGGTTCCGGTGCTGAAAGGGAGAGGTAGACACGAGCTCCCATCCCTAACTTAGAAGCTATCTCAAAGTGACAACCACTTGCAAAGGAAAAGTTATTTTTCACCAATGGAGTCTAAATGCATATATAGACCACACTTAAGGTTGTACTTATATGGCCAGCAGTAGATGACCACACAAAAAGAACTCAATGGCATTTTTGTTTGGGTATTTTTTTTAACTTACGGGTCTTTAGATCTTATACATTTTCCTGTTTGTTATTGCTGGTTTTGATTTGTGTCTCTGTTTTTGTTTTTCTTGTGCTTTTAAAAAAATCTTGTACAGTTTTTTTGGCCTGTTTTCTTTTTTTTCCCCATCTGCATGTCTGTCTGTAAGGTTGTCAGGTCCCTGTAAGTGGAGTTACAGGCAGTTGTGAGCTGCCATGTGGGTGCTTGGAATGTCTGTTTTCTAAAGAGAGAAGGTGACTAACTGGAGGGGTGAGGATATGTGGAGGATCTAGAAGGAGGTGGGCAAAGGGAAAACCATAATCAGAATATATTATATGAAAAAATATTTTCAATAAAAAGATCAGTCCCTTTAAAATATACACAATATCTCTAAAACTGCAAAGTTCTATAGAATATCTGAGTCTCATAACTAGGGGTTCCTCTAAATTCAAAATAAGCTTAATAAGTTCTTATTCCAAGAGGGAATGCCCAGAGCATAGCACGGTAAAATTAAAGGAAAACCGAAGTCAAACAGTTTAAAACACAGAGTGAGACTTGTGAGATTTCCTCATCTTCCTTTAAACAACAAAGAGCTTAGACAGGTCCTGCTCTCCAGCCCTGCTCTTCACAGTAAGCACAGCTGATCTCCACTCCACACTGCCACTATCAATGGTGCTATCATCTTCAAAATTCGAGGGTATTCACTCTCACTAGACTGCACTTCTCAGCTCTACTCAGGAACACTGAGCTGACTCATGGTGCCAAACCTCAGATTTTGTCCATGGGCACTTTTATCCTGTGGCTTCCACTCACCTGAGGCTTTACCTTCATCAGTGACATCTTTTGGCCTTTCAGAGTGTCAAGCTTCAGCTCTTCTCCATGACCCTTTTACTCATGCTTTCAAAACCACTATCACCAATATGACTCTTACACATTACCAAATTTGGCTGCAAGCTCAATGTATAGTGTTGGCCTCTACTGAACCACAGCTTCCACATTTCCCTGAGGAAACATGCCTAGAAGATTACTAGTGAATCTACTTTGCTCCAGTTAACTAGAATCAGATGGTCAGAATAAAGTAAAGGTTTCACATTAGTGGTTCTGATATCTAATGAATCACAGCCAATTCTTCAGCCTCGGGTAACTAGAAACATAGAGTTTTAATCCAAAATAACATTCAGGTGGTTACTGTAGAATCCTTACTTCTTTCTGAAATTTTGAAAAGCAGATCTTCATTATTTACAATATTATTCTCAATGTTCTTATCTTCCAAACTCCCACAGAACATCCCACTCCACTGAACATTTAATCGCTTTTCCAGTCCAAAGTTTAAATGCCATGACAATCCTGCCTAAAATACACTGGTCTGTTATGACCTGGTACCAATTTTTGTCTTCCATAGAGATTCTAATACTGTGAAAAAATACCATTCAAAAAACTTACAACTCCCAGGACATAGACACCATTGCTGAGGGAAGTCAGCACTAGAACCCAAGATAAGAACAAAGCAGAAACCATGGAATAATGCTGCTAACTAGCTTGAACCTCATGACTTGCTCAGTCTTTCTTGTACCATTCAGGAACATCTGCTTACAGGTAGTATCACGGCCAGTAAACTGGACTTATGTACATCAATCATTAATAAAAAAAATGCACAAATGTTATAGAAGCATTTCCTTTTCTTTCTTTGTTCCTTGTCTTTATTTTTATTTATATTTTTTTTTGTTTTTAGTTTGCTTGTTTCTCAAGACCAGGTTTATCTGTGAGGCCTTGTCTGTACTGGAGTCTCTTTTCCCAAATGAATTTAGCATGTGTGAAGTTGAAGGTGATATAAAATTAACACATTGACATCACCTTAAAGCGAGTGATTGAAAAAAATGTACTCTGATTTTATGAAACCAGGAAGCAAACAGGCATTGCTATCCTAATATCTGACAAATTAGACTTCAAATGAAAAAAATCAGAAGACATAAAGAAGGGCAATTCATTTTAATCAAGTGAACACTTAATTCAAAAAATATGTACTAAACTCTGATGTATCCAATTTCATAAAAAGTTTCTACTGAAATTAAACCCACAGTGAAACACCAAACCCATAATAGTAAGTGATTTCAGTACCCTACTTCTCTAAGGCAGGTCATTTGGATAAAAATAAATAGAGAAGCTTCAGAACTAAATGGCAGCATACATCAAATCGATCTAACAGATAACTATAAAATATTCTACCCAAACACCAAATATTATGCATTCTACTCAGATGTCCATGGAAGCTTCTCTAAAATAGACCACATTGTGGAACACAAAACACATGTTAATAAATTGAGAAAAATTAAAATAACTCTGTATCTTATCTGACAAAACTTCAAATTTACATCAAACAATTTTTTATCAAGCACACAAACTTGAGAAGATTGAACAGTTCATTACTGAATGATGAATGGGTCAAAGAAGAAGAAATCAAGACAGGTTTTTTAAAAATACCAGAACTAAATGAAATAATACAACCAAACTCCTGAAGATATTAGATGCAATTCTATAAAGAAAATGTATAGCCCTAAGCTCCTTCATATAAAAAATCAGAAAGAGCACAAATACAAAAATCAAGAATTTCAGAAATAAAATCAACCAAATCCAAATCCAGTCAACAGTAAGAAATCACTTTTGACACATTAAATATTAGACCTGTTTACTTATAACTCATTGTTGCAAGAGTAACATATGACCTTTTTAATTTTTCTCTTTCTGCTTCCTGTTAGTATTGCTTAAACCTGCAATAAAATAATAAAAGTGCAAAGAATGCTAAGTATAAACATAACCAGAAAAACAGCAACATTGTTTTGCCTTATCAAATCAATACTGCAGAAATGTAAAATAACTGCTTTTTTTTCTAAATATGCACACATGGAAGATAATTAATTTTAGGACTGAATAGACATGTTTTTAATAAGAAAAAGTTAATACTGAACTAAATTTTTGCTCTAAAGGAAAAGGAGTCAGTGGAAGGAATAGAGCCTGCACACCAAAGCACTAGCCTTACCTTAAACTACACTTCTTTTGTAACTTACAGTGTGATTAATAGCAGTGGAAATATATTAGATTCATTTTTTTTCTAAAATGTTATTCCACAGAGTAAGTGAACTATTTACCAACAATGAAAATTCTTTTTATTTGTCAAATTGCTCATAGCAATTTACAGGTTGATAGAATTTTGACTGGTAGGCAAAAATAGAACAGAATAGATATTTTTCTTATCAAATTCTCAATGTACCAATGAAACCAAACAGCTAAATTATAAGGCAGAAGGTTGAGTAGGAACCTGGTACAGCTATCATAGGAAATGCTTGATTCGTTCCTATCTTAGAAACATTCCCATTCTGGTCATTCTGTATGGATTGGCCATTTCCCATCTGACCTCTTCACTCTCCTACCCAGGTTTTAGTTGTCTCTTCACTACATTCCTCTGTTATGCCCCTTTAATAAAGCTGTGCAGGGCATGCAATGGACATTCTGCTTTGGGAATCCTGGTGTAGTCATGTTCCTTGCTCTCCTGGTTGTAATTTCTCCTCATACACAGCCCTAATTTTCACCTCAAGTTTGACCTGTGCTTTATAAAAGCTCCATCCATCTAATATAGTCACTGGGAAAGTTGAGATTCAGAAGCCAGCAACAATAGTTACTGTCATACAGTTTAATGAAGACAAGAATCAAGACAAAAACCAAGTAAATAAACACTGAGTATTTCAATTGAATGCAAATAAATCATCCCTAATGCAACATGGCAGCCTACTTTGAAGACATCATTTTATCAATAAAATATTCTAAGAATTACAAATTGGAATCCAATATTCTCAGCTGAGCTTTTCTTTCAACATGTCTCTAGAATTCTTCACTAATGAAGTACAAACTTTCATTATTAATATTTTCATAAGTTATATATAAGAAAAGTATTTTTATATTGGTTTAGAGCCAACAGAAACAAGAAAATGCTTTGTTAAATTAAAGACAGACTTTGAATTCTTTAATATCCCTGACATACATTTCTTAGAACTTACAGATTTCCCTCATGGTTTCTTTTAATCAAAAGATATGGCTTTAATACTCCATGAGGACTTTCATGCATATAATATTGTAATTTTAAGAGATAGATGCCACCATTTTATATGTTATTTAATCATTAAATATACACTGGTCCTTATGGAAGAAGCAATTTGAATAAAGACTATGAATAATGCAATATCCAATATGTTCCTTTTGCATTTTAACAAGGTGTGCTTCCAAGAATATTTCTGAATAAAGTGTCATTACACTGTGACATAACTCACATTGGTTGTTACTCCTCCCCCCATCTACTATCTACTTTATCCATGCCAAGAACTAGTGTTTTTTTTTTCTTTTAACTTGGAACCACCAGGTTGTAAATATATGTGTTTTTAAAATTAACTAACTAACTAATTAATTAAATACCCTGGATGCAGTTTCCTCTTCCTCCTCTCCTCCCAGTTCCTACCCCACCCCACCCTGTTCCCACCCTCCAATCCACTCCTTCTCTGTTTCTGTTTAGAGAAGGGGAGATCTCCCATGAGTATCAATAAAACATGGCACATCAAGTTGCAATAAGACTAAGCACCTCCCCATGTATTAAGGCTGGGCAAGGCGACCCAGTATGAGGAGTATGGTCCCAAAAATTAGTAAAAGAGTCAGAGACAGCTCCTGTTCCCACTGTCATGAGTCCCGAAAGAGGACCAAGCTACACAGTTGTAACATATATGCAGAGTGCCTAGGTCATTCCCACATAGGCTCCCTGGTTGTTGGTTCAGTCTCTGTGAGTGTCTATGAGCCCAGGTTAATTGATTCTGTGGGTTTTCTTGTGGCTTCCACAATCCATTCTCCCCATCTTCTGCAGGATTCCCCAAACTCCACCTAAAGTTTGGCTATGGGTCTGCATCTGTTTCCATCAGTTGCTGTATGAAGCCTCTCTGATGACTATTGGGCTAGGCAACAATCTATTCACAGGAGATGGCCAATTTGGGTTACAAATCCACTATTACTAGAAGTCTTAGCTGGATTCATCCTTGTAGATTCCTGGGATATTCTTCAAGGAAGTCTCCCCACCTTTCTAATAGTCTCTTTTGGTACTTTCTCTGTCTACCCTCTCCCAACTTGGTCATTAATGTTCCAATTCCTACCTGCTCCTAATCCACTCACAACATCTCTTCTATACCCCCTTTCTAGGGAGATCTGGGAGTCACCACATGAACCCTCCTTGTTACCTAGCCTCTCTGGGTCTGTGGATTGTAGCAAAGTTATCTTTTATTTCAGAGCTAATATCTACTTATGAGTGAGTACATACCATGTTTGTCTTTCTCAGTCTGTGTTACTTCACTCAGGATGATTTTTTTCTAGTTCCATCCACTTCCTGTTGCCCTTGTTTTTAACAGATGATAATCCACTGTATAAATGTACCACATCTTCCTTATCCATTCCTCAGTTGAGGGGCATCTAGGTTATTTCCAGATTCTGACGATTACCAACAAAGCAGATATGAACATAGTTGAGCAAATGTCCTTGTGGTATGATAGAGCATTTTTGGGGTCTATGCCCAAGAGTGGTATAGCTGAGTCTTGTGGTAGATTGATTCCCAGATTTCTGAGAAACTTCCACACTGACTTCCAAATTGATTGTATAAGCTTGCACTCCCACCAGCAATGGAGGACTGTGGTGGTATTGTGTTCCCCAAAATATTGTGCACCCTAATAAACTTATCTGGGATCAAAGACAGAACAGCCACAATATAGAGGATAGGCAGTGGTAGCATATGCCTATAATCCTAGCATTCCAGAGGCAGAACTCCATCTGTTCAAGGATACAGCCAAGCATGGTGACTCACACCTTTAATCCCAGAAAGTGAGCCTTTAATTCCAGGGAGTGATGGTAGGAGACAGAAAGTATATAAGGCGTGAAGACTAGAAACTAGAAACATTTGGCTGATTAAGCTTTTAGGCTTCTAGCAGCAGTTCAGCTGAGATCCATTTGGATGAGGACTCAGAGGCATCCAGTCTGAGGAAACAGGATCAGCTAAGGATCTGGTGAGGTGAGGTAGCTGTGCCTTATTTTGGTTCTCTGGTCTTCCAGCTTCACCCCAATAACTGAACTCAGGTTTGATTTTATTAATAAGAACTGTTAAGATTCCTGCTACAGAGGACTGTTCCCTTTGCTCTGCATTCTCTCCAGCATGAGCTGGTGTGTGTGTGTGTGTGTGTGTGTGTGTGTGTGTGTGTGTGTGTGTGTGTGTGTGTGTGTGTGTTTTAATCTTAGCCATTCTGACAGGTGAAAGATAAAATCTCACTTGTTTGGGTTTGCATTTATTTCCCCGATGGCAAAGGCTTTTTAACATCTTCTTAAGTGTTACCTTAGCCATTTGATATTCTTCTGTTGAAGATTCTCTGTTTAGGTCTGAAAAATATTTTATATTGATTATTTTGTTTGTTGTTATCTAGTTTCTTGAGATCCTTATATGTTTTGGAAATTAGCCCTCTGTTGAATGTGGGGTTGGTGAAAGTCTTTTCCTATCCTGTATGATGTCATTTTGTGCTATTGATGGTGTCCTTTGCCTTACAGAAACTTTTTAATTTCATGAAGTCCCATTTATTAATGCTAATCTTAGTACCTGTGCTATTGATGTTCTGTTCAGGAAGTTATCTCTTGTGGTAATGCATTTGAGATTATTTCCCACTTTCTCTTCTGTCAGATTCAGTATATTTGGATTTATGTTAAGGTATTTGATCCACTTGGACTGGAGTTTTGTGCAGGATGATATATACAGATTTATTTGCATTCTTCTACATGCCAACATCCATTTAGACTTGCACCATTTGTTGCTTTCTTTTTTCATTGTATAATTTTGGCTTCTTTGTAGAAAATCAAGTGTCCATAGGTATGTGGATTTGGGTCTGGGTGGTTGATTCAATTCCATTTATCCACCTGTCTGTTTTCAAGTGAATACCATGGGTTTTTATTACTATAGCTCCACAGTAGAGCTTGAAATCAGGGATAGTGATACCTCTGGAAGTTCTTTTATTGTACAGGATCATTTTAGCTATCCTGTGATTTTTTTCCACATAAAGTTGAGTATTTTTCTTTTAAGATCCATGAAGAATTGTGTTGGGATTTTAATGGGGATTGCATTGAATCTGTAGAATGCTTTTGGTAAGCTGGCCATTTTTGCTATGATATTCCTATTAATCAATGAGCATGAAAGATTTTTTTCATCTCCTGATATCTTCTTCAATTTCTTTCTTCAAAGATTTGCGGTTTTTGTCATGCAGGTCTTTCACTTGCTTGGTTAGAGTTATTTCAAGATATTTTATATTGTTTGTGTCTATTGTAAAGGGTGTTTCCCTGATTTCTTTCTCAGTCCATTCATCCTTTATCATTTGGAGGGCTACTGATTTTTTTGAGTTAATCCAGTCACTTGACAAAAGGTATTTGTCAGCTTTAGGAGTTCTCTGGTAGAATTTTTGGGGTAACTTATATATACTATCATGTCATCTGTGAATAATGATACTTTGACTTCCTACTTTCTAATTTGTATCCCCTTGATTTCCCTTAGTTGTCTTATTCTCTACCTGGAACTTCAAGTACTATATTGAATAGGTATGGAAAGAGTGGACAAACTTGACTTGTTCCTCATCTTAGTGGAATTGCTCCAATTAATTTGATTTTGGCAATCATCTTGATGTATATTCCTTTTATTTTGTATAGGTAAGTTCCTTTATATCCCTGATCTCTCCAATACTTTTATTGTGAAGGGGTGTTAGATTTTGTCAAAGGCTTTTTGTGTTTTTACCTGGCAGGTATATTAATAATGAACTGTCAAGTTGAGAAACAATGAATTGCTAATTTGAATTTGTTTGTAAAATTACATTAATCATTGATAATGTTGCTCTTTTAGAGGTTAGTTCTTGACCACCACAATTTTATGCCATCTCCATTTTAGTTACCTATCTCACCATTGAGCCTGTTACTTTGTGTGACTAACTGTGAAAGTGCTTATACTGGAATAAATTGTTTTTCTGTATTAAATAGAGAGGGGGTAATGAGTGGAACATTCAAAGCTCATCTTCCATTGCCAGCAAAACTGGAGCTTATGCTTAAGACAGATGATTTCATCCATATATTCTTATGTAGTACATGTAAAGTTAAAAGTTATTTCTCTTTTTGAATCATGTCTATTTCCTTTAAAACAATTCCTCAAAGTAATTAGTTTTGTGCCGTTGCATGCTTCCTGCCAGGAATTACCAATGTTCTCTTTAATCTTCACAAACTCTTTTAACATTTCTCATAAAAGCAGGTCAAATTGTGAAGAAAACTCTTGTGTGTGTGTGTGTGTGTGTGTGTGTGTGTGTGTGTGTGTGTGTGTGAGAGAGAGAGAGAGAGAGAGAGAGAGAGAGAGAGAGAGAGAGAGAGAGAGAGAGAGAGAACCTTTTTATTTTCCCCTTATCTGAAAGACAGTTTTGTTGAATAAACTATTTTTAGCTGTTAGTTCTTAGGAGTTTTATACTTTTTTTGTCAGCATTTTCAATGCATCTTCCCACTTCCTTCTGGCCTGCAGAATCTTTTGTGCACAGTTCTCTGATGGTTGTATTGGTACCTCCCCATAAAATGGTATATTTCTTTCCTCCTCTGTTGTTCTGTGGTATTTGGTGTTTTGAATTCTGTGTCTTATAGTAAACTCATCTATGGGTTGTATTTGATTGGAGAACTTCATGATTTTACAGTTTGAATGTTAACAGTTAGGTTTGTCCTGGGGATATATTCAATTATTATTTTTTAAAATAATCTGTCTAGTTCTGTTAATTTTCTTCTCATATAACTCCCAAAATATAGCTGTTAATATCTTTGTGTGTGTGTGTGTGTATATATATATATATATGTATATGTATATGTATATGTATATGTATATGTATATGTATATGTATATATATAAAATCTGTTGTCTAGTTAATGTTATTTGTACATATGTTTTCAGGGAGGGGTGACTGTTTGGCACTAGATAAACAATGCTATACTCTTTCCTCCTCTCCACGGTCAGTTTTACCCACCCACACTATATTTGTATGGTAGGCTTTTTCTCACCGACTTTGACATGTTTGTTGGTGTCACATTTGTTCAGTTCTGGTTTGAACAGTCATGTTAGTGAGAGTTCACTGATCTAACTTTGGATATGAGACACAATCTCACAGCAAACTCTCTGATTCTCTGGTTCTTAAAATTGTTCTTCTCCATTTCCCATGATGTTCCCCAAGGTTTAGGTGCAGATGTGTTTTGTCAATCTATCTATGGGAACTGAGCTCTACAACTCTGAATTTTAATTGGTTATGGCTTTCTTCAGTGGTCTACATCTGTTAAAGAGAGAAGGTTGATGAGGGACAGAAGCAGTAACAGTAAGAAAAGAGGGCATAAATTTGAAGAAGGTTGGAGAGGAATATTTCTGAGGGCTTAGAATAGGAAAGGTAAGGGAGAAATCCTGAAATTAAATTAAAATATCAGAAATAAAAAGTTAGGAGATTAATATGAAGAATGAAATATATTTCATGTCTTAAAACCACCCCTTATATTCTATCATGTTTCTTTCTCTTTTTTTGTATTTTTAAATCTCTGGTTGGTTAACCTAAAAGTTTAGTCTTTATGTATTGGTCTTTATGAACCACTGTTAAAGTTTTTGATCACTTTATTTTCAGCTCATACATTATATTAACTAAGTATAGGATTTCTCCTGTTTCTTTTCATTATTTCTGTTCCAGGGTTAAATTATTTAATATATATATATATATATATATATATATATATATATATATATTCTGCACTCCAATTAATTTTCTATTAGTATATTGTTATAATTCACTGAACATTTTTTCCTGTATCACTCAATATATCTTCTTTTATGTTGCAAATTATTGTCTCTTTCTCATTTCCTTTGTGTGGTGTCATAGTCGCTCAATTCTTCATAATGCTCTGGCCTCCCATTTAGCTCTGGATATGTGAAGAGATTATTTTCTCTCTGGTTGACATAGAGTTCTAGGTATGGATGTATCTTAGCTGTTTAGCCTTTTGGCTTTTCTAGAAGAGCCAAAATTGGTTGTCCTGGAGAGTCAGCTCTTGTGATCAGTTCTATCTTTTGAGTAAAAATTAAATTTGCTCTGATTTTCAAACTTGAAAAGTTTAGCCTTAATACCGGGCAGGCTTGTAATTTGGTAATTTAATTAGCTTCTGGTCATAGGACAGATTCACTGGCCATGCAATTCTGATATTTGAGATCTACTACTTGGTGGAGATCCAAGCTATTCCCTAAGGTTAGGTAAAGTAATTTATTCAGACCAATTTTTCCTGGAGCTCTGGTCTTGATAAATGTACAAACAAGTCATTGAGAGGTCTTTGTCTGAGCAGAGCAGTGATTTTCCCTTTAGAGTCAAACAAGTCTTGTACAGAGACTTAGCATCAGTCCCAAAAGGTGGATGTTTCTCTAGGTGGGGCAGTTAATTTGTTAGAGTAAAAAATCATTATTTGACTGCCTAGATAAAATAAAACAAAACAAAACATATAATCCTTAGACTTATACCAAGTGGAAGGAAGTAGTCATTTACCTGCTACATAGTATTGCTGATGTTAAAATTTAAGGCTGAGGATGACCACTAGCTGAGTTGGATTCAAGATGAATAGAAGTTGCCAGTGTTTTTGAGGAAGAGACTATATCAGGTTTATGAGAAAGCTTTGAAATGAGCAATGAGTTTTAGTGGGCAGCCCAGATGCAGGAGTCAAGATACACAAAAATATCCACATGGTGTTCATGGTAACCTCTGCTTATTTGAGTAATTTCTACACCATGAAGCTTAGTTATACTCTTAGTCCTATTGTTTCTTAGGAATTGATATGCATTAGCTTCTTAAAGAGATTTAAGAATACTATGGAAAAAGAATGACCATTTTCATTTCTCTTTTTCTATCCAGGGAAACCCTCTCTGCTTGTTTCTATGTCAATTTAGAAAACAAGGAGGGATGAAACTCTTGAAACACAATGAATTTTCTTAACCTCCTAATATATTTCCACTTTTGCAGAGCATATGGGTTTCTCAGGCTTGCTTCCAAATGCGGATATTGAAAATAAGGCTCACATCAATAGATAGCTCTGTGAAGTTTCTGCATAGATGGATGAACTACAGGCTTTGGGCTTCTTATTTAATCAACCTTTTGACAAGAAAATGACTTCAGAATGATCTTGTATAGATTTAAGTTGATTGCAATGCTAGATCTTGTTGTTTGGAGATACTTTTTGTTCCATAGAGAAATTCTTCTGCATTACCAGTCCTATTACATGATCAAGAAGATGAGGTTTCTGGTGAGATTAGAAATTATATCTGAGCGAGGAAAGAATGCAGTGAAGAAAAAATGGAGTAAGACCACATATTACTAGCCTGAGCTGTTCCTGTTGACTCATTGACCAGGATTTTCTGTATATGCCAGTAAACTTCTTCCAGAAGCAGACCTTTAATACAGATATTTTTACTATATATATTTTCCCCCCAAATTTTCCAATACCACATTTTTCTGAACCCTTTTGAGGACATACATGAATTATACAGGATATTTCATTGCAAATTACTGCTGTCACCGATGGTAAATCGTTGTGAAGCAGAGAGACCACATTCCCATAGCAACAGACACATCACTCCTAGTGAGGACAAATCTTATGGAGGATTAACATAAGACAAAACAAAAAGAAAGCAAGAGGAGCAACAGGAAAGTTGAAACTGGTACGTGCATCATTACAATAGATGGGTTAAAATCACTACTACCTTTATCACCCAACAACAAAACAACATGAAACAACAAACCCACCACAACTCTTCATCAACTTCACAACTCTTCAAAGATAAAAGTCAACCACACTGAGATAGAAAAAAAATACTACAAAAAGAGTTTAAAATCCTTTTTTTATTTTTTAAAAAGATTGATTACCATATAGGGGGAATTTGATGAATGAAATAAGGAAATAATATTTGGTGTTTACAGAAACTAAAGTACTGATTTTCCCTTTGCTAACATGTATCCATTGCTAGTATATTTTTAGTTAGGTATTGGACTCCAGTCCACATCCACTTCTAAGTGGTGGGTGCCCTTCTGTGTGCTCCATCTAGTTTAAACCAGTTCCTGTGCTATGACATTGTCTCTGTGAGCCCATATATATATCAGTCCTATTGCATCTGGAAGACACTGTTTCTTTTGAGTCATGCATCAACTATGGAAACCACAGGTTTACTACTTCCTCTTCAACACAGATACCTCAGCCTTGAAGGGACAGGTTTGATGAAGACATTACATTTAGGAGTAAGTGCTTCAGTTTCAGTGTCTGAAAATTGTCTGGTTGTGGGTCTCTGTCTTAATTCCCATCTACTACAAGCAGGAGCTTCTCTTTGAGTGAGACAATGATCTATGGGTATAGCAATATGTAATTAGGAGTCACTTTAGCAGAAAAATAGTAGTAGGTTTATTCCTAGATCCCATAACCTATCTGATTTCAGGTTCTTGGCCACTTTAGTAGTGTCAGGTATGGGTTCTATCTCATGGAGTGGTCCTTAATCCAGTCAAATAGTGGTTGGGTACTACCATACCTTTTGTGTCACTACTGTATCAGTATTATCTTGCAGGCATATTACTGTTATAGGTCACAGCATTTATTACTGAGAGATAGTCATGATTACCTTTATCCTCTTGCAGTATATAATCCCTTCCAGCACCATGAATAGTAATCAGTAGGAGTTTCTAGTTAGACGCTAGCTTGACTTCTTCATGCTTGATAACACATGTAAATATTGCCTTCACCAACAGGGCTTTGCCATCATTCTGTAAAGAGTAAAACAATAAACTTGGCAAGAGCCTGTGATTTTGTGAGGTTCCATGGGACCCCTTTGATTAACGAGTTAATAGTATGTAACCACTTCCTGTCACTAGAGGTTTTACTGGTGGCATATAAAATGTCTAGTTGGGGCATCCCCTCTATTATATGGTAACATCATTTAGATTCATTGCACCTATGTATATATTTTGTATGTTTGTACATATTTTAGGTTGTTTCTAGAGTAGTATGTATTCATATATTTCTTACAATGGTCTTGAATGTTGGTTGTCCCCCTAATAATATTCTGTCTTTTATTCTTCTCTCTCATTCCCCTTGATATTTAGTCTTCTTATTCTGGATCTGCATTTCTCTCTCTCTCTAACAATATGTTTTATTCCAATAGAGTATCAATGGATATAACAACCACATTCCCGGACAGGTCCTATGCCCAATAGTACTTCATCAACATAAAAGGAAGTCCATGTATTTTTTGATGGATTTTAATTTCTTTTATTTCTGAGATTATACTACAATTTTATCAATTACATCTCTCTCCAAATTCTTTCATATGTAGATACTGGTATCTTTCAAATTCGTGGCCTCTTTTCTTTTAACTGTTGTTTCATGTATACATGTATATGTGTATACATAAATATAACTTATGCAATCTATATAATGTAACATGTATTTATGTTTTCAGGGCTAACCATTTTGTATTAGGTAACCACTTAGTGTGCTCTTCCCTGAGGACTTTTCTCCCACTCTCAGAATTCTTTAGCTGCTTGTAGTCTTGGTGTAGGGTTGGGGTTGCATGGTCTTTTACCATACCTACTTTGGCATGTCTACTTTTGTTGTCTTTGTGAAGTTCAAGTTTAGGAAGTCATGTTGGCATGACTTTATGGATGTAGCTTCTAACATTACTAGGAGATATAGTTTCACAGCAAAAGTCCTGATCTTCCTTTGGCTCCTAAAATCTGTCTGCTACCTGTCCACAGTGTTCCATGGGCCTTAGGTGCAAGAGTTATTTTTTGTTTTGTTTGTTTTTCGAGACAGGGTTTCTCTGTGCAGTTTTGCACCTTTCCTGGAACTCACTTGGTAGGCCAGGCTGGCCTCGAACTCACAAGAGATCCGCCTGCCTCTGCCTCCCAAGTGCTGGGACTAAAGGCGTGCGCCACCACCGCCCGGCAAGAGTTATTTTGCAGATGTATTTATTGAGACTTGGCTCTGCAACTATGGATTTTTATTGACTGTAGTTTTTGTAATGGCCGCTCTTTATTGCAAAGAAAAGTTTCTTTTATGAAGGGTTAGTATTATACTTTTTTTTTCTTTTTTTCTTTTTTTTTTTTTTTTTTGGTATTTTGAGACAGGTTTTCTCTGTGTAGCTTTGCGCCTTTCCTGGAACTTACTTGGTAGACCAGGCTGGCCTCGAACTCACAGAGATCCACCTGGCTCTGCCTCCCGAGTGCTGGGATTAAAGGCGTGAGCCACCACTGCCCGGCTAGTATTATACTTATATCTAAATATTAAGAAGCCTTTAACATGTTTGTGGAATGTTGTTTTGTACTGTTATCTTTTGTCTCACTGGTCTTTTGGTTGCTTGGATATATATATATATATATCCATATATATATATATATATATATATATATATATATATATATAGTGGTTTGTGGAGTTTTTATTATGTCAGAGAAAGAAAGAACATAAAGTTGGGCAGCTAGCTAGGTAAGGTTAGGAGGAGTTGAGGGAAAGGAAAACATGATCAAATATTTTATTTGAAAACTGTTTTTAAATCCATATATACTTACATATACACACATATATTTAATATATAAATGCATATATTTAAATAAAAATATACACAAATATATTTCGCATATAAATATATAATATGTAAATAATGAAAAGATTGTACATAAATTCAACAAGAAAAAATATTTGATCAATCAAAGAACAAGGCATAAATTATTAGACAATACCAAGGGGGTATACCAGAGAAACAATTATAACATGGAAAGAAAATAACATAAAAAATGAATCAAACAAAAATTTTTCTTTGAAAATATAAACAAAATTGGCAAGTTTGTAGCCAAACTATGCAAGGAAAAGAACAAAAGTAGTGTTAGGAAGGAAGTGATTATGACAATAACAATGAAATTCAGAAAATCACTAGAAATACCTTAAAGCATTAATAAAACTATCCTAGAAAGGTTGAGAGGAATAATGGTACAATGCCTAGATGTCTATTACATACCAATATCAAATCAAAGTGAAATACATAATTTGAAAAAAAAATATATTCAGTCAGCAACAAGAAAAGTCTGCCTCAGAGCATTCTAGACACAGATTAAAGTCACTGCTGAATTCTAGTAGATCTTAAAGAGGGAGATCAATGCTTCTCAATCTATTATATAAAATAGGAAATTAAGCCCTTCTTGTGATGCAAGTATTTCTGACAAAGATACAATCAAACAATTACGGACCAATATCTATATACATAGATGAAAAATTTCTCAATAAAACACCTGCAAACCAAATTAAAGAACAATTAAAATGATAATTTAACTTTAGGTACTTGATTTCATTGCAGGGATGTTTCAATAAATGTTAATAATGGAACACATTATAACACTCAAATATATTAGAACAGATAACACATGATGATCTCAAGAGATACAGATGAGGTTGCTAAAAAACTAATATTCCTCAATGAATGTCCTGAAGAATTTAGGATAGAAGCAATATATGTCAACATAATAAGGCTAGCTATAGCAAAATAAATCTCAAAATACTATTCTAGGTATGATAAATTCAGAACATTTGTTCTAAGTCCAAAAACACAAAAAGGGTACTCAGTTTCTGGACTCTTATTCAAGGTATTACTGGGTATCTTGGCTGGCGCAATCAGGCAGCTGAAGCAAATAAAATGGAAGCAAGGAGTAAAAGGAAACGTCAGTGGTCTTTATGAGAATATTGAAATGGAATTTTGTTGTACATTTAATTTGTACTTCCCTATGGCAAATAATACTTAATAGCTTTAACACATTATTGTTCATTTGCATTTGTTCTTTTGAGAACTCTCTGTTTCATTTCATAGCCCATTTTTTTATTGAGTTGTTTGCTTAGATTTTTGGGGTTCTTTGGTTATACAACAAATGCCAACAATTGGAAAGAGAACCCTTATTCACTGAAGATGGAACACAAGCTGGCACAGCCACTAATTAAATCTGCTTGAATGTTCCTCACAAACTGAAATACATTGTGTACTAGATGTACAACTCGGCTCAAAAAACTCTCTATCCTATTACGGAGATGATTCCACATCCACGTTCATGGAAATCAGTCAAATGCACAACTGCAAGGAAAAGAAATTAGCCAACATTTGATGAACCAAACAATAAAAATATAGTACAAATACACAATATAATTTCATTCTACTGTAAAGAAAGATGAAATTACCAGGAAAAAGAACTGGAAATGTTATATCAATTTAGGTAACCCAGGGTAGTACAAATTCTCTCTCACATGAACATCTTAGTGTCTATGTTCATGTACTTATATTTAAGTAGGAGTAAATGTGCATAGAGACCCGAGCTAGTAAAAACCCCATTAGACAGGCTTTAAGAAAGAGGGGTAGGTGTGGATATTAGACAATATTTGTTATAATAATAGAAGGACAGCACTAAGGGTAAGAGTTTAAGTGTAATAGGGGAGTGTAGAAATAGAGTAGAGAAGGAAGTAGGAAGAGGATAAACCAAAGCTAAACATACAGGATAGTGCTAGAAGCTAAACTAACTTGTATATTAAATTTTGAAAATGACTGTCACTAAGAGTAATCAGCAGGTTTATGTAGCTGAAACTTTTCTATGTTCACCCGGCACCAAGGACCCACAGCCACTTATCAATTCCTATGTCCCACCTGGCTCCCACAGTCCCACAGTTCGGCAGGCTCTCAGACCCAAATGAATACGCAGTCTTATATTAATTAAAACCGCTCGGCCATTAGCTCAGGCTAACTACTGAGTAGCTTTTACATTTAAACTCAGTCCATTTTTGTTAATCTATATGTTGCCACATGTTCTGTTGCATTACCTGTGTGCCATTACATGCTGCTCCCTGGATAGCAGGCTGGCAACCACACAGCACACACTTGCACCCCACCCTACCCTGTGCTCTCATCACCTTTGTTCCATCTGACTATCTGACCACCAGGGTTCAACTCAGTCAGGCTAGCTCAGTCAGGAGAGCATGAGACTTTTAATCTCAGGGTCATGGGTTTATGCTTTTTTCAAAGCAGCATGTAGCCCAGAAACCTCTTTTTTTTATTATTTTATTTTATTTTATTTTTAGTAGCAAAAGCTATACCCACGTTGCACCATGTTGCACAGCTTTCAGAAACCTCGGTGTAACTCAGCAGGAATGTGCCATGCTGTAGTTACAGCCCACATGCCATGAACCCACCATAGAGTAGCTCAAGCTTGCAGGCTGTGGCTGGCTTGAGAGAGACAACTAGGAAGCTGTTTTTAGCTCCGTTTTAGACTCTTTTTTTTTTTTTTAAGATGTCTCGGGTTTTAGGCCCCATGTTGGGTGCCATGTTTAGTGAAATCCCAATTGCATTCTTGATGGAAGTGCAAAACAAAACAAAAATCCTAAAATCCATATGAAGGGACCAAACAAAATGATGGAGGGATCATTAATCTTGACCTCAAATTATACTGTAGATTCATAGTGACAAATATAACATAGTCCTGGCATAGAGTAAGAAGTGTAAAGCAGTAAAATAGAATAGAGTTCTCAGAACTAAAACTATACAGCTATAATGACTGAATATTTATTAAGATGCCAGAAAAACACAGCAAGGAAAACAGAGAGAGAGAGAGAGAGAGAGAGAGAGAGAGAGAGAGAGAGATTTAAACAAACAGTGCTGCAAATCTGGATTGTCAGGGGAAAAAAACAAGGAAATTAGATCCATATTTTTATCCTGCACAGATATAAATGCAAAACCCATCAATAATCCTCCATAAAAATCAATATAAAATCTTCTACAAAAATTTGAATACTGAAATTTCTAAAGAAAAAGAGATGAAATACTCCAATATTTAGGCATATGCAAGACCTTTCTAAATAAGATTTCAACAGCTCAGGAAAGAGTCTCAAAATTAATAACCCATGGAATTAAGAACTTTAGCACTGCAAATAAAATAATTATCAGCAGAGTTAGAGAAAACATATAGAATGGGATAAAAATCATTGGCAGTTATCTGGGAAGACTTTAAGTTTTAAAACATAAAACAAGCAAATAAAAACTCTGAAAAAAATTAGATATCAAAAACTGGACTTCCATAATTTTCAATAAAAGAAACAAATTCCAACTAAATATTTTAAAATTTGTTCAGAATCCTTAGTTTTCAACCATAGATACTCAAATTAAAATTTTGAGATTTTATTTTAATCTCACCCCAATCATTCCAATCATAATATAATGAAGAAAATAAATGGCAACAAATGCTGGTGAGGATATGTGAAAAAAGCTATCCTTAGCCACTTCTGATGCAGCAAATATTTCAGTAAAGAAGTTTTCTGAAAACTCAAAAGACAAATCCCATATGTAACCAGTTACAGTGCTCCTGAATAAAATTGTTGATTTTGTAGCAATACAGTTGGAATTAGGAATTATTGTGTTAAGTACAAGAAGATAGATTTAAAAAGTAAATATTATATGCTCTCTGCTTAATATGTATTTGTATGTTTGTATGCATGCATATATGTAAGTGTGTAAATTTACAAATACATAATGTGAGTATCAAAAAGGTTTATGGGTCATGAAACTAGACAAGTAGCCATATGAGGAAGAAGTGAGGGTTGAAGATAATAGAAAACATGAGATATGAAAATGTGCAAAGGGTCTACCAAGATTGAAATGGTAGAAGAGAGGGAAAAATGATGAGCAGGAAGAGCAAGAAGGAGTAGCAGCAAAAACAAATTTTATAGGAACATCAATTCTGAGTCCTATTACATGTGATAGTCAAATAAAACAAAATAAAAAATAATAATATGAGACTAATCAAATACATGTGACAGTCATGAGAATGCTTTACATTATACTTACAGTTACTGTATGCTTAAAAATAAGTAAAAGATCATGTGATAGTTTAGAGATGATTTTGCATAATCATAAGCGTTGTACACATGTATCAATTTGTCTACAAAAGAGTAAAGTCATTTCTGGACTGGCACACACAGCAAATCTCACATAATTGCTATTTTAGAAAAATTGTTGCTAAATTATTCTACCTTCAATTTTAGTGGTACATATAATTATAAATAGAAATTCATTCTGAGATCTAGCTATTCTAAGATGCTTTTAAACAAATGAACAGTTTTATAGAAATTAATCATTCCTCTTCAGACTAGTGTTATGAACCATTTGAGGGCTGTTATCTGTTTTACAGAACACCTTAGAAACAAAATCTTCAACAATTAACAAAATAGGTTTAATAAATTCTTCTGAAAGTGTTAAATTTCCCAAAATATGAAATAAACAGATCAGGAACTATTTAAATTTGTCACTTATTTATTTATTTTCATAAAAGTGTAGAAATAAAACATATTATATTTGGAATAGTGGCTATCATCCCTGGATTCAGGAAGTGAAAACTGGTGTATCACAAATTCAAGGACTGTGACATACAGAAAAATCTGGTCTTAAAAATTATAAGAAATAAGGAAGAGAGAATTAAATTCTGAAATAATTTTGTTAAACATATCTTTAATTTACTGAGTCATATAAATTTAAGACATTCTCAGAATTTTAGATATATTTTTCAGTATATATAGAGTACAATGTGATGGTTCATACAGGTTTACAATGTGGAATGAATAAATCTAGCTAATTTGCATACCTACCTATCTCTTTTTGTGTTGAGACCATTCGAAATACTCTCTTCTTGCTATTTTAAGGTATATATTATCATTAATTACAGTTGTCTGCTGTACAAAACATTTCTAAAACTCGTTTTTCATTTCAAACTGAAAATTTGTACTCTTTTAAGAACACCATTCTGTTCTAATTCCAAATTTCCCTAGTATCTGCTACCTTTTTATTTTATATCTCTATTAGTTTACATTTAAGTTTCATGCATAAGTGTATGTAATGATTGGGTTATAAAGTGCCCATCCCCAAGACGTCATATGCTGATGAAACTCTAACTAATATATCCAGTCTTTCAGAAGCGACTGCAATGCAAGGATGACATAGTGGGTCAAAGCAATCATTGCCCTTGTGAAGGACCAGAGTTCAACACACAGCACCCGTATCTGATGACTGAAAATGACCAATAAGTTATAGGGCATGGTGGTTTGAATGAAAATGCCCCCAATAGACTCATGGGGACTGGCACTATTAGCAGGTGAGGCTTAGTTGGAGGAAGGGTGTCACTGGGGGTAGCCTTTGAGGTTTCAGAAGCTCAAGCCATGCCCAATGGCTTATTCTCTTTTCCTGTTGCTTGATGATTCAGATGCAGAACGCTTGGCTCCTTCTCTAGCCCCATGTTTGCCTGTTTATTATCATGCTTCCTGCAAGGATGATAATGGACTAAACCTCTGAAACCTGTTAGCCTGTCTCAATGAAATGTTTTCCTTTAAAAGAGTTGCCATGTTCATTGTGTCTTTTCACAGCAATAGAAATCCTAAGACATAGGGCAACTACTGTCTTCTCCACTCTTCAGGAACTTGCACTCATACATACAGAAAGAGACATACATATGCATGTAGCAGAAATCTTAAAAGTTTGTATTAATAAAATCAAACCTGAGGCCAGGTATTGGGGTGAATGCTCGAAGGCCAGAGAAGTAGAACAAGCCACAGCTACCTCACCTCACCAGTTCTTCAGCTGGTCCTGTTTCCTTAGACTGGAAGCCTCTGAGTCCAGAATAAATCTCAGCTGAACTGCTGCTAGAAGCCTGAATGTTTAACCAGCCAAATGCTTAACCAGCCAAATGCTGCTAGTTTCTGGTCTTCACACATTATATACCTTTCTACTATCTGCCATCACTCCCTGGGATTAAAGCCTCGCTTTCTGGGATTAAAGGCGTGAGTCAACATGCTTGGCCATATCCTTGAACACATGGATTTCTGCCTCTGGAATGCTAGGATTAAAGGAGTGTGCTACCACTGCCTATCCTCTATGTTTAATATTGTGGCTGTTCTGTTCTCTGACCCCAGATAAGTTTATTAGTGTACACTTTTACATTAATTATATTTAATTAGTAATTTCTTTGTTTTTGCTTGTTGTAACTCTTAATGCAGTTGAGACTAGACTGGACCTCCTGATCCATTTGCCTCTACTTCCCAAGTGCTGACACTAAAGGTGCCTGTCACCAGGTGTGCCATTCCTTTATGATCATTTGAGGCTTCCTCCTAATATTTCAGTGGAGAAAAGAAATTCAGTCTGTCTTCACACAAGCCTTCCAGAATTTTGCTTACACTGCCTCTAGCGTTTTCACTTTGTTTATATACTATTTTAGCCAATAACATCTTCAACTTTTCTTTCACTAACAAGTGTCCAGGTTTCGATCACAAAACTAAACCATATATATATATATATATATATATATATATATATATATATATATATGTATATATACAGGTAATCTCTAGGCTATGTAGAAGAAACCTGAGTTATAATATTGCAGAAAGGTAAAAGTTGGTTTTGTTTGACTTGAAATATATAAGTATCATTTTATAGAAATGAAAATACCAAATATTTCAAAATGCAAAGTTGAAGAGCCCAGTCCTAATGGATATATCTACAAAACAACTCTTGCAGCTAAGGCTCAGAGAACCTTGTGGAAATGGAGGCAGAAAACAATGTAGGAGCTAGAGGATCATGGAATTTGCTGTGTGACTGTATCGCCTAGTAATGTCAGAAGGTACATCTATAAATGTCACAAAAATAACTTCATAAACATGAGATAAACAAGGACAGCAACAATAGAAATGCCAAAATGCATGAGGAGAAAATCTCATGGACCCTTAACCATACACACACACACACACATACACACACACACACACACACACACACACACACACACACACACACACTCATATGTACATGTAACATTAGTTAATAAAACAGTTAATGAAAAAGGAGGTTATAACTTTGAAAGAGAACAAGTAGAGTTGTAGTGGTATTGTGTTCCCTAAAATATTGTGTACCCTAATGAACTTCTATGGGATCAGAGAACAGAAAAGCCACTAGATACTTAGGATAGGCAGTGGTAACACACTCCTTTAATCCTAGCATTCCAGAAGCAGAAATCCATGTGTTCAAGGATACAGCCAACAAGCATGGATTACGCCTTTAATCCCAGGGAGTGATGGCAGATAGCAGAAAGGTATATAAGGTGTGAAGACCAGGAACTAGAAGCATTTGGCTGGTTAAGCTTTTAGATTTTGAGCAGCACAGTTCAGCTGAGAGCCATTTGGATATGAGGACACAGAGGCTTCCAGTCTGAGGAAACAAGATCAGCTTAGAAGTTGGCCAGGTGAGGTTAGCTGTGGCTTGGTCTGTCTCTCTGATCTTCCAGTGTTCACTCCAATAACTGGCCTCAGGTTTGATTTTATTAATAAGACCTTCTAAGATTCCTGCTACATAGAGTTATAGGTTACATGGGAGTGAGTTAGGGGATAGGAAAAAGAAAGTAGAAGTTTTGTAATTGTGAACTCAAATAGAAAAGAAAATCAAGAACAAGAAACAATTGGATCATGAGACTTCTTGCCTAAGCAAGGAACTGATACATAGTTGGATCTGTAAATTGGTGGTATTATTGATTCATTATTTATGGCATTATTATTAAGTGTTGGTGGCATTATTATTAATTAATATAAAAATGTTGGTAGGCTACCATGGGGTGTGGTATATAGTGGAGAAAGCAGGGTACTGAGCAGATGGATTTGGGGAATGGATCTTTCCACAGGAGACTTTCTGGTTTGCTGTCACTGTTTCCTTGCTGCCATGATGTGAGCAGATTCCCTGGTCATACACAGCTGCTAAGGGTGACGTCATTCCATACTACAGGCGCAGAATAAATAAGTAATAAATAGAGCCTGCTGAGAATGGGGTGATACTTCAGAAACTGTGAGATAAAGCCCTTTCTCCCTCGTGCTGTTCCACTAGTACAATCTCGCCCTATAACATTCTCTATCTAGCTTACTTGCTTGTCACAGTGCAGGTTAGCTTGTGATATTATAAATGACAGTATCTTTGGAAGCTGCTTAGTACTCTGCTGGGTATGTATACCACATTTTCTTTTTTAATTTTCTATTCATTTTACATACCAATCAGAGATCTCCCTCTCTTCCCTCCTCCCCCAGACTTCCCCCCACAACTGCCCCCATTCCTTCATCCAAAAAGGTAAGGCCTCCCTTGGGGAGTCAGCAGAGCCTGGTACATTTAGTTGAGGCAGTTCCAAGGCTCTCACCCTGTGCCTAGGCTGTGCAAGGTGTTCCACCATAGGTAATGGACTCCAAAATGCCAACTCCTGCACCAGGGATGGCTGCTAATCCTACAGCCAGGGGGCCTCTTAAATGGATCAAGCTAAACAACTGTCTTGCTTGTGCAGAGGGACTAGTCCAGTACCATGGAGTCTCCACACTGCTGGTCTAAAGTTCACAAGTTCCCACTAGTTTGGTTTGGTTTTCTCTGTAGGTTTTCCCACCATAATCTTGATGACCCTTGCTCATAGACTTCCTCTTCCTTCTCTTCAACTGGACTTCTAGAGCTCCAATTAAAAAATTGGTCTGAGCAAGGATGAAGAATTTCTACCTTGGTCTTTTTTTTCCAGGGGTCCACATACACTACTATAAGTAACCCCTCACTCATGTTGAGTAAACATGCCCAACAAACTCATTGGTTCCCCAGGGTGAACCTTGGTGTGATTATTTGTTTGTCATTGGGACCTTAGAAGGAAGGGGTAGACTTACTTCCCCCAGTAATTTTAGCAATACTCGATGTAGTAGGCAAGATTGAGTTTTGGAAGAGCAATTTTGTTTTCCCTGATACAGTGGATGAGATGAACAACTGAAGTAAAGCTTTGTGGGTCAGGATGGCAGTGCTTGAGGAGGAAATTTAATTATGGTGGTCACTCGCTTTCTGGGCTTGTAGTTTACCTTTTTGGGATAGTGGTAGTGGCATGGGTAGTTCAGAGGGCACAGAAATATGTAACTAAGGTGAGGCCACCTGATGAGAGTATGACAGTCTTCTTCTAGACCTTATGAAATGGCAAACCTATTGGGTGGGTAAGGTAGACCCTGAGAGTAAGGGGATAGATGTTTTGATAACAGCTAAAGGACTAGAGCAGACAGAACAAGTCACCAGGAACAGTGGTATCAGCCAGGACTTGCAGTGCAGTCCAGATGCTTCTGCATGAGCCTCTTGTGAGGCTTGTGAAACTTGTATTTTGGAAGGAGACAGCTTGTGTGATGGAAGAATTCTAAAAAGGAGGACAGTGCCACTGACACTTGCATTTTATTGTATTTTATTTTCCAGTCAACCAAGGTTTCTATTTTGGTTACTCATAAGCAGTAGTATTATTTTGAGTGTTCTTTTTTATGTTGGAATTTTTTCAATTGATGTTATTCATATAGCATATTCTGGTTACAGTTTCTGTTCCCCCAACTACTTCCAGATCATCTCCATCTCCTCACCTCCCCAAATTCATGCCCTTTATTTCTCTCTCTCATTAGAAAACAAAGAGGAATCCAAAATAAAATAAACATAAATGAAGAAAACAAAATAGTATAAAACAAACAAAGAGGAAAAAAAGCCAAAGAAAAAGTATAGGGAACACATTCATACATAGAAACACATACATTCACACACAGAGAAAACCCATACAAACAAAATCAGAAACTATAATATGTTATCAGATGGTCTACAACATTTAAAACATGCCCTGAAAAAGCATTATCTGACAAAAAAGTCACCATAAATACCATTTATTTTGTGTTGGTCATTTACTGATGGCCATGAGGCTGCCATTAAATGTGGTCTATATACCCACTGAGACTCCTTTGAACAAAATTCAATTTTCATCTGCCATGATTATCAATTGGGGAGAGCATCTGTGTTATGATGAAGGTTTCTGTCTACTGGCCCTGTCAGTACAGAGACAACATCTGGCTCAGACCTGTGCTTGCTGCCACAGTCTCTGTAAGTTCATATATGCACCAGTTCTGCTATGTCCAGAAGACCTTATTCCCTTGGTGTCTTCCATCCCCTCTGGCTCTTATGAGATTTCAGCTTTCTCTTCACCACACTTCCCTGAGCCCCGATGAGAGGTATTTGATAGAGACATCTCATTTAGCACTGTGTGTTCCAACATCTCCCACTCTCTGCACACTATCAAGTTCCAGGTCTCTGTACTAGTTACCATCTATTGCAGAAGGAAGCTTCTCCGATGACGGCTGAGTGAGACACCGATCTATGAGTATAGCAGAATGCACTTAGGAGTTACTTCATTTTTATGTTCCATTAGCAGAACAGTAATATCTGGGTTTCCACTAGATAAATGACCTATCCAGTCTCAGGTTTTTTTCCTACCTGAGCTGTGTTGGGTATGAGTTCCATTTCATGAAGTGGACCTAATTTCAAACCAGATTGTGGTTGCTTACTTGCACCATTTTTGTGCACTCTTGAACCAGTGCATCTTACAGGGAGGTCACCATTGTAGATAAAAAAAGGTGTGTAACTGGGCTGGTGTTTCCCTTTCTCCTCTGGTCACATGCAGAGCACCTTCAAGCACAATCAACACTAGTCTGTAGGGGTGAAGGTTCTATGTAGGCACCAGCTCAACTTCTCCATGTTCAGTGAGGTATGCAGGTGCTATCTTCAGTAATAGGCCCTTAACAATAGTTTGTGGTGAGCAACCAATAGTCTTGGCAATAGCCTGTGCTGTTTGGAGATTTCCACAGAGCCCCCTTGGCCAAAACCTCTTGCCTGGTAATATTCATCTTACTTTCATTTCTACGCTGTCAGATTAAACAGTATTTTGCTAAGTTTCATTGGCCTGTTGCAGCCCCTTAATAAAGTTTTGTAAAAGATTATTAAAACCATCTTTACTGGGGAGGAATCACACTATAGACATAAAGAAGGGAGAAGAAGGTGAAACATATGATGTATCTAAGAATCTGAGAATAAACGTCTGACAGAATAATTGGGAGTTAACAAAAAGATGAAAAATAAATGAGGAATGGGAAGAAATAAAGGCTACATATATAAAATTAGCTCTGAAAAAAGTTAGCTGCGATAAAGGGCAGGAAATGGCTATTGTTGAGAGATAAGGAGGTTGAAAGGGTGTTAGAATGGAGTAAAGAAACAGACATGGTAAGAATTACGGAACAATTGTAACTTCAGAGGAAGTCTGTATCACTGATTAAATTCTGCAAAAAAGATGTGACAGCAGATGGGGTCTAGAGGAGATTATTAGTACTGATTTAAGTGCACTTGCTTTTATTATGAAGAACTGTAGTCAATGAAGACTCTGAAAACAAGGGGCACAGAATTGACGAGTGACTTACCATCTGTGTGCAAACATACTCGACAGGCTTCTAATTTTAGTTATTCATTTTGTACACTAACATGCCCTTATTAATTTCCCCCTTGAATACTCCTGACAAATTAGGTCAAACAAAATAGAACATATGTCTGTTTTAAATGGTTGCATGGTTTGTCTTTTGCTGTCTCAATCTGTTGTAATGCAAAGCACTAAGAAAAAAATAATTTGTAAATTTCTTTTCTATATCAACTATACTGTGATTAACATTACTAATAAGATTATTTAATTTTCTTCATATGGACCATACACATCATTTGTTTTATATATTATAATAAATTATATTAAAATTTGAAATAGAAATATATACAAAAGTTGTATATATATGTATATACATATACATATATACTTAATTATAAAATGTACCTATAAAGAGCTATGTCTGTCAGATTTTTGTAGCTATGACTCATTATCTGAGATAAACATTTAAGAGAAAGACAATTTATCTTGTCTTACTGTTTAAGAGGATTCATTGTGTGATTGGCTTGCTCTATTCCCATGGATCCTGTAGTGAGGAAAAGCATCATGATGACAGAAACATATGAAGTCAGAATTTTGGGACAAGCAGTAAGGAGAGAGAGAGTAAATGAGTATAGCTCAAAGTGAAACCTCAGAAGTCTTACACACTGTGACCTATTTCCTCCAACTAGGCCCTACCACTTAATTTCCCACATATATAGGGGCAGGCTCATTAAGAATAATTTATTGTGGTGATATTGTGTTCCCCAAAATATTTTGCACCCTAATAAACTTATCTGGGGTCAGAGAACAGAACAGGCGCTAGATACAGAGGCCAGAAAATGGTGGCACACATGCCTTTAATCCTATTATTTGGAGGCAGAGATCCATCCAGATCTCTGTGAGTTTAAAGCCACACTGGAAACAGCCAGGCATGGTGACTCACACCTTTAATCCCAGGAAGTGATGGTAGAAAGCAGAAAGGTATATAAGGCGTGAAAACGAGGAACTAGTGTGGGTTAAGCTTTTAGGCTTTTGAGCAGCACAGTTCAGCTAAGAGGCATCCAGTCTGAGGAAACAGGATCACCTGAGGAACTGGAGAGTTGAGGAAGCTGTGGCTTGTTCTGCTTCTCTGATCTTCCAGTGTTCACCCCAATACCTGGCTCCGGGTTTGATTTTATTAACAAGACCCTTTAAGAGTCCTTCTACAATTTATTGATGAGGTTAGCATACTCACAGTCCCATTATCTGCCAATAGTGCTAGTAGCTGAAGACAAACATTTTAACACATGATATGGGCCATCATTAGACACTTAGATTCAAACCTAACAAAGACTTATAGAAATTGTACAGAAAACAATTGTGGCTCAGTAGTGGAATGATATATTCTATTTTAGACCGTGTGATTCTCAAATCTTTAAAAGAACATTCATTAAGATTTTAGTAAGGAAGAATACTGACAAAGCAAACTGTCATAAGATGAATGATAATTTATAAGCCTTGTTAGAAAATAAAACACAGGAGAATACCAATGGAATGGAGAGACAATATGAAATCTTTCAAAATTAGATGTTAAATGCCTATATTCTTCTCCCTTCAATAACAGAAATGTGATCATCTTTGCCTCTAGAGTAGACAGAATAAACTCACATGCCAGTAGATTATGTAAAGCCATGGAACACAGTGAACAAGCCTGTGCACCAAGAAATGAAATCCAGGGTATATGAATAGTACTCATTATGAAATCAGATTGGTAAGGACAAAGCAGCTGTAAATTGGCTGATCAACATGGAGTATCTATGTAATACAAGAAACAAACAAACAAATTAGAAGAGGGGTACCTTAAGGGAGGGGGAGAATAGAACATAGGTAAAAGAAATGTGAATGGGGACTGTTATACTGGAAAAGTTCTGGTAGGAGAGGAGAAGGCATTGTGGAGATGAGGGTACAGGACTGGTGGAAGATTAACTCGGACAAAGAAAGTAAAATGAAATGATTTGTAAAGCAAGATACCTCACCTATGCAATTACTGCTTGATGTTTGAAGAGGGGCTTGGTAATCAACTGACCCCTGAATAGATTCAAGAATCACGACATGGGGGACAAGAGAACTAACTCTTGGTACTATAACCCTAGCTAACTACCTACATGCATGGAGCATGTCTCTGTTAGTTAACTAATCTGGTATTCTGTGTGGTTTGTAGTTGTTGTCATTGCTTAGATAAATGCAATAACCTAAAGCAACTTTAGGAGGAAAGAGTTTATTTCACCTTACAGGTTAAAGTCCATCATTGAGGGAAGCCAAGAGAGGAACTCAAGGCAGGAACTTGAAGCAGAAACCACAGAGAAATGCTGCTTTCTTACTGGCTTCTTCCAGTTCATGTGCAGTCAGATTTCTTACACAGCTCAGGATTACCTGCCCAGGGGTGATGCCATCCATTGTTGGTGTCTCCCTCTTCTATAACTATATATTTTTTAATTTAAAAGTTTTTTTTCCATTTTACATACCAACACAGTTCCCTCTCACTCACCCCTCACTGTTTCCCCATCCTGCCCACATCCACCCCTCAGAGAGAATAATGTCTACCATAGGGAGTCAACAAAGTCTGATATATCAAGTTGAGGCAGGACCAAGCCCCTTCCCTCAGTATTAAGGCTGAGCAAGGTATCCCTCCATAGGAAATCGGCTCCAAAAAGAAAAATGCTGGCCCCCCACCACTGGCTCCACAAACTGCCCAAGCCACACAACTGTCACCCACATTAAGAAAGCATAGTTTGGTACCCTACAGGTTCCCCAACTGTCAGGTCAGAGTCAGTGAGCTCCAACTAGCTTGAGTCAGCTGCCTCTGCGGGTTTCTCCATCGTAATCTTGACGTCCTCCCTCTCTTCAACTTGTCTCTGAGAGCTCTGCTCAGTGCTTAACTGTGGATCTCTGCATCTGCTTCTATTAGTTACTTGGTGAAGGTTTTATGATGACAATTAAGGTAGTCATCAATCCACTTATAAGGCAAGGCCAGTTCAGGCACCCTCTCCACTATTGCTTAGAGGCTTAGCTGGGGTCATCCTTGTGGATTCCTGGAAACTTCCTAGCACCAAGTTTCTCCCTAACCTCATAATGGCTCCCTCTATCAAGATATCTCTTTCCTTGCTCTCCTTATCTGTGTCTCCCCAACTCAACCATCACATTCCCTCATGTTCTCTTCCCACCTCCCTTTACCTCCTCCCACTTCTCCCCCTCCTCTCTCTCAATTTACTCCGAGATTTTATCTATTTCCCCTTCCTAGGGAGATCCATGCATGTCTCTGTCTGGGTCCTCCTTGTTACCTAGCTTCTCTGAGATACCATCTTACACCTCTCAGAATGGCTAAGATAAAAATCACAGATGACAGCTTATGGTGGAGAGCATGCGAAACAAAGGGAACACTTCTCCATTGCTGGTGAAGATCCAAACTTGTACACCTACTTTGGAAATCAGTATGGTACTTTCTCAGAAAATTGGGAATCAATCTACCTCATGATCCAGCAATACAACTCTTGGGCATATACCAAAATGTTGCACATTCTTACCACAAGGACATTTGCTCAACTATGTTCATAGGAATATTATTTGTAATAGCCAGAACCTGGAAACAAACCAGATGCCCCTCAACTAAAAATCTCAGTAGTAAGAAACAATGAAATCATGAAATTTGCAGGCAAATTGATTGAACTAGAAAAATAATAAAAATAAAAAAAGCATCCTGAGTGAGGTAGCCCAGACCTAGAAAGACAAATATGGTATGTAGTCACCTATAAGTAGACATCAGATATAAATCAAAGGATAACCAGACTATAATCCATAACTATAATTTTTTAAAGGGAAAAGAAAATAGTTTTAAGAGAATCTAATAGCCTGGATATGTAGCCTTCAGTTGAGTCCATGCAGAATAAACCAGTTAAATGAACAATGGGCTATATGTACTAGGAAAAAGCTTGGGTCCTGAGAAGATTCTGTAATACCACTGTATGTGGAAGAGGTCAAGATTCTCCACCGTACTTTAGTGAGACCTGTGGCCACTTGTTTTGTTAACTGCTGCAGATTCATTAGGAAACATGACTAAAACTCATGTGTTGAAAGCTTGTTCCCTAATGCAATGTTTAGAGATGAGACATTGGGAAGTGAGTTGGATTTGAGCTCTTTGATCTATAGATAGATTAATTGATTGTGTTAAGGATGATGAAAGATGCCATGTGTCCCCTCCATGCCAACCTCTGGGTTATTCTGAAGTAGTCTCTTTCCTGAAATAAGAAGAGGGTTTTTAGTGACAATATCATGGAAGACTGAGTCTTTGGCAATGGCTGCCTTAGGTTTGAAAAAAATTATGAAGTTGAGAAAAGTTAGGAAAAAGAGCAATGTTTTCTTGTATGTATTTTTAAGGGATCTTCAGGGAAGTCAGTTGGGGCTTAATATGTATGGTTTATTTAGGTGCTGTTCTACTGCTCTGATGAAACACCATGACCAAAGACAACATAAGGAAGAGTTATGCTTTCTGATTTTTGGTTGCAAAAGGATGAATCCATGATGGTACAGCTTAGGCAAGTTAACAACCTCATGCATGGCAGCTGATACAGGAAGCTGAGAGCTCACATCTTGATTCTTAAGAATAAAATTCAAAAACAAACTAGAAATAGCATGAGTCTCTTCACCCTGAAAACCCACCCCCAGGGACACACTTCTTCTAACAATGTCAAACATCAAAAACCTCCAAACAGTGCTAGGAGCTGAGAACCATGTGTTCAAATGGAGGATTTGTTAGGGATATTCTACCAGAAGCAATCTATGGATTCTGTGGAATCCTAGTTGAAATTTTCTGTCTTTTATTCACAGACGAAGAAAGAAAAAAGAAAAACTTAAAAATTTATTAAAATTCACAAAAGACCAAGGAAAGCCAAAGCAACATTAGAGAAAACAAATAAGGAAATTAAGCCATTATCTTTCACAGTTTACAAAACCCAACTCCAAATGCATCAAGGACTTCAACACAGGACCTGTTACTGTGAAAGTGCCAAGAGAAAATAAGAGAGCAAGTTTCACCATTTAAGAATAGATGTGGATATTTTCAATAGAACACTGTCAGAGCAGAGAATAAGAGATGCAACTGATGAATAATATCTCAAGAAACTAAAAAGGTTCTGTGCAGCAAAAGAAACTGAAGAGGAAGTTCACAGAGTAGGAGAAAATCTGCCAGCTGTGTATCTGATATATGGAATTAAAAAAAAAAAAAAAAAACCGTGGTGGCACACGCCTTTAATCCCAGCACTCGGGAGGCAGAGCCAGGCGGATCTCTGTAAGTTCGAGGCCAGCCTGAGCTACCAACTGAGTCCCAGGAAAGGCGCAAAACTACACAGAGAAACCCTGTCTCAAAAAACAAACAAACAAACAAAAAACAAAAGAACAACTAAATATCAAACAAACAATAAAATTTAAAATAAATAGAGAATTTTCAAAAGAAAAGGAGTAAATGGCTAGGACACACTCAAACAAAAGGTGTTTAACATTCTTATTCAACAAGGCAACTTATAAAAATATATTATTTATAAAGATATGGTGCCATATGTCTTTAATCCCAGCACTCCAGAGGTAAATACAGGTGGATCTATGAGTTCTTGGCCAGCTTGGTCTACAGAGAAATGCTATACAGAGAAAATTCATCTTAAAATACATACATACATACATACATACATACATACATACATACATACATACAATTGCCTTATCACGTTTCACCCTTAGAGAATGCTCTGTTAAAAAAAAATCATAAAAAGTTAAATTCTGGCAACGTAGGGAAGAAATGTGTGCCCCTTTACAATGTGTGAGAGTAAATCAATGTAGTCACTTTGGAAACCAACCTGAAGTGTCCTCAATATACATTGAAATAAAACTTCCATGTAATTCAGCTATCCCACTTCTGGGCATATAACTAGAAGCATACTAAATAGTTATATATACTATTTAGTTATACTAAATGTTATACTAAATAGATAAATTCACATCCTTGATGATTGTTGTTTTGCAACAGCAAGAAAGTAGAGCAGAATTAATCATCTACCAACTGATGAATGGATGATAAAAGTGTGATACATATAAATAATAAAATTTTATTCAACCCTAAAAAGGAAATTATGAAAATCTCAAGTAAATGGATGAAAATGGAAAATGATTTCAAAATTTCAGATATCACACATGTGTTCTCTCAAATGTTGTCATAGTTAGTTTTTGTCAATAACATAAACCTAGATATACCTGGGAAACTTCAATTGAGAAATGCTCCATCAGATTTGCCTCCAGGATTTCTGTGGGACATTTTCTTATTTGCTAACCTATAGAGAGCCAGTCCATTGTGTCTGGTAATGTACCTGGCCATGTGGGTCTGAGCTGTATAAGAAAAAGGGCACAGTAAAACAGAGGAAGTCAATCAGTAAGCATTGTTCTCCCATCAACTTTATTTCTGTCTCAGACTCTATTTTCCTGCTTTGAGCACCTTCCTTGGCTCCCTTGTTGATGGACGGTGAGGTGGAAGTACATGCCAATTAAATCCTATCATCTCCAAGCTGGTTGTGTTCAGTGTCTGATTACAGGAACAAGAAGCAAACTAGGGTAAGAATTGATCCCAAGAATACGACTTAATACTGTGATGAACCTGATTTCATTGCTTTTAGGGAAGATTATAAAACATTTGGGAGCACTGGACTAGAAAAGGCTATGGAGCACCTGCCACACCAACTCTAGTGTCGTCTGTGTGACATGAACAGTTATGTCAATAATAGCGGACGGGAGATACGTGTCCCACGGGACTAAGCTCCCTGGAGGTCCCTGGCAGAGTGTCCGTGTTATGCCTCCTTCTCGAAGGAGACGTGCTTCACAGATCATGAGCTCTCTGGGCTATGGGTTCTGTATAACTGCTTTTCTGATAATGTTCTAATTAATCTATAAAACACAGCCAAAATTAATAAATGCTTGGGTTGTGAACTGTGGAGGAAAGGGGAAGCTGGACATGGACCTTATTTAGATATAACAGAATGAACTATTCCATAAAGACCTCAAGCCTCAAGCTGCTAGATAAGAGAAAGTATAATAGTTCAGGCACTTCTAGGGAATGAACATTTACCCAATAGAAATCCTTTAGGAATCCCAACTAAAGTGATTTATGGCAGAAAACATGATCTCATAGGAGGCAGATGGTGGGCCCCTCTGTTGAGGAAGTTCAACATGGAAAACGTAAGGACTACAGCAGAACCCCTTCCCCTTACAGGAGTAAAAGTACAAGAGTCCATATTCCAGCAGGTAAAAAGGTTTTATATTAGAAGAGATATATGGTAAAGAACTAAAGAAAGACTTAGGGAGGATCTACAGCATCCAAATTGGCTAAATGGGTCATGAGAACCAAAAAAGTAAAAATAAATAATAAACTAGCGAGCAGCTGAGATAAAGATGAAGGACACAGCTGCAAGAAGCCTACACAAGTCTAGGAACTGTACTAAGTTTAAAAAACACAGACTGCTCTTTGGGTCACAAAGTTCTTGTGAATGAAAGGATATGTCTAGCGCCGATTAGTAACTGTGTGCTTGATGTTTTTTTAAAGATGATGTAATTGAATTATTGCCAAGCTCTTGTTGTTCCTTGTATGACTTGATAATTTTCTTTTCTGTATATAAACTACTGATTTACAGAAGTAAAATTGCAACAGATTCAAACTACTTTTGAGTGTGTTGTCTGTCTGTCAGTCGCCGAATCCTTGCCTTCCTGACTACCCAAGCCCTGATTCTCCTACGGTCGTGGTACTCCCGGTGGGCCAGTCTGTGGCAGATGGTGCCCGAACAGGGACTTGGGACAGGTAATTCTTTCTCTCTTCTTTTTCTTTCTTTTAAGGTTTAGGATCGGCTCTTGCCAGGAAGCTGCAGTTCCGCCGATAAAGGATGATCGGTTAAGGGCAAATAATCTTAAGGTAGCATGGGGCAACATGAGTCAAAACAGGAAAGGCTGTTTATTATATTAAGGCTTGCATGGATGCCTCACCAGCATTTGTCCAAGGTATGGCATATGCTGTAGTTATGAAAGGACAGAGATTTAGCGCCTATGTAAAGAAAACATATGGGGGCAGCAATAATCTATCCCCAGAACCCACCTGTTTCAAGTGTGGGCAAGCAGGCCACATGCAAAAGGCATGTAGAGTAAGACAACAAGGACCATAAAAATACAGCTCCTGGATTATGTTCACGGTGTCAAAAAAGAAGACACTTGAGGAATGTATGCAAATCCAAGTTCCACAAAGATGGAACTTCTTTAACAGGAGAAAAAGGGTTTTAAGAGCCCCCTTGATAAAAAGTAGTTGAGGAACTAGAATGGGATAAAAAGATAATAATTATAAATAAGTCATGGGCCATAAAGAGTTTAAGAAAAAAGACTCTTTATAGATATAAAACAGAACTTTATAAAAGGTATGGGCCATAATGAGTCTAAATAAAAAAGATTCATTATAGATATAATACAACATATTAAAAAAACTACAAATATCATAATAAAGATTGACTTCCACCTTATGCCATCTGCTTTGTTTCTTAAAATGGAATGAAAACTTCAAGATTAAAGGGGTCATGGAAAGAAGCTGAGGTTTGAAACCATGTCACACAGTCTGACTCCATGAAGCAAGTTAGGCAGAACGTTGGTGAAGGTGCTGCCTCAGTTATAGTAGAGACCCTAGGACATTGGAGATGTCAGGTTCAGAGAAGAGGGCAGAACACCAGGAACCACAAAACACGTGGAGTGGAACTTATTTGAACCTACAAGGGAAGCTGTGTGTATTACAGATGGTAGGACAGGAAAAGCAGAGCTGCCCAAGCCCTTTGGATCCCAACAGATTGTTGATGAGTTCCAGATGCTAGACAATGAACTACACTTCTAGGCTTGAGGTTTTCTTAGGTGTGATTGATTCCATGCTGTGATTCTTCCCTTTTGTAGTAAGAAAGTACTTACAGGAACCCACAGTCAAGAGACTTGAGACACTTTAAAAAGACTTATGTTTTAAATGCAGAATTTTTAAAAGACTGTGGAACTCTTCCAGTAGTGTTTTATAATGTGATGTTGATATTCACGTGAGATCTTTGGGACAAAAAGAAGAGAAAAATATGGCTTGAATAATGTATTTATATGCCATGATCAACCAGTAGAATGTTATAGTTATTTTAACTTGACACAAAACTAAACATACATGAGCATATATAAGGGCATTTGAGGCATTGTCTCTATCAGATTAGGTTATGGGCATATCTGTGAGACATTCTCTTAATTGTTAATTGATGGAGGATCAGCCTATCATAGGTAGTGCACCATGCCTAGTCTAGTGGGCCTGAGAAAGTTAGCTAACTAAACCAGAGGACTAAACAAGCAATCACTGATTGTCATGGACTCTACTTCAGTTTTTACCTCCAATTCCTGCCTTGAGTTCCTGTCCTGACTTCTGTCAATAATAGAATATAAACTGTAATCCAATATACCCCTTCCTCCAACAAGTTAGTTTGGGCCAGTGTTTTAACACAGTGGCAGAAAGCAAACTATGGCACATTCAGATATATTGAGTTTTGTTTGCTCAATTGGAGCACCAGTGGGAAGTCAAGAACCTAGAAAAGGGTCAGTTGAGTATAGGTTTTAAATGACTAAATATGAGGGGCAGTAGAATATAAATAAAATGAGAGGGGAAGAGCAGGACACTGAAGGTGTTAATAAATGAAGTTAGGTGTACGGGGAAGATGAGGAGGTACAGGGAGAAAGACTAATGAAATGGAAAGGGCATATGGGAAATGTATGTGAAACCTACTTTTAAAAACCCAATTAATAAATAAGAAGAGTTTGAAGGGAGACACACTAAATGTCCAAATAATCCTGTGCATAAAAGCAATAAGAGACTAAATAAAAATCTCAGTGCCATGTGAGCAACATCTCCATGGGAATTTTTGGTAAGTGATTCCTTGGAAGTCACCAAGACAATACAGGCTCTTACATTTTCTACGTGTCTTCCCGTGAGAACTAGATGATAAGAACCTGTTGCTGAAGATACCATATGTTTAGGCTATGACATATGAAGAAATCAAGGTTGAAATGAGCTTGAAGCCTTCTACCTGACAGTAGCTTCCAAGGTATTTTAAGTTGACATGCAGGCTTCTGGAGTATAAAAGACATCAATTATTTTATCTATCTGTAAACTCTGAATACTATAATACCAACCCACTACACAAGATGTGCTACATATTCAACAATGCCACAACAGTTATTAAGGTAACCAAACACTAGGATTGAATTTGAGGCCCATTCTACAGAAAGCAACTCTTGTCTGTACTATAAACTTTTTCAAAAACTCATGCATTGGGTGGTTATAGGAACTATTGGGAAAAAAATCCTGATGATATTTAGCTAAATAGATATAGCTTCAAACTGCCTTCTAAATATCTATGTTCATAACACTATACTATAGTTAGGGCTAGCTGCATCAGTCTCTCTTTTCAGTGACCAATGATAAATGGCTGCCCAAGATTCTGAAAATAAGAAAAGGCTCAGGCCTAAACAAGCCATTTATACTGACACCTATGGCTCAAGAAACATTGAGGAAAATGGAACAGGAGGACTTGAGGCTCTGAAAGAAGAGATGGGGCCTGCAAAATTCCATCCTGTAGACAAGACACAGCCATTATAATCATAAACTCGCAGCAGCTGTCTTACTTGTACGTGGCATTCAGAAGACAGATTCTGTCAACAGTCAGCCATGCATGGGGGTGGATCACATGGGATCCTATCCCTTAATTGCTGAATTTTTTATTCTATTATTGAAATGATAGACTTTAGAGAGGAAGTGACATTGTCATTATTCCTGTAACTATGGTGAATTCTGCAGGTGCCAATAGAAAATATCAATCATATAGCAGTACACATGGCATTGTTCAAACCCTGTGGAACACAAAATAAAAGGTCATAAATGTATATAAGAGATTAGTACAAAAAACAGAGTGCAAGAGAGGGGAAGGAGAGAAGTAAGAATTGGTTGGGATTAGAGCCATCAAATGCAGTAATACATGTGTGATATTATCAAAAACAAATTTAATTAATAAATGCATACATATATATATATGTAATTTTATATATAAGATGCACATATTAGAGAAAATATAGTATTTGTTCAAGCCTGGTTTATTTTGTCCAATATATTGCTTAACTTAGTGTATTCCAGTTATATGAATTTCCCATAAATGCCATGATTTCAATTTTCCTTATGGCTACATAAAATTTCATAGTTACATACTGTATTTTTATTACAACTTCATTTATTGGTGGACACCTAGGATGATTTCTTTTCCAGAGTATTGTGAGTAGAGCAACAATGAACATGAATGTAAAGTATCTCTCTGAATATTGCATTACAGTTTATGTGAAAGCATGGTGTCTCTGGATCATAGGGCAGATGTATTTTCAACTCTTTTATTTACATAATTGAAGTTTAAATTCCCCTTATCAGTAAAAAGTTCTTCCTGTAAGACATCCACACCAGCATTTCTGTTTCTTGTTTTGTTAATCACACTCTGTTCAGTGTAGATGGAACCCCAATACAGTTTTGATCCACACTTTCCTTATGTGTGAGGACGTTGAGCACTTTTATAGGTTCTTTGGCAGTTCTTCATATGTATTTCTTCTTTTCAGAAACATGTATTCAGTTTATCAGTCCATTCATTGGAAAGATGATTTCTTCCTAAGGTTTTCTTTTTTTTTTATTATTTTCTTTTTTAGTTCTTTGTACGTAGAAGATCTTAAGCACTTGTCTGGTATGTGGCTGGCAAATATTTTCCCCACTGTTTGTTTCCTATACTCTGACAACTGTTTCTTTTGCTACAAAGAAGCTTTTCAATTTCATGTAACCATATTGGTGACTTCCTGGGGGTGTCTTCTGTGTCACTCCAATCCTTCCAGAAGCCTCTGCCTTTGCCTGCAGCTTGAAGTGTTTTCCCCGTCGGGCCCAGAAGCTTCACAGTTTCCATTCTCACTTTCAGGCCTTCTATCCATCCTGCATTGACGGTTGGACAGATTGAGATGTGCAGATATAGGTCCTTCTTCTACAGGTACAAACCCAGTTCCAATAGCTCTGTTTGTTAAACAGACTGTTTTAAGTGCATGCTTTATACAGCTTTGCTGAAAAACAGATAAACATCATTGAGTTTATTTGGGATTCTCTACCGCACCCTTTTGGTTTCCATATCTGTTTTGTTCACAAAGTTATTGAGCTGTCATAATGTCCACAACCACTTTCCTCACCTTTCTGGAGAGTGGAAATTTTTTGTTATCATGTGATCATTTTACGAAACAGGCACTTTAGCCAACTAAGCGACGGAGCCACCTCATGTGATCATTTTAATATTGAAATTTATCCATGCTTTGAACAAATTCTTCACTGAAAAGAAAAACCTCCTTTAAAGATAGGGAGATTTTATCTACTTTGCACACATTTTGGCAGACAGTCATTTCCCTCTTTAATTTTCTTCAGATAATTGAGTTAGTATCATTATTTAGAGAAGTTAAATATCAAATTAGTCCAGACCAGGCTGATGGTGTTGACTTGATCAATTTAACCCTAATATACTATCAGATGTCACTTTATTGTAAGAGAAAGAATTGTGTCACAGTCACTTTTACATATTTTAAAATTGTTGCTTAAGTTAATAAAGTTGCTTGATTACAAATAATTCTTCTCTAACACAAAATGCTGTGAAATTCCTGCATATATAGATAAGTAGTTAAATAAAATATGCCATTATATTCATTCCAGGTCTATAATATTATTGTGATAAGTTCTATAGTACTATCAAAATTAATTCTTTTATAATACAATATTAGAAAGTTCTATTAAGTCATGGGCATGCCCATCCGTGAGTAATTGAAAGAAACTTACAAAATCACATTTCCATAATTCTTGTTATGTCTCCTTTAACCATTGCTGATCAAGAAATGGTGTGAACAGAAAGGTTCTGCTACATTAGTAGATTATGGATTATGATACCATATCACCATTAGTTTCCAAGGTGACTGTAACTATTTCCTGTTTAGCTTATAAATAAATGTTAATTATATCATATTTGGTAATTCAAATGAGAAGTCTCAATTCCTGTTGAAAAAAAAATAAATTCTGAGCAAAGATACACTCATTAAATTTATAGTTTAGTCATTAAATGTGAACATTAAGTAACATTTTACATGGTTATGATATATTTTGAAAATAGTGTAATTTATTTAAACATAGAGCTTGCATAAAGTCTTCTCTTGGAAGAAAATGACTCTTTACCAGGGTCTGTGCAAATTCTACAGTAGACTTAAGATAGTTGAAATTTAACAGTAAGTCAAAAAAGCACCATATGTTCTATGGTAACTTCTGAGATACTTTTTAAAAGATCTGTTCATTATAAAATTTAGATTTGACTCATCCTCTTCTTGTTAAAGTTTTCATGAAAAAATTAAGTTAGTATTAATTTAAAATGTCTGAAATTGCATTTTCTTTTACTGGTACAATGAGTGATCAAGAAAATATCTGATATCCAAATTAGTTACTTCTTTCGGGATATGAGTCTGCCTGTATTCTCTTCTTGAGTTACCTGTGGTCTGGAGCAGGCAGAATTTTCTGCCCCTGGAAATATGGGCACAATTTACAGATACTATCTCAGTGCTTGATCCACTAAAAATGTCCTTGGGTATGGGGTTTCTTATGTTTATATCTGGTGAACTAGAGGTATCCTTTACAAGAAAGGAACTACAATGTAGAAAGAGACTGTCTAGCTAAACCACTGTTTGTTGTATGTCAGAAGCATACACAGAAGTTTATCTAAAGATGGCTCTTTCTACTGTTCAAAGCTATTAACTTTGGAGTCTGATGTTATAGCAGCTCATGTTTCCTTAATTAAGGAATATTAACATGACAATTCCCCTGTGCCAGGCCAAATTATGTGCATTTCCCCACCAAAGGTTTTGAACATCTACATCACAGAAATTCTGAATATGCTACTTTACATATTAAAAGAGATTTAGCATCTCCAGCAAGCATTCCCTGGGAACAGTCAGGCCATTCCAGCCAGGGGAACAGGTAGGTTAACTGCACCCTTTCTCCACCTCTCCCTCATCTCCTCCAAATCCAGTCCTACAGTCTGACTCATAGCTTTGTAGCAGACTCTCTGCTGCAGTCTCACTTCCCTTCCTGCCACCATTTCTTGAAGTTCACAGAAATCTTCTTCTCCAGCCATCCTCCCAACACATCCTGTCTCAATCCCAAACTCCATCAGGTAATCCATGGGAACCTACCACCCAAGCCTTCCAAAAAAAGCAAATAGGCTAGTGAAGTAGTAGACAAGCTTTAGATCTTCACTCTCTTTCCTCTGCTCCAAATGCAATCATCAGTCTCACCCTTAACATCAATAACAAACTTCTGATGGTGTTTTTTTTCTATGCAGCATAACCAAAGCATAAGACAAGGACCATAAAACTGCCTTTATGAGTGTGATCAAGGTCTTTAAAGAAGAAATGAATAAACAAAGAGTGGAAAGAAATAAATAAAACAGTTCAAAACCTGAAAGTGGAAAAAGAATCAACAAAGAAAAATCAAACAGGGAAAGCTGGAAATGAAAACTTTAGGAACTCAAACAGGAACCTCAGAGGCAAGCCTCACCAACAGAATACAAAAGATGGAAGAGAGATGCTCAGGCATTAAAGACACAAAGAAGTGGATACCTAGTCAAAGCCAATGTTTAAATTACTCTGACATGAAACCCAGGATATCTGGGACACTACAAAAAAGACCAAATCTAAGAATGATAAGAATAATGGAAGGAGAAAAAACACAGTCACATACATAGAAAATATTTTCAACAAAAATAGAAGAAAAATTTTCAAACCTAAAGAATGTGATACAAGAAATATACAGAACAACAAACAGACAGGACCAGAAAACAAAGTACTCTAAACACATAATAGTGAAAACACTACACATTCAGAACAAAGAAAGAATATTAAAATATACAAGGGAAAAAGAGCAAGTAACATAAAAAGCCAGACCTATGAGAATTACACCTGACTTCTCAGTGGAGACTCTAAAAGCTAGAAGGGCCTAGACAGATGCTCTACAGACTCTAAGAGACCACAGATGCCAGCTCAGACTATTATACAATGCAAAAATTCACATTGCAAAAGCTAGAGGAAGAAAAGGACATTCTATGATAAAACAAAAATTAAGCAGTATCTACTTGATAATACAGCCCTATAAAATGTGATATAAGGAAAACTGCAACCTGGAGAGTCTATCACACCCAAGAAAACACAAGGAATGAATACTTGCCAACCTGCAAATCAAAGAGGGAACACACATGCACACACACCTTACCACTACCAACACCACAATAATAACAACAAAATAGCAGGAATCAACAAATACTGCTCATTGAGAATTCTCAATATCAATGGTCTCAATTCCCTGATAAAAAGATACAGACCAACAGAATGGATGTGATAAAAGGATCCATTTTTCTACTGAATCCAAGAAACAACTGAAGAGCAATGATAGAACTAACTTCAAGGTGAAATGATGGAAAAAGATACTCCAAGAAAGTGAATGAAAGAAGCAGACATATGTAGCCATTTTAATATCTGTCAAAATAGACTCCACATCAAAGCTAACCAGAGAGATATGTAAAGACATTGATTATTCTTCAAAGAAAAAATATCAAGAAGATACTTCAATTCTTAACAACTATGCCCCTCCCCCCAACACACAAGAGAACAAAATTTGTGAAAAACATCATTACAGCTCAAATCACATAGTGATCCTCACACACTGATACTGGGGAACTTCAATAACCCACTGTTCACAGTAGACAAGTCATCCAGACAAAAAACTAAATGGAGAAAGACGGGAGCTAACTGAAGATTTAATCCAAATGAACATGGAAAAAGCACAGGGACAAATAGCCAAACGAATGGAAACACATGAACTATGAACCAATAGCTGAGGGGCCCCCAACTGGATCAGGCCCTCTGAATGGGTGAGATAGACAATTGGCTTGATCTGTTTGAAAGGTATCCAGGCAGTGGGACCGGGTCCTGTGCTCAGTGCATGAGTTGGCTGTTTGAAACATGGGGCTTATGCAGGGACACTTGGCTCAGCCTGGGAGGAGGGGACTGGACCTGCCTGGACTGAATCTACCAGGTTGAACTCAATCCCCAGGGGAGTCTTTACCCTGGAGGAGATGGAAATGGGGGGTGGGTTGGGGAAAAGGCCTGGGGTGTGTGTGTAATTTTACATATCCATGGCTGATATGTAAAATTAAATTAAATTATAAAATAAAAAGAGGTAGCTATGGAATATTTCACCCATACACAAAAGAATATACCTCTTTCCCAACACCTCAGGGAACTTGCTCCAAAATTGTCCACATGCTTAGTGACAAAGCAAGTCTCAGCAGATACAAGAAATTGAAATAAAACCCTGCATCATATTTGACCACTACAGATTAAAGCTGGATACCAAAAACATCAGAAACAACAGAAAGCTAACAAACACATAGAAACTGAATAACTCTCTACTGAAGGAAAAATAGTTCAAAGCAGAAATTAAGAATGAAGTCAAAGACTTTATAGAAATGAATACATAACATACTCAAACTTATGGGACACAAAGAAGCACATTCTAAGTGACAAGTTCATAGCACTGTGTCTACATAAAAAATATTGAAAAGATCTCATACTAGCAACTTAATGGAACAACTGAAAATTCTAGAACACAAAGAAGAAATCATAGCCAAAAAAAGTAGAAGGCAAAAAATAATGAAACTCAGGGCACACACACACACACACACACACACACACACACACACACACACACACACAAATAAACAAAAAAGTTACAAAGAATCAATGAAACAAAGAGTGAGGGTTTTTTTCTTTTTTTGAGAAAATAAATAAGACAGAAAAACCCTTAGTCAAAATTAACTGAGAAGGGGATATAAATGAGCAAAAATAGAATTGAAAAGGGGGGTATAATAACAGACAATAAGGAAATCCAGATAATCATGAGGACATACTTTAAAAACTTGCACTCTACTAATTTGGAAAAAAAATGATATGAATAAAATTCCTGATATACACCACCTACCAAAGTTAAGCTAAGATTCAATAAGCTATTTAAACCCTAGTGAAACGGAAGCAGTCACTAAAAGTCTCTCAAACAACAATAATCCCTAGAGCCAAATAATATTATTGAATAATTCTAAAATATTTTCAAAGAACAGTTAATGCTAATACTCCTGAAATTATTACACAAAATAGAAAGAGAAAGAGTTGGCCAATCAATTTTATGAGTCCATAGTGACATTTATAACTAAACCACATAAATATACAAGTTAGAAAGAAAATTACAGACAAAGTTCCCCACAGGGATATAAAAATTCTTAATAAAATACTTGCAAACCAAATACAAGAACATATCAAAAAGATCATCCACCACAATCAAGTAGGCTTCATCCTGGATATAAAGCAATAGTTCAACATATATAAATTGATTAATGCAGTCCACCATATAAACACACTTAAAAACATAGACCACATGACCATCTCACTGTATGTAGAAAAGGCCTTTGACAAAATTCACCCTTTCATTAGTAAAAGTTCTGGTGAGATTAGGGATGCATGGGACATATTCAATATAGTAAAGACAGTTTACACCAATCCCATAGACAACTTGGACTTAAATGGAGAGCAACTCAGAGCAATTTCACTAAAATCAGGAACAAGACAGCATTATCTACTCTCTTCATACTTATTCAACATAGTGCAAACAGATCAAGGGGGTAGAAATAGGAAATTAAGAAATCAAAGTTGAAGCATAAATATTACATAAACATCTCACTACATTTGAAACTTGTGTTCTTTAATTCTGTCCCTTCTTGCCTTGACTACTTTTTGTGATATTATCTTTCTCAACTTGACATAACCTGAAATAACCTGGGAAAAGCACCTCAATGAGGGGTTGTCTACACTGGGCTGACATGTGGGCATGTTTGTGGGTGATTGTCTTTATTAAGTTAATTTATATGAATATAACCAGTCTATTTTGGACAGCAACATTCCCTTGGCAGGATGAATTATGTTAGAGTAGAGAAATTCAGCTAAGTGTAACCAAGCAAATGGCCAAATATTTGTTCATTTTTCTGTGCTCTTGACCATGGATATGATATGACTAGGTTTTTAAAGTTTCTTCCTTAATTTTCTTCTAGTGATGGACTGTAACATAAAATTCTATGCTGAAACAAACCTGTTGTCCTCTAAGTTGTTTTTTTTTTTTTTCAGTATATTTTGTCATGGAAACAGAAATGGTAATAGAACACTTTCTATTTTCACATAACCATTAAAACTAACTAAAGGAACTTCAATGTCTTTTGCCTTGTTCATTAAATAACATTCATGTCTTAGGATTTCTATTGTTGTCACAAAACACCATGATCAAATAGCAACTTGGGGAGCATAGGGTTTGTATTAAGCACTGTTCATCATCAAAGGAAATTGAAGTTGGGACCAGAACTCAAACATGGCAGAAATCTGGAGGCAGGAAATGATGTAGAGATCATGGAGGGGTGCTGGTTACTGGCTTTCTTTCCCTGACTTACTCAGCCTGGTTTCTCATAAAATTCAGGACCACCAACCCAGAGATGGCACCATCCATAATGGGCTGGGCCCTTCCCCATCAATCACTAATTTAAAAAAATGCCTTACAGCTGGGTCTTTATGGAAGCATTTTCTCAATTGAGGTTCCTTCCTTTCAGATAACTCTAGTTTGTATATCAAGCTGACATAAGAGAAGCCAGCACCCCTGATCCCTTAACAACTTGACACACAAATACATCACTATTAAGCCCCACCATTCCTTTCTAATTCATCCCAAGAACTCACACTAAAACATAAATAAGCTAAATTAAAAAAATAATAAATAAGTCCCACAGTCTTTACAAATTCAAACACATTAAAATTTCAGTCTCTTTAAAGTATCCAATCTCTCTAAAATTCCAGAATCTCTTTTATAAGTTTAAAGTCTTTTACCTGTGGGCTCCTGTAAAAATCAAAATTAAGTTAAATACCTTCTTCAATAGGGAAGAACCAGGATACAGTTGAATCTGAACCAAGCAAAACCAAACCCCAATAGTATAAATAACTCAATGTTTATTTATCCAGGGTTCACTCACAATCTTCTGGGCTCCTCCACGAAGATTGTGCCACTTCTACAGCTCTGCCCTCTGCAGCAAATACAGTATGTCTTCTAGGCTCTGGCTGGCTTCTCTCCACTGCAGCTGCCCTTCTTGGTTTTCCCATTGTACTGATAGCTCTAAAATGCTGGAGTCTTCTGCTAAAACTGGGCTGTACTTTCACAAATAGCCTCTCATAGTCTCTCTTCACGGTGCCAAACTTCAACTTCTTGGCATGACCCCTTCAGTTCTGGACCTTCAACTGCCACTGAGGCTGTACCTTCACCATTGGGCTCTCCTGGCCTCTCACAGTGCCAAGCCTTACCTGCTATCCACGACTTCTTCATGCCTTCACAACCAGTCCCATCTGGGTAACTAAGCAATCCATTTCTTCTCTCCTACAAAAGTTATCTCAGGAATACTATTTCTAATAAATTATTTTTAGAGTTTTTATCCTAAGTTTTTGTACAATAGACTTTAACATATGCTTTTCCCCTCTCCTAACTCCTTTCATAACCTTCTAATATGCCTATCTACCCAACATCATGTTATTTCTCTCTCAAAAAATGAAAAAAGGCCCAAAACAAACAATAAAACAAAACAAAATAGAAAGTATATACACAGACACACACAAAAAACAAACAAACAAAACAAAAACAAACAAACAAACAAACAAAAAACCTTACCATCTAAATAAACATGAATTTTTTTTAGTGTTGGCTAGCTAGTCTTGGATATGGGGCCTCCCCTTGAATGTGGTTAATTTACACAGTGATACTACATTAGAGAAAACTGGTTTTCTCTTTCCCAGGAGGTATAAACTGCAAATCATTTCTTGGTTAGGAGCAAGAATTTGTATCTACTTCTTTTTCTCTCCATTGGGATTTTATCGGATTTGAACTTGCACTTGTCTTGAGAGTACTGTCACAGTCTGTGAATTTGCATGTGTATCAGTCCTGTTGTGTCTAGAAGATACTGTTTCCTCGAAGTCATCCATCACCTCTGGCTCTTACAATCTTTCTGCCCCATATTCTGCCTGGAATCCTGAACCTTGAGGGGAGTGGTTTAATAAAGACCTCCCACTTAGGGCTGAGTTCTCCAAAGTCTCTTCAATGTACATTTTCTAGTTGTTTATCTCCTTATTAATTACTTAGTTAATTAGTTAATTCTACTGCAAGAAGAAGCTTCTCTAATATTAAGTGATGCACTAATCTATGGATAAAGCAATATGTCATTAGGAGTCATTATATTGCTATGTTCATTTTGAAGAATAATAGCCTGTTTTCTCCTAGGGCCCATGACCTGTTTTGGTTTTGGTTCTTGGGTTACTTTAGTAATGTTAGGTAAGGTACAATCTCATGACATGATCCTTAAATCCAATTAAATACTGGTTCATTACTCCCATATCATTTGCACCACTATCTTTCCTCTACCTTGTTCTAAGTCCTGATTTCTCCTAGAATCCCCAAATATTGCTAGCATTAAACTTACTTTCTATGTAACACAGAAATCATTCTCATTGATGGTCGGGTGAGTTTAAGTATGCATTTTTGTGCATGGACAGATAAGCATACATACATGGGTGGCCAAAGTTTATTGGGGATAAAAAACAAATATTAAGAATAAGTTGAAGGGCTGGGCAGTGGTGGTGCATGCCTTTAATCCCAGCACTCGGGAGGCAGAGCCAGGCTGATCGCTTGTCAGTTCAAGGCCAGACTGGTCTACAGAGCAAGATCCAGGACAGGCACCAAAACTACACAGAGAAGCCCTGTATTGAAAAACAAAACAACAACAACAAAATAAACAAAAAATGAATGGAAAGAGAAATTAAAATCTAACAATAAATAATAAGATATGTCTGATAGGCCAAATGATTAATACCTTATAAAGCATGTGATTCTCTCAAAATATTACATTGAACTTTTCAAATGGTTAGTGGTCAAAAGTAAAACTCAAAGAATGAACTAGAAAAGTTATTTACTAAAATATACATTCAGGGACACATAATTTGAAGACTGGCTCTTAACAGCTCTTTCAATAAAATCGGAGTCATTTCTGTAATGAAAGAATCTGTGTGTGTGTGTGTGTGTGTGTGTGTGTGTGTGTGTGTGTGTGTGCAGACTCTAGAGTATGAGAATAGTAAAAACTCTCAGGATCACCTTATAATCTTTAATACCAAAGGATCATACAGCTCAGAACACATCATTTTGTGTATCTATCTCAAAAGATACATATGGAATACATTCAAGCCTTTCCTGGAGTCTACAGGGACAATGTCGACAAGTAATCCATCTCCTGTACTTCAGGGTTTGCCAAGAAATGCCAGGAAAATGACATGAGCGACATCTTATCAGAGAAGCAGATGGAACAAACCCGCCTGCATGAATCCTCTTTAGTCTAAGAATTTATGTATTCATTCACTGCTCTCATTGTCATATATGCAAAACTTCATTGATTTTTACTTAATTTAAAAATTAATCTGAGTTTTCTGCTCACTATCCACTGATTTCTTATGTTAAATTTTATAAAATTCCTCATGGGTAATGTCAAAGTTACATGTAACATATGCATTGGTTTGATTTATGCATTATATTAAAGAAAGTAATGTTGAAAATATCAATGATCATAACCAAGGCCGAGCCTGACATAAATGCATTTTCTTCTTAGTTTTATATAGTAGAGTTGTTATGGAAACTGTTAAAAGAGCTAAATTACTTGTTGATTCTGTATATGCTTTATCTACTGTCCTTGCATTCTGATGCTTAAATGAGAAACAAAGCAGACAGGATTTCATATACCCATTCTCTTTAAATGGTGACTATTTCTTCACATATTCTAATGTTAGAAATAAAGGGTGTTTCTTATTTTTAAATGTGTTTTATGACACATTCTTTTCAGTGACCCAAGTCTGATTTATCATCCCACAATTGTTAATTTCAGAGTCTGCAAAGAGTACAGCTTTTTGCCTAATATTAACCAAACTCTTCCAGCTGCCCAGATAACACACTTGCAGTATAACTGCATTCAAACCTGGATGCCGAGAGTGGGTGGATGTGGATAACAGCCAATAATGACTCCTTCTGCTTGATCTTAAGAGCTATATGGTAATGGAAATGTGATGAATTTCTCAACCTGATGGCTATCCTTAGCAAAGGCATGAAAATCAGTATTATTAATAATTTTTAGAGGAATGGAGCTGGAATGCAGCAATGAAATGCCAGGAAGAGCACATGACACAAGGCAGAAAGCTAATATTATGAATTGGAGCTGATTAGTGGCATAAGGGATATTCTAGCAGTATTACTGAAAAGGGCCCCAAATGAGTAATTCTAGTATAAAGGGTTTAAAGTGTCTACAAGCAGGAATCACTGTCTGGATATGAAACTGGTTTCTAAGGGTAGGTCACTTAAGTGAAAATGTTTATGATAGAGAGTGTGTTTACTCTTTCTAATGTACATACCCCCAAGGAATCTATTTAAGGATGTGATTTTTCAGTTCACAAAGTATTATCTCTAGAGTGAGAAAACTAACCATGCTAAGAAAGGACACTCCAGGAGAAAAAGTAGTGTACAGAAATGAAATCTTCTTGAGGCAGGAACACAGCATATACAAATGGGATGGGGTATACAAAAATGCATACATATGTTTTTGTTTCTGTATCATTTAAAATAATAAAATACATCATTTTGAATAGAACAGTGCAACAGTTAATAATACAGCATAAAGATAACATATTTGCAGGATGAGTACGTATAAATATAATCATGAAGTTTAGAAGGCACAAGATAGGACTAGAATTAAGGATGGAATTTAAATTTAAAATAAAAGGGAATGATATAAGTTCGTGGAAGTGATACTCTGACAGCATATGACAGGAACAGAATTTTATCCTATAAATAAATGCATCAATTTCCCAATTTTAAATGTTAAAAATTGACAACATTTTAGCAAATTCAGAACATCCCAGATCATTCAACTATGAATAAATTAAATCGAACACTGGGAATGAGAACGCCCCATTAACAGAACCAGGTATAGGGTTGACAAGGCTGCCTCCTCAGTACAAGGCACCCAGAGGGGAGTCTGTCTCAGGACTGTCCTCTTCTAACTGAAGGATACTCAAAGAAGTTGAAAATACTAGAAGAAAAACCTCTCAATGCCTTTGCTTAATCTTCTCTCTCCTTCACTGCTTACAGATTTGCTTGAACTATTCTCTACCTTTTTCCTTTATAGGTTAATTCTGCCATACATATTAAAAGCTGAGAACATGGATATCTTGGCCTGAAACTGAGCCTCTGCAAGGTGTGGGCAGGTGCTCCTACTACCAAAGCACCTGACTCAGGAGGCTGCTATGAGCAGAGTTGCAGCTAAAGTGTTCCCCCTGGAACATGTGCCTAGTTTGCCCAGGCCTACACTGCTTTTCCTAAGTCATCTTAAAACATAGACTTCAAGGAAACAAATTTTATTTCAAGACTTCTCAATTTAAAAACAAACTCCCTTGTGGTGTCCTCGACCCCGTTGGCTCCTGCAATCCTCCCCTCTCATCTTCTGTGGAGTTCCTCTGGCTCTGCCCAGTGGTTGACTGTGAGGCTCTGCATCTACTCCCAACAGTTGATAGATGACTTCTTTCTGTAACACTTGGCACAGGCACCAATCTAGGATAATAGCAGGATATCATTAGTAGTCATTTCATTGAATTGTTTCCCTGTCATGTTTGGTCCTATCCTAGGTCTCTGACCTACCCAGCCTCTGGTTCATTAGGACCCTTTTCCTCCTACTGGGTTGCCTCATCCAGCCTTGATATGAGGGTTTGTGCCTCATTTCATTGTAACTTGTTATATTCTGTTCAGTTGATGTCCCTGAGAGGCCTTGCTCTGGATGGGTTCATTGACCTGGGTTGAATGTGTGGAGTTAGTACCAGGAAGGGTATATGATGACCTGCTGTTGTTCAAACAAGTGGCCCCAGGTAGCTTGAGCCATCTTCATTTATATAGTTTCAATGGTTTGCATGAACAGTTTTGCCAACAGCCTTTATTTTTTAAGTATCTAAAAATGATTACAATAATTACCATTTTGTTCCTTGCTTCTTTCCCCTTCTGTCTCCCAACTCTTCCATGGCTAGCCATTACCTCTTTGATATATATTCTGTCATCAGAAGCATAAGTAGTTTTGCAACCTTCAAAGAAACTTTTCTAACTAGTCACACCCACAGGTAGAACAGTGTACCCAGTTAGCAGCACACACAGTTACAGCATCATGCAGGGTGAAAGACAATTTTTTCTCTTGTGGTTAATATTTATATCTGGTAGGGTTTGAGTATTTACAATCAACTCACCAGTCAAAGCTGGATCAATCCATTCTACATTTTGTATTTCCTATCCCTTCTGGGGGCATAGCAGGCTTTTCCATTTATCCCATAAGCAACATAATCTGGAGACTTACTCTTAAAATTTGGTACTGTGGCTGGGTGGTGATGGTCTTTAATCCCAGCACTTGGAAGGCAGAGGCAGTCAGATCTCTGTGAGTTCCAGGCCAGCCAGGTTTACAAAGTGAGTTCCAGGACAGGCTCCAAAGCTACACTAAGAAACCCTGTATCGAAAAACAAAACAAATAACAAACAAACAAAAAAGTTGGTTTTGCTTGTTACTTGTCCTCATGCCTAGCTCTCTTAACTGCTTGGTGTAATATGAATCGTAAAAGATCTTTTAACAAAAATCCAGAGCCAAATATTGAGGTGAAAACTAAAAGATCAGAGAAGCAGAACAAGCCAGACACAAGTTCTTACCTCTAGGAAATCCTCAGTCTCAAGATTTCCTGTTTACTCACACCTTATATAACTTTGTCTGCCCTGCCATCTTACTTCCTTCCTCATGCTGGGATTAAAGGCATGTGCCGCCATGCCTGGCTCTGTTCCCAGTGTGGCCTTGAACTCACAGAGAACCAGATGGGTCTCTGCTTCCCAAATGCTACAATTAAAGGCATGAACTACCACTGCCTGACCTCTATCTTTAATATAGTGGCTGGCTTTGTCTTCTGATCCCCAGGCAAGCTTCATTGGAGTGCACAATGTATCACCACAGCTTGGTGTATTGGCATAGCTATTAGAAATGAAGGAATTGTGGGTTTCTATGATTCTGGGTCATTTCCAGTTCCTAGAATGTTCCCATTAACATCTGATATCTATTTAATAGCGTTTCTTTAAAACTTGTGCTTATAATCATTATTTCCAGAACAGTTATGCAAATATGTATCATTAAACTTCATGATACTGTGAGTTGTTCAAGCCAGCAGTATGGTTAGCATAGAGAAAGTAAGTAGAGCATGTAGCGCACACGCTTCTGGGTTCAGGCCCAGAATTATACAGCAAACTGTATACAGGTCCTTACCAAGTGGGTCAGGGTCTCCAGGGTTCCTGCCACAAGGAGAGATTCTCATTCTATTAAATTCATTCTCCAAAGAAGTCACATGACTCCTGCCAAAGCCTGTCCCTTTTTTTAAAGGGAAATAGTGGAAGAGTGGGTCTGGGGGAGGGAGGACACTGGGAAGAGTGGAGGGAGTGGAAACCGTGGCCTGGATGTAATGTATGAGAGAAGAATAAAAGAAAAAAAACTATGTCAGAAAAAAATTAATGAATTCCCTCACTTTTATAAGTTCTTTAAGAACTCACACAATGCATGTTGATTATGTTCATCCCCCTTGTCCAGCTCCTTGAGCTCTCCCTTCTTAACCCATCCAACTATTTCCTTTTTGTTCTTTTCTGTTTGTTGTTGTTGTTTACTTTGTTTTACTCATCATGTCTAATTTGTGCCACTCATATACTCTTAGATGCCCGACCACCACTGGAGAATTTTCATCCTACCAGGAGTCCCACTCTTAAAATAAAGCTGACATACTCCCTTCCAGTATCCATCAACAGACAATAGTTCCTTAGTTGGGGGTGTAACTTCATACCTACATCCTATCCCCATGCTACAATTTAATCTGATTTGAGTTAATGAAAGTTATTGTACATTCTGTCTAAATATATGCAAACTGAGTTATATAAGAATTATATAGAAATCAAGTTATTACTAACTTGGAAGCTTCAACCCTACTGACTACCTGTCATTGTCAACCTGTGTTGTACATACTACAAGAGGAGAAAAAATAAGCACCACTCTTATCCCAGCTGTGAATGCTAGGATCTATAATGATTGCTAGTCTGCAAGGTTACTACTCTGCAAATACAATCATATTGTATTTAAGGCCGGCTCCACAACTTAAAACATATACCTGGCACCATTATTAGGGCCATGAACCTGTGAATAAAAAAGTCTAAGGCCTTAAAGGAGAACCTATTATTATTATTCTGCTAAATTGACTTAATATTAATCAACTCCTAATGTCATTATATCCATAGGTTAGTTCATCTCTCATCCCTCATTGGAAAAGTTTCTTTTTACAGTAAATGATGATAAACACAGAGATTTTCATCTGTCAAAAGTATAAAGAATAAAGACCACAGGATGTTCAGTACTGAGACATCAAAACCACCAGCCCTCCTTCCAGTGTTCAAAGCTGATTGCAAATAATGGGACAGAAAGATCAGAATCAGTGGGTGACTGCAAAGAAAGAGAGTTTCTGCACACACCAAGGCCGTTGCACATATGGACTCCCAGAAGGTGATACAGCATGCACAAGAATAAGACTTGCAAAATCTCATGCCAGAAAAATGTTCCTTCTTTTTCACAAAAATTTAAGAAAGTTGTAAGATCTTTGGATAACTGGAAATGTTTGATTTTTGAATAATTAAAGTAAATTTTTCTTAAGATGTGTTTAAGTAATGGACCTGTGAGTGATCTGACAGCCAGAAAGAAGTCCATGAGTAGGAACAGGAAAAAGACTTGAGCCAGTGTCCTAACTTGAGGAGTAATGAATGTTGTCGATAAGACAATGGTTAAACAGCAGACAACATTTTCAGATGAATTAACTACTTATCTGTAAATGTGAACTAGAAAATGAATACATAAAACCAAATACATATACATGTAATTGAAAAAAGCTAAAAAAGAACATTCATGATATGTTTTCAATGCCATTGAATTGGTCAATAATTTCCTGGGATCTCATTCAGTATTCTTAAAACCATTATTTATAATTAATTTTCAGGCAATTCATTGACTCTGTTTTTTTTTTTTTTTTTTTTTTTTTTTACATTTGAGGTATGTTGTTAGAAGGATGTGTTGCTTAGAGGTGGCATGTAATCTTAGTTTTCATACTTCTGTGTGAGTATTCAATACAACTGTTATTTAGAAAAGTACAAATTCTTGATAGCACTGGACATAACAATCCTAAAATTCACATATAGCATAAAGAAATCCACACAGTTAAAACGATTGCTAGAAAAATGAATGAGCCCAATGGTATCAACATAACTGACCTTAAAATGAGCTAAGATTAAGAATAACAAAACAACTAGCTACTGGCAGTAAAATGACAGATCCATATGAACAAATCAGAAATTCAAAAATAGAATGATACATTGATAGCAACTGAATTTTAGTAGAGGCCTCAGAGGCAAATATTAGAGTTAGCATAAATAAAATAAATAAAAGCTCCAACATATTGAGGAAACCATTTTAAGAGGTTAAAATTTCTATGTATTAAAGCCAAATAATAGTATTTGAATTTTGTTTCAAATAGCACACTTGGAGTTATTTGGCCCATCTTATTGTTTGATTATATGTATCTTTAAAATTTGCACTAATTATTTTCTAAAAATCCACTTTCATGCATGTCAAGCATCTTATTATTTCTATAAAAATAATATAATTCTATGAGGAATATATAAAAGATTATAGACGAATTTCTAAGGAGGCTTATTAAATAAGAAACACAGAGCCAAATACAGTGGTGAAACTCATAGAGATCAGAGAAATAGTGAAAGACACCAGCTAACTTTAGCTCACCATGCTGCTATAGCTTCCCAAGAAAGAGCTTCTTCCTGCCTAACCTGCACCTTTATTGGCTTGCTGTTCTGCCCTCTCATTGGATCTTGGCCCAGCTACCTCACTTCCTTTTCACTGTCTGTCTGAACACCTCCAGGTCTCTATGGTTGGTACTTGGAATTAAAGGTGTGTGTCACCATGCTTAGCTGTTCCCTAGTGTGTCCTTGAACACGGAGACTCTGCTTGCCATGTGATCAGATTTAAGGCATGTGCTACTACTGCCTGACCTTTGTTTATGGCTGGCTATGTCCTCTGATCTCCAGGCAAACTTTAGTTATTAACATACAAATAAAACATCACCACATTTCAGCACAAATAGAATATCATCACAAAAGATTCATGAAATAAAAGTAAAATCTCTTTGCTTAATTTATAGGATAATTCAAATTTTGTTACTAATTTGTGATATAACTTTAAAATATATAAAGTTCACATGAGCAATAGAACTATTGCTGACCTCTGTCCTCTTGTTTCTCTTCCTATACCAACAAACAATTCATTTGTATTACTATAATTTTATAAAAAGCATTGATGTCTAATAAAAAGTAAAAATAAAATGTATAAAAATAAAAGTAAATTTAAGAGAGAAATAATGAATAGCAATACTGATTACCAAGTCATTATTCTGCCTGAGCAAAACCCAGACTATCATTTAGGACATTGTCAGTGGCACTGTGGGTTTTGGGTCTAACTTTGAGCCCACATTGTAGTCTTTTGTTGATAAGGGTCAGTGGTAGTCATCTGGCTATTTCTGGCTGAATGAGAAGGTCGAAAGGTGGTGCTGGGCGGTGGTGGCGCACACCTTTAATCCCAGCACTCGGGAGGCAGAGCCAGGCGGATCTCTGTGAGTTCGAAGCCGGCCTGGTCTACAGATCGAGATCCAGGAAAGGCACAAAGCTACACAGAGAAACCTTGCCTCAAAAAACCAAAAAAAAAAAAAAAAAAAAGAAAGAAAGAAAGAAAGAAAGAAAGAAAGAAAGAAAGAAAGAAAGAAAGAAAGAAGGAAAGAAAATTTGGAATTTTGGAATGGGAGTCAAAGGTGGGGATTCAGGTAGGCAGGTGATAGTGGGAGACCTAAGGTAATTCCATCAGAATTATCTGGTTTAAGGACTATCAGATTATTTTATTTATTCTCCTCTAAAAACACCTGAAAAGATAAGAAGCAATAATTATTACAAGAAGTACGGATATCATCGGGCCAAAGAGAGGGAATATCCAGGAGCCAAAGAAAGACCAAAAGGAGAGCTCCACATCGGAGTTGGCTCCTGGATGCTGTGGCTTGTGAGCTGGCTCATGTAAATCTTTAATATTCTCTTCCACTTGGCCAAATAATTTATATAGTAGCAACATTCATTATTGAGGAAGACACAAGTGCCTCCCCTTTTGGTAGTCAGCTAATCCAGGGGCTCACCAGGTTTTGCAAGAACACCAAGGCTACAGAGGTGAGCTGATCTTGGAGCAGTGGCAGTGCTAAAGTTGATTCCTGTATGACATGTGCCATCAATGTGGAAAAGTACTGTGACATATAAACTATGGAGAGAAGGTAAAGTTAAGGTGCTTAGAGGGACCGGTCTTAGTCAGTATTCTGTTGTTGTGAAGAGACACGTGGTCTTGACAACTCTTAAAAGGAAAGCATGTAATTGGGGCTTGCTTACAGTTTCAAAAGTTTAGTATATAGTTTAGCATAGCAAGGAACATAGGAGCATGCACACAGACATGGTGTTAGAGAAGGAGCCGAGAGTTCTACAACTGCATCTGCAGGCAGCAGGAAAAAAGAGAAAGTCACTGGGCCTGGCTTGGGATTTTCAAACCCAAAGCCCAGTGAAACACTTCCTCCAACAAAGGCACACCTACTCAAATGAGGCCTCACCTCCTAATCCCTCCTAAACAGTGCCACTCATAATTACTCAGCATTCAAACATATGAAGCTAATGGGGCACATATTTGAAACTTCCAGGGCTGTTGTGTAGTCCTGATGGTTGAGAGGGTGTAAATGTACCCCAAGAGCAGGAGAAAGAAAGAGCCCATCTTCAGGTACAAGGCATAGGTACGAAACCTTAAGCTGTTGAGTGACAGGAGTACTTGTCAGATAAGGGACCCAAAGCTCTTTAGCTCCTCTGAGTTAAGACATGTGGATCCAAGTCCTAACTTTCTGAAGTTTACATGCCTTTTTTTGTGTTTGTTTTAATTCAAAAATTAACAAAAAAGGAAAAAAGTTGTAGATAACCCAGCAAGAACCTTGCCTATTTTTTTTTTTCATTTTTTCCCAGTGTTGAAATCCTCATTTTAAAGAAAGCAGTTAATGAGTGTCTGCAAACAGTATGAGCAGACTCATGTTTTTGAGGCATGGAAAAAATAAACCCTGATATGTTGTCAACATAAACATCAACATTGATCTGTAATAACATGTAAATTTCCTGGCAGAAAAAAAGAATAAAAGATAAAAAGAGCATCCAAAAGAAATTAAAAGTTGTTTTTTGTTTGTTTGTTCTTGTTTTAGGGGGGAGACAGGGTTTCTCCATGTAGTTTCCGTTCCTGTCCTGGAACTCGCTCTGTAGACCAGAATGGCCTCCAACTCACAGAGATCCGCCTGGCTCTGCCTCCCAATTTCTGAGATTGCTGGGACTAAAGGTGTGCACCACCACTGCCCAGCCAAAATTAAAAGTTTTTGAGCTTGTGATTAGGATAATTTTTATTTTTTAATGTTTTAGAAGTCAGTGCTTATAACTGTTACCAAAAGTAGATTAATCACTTATGACAACTCTATTGATTTAAATAGACACTTAAGATTGATGTGTTAAATTTAAACTTTGGAATTTTAATATACTATCATCTTTAAGTCTCATTTTTCACTTACCTTAAATTGCTCCCTCCATCCTTGACAACTTATGTAAACTTTATTTTTTTCTTGTTCTGCAAACTTCCAGCCATCTGAATCTCTAAACATTTACCTTTCCTTTTCACCTGGAAACGTCCAATAATATATCCTGAGATATATAAATCATCATTGGAACATAAAGAAATAGTAAAAGGTGATTTTTAAGTCAGTACTACAGCATGGTAGTTTTGAGGTTTAGTTTTGTTTTTTGTTTTGTTTTGTTTTTGTTGTTGTTTTCATTGGAAACTGTGCATTTACCTATCTGAGTAAAAAGCCTGTATATCTATATGAGAATAAGGACTGGCATTTAGACTTGAGACTAAATTTAGGCTGGCAGGTAATTGGGACTCAGTTTTGGAAGGTTTTTTTTTTTTGTTGTTGTTTTGTTTTGTTTTTAAGAGTTTCAGTTAATTAAACTTTCTTTCAAAGATTTTATATTTGAATCATCAGCACGTAATATCTCTATCCTTTGAACCCAAAATTATTGTAAACCAGAATGTTCTAAAGTGAACGAGTTCTTTCCAGCCATAGATGGAGTGTTAATCAGGCAACTGCAGCCTCTGTGGAGATGCTGGCTGAGGCTTGACTGCTCCTGTTGCAGCGGGTGACAGGGCTTCTGAATGGTCTGTTGAAGACAGGGAATGGGACAAGGTGGGGCGGGCCATCAACACTCACCATAGGAAAATGTGAAAGATAAGTTTTTCTGGGGCGTGGGCGACATATGGAACAGTTGATCTCCATATCAGCTAAAATGACAGAGACAGAGACTCCCTTACTATCTGGAAATTACCCTGGGCTTCTCCATGGTAATACTGATGGGATCATTGGGGCAGAGGTCCCAGGGGGGAATGTCAGACTTCTGCTGGCAGGCCCAGATGATCAGAGATATTTTCCTGTGAGGAGGAACTTGGATTACTGACGCAACTTAGTGAGGCAAAGAAGGCGAGTCGTTCTTGCATCCTGTCTGTTCAGCTGGGCCAAGGTCCTGAAGGCCAGCAAAGTAGGGGGCAGGTCTTTGCCTAGTGACTAGTGTTGCTACACTTGAAACAAACTCCAAGTAGAGTCTGTTGACGCCCCATCTTCTCTAGAGGTGGCCTCAGGGATGCTGCCAGAAGCTGTTTTTTGTTTATCACAGAAAGTCCTTTCTATTTTTTCTTGATCCTCCCTCCATTAAACGCCATAGTGGCATATTCAGCAGCTCTCTCTAAGGCAGTGGTTCTCAGCCTTCCTAATTCTTTGACCCTTTAATACAGTTCTCCATGCTGTGTTGACCACAAAACATAACATTATTTTTGTTACTACTTCAAAACTGTAAGTTTGCTACTGCTATGAATTAAGTGAATGTCTGTGTTTTCTGATCATCTTAGGTGATCCCTGTAAAAGGGTCATTCAACCCCTGAAGGGGTCGCGACCCACGGGTGGTTGAGAACCGCTGTGAGAGGTTTGAGGGCCATCATGTAGTCTCTTAAATTTTAAAAAAAAGAAACCTGATTTTGAATATTATTTTACATTAAACAAACTTTACATATTTTAAATTATTTGCCTTAGGATTAACTTTGATGACATATACAGAAGACTGTATAATGAAAGATATACATTGGTCTTTTCCTTTAAGCTTGTCCTTGTAAATGAATTATATGTGTACTTAGCATGACTATAATGAGCTTAGAATTTGATCACTTATAAGGTGGCTGACTGTTAACTTGTATGTTGTAATTATCTTTAATAGTTTGTAACAAGTTGGTACATTTTATATGATTAAGATTTTATAATTCTATCCTTGCTATTTTTGATCCTCAAACATTATAATTTTTGAATTGAAAATTATTTAATATAAGAACAAGTTTAAACCATAACTACAGTTCTGGGAGATCCTGGGAACTTCATTTTCCTGATTATTCTATAGTATATGTTTTTTATGCGAACAAGTTTTGCCAAATACCTAAAGCTTTACAAAGATAGTAGAGATATAAGTGGTTAGTTTTCAAGTTTCTATTAGCTTGAATAGACCAGTGAAACTTTGAGAAGTCATGAACCTCAATTATCACACATATGCTGTTTTATTTTCCATAACCCTTATTCATGATTTTGTGCTCACCTGTTCATTTTTATTCTTAGGACAAAAATCCATCCTTATTCAAAATATCTTAGAGTCCTGGTGTTACCTTTTTAGTCTAATAAAAATATATTTTTCTAAACAAGAGTGGGAGAAACACGCACATGGCATAGTGTAGCAAATTAAGATTATCTATACATACATGTTTAGCTACCAACTCTTTTTGTTATTGTTGTTGTTGTTGTTGTTAAAACCATTAAGCAGTTTTGTTGTTGTTTGTTTGGGGGATTAGAATTTTATAGATTTTTTTTTACCATACTCCCAATGATCTTACTGCTTCTAAAATAAAGTTTACAATTCAGTGAAAGCTTCAAAGATCTCATGACCTTAAAGGCGAGAACATTATGGTAAACAAAACAAAGACAAGGGGCTAGGGAGTAGGGGAGTAGTCAGAAAGCTAAACCTCTGTGGTACCTTTTGTGACTTTAATTTTATTTTAACAATCATGAGTTTAGAAACAGTAACCTCTGTTATAGATACTTTATCTCTTGGTTGTTTGTAAGCCCAACAGCGGTGTCCTTAATGGGCTGTGCTGTTGCTCTGCCCCTTGTCACAGAGCCAGGGGCCCTACCTGACAAGGAAAGAGACTTTAGAGGAGACTTACAGACAAATATGTTTGCCTCTAAAATAGGCAGGACAAATTCCATCTCCAGAGCCTGGTTTTCAGTTGATTAAAACAGCATGTGACAATTTTCAAGTATTCTCCATGCCCAAAAGGCATTTGAATCTCTCTGTAAGTCTGAATCAAGTGATCAGAGAGGGAGGTAGGTGAGCAGGGAGCAAAGAAGGCTGAGAAACAGAGAGTTAAGGTGTTTGGGGATCATTTGTTTATGTGGTGGCAGAACTTGTCACAATCTGAAAATTTGAAAATGAAGTAGTGGGAGGTCAGATGTAGGACAGAACAGCCTGGAGCCAGTGTGGTGACTTTTACAGGCTTGTTTGGGTTAACTGGGAGTTAGTTGCCCTTTGTCCATAGAATGGAGCCTATTGCATCCAAAGCAGGTATTTTTCACTCAGTTAAGCCTTTTTGGAAGCATTCTCAAAGACATACTCAGGGGCATCTTTTTATGATGACTCTATGGTTTAGTTTACAAAGAAGATTTATTTTCAAACTTAGATTCATAAAATAAAATAAAAAACTACGTGGACATGAGCATTTCAATAAATTTTGGATAAAAATGAAAAAAAATATGATGCCTGTTTTCTTTTGTAGTTTTATTAATCCTTTGAGAATTTCATACCTTGTATCATAATTATATTCATTCCCTTCCCAACTCTCCCAATTCCATATACACCCAACACTCTGTGCTCACTTTTTTTTTAACCTATCAAGTCTCATTACTGTTCTCTATAGTCTTGGAAAATAGCCATTCTCTGTAAGCATCTTAGACCACCAAGTGCACAAGCCCTTAAATAAAGCTAACTCTCCATCACCCTGAAGCTATCGATTGCTTACAACTTTTCTGCTAGAGGTAGGACTTTGTGGCCAAATCACTCTTCCATACTGGGATTTTGTCTGGCTTGAGTTCGCACAGCCAGTGTAAATTAATATGTGCAACTGCCTGTTCTTTTCTGAAAATATTCATTCATTATAGTAATACACTGTCTCTATCTCCAGCATTCTTTCTACTTCCACTTCTAAACTGATTCCTAAGCCTTAGGAAGAATTGGATAGAATGTCACTATCCCTCTTAGGGTTAATTCTTTTTGTCACTTATCTTCTGCAAATTAACCAGATGTTGGCCCTACTGTGGGATGATCTTTCTGTATACTGTGAATATGTATTACTCTCCTTGGTTAATAATAAAGCTGTTTGTCCTATATCAAAGCAGGACAAAGTTAGGTGGGACAATCAAACTGAGGAATGGGATGAAGAAAGGTGGAGTCCAGAGAGATACTATCAAGCCTCCAAAGAAACAAGATGCCAGAAGATCAGTAAAACCACAGGTCACTTAGCAATACACACATTAATAGAAATGGATTAACTTGAAAGTAAGAGCTAGTTAATAATAAGCCTGAGCTATTGGCCGAGCATGTAATTAATATAAGCTTTTCTGTGTTTATTTGGGACCTGGTCAGGACAGAAAAACTCTAGTATGGTTTACAGGCCTCGGTGTTAAATATTTTATTAGTTCTAACGGTTTTTTAGTTGATGGGATAAAATACCATGACCAAAGCAGCTTAAGTTATTTTGGCTTTTCCAGATGGAAAAGAGTACATGTTAAGAATATTTTGCTAGGCAGTGGGACCAAGTCCTGTGCTCATTACATGAGTTGGCTGTTTGAAACCTGGAACTTATGCAGGGACACTTGGCTCAGTCTAGGAGGAAGGGACTGGACCTCCCTGGACTGAGTCTACCAGGTTGATCGCAGTCCTCGGGGGAGGACTTGTCCTGGAGGAGGTGGGAATGGAGGGTGGGCTGGGGATAAGAGGAGGGGGTGGGAGGGGGGAGAATAGGGGAACGCATGGCTGATATGTAGAACTGAATGGTATTGTAAAATAATATATATATATATATGCATTAAAAAAAAGAATATTTTGATTTATTTTCCTTATATACCCAGTTTATATTCCTTACTTGTCTTATTGCTTTAGATAAGACTTCATGTACTGTGTTCAAAATAAATAGGGAGAGCAGACAACTTTGTCTTGCTCTTGATTTTAGTGGAAACACTTTGAGCTATTATCCATTTAATATGATTTTGGGTATGGGCCTGTTTTATACTGTATTCATTATATTGAGACACATACCCTCTATGTGTAGATTCTATAGGACTGTTATCATTAAGGGATATTAGATTTTGTCAAAGGTAATTTCTGTATCTACTGTAATAATCATGTGGTTTATGCCCTTGAGATTAATTATAAAATATCTTACATTTATTTATTTACATTTGTTCAACCATCCTTGTATATAAGGCATGAAGCCTACTCAATCATGATGGACAATTATTGTCGTGTATTTAGATATTTATTTAAGAAAGAAACTGAAGAAGACAACAGAAGATGAAAAGACTTCCTTGCTCATGGTTGGTAGGATTATAGTGAAAATGGCCATTCCACCATAAGCAATCTACATATCCAGTGCAATATAAACGAAACACCAATGAAATTCTTAGCAGAAATTGAAACTCAATCTTACATTTCACATGGGAAACAAAATCTCAGGTTATCCCAAGTAATTAAAAGACTACAATAGCAAAAATCATACTGATTGGAGGTTCTACCACCTCTGATTTCAAGAAAAATAGTACTGAAAACAACATGATACTAGAACAACAAGAGACATGTGGATCAATGAACTAAAATCAAGGGCTCTTATGTGTAGCTCGAGTTTTCCTGCCTTGCCCACAGTCAGGACAAATCTCTGTCACCCGCCAGTCCCACAGCCGCTCAGACCCAACCAAGCAAACACAGAGACTTATATTGCTTACAAACTGTATGGCCGTGGCAGGCCTCCTGTTAACTGTTCCTATATCTTAAAGTAACGCATTTCTACAAATCTATACCTTGCCACGCGGCTCGTGGCTTACCAGCATCTTCACATGCTGCTTGTCCTGGCAGTGGCTGGCAGTGGCTGGCAGCATCTCCTTCTGCCTTCCTGTTCTTTTATTTCTCCTCCCTGTTAGTCCCGCCTACACTTCCAGCCCAGCCACGACCAATCAGGTTTTATTTATTGACCAATCAAAGCAACTTGACATACAGACCATCCCCCAGTACAGCCAAGTGCAGACCATCTCAGACACCTGCACTCAGGCCCATGGTCCTAATCATCCTCTATGCAAACCTGCTGGGTAACGCCACAAGGAACCCAAGAAGGGCTCCCACAGGATACATTAACATCCCACAGCACTTATGTAAGCCTGTACTTCCACAGCCACCTGAGGTTTATTAAAAGGAAACTGAGAGACAGGCTTTGATATGGGTGCTGGAGAATGATATTTTGAAATTTGGATTGCAAGCCTCAGCTGTTTATGGTTGAACTATTGTGCCAGTCCCAGAACCTAGTGTTTGACAAAGAAACCAACATTACACATTGGAGAAATGACAGCCCATCAGCAAATGGTGTTAGTCAAGCTGGGTAACTATATGCAAAACAATGAAACTAGATGCTTATCTCTCATCCTGCACAGCACTCAACTCCAGATAGGTCAGGGGCCTTAGCAAAAAACCTGAGACCCTGAACTTGAAAGAAAAGAAAGTAAGAAACACATGTAAACTCACAGACACAAAAAAGTCTTCCAGAACAGGGCCCCAGTAGTGCAAGCATTAAGACTGACAATTGATAAGTAAAACCTAATAAAGCTGAAAAGCTTCTTACAAAAATGGACAGCATGAAAAAATGAGGCATGATAGTAAAGAGAGTTTTCAAAAGAGAAACAAATTAACAAAATAAATAACTTTAAAAATGTTCAAAATCCATAGCAATTGGGAAAATACAATTTAAAATGACAATATTTTTGATAGGAGATAATATAGTAAGAATTAAAGAGACCTAGCCTTAACATGATACTGGACTTTGACCAAAAAAAAAAAAAATCACAGAGCATCTTATTGAATGTGAAAATACTGAGTATTTCCTACCCAATTGGTGATAAGGAAAATTTTCCATTCCCACTAATACTGCTGTAGTAAAGGCTCTAGTCATAAAAGTTCGAAAAAAAAGATGTATAAAGCAATCATACTGGAGAGAAAAATGTTAAAGCACTTGTAATTTTAGTGTTATGTATTTTGGGGTGAAAATATGCTGAAGCTAATGAGTCCAGTTCTTTGTGTAATATAAGATCAAAGTACAAAAAGAACCTCATGTCAACAAAGTAATAATGAATAAAAATCATAAAATTTGCTGAAACTATTGAAAATTATTCTATTTGTTGCAGGAATCTCTCAGAAATAAGCACTCTGAAACCAGTGAGTATATTCACAGGTGGGCAAAGGACAGGAGACCTCCTGAAAGTCTTTGGTCCTCAGTACAGTTTGCATTCTCATTTTATAGTCTAAAGCCGAAAGTTTGTGTACATAAGCATGCATGTGTGATTTCCCAGAAGCATACTTGAAAGTCTGCTGTTTGCTTCTCAAAGGCATGTGTTACAGTTGACAGGTATAAATTTTGGGGTCAGGTTGCTGAGGACAACAACTAATTTTGTTTCAGCTATTTCTCCAGGCCCTTCTGTTCCAGGTAGCAAGATGAAATCATGTTTTTCAGTAAACAGTACAAGCAGTGCTTTAAGTAATCCACTAAATAAATCAATAATTCAAAGTATGTTAATTTGTCATTTCTACCTTATTCTACCTCATGTGGAAGTCTGTGGTGACATTTTCTTTGTGTACCTCAATAAAGCTTATCTGGGGATCAGAGGAAAAAGCCAGCCACTATATTAAACATAGAGGTCAGACAGTGATAGCACATTCCTTTAATCTTAGCATTCAGGAGGCAGAGTTCCATCCTGATCTCTGTGAGTTCAAGGCCACACTGGGAACAGAGCCAGGCGTGGTGGCACACACCTTTAAGCCCAGTGCTAGTTAACTATAGGAGTCTGGAGGTCTGTATAGACAGACAGGAAGCGATAGAACTGGGCAGAAAGAGGAAGTGATGTAGCTTTTTAGAGAGAGGAAGTAAGATGGCAGGTCACAGAAAGGTATATAATATAGGCGTGAGTATACAGGAAGTAGCTCTCTCTGGAGACTGAGGAGTCTGTAAGGTGAGGTCGGCTGTGGCTTGTCCTATTCCTCTGATCTCTCAGTTTTCACCCTAATATCTGGCTCCAGGTTTTTTATTACTAAGACTGTTCAGCAATTCATTTTACAGAAATTGTGGTCCCCATCTTATAGAGACTAGATCATAAGTCACTAATTTCATCAGTGGGTTAGTATCAATGAATTCACAGCTGCATGGTGTATTCAGAGACAGAGCATAGTTGGAGACAGTAGGTAACAATGGAGTGCCTTTGAATGGTACATCTTTTCCCTAGACTCCTTTTTATGAAGAAACTGCTCCATGATGTTAGACTTCAACCCTTTACAAAAGTGATAAAGTCAGTGGATAAAATGGCTCTTTGAAACAGCCAAATAAATCTTTCCTCGATTCAGTTTTTATTGTTGACATATCGTCACTGTGATGGTAAGATGAGTAGTTGGAGCTGGAGAGTTAGAGTTAGAGCCCTTGCCTAGCAAGATCAAAACACTGGGTTTGGTCCTCATCTCAGAAAAACAAAGGGACTGAAATGTGCATCACAAAATACCAATGGAAGTAATTTTGAACAGGAAGAGCTAAATTCCAAGGTCAATAATTACCTCAAAGCTATGAGAAGCAGAATGAACTGGGGCATTTTGAAAGTAAAACTATGTAAATCTACAACTGTATATTTAAAATATACGTATTGGTATAATTAAAATATAAATAAATATTTTAAAGATTTATAGAATAACTAATGCAATATATAATTTAAAACCTTGCTTTTAAGGTACATCCCTTTTCAATAAAAAGTCCAAAAAAATTAAGAGAACAACCTTTCACAAAATGCCTCACATTCAAAAGAATGAAACTGAAACCTTTACTCACATTACATACAGAAATTAACTTAAAAAGGGTTGTACATATAATGTATAAAACATAAAACTGCAAAAATTAGTCATTTGGAAATTAAAATAAATGTTTCTCAGATTTTAAAGGCACATTAAGGGAAAAATAAATTCAGTGTTATTAATATTGAAAACAATAATTACCATGAAGACAATCCAGAAAAAACACAAAAGTGAGAAATAATACAAAAAGAGAGAATATTTATAAATTATATATATGTGTGTGTGTGTGTGACTCAACTAATACTTGATGTATATTAATATAAAGAGTATTCACAACTCAATTATAAATACACAGAAAACACAATTCAAAAATTGAGAATTATTAGAATAGATATTCCACCCCCACCCCCCAGGAGATTTATAGTCACTAAAGATAGAAGACAATAATTAGCAGTCATCAGATTTTAGGAATCTTCAAAACCGTAGTACATGCCACTTTATACTCACTTCAATGTTCAAGTAAAACACACCTTATAAAGAAGCAAGTATTGTCAGAGATAAGCACTTTTGTAACATCACTGGTATGATGCCAAATTGTAGGGCTGAATTGCCAAAGCTAAGCAGTGAGTCGTCATATGGCTCAACAATTAGACTCTGAAAAAGAGATGAATTAACGTTCATGTTCAAGCAGGCACACTTTGGACAGCTAAGTAGAGTTGTTAGTCATAAAAGCTGAAAAGAGATCCCTCTTTAAATGTCCACCAGCTGATTCACAGAAGAATCTAGATTGTAGCTAGACAGTTAAATATCAATTACTCAGAAAGCAGCAAACCATGAATGGATGCTACAGTAGTGCATCCATTATACTATATAGTCATACACACCATGACATGGGCTGTTAGGAACATTTCTAGAAAATTTCGAGACCATGAATATTGGTAGAGATGAGCTAGTAAAAAATTGGTAGAAAATTGCTGGCTTGAAGTTGGTGGTAGAATGGCATGCTGAGTTATGGCTAATGGACATCTAGATCTTTTTATTTGATGGACACCAGTTAATGACTATAGTCCACCTTTTGGAACATATATGTTGCCAAATTATGCACTATAACACAGTGATTTTCACATTTAAATGTTTTATATAAATAAAGGTTTTATAAAAATCCATTTAGCTTACCACATTACCAAGTTAGTTACAATATGTCACCTAGCCCTCATTTGGCATTCCAAATTCCTTACTGACTTATAATAAAAACTCTCAGCCCATAGAAGGGAAATATCTCCTTCTCATAAAAGTATTCTTTAGAACCTTTCAGGAACTATCAGAGTTGGAAAAACACCAAATACTTTCCTACTATGATCTTAGGCATCAAGGGAATGTCTGTTTACCACATGCATTTGTATTTTTACTGAAAGCCTTTGAATTTGAAATAAGGTAAAAAAGAAGGAAGAAAGAACGAACTAAAAGGAAGAAAAAACCCGTGTTCTGTCAACACAGTTATCTCTATAGCCAAATGCTAAGGTATTTACAAAGGCAAATAGCAGAATTAACAAACAGATTTATTAAGATTGGAACATAAAAGACTGGCATGTAAAATCTATTACCGTAACTAGTCAAACTATAAATTACATTTTTATATGATGTTAACCATATTGTCAGAGCAAACAGCCATTTAGGAAAAAAAGTAACATAAACATACACTAGTTTTTTTTTTCCTATAAGAAGGCTCAATACATTAGTAAGCCATTTATCTTATAATATACTATTATAATTGAAATCTTCACAAAAATATAAACAATAGCATATATAAATTAAATCTACATCAACAAAATGATACTGAAATATATAAAGACCTAAGATGACTGCATTAGCTCTGTTATTTAGGCTGTTTTGTAAAAGAGAAGCTATGCCCAGGAACCAATTGTGATTAGTCTGTCCTTGTGTTGAAAAAAGTTATATTGAAACCCCTGATGCTCCTAAGTTTAGGATTGTCTTTTTTACCTTAAAAAGGCAAGGTCATGTCATTTCTACATAGGTAGTTGAACTTGTGAAAGGGTAAATACTTATTGCCTTCTTTTTGAAGAAAAAAAAAATGCCAACACTGTGATTAGCATTTTGTAATTAAAACAATGCTATAAAGAAGCACATGAGAGCCTGGTCAAAGTATTTTCCTTGAGTTCAAATAGATCCTGTATTCCAAGAAGGTATCCCTGCTTCAGAACACAAATTTCTGCATCACAAATCTCTGACCCTGTAGTCATGCCACCTCCACTGCAGCTGTGGAGGTTTGCGGACAGTACCACAGCCAGAAGTACACAAGACTCCGTGTGCTTGTCCAAAGAGAAGCAAACATAGTTCAGTTTCCTCTCATTACATGAGGTGAACATTACTTTCACTCACATTTCATTGACAAGACATTAACTGTGTCCCCAGACCTACTGCAAGAGAAAAATGTATAGACCATAATAAAATGCAGAGCTCCACTTAATTAAATAACAAAAATACACATATTTACACTTTATGCAGAACACTACTTATCTCTACTGCAAACACATTAGCAGTGTAGAGTAAATGTGTGAAATACTAGCAAATATAGAGATAAACAAAAGGGATGTGTGTGAGAAGGAGCAATAATGAAAAATAAAAAGGTAGAAAAATGACGGTACATTTCTGATGGGAAACAGAAATGATACATCCGTCAAATGATACATCAAACAAGACCTAGGTGTGCCCACGTCAGTAGACTTTCTCATCAGGACCATGCATCAGTGTATAGTATCCTCAGTTCAGTATGCAACCTTGAGAGTCAAGGGCCTCAGATGGTGTCTAACTTTCTTGTAGTGTGACACATGGAGGCTTTCTCAGAGAGCATCTTCCCCTCTCTAAACGCTTGCTTGTCTTTAAGGGGAAACTTTAAAAACCTGTGTGCACATGCTGTGTTGTCTCCCATTTAAGCAATTATCTTCCTAAGTTCCTATTTCTTTTGCCATTAAAGCAAACATTACTTTCTTAACTATGTCTGTTTTACTGCTTAAGCATAGTCTTGTCTTGTTGTGACATTAAACACATGCTGAATTAAAGAAAAGAATCCCTTCCTTAGAAATAACTACACTTTATCAGGGGTGAGCAAGGTGTCTGACCATAGTTAATGGTCTCCAGAAAGCCAGATCATGCACCAAGGATAGATCCTGATCCCACTGCCAGGGGCCCTTCAAACAGACCCAGCTACACAACTGTCAAACACCTTGTTCACCCCTGATTAAGTGGGGAGGGAGTTGGCCGTGCCTCAGCTGAATGTACCAGGCTTAGCTGTCTCCCATAAGAGAAGTTACCCTGTCAGAGGAGGGAAGGAGAGGTACGGGGGAAGGTGAGGGGTTGGGGAACAGGAGGAAGGATGAGAGGGGGATCCATGGATGGTATGTAAAATGAATAAAAAAATTAAAATAAGAAAAAGAAATAGCTAGACTAACACATCAATCCTGAGAAGGTTAAATTAAAGAACCCAGAGGAAATAAAATTCTAAATGTCTAGGATGATCATAGAAATACAGCTACGTATTTAGTATATATGTGAAAGAGATGAAAAAAATAGAAAATTATGAGAAAAGAGTCCCTGCATCCTGAGAAAACAGAAGATAAGAAAGACCAAATGGCTCTTGGTTTACCAGGTTGTGCTTGCTCTGACCACAAGTCAAGGAAATTCACATCATGGTAAGTGTCATGTTAGAGAACATATTAGAGACAAAAGGCAGTGAAGAAAATATCACCAAACACTAGAAGACAAAAACAAATAACAAGTGCTGTATTTTATATTTTTTCATGTTTTGATATTTTAATATAATTACATCATATCCCCAATTCCTTTTTCTCCTTTCAACCCCTCCCTCCACCCCCTTGTTCTCCTTCAAATTTATGACCTCTTTTCCTTTAATTCTTCTTACATATGAGTGTCCAAACAAGGCTTGAAAAATGTTGACACCTGTGGACATGCAAACACAGAAAATGCTCAGACAACCACAAACTTAGACAAAGAACTACATGCAACTGGGAAATGCTAAAAGCAGGAGAAATGGTCTACCTCAGAGAAGAACCCTACAATTCATTAACCAATACTACATTTTTTTGAGACAGAGACTTGCAGGGTAGTTCAGTACATTAGTGAACATACAAACCCGCTCCCCCCGCGGTGTCCTCCAGAATGCTGAGGTTACAAGTGTGTATGATGATATTAAACATAAACAAACCATTTTCTGAATTGTATGTTGATATTCAACAATATATATTACATTTTAAAATATTCATGCTTTACACAGAATTCCCCCTTTGAGGAAAGCACTAAGATTAGGAGTTCAAAAAGTTGAATAATACCATGGCATTATCTATGTAGACAAACCTGGAAAGAGTTGATGTTCTGGCTAGTTTTATGTCAACTTGACACAAGCTATAGTCATCTGACAAAAGGTGATCTCAATTGAGAAAATGCCTCCATAAGCTCAGGCTGTAGGGTAAACCTGTAGTGCCTAGCCCATTGTGGGTGGTACAACCCCTGGGTTGGTGGTCCTGGATTCTATAAAGAAGCAGACTACACAAGCTATGAAAAGAGGGCAGAAAATTAGCACTCCTCCACAACATCTGCATAAGCTCCTGCCTCCAGGTTCATGCCCTGATTGAGTTCCTGCCTTGGCTTCCCTCAATGGACTGTGATATAAGATACACAAAGCAAATAAACCTTTCCTCCCATGTTGTTTTTGATCATGGTGCTTCATCACAGAAAAAGTAACCCTAAATAATATAGTTGAATATTAATTAAAACTTAAATTTTATGCTAAAAATATGTTAAGTGACATACATGCAATTATTAAAAATAATTAATTAAACCCATATCTGTCAAAGACAAAGACCCACTTAGGTCAAAGAAAACAACTCCAAAATTAATTCCTGTTTTCTACCTGAGAGAGAATGTAGATTATTATGAAAGCTGACATTACATTGTGGTTTGAAAGCTGATAAACTAGGCAAAGTTATTTGCAGGTTAATCCTAATCAGAGACAGGTAGGTCCTCTGGGCACAGGGAATATATCTGAAGATATTTTGCTACTATTGAAGGTGTAGGTTTTAAAATATAGATGTGGATATATATAAATTAGGCTAGTTTCTTTTTATGTTCTTTACATGTTTCCTGATTGTTTTTTCTACCCAAGAAAGATGCAACCAAAGCCCTCACCAGATGCTGACTCCATGAGTTTTAAAATTCCATATCCAGGGACATGTCAATAAGTTTCTCGTTATTATCAGATACTGACCCTTTTGCATCTGTTAGAGCAGCAAAAAGAAAAGCTAACTCTGTTAACCAAGAAGATGTTACTCGTTTTCTTGAAGCTATAGGTAAGTTTATGAAAGTGAGATTAGCATTTATTTAATTAAATTTCTTTATTTTCATTTAATTCAGTAAAAATACATACTTTTTATATTTTTAAAAGGTGAGTAAAGTCATTATTGAAAGAGGATATATGTACATAGACAGGAAAGTAGGTGTGAAGATTCACAGATTTGTGGGACATGAACTTGAGGTTACCTCCTAACTCAGTGCAAAACTGAGCAGTCACTTCATCTGTCATCACAATGGACCTGTCAGCAAACTGGACCCCGAAGGCCATGCCTTCTGTGTCAATAGCCTTCACTAATATCTTCAAACACTTCTTTTGCTTTATTTCTCACTGGCTGCTTTTTCTCAGTGTGTTTTGGTTGTTTACTTCTTTTTACCTTAATAGACTAGTTTGGAAAACCCAAGAAGTCGAACATGATTTTGCATCATTTATATCTACCTCATGAACTTATTGATCTCATCTAGTCTATATTTTTATTTACTATCTTTTGTCTATCCAGAATTGATTTTCATAGTCATGATTTCTGTCATGATTTCCAGGCTTATATATCACCTTGCCTTTACTGAAATTTTATTATTTATTTATTTATTTATTTATTTATTTATTTATTTAATCAAACATAACATTTTTCATGATTATTTGGTAATTTCACAGAGTGTGCCTTGACCATATTTGATAATGATTTCTCTAGGTCCACCCTTTCACACTTGCCCTCTAACAAAAATGAAAAAAAAAAAAAGGTAAAAGTACCTAAGTCCAACATGTGTTGCCCATGTACTCACTGGAGCATACTTGAATTCCCTGTGTCCATCCCCTTAAAGATATCTGAGTACTTCCCACATCCCTGCCAGAAGCCATTAACTGTGGAGAGCTATACTTCAGTATCCCTATCACATTTTTTAAAGGATTATCTTCAATGGCTTCATGTGTAGACAGACTGTTTTTTGGAGGGGGGTGGGATGTTGTCACGGAATTGTTCAGCAATATCTCTCATTCTCAGCTGTTAAGTTTGCAGTCATGGATACCACTGCAAAAGTAGCTTCCTTGTCCATAACAGCCAGTGTCAGCATGGATCATGGACTTGCAAATGGAGTCCCATATATTCTGTGGCTGATCAGAGCCAGGGCAACCTTTTGGCTGAGCAGCACATCCTGGGGCAGGATCTCCTCTAATTCCAGGTCCTTGCCATCCTCTTTCAGACCTACATGCTGGGCTGCCCCTCTTAGCCTGTGAGCAGCCCTGCAACTCTGTGCTCTCCAGTCCTCAGCAGCAGTGGCTTCATGCTGTGTTCTGGGCCCACTGGCCTGCACCGCCCAGCAGGTGGAAGGCTAGCCTTACTCAGCAGCTGACATTTTCCTTGGTCCACTATGTGGCACTCCCATACCCATCACCCTTGCTTCTCTAGTTTCACCTCCCTGGAAGCTCTTTTTCGACCATCTTTCATTGCAGTTTCATGAGATCACTTTTGAAAATCATTTTCTCATAAGACCTGCCTTTTTTGGTTGTTCTAGAAATACTTCAGGCTCTGCAGACTCCTCCACAGCTGCCACATCTCCCCTCCGCATACACAGATATGTTGTGAAGCATATGTGCAAATCAGAAAAAAATAAATAAACTTCCAGCAAGTAGTTCTCTAATTCCAGTGAAGAATCCAGGAATGGATCATCAGGCTTGAAGATCAGGTGCCCTGACCCACTGACCCATCTCACAGGTCCTGAAGTCTCCTTTTTATTAATCATATCTCTCTCTCATACCACTTTCTCAACTGGATGACCATGGACTCATTCTTTACTAGCAGAAACTGACAAGAAATTTCATGCCTGTCAATATTGGAATGCATGAAGAATTGGACCCACTCTGACACTTTGTACTCTTTGTACCTGTAGATGAAGCCAGCACAAACTGTGTGTGTGGGGGGGGGGTGTGGGTGTGGGTGTGGGTGTGTGTTAAACAAAGTCATGCTCACCCCAAGTACCACAGCAGAGATAACAAAATCACAAGTGCCATGTGTGAGAAAACGTCCTTTGAGTTGTTGTTGAGGTCTAGTGACACTAAACCAATAGAGGTCATTGCTGTTGTCCTTGGTTGCCTCCCAAAGATGGGAGGTAAATCTCTATTACTGAAGATACCATGCATTTTGGACACTGGACTTGGAAGAATCTAGCTGGATCTAACTAGAAACTACCCTTTCTGAAGTCTAGTTTCAACAGTACTAGAAAACAGTATGCACGCTGCCAAAGGAAGAAGCAATAAATAGTTCTATAAAGTTGTGACACTGGGGAACCACAGCATTGACCTGGCCAGCACTGTGAAATATCCCTATTAACAACCAATAGGATTTTGAGAGAGAGGTAGACTTAGCCTCTCCGAGGGTTTACACCCCCATATTGGTTACCCAATACAAAGTGGCCAGGTCTGAAATAATATACACACAAACAATAAAAATGTACTTTAGTATTTTGACTGAGTTCCCATATGGTTTCTGATATCTGTTCATTCATTCTCTCCCTAGCTCTCCACAAAGTGCCTTGCTAGATTCTAAACGCAATTAGGAACTAACCCAATGAATTACCACCTTGAAGAATTTCCCTTGCCTGGGAGTCCTCTTGCTACATAAAGCTGTCTGGAAAGGTTCCAAACCTCCTTTACACCATTGCTCAGGTCTTATTTTCTCTAAGACAGCTAGCCTTAGCATACCATTTAATGTTTCACTTGTTCTTCTTCTCCTATTGCCAGAGTTGTAAACCAGCCTACACTGTTTTCCTTATTCATTTTTACTACATGACTTAAAATCCATACACATTTCCTTATTTATTACATATATTTGTTATTGTTTATAGCCCATGAAATGGAATGTAATCTTCACAGAACAGATACATTATCTTAGTTCTCTGTTATGTCTCTAATCCATATAACAGTGCCTGATACATATTAGAAACCAGATTACTTTGCACAGATGAATAGATGGATCGATGGATGGATGGATGGATGGATGGATGGATGGATGGATGGATGGATGGGAGGATGGATTGATGAAAAGAACAGGCACAATGAGGGGGATTGTTTAGTTGCAATCATGAATTTACACAAACTTCTTACTAAATGAAAAGACAACACTTTCATAATGAATTCATAAACTAATAGTATTACTAAAAAATTAGACAAACAAAAAGAAATACTTTTCAAAATAGAATTTGAGTACTGATTGTAGCCAAGGATATAAGGAAGATACTCTGAAAATAATTTTATCCAAGTCCAAAATTGCAGTTTCCTCTCATTCTTATACAGTAGATTTATGTCTATACTCTAAACAACATTCTTCCATACTTTTAAAAAAACCACAGCATTATCAAAGATTAGTTGGAATGTATATATTTCAATGTATGCCTTAAAGTGCACTCTTCTCCATATTTTTGATTAAAAAAGGAAATCAAATGGCATATTGAACTTTTCATAAAAGTAGCATAATAGAGATGAATTATTTTAAAAATATTCCTATACTTGTTATTTTATTTAAGTGAAGTATTAAATTCCTTGTCTAGGGTATGATGAAGTGACAACTATCAGATTATTGTCTTAGTATATACTGAACTGTATGAATAATGCAATGGAAAAGATCTCACATCTGAATAAACTCACATTGTGCTGGTTTTCGAGCCCTACCTCCAAAAACTGTAAACCTATGGTTTTAGGTAGAGTAAATCATCAAATGTTATAATAATATTGTCTCTATCCATCAACTTCAAATTCAAAATTTAGTGTACTTAAATTGTCCATGTTATTATGTCTATGAACTCAATCATACTAATAAGAATCCTGCCATACAAGAAAAACAACAGGAATCTCTTGAGGAAGTTGAAAGTGCGTAGGGGACACTCCAGAACAAATAACTTTGGAATCAATTTTCTGTTTTTCCTAACATTATCAACCATCACTTAACTACTACCCTATCATCAAATAGCCTGAATCATAGCTGTTCTAAAATTTTATTTCAATGCTTGTTCAGAATTTAGCTGTGTATATTCTAACATTTACCACTTATTTTCTATTGCTGTGATAAAACAATATGATCAAATTCAACTTGGGGAAGCCAAGGCATGAAGTTAAGGCAAGGAAAAAGAGACAAGAATTGAAACAGAGATACCATAGAGAACACTGCTCACTGGCTTGCTCCCCATGTCTTTCTTCTCTCTCCTCTCTCTCTCTCTCTCTCTCTCTCTCTCTGTATATATATACAGAGAGAGAGAGAGAGAGAGAGAGAGAGAGAGAGAGAGAGAGAGAGAGAGAGAGAGATTATACAGTTTAACTTCTTTACTGATTCTATGGGAGTTTCACATCCCAATTCTTCTCACCTGGTTCCCCCATATCCTCCCCTTAACCCTACAGCCTCTTCCAAAGAAAATTAAAAATAAATAAAAATAACACAAAACAAAGCAAGAAAGCAAGCACAGAAACCAAGGAAAACAATAGAAAAACAAAAAGTAAATAGAAAAGGAAAGAAAACAACAACAACAAAAAAAACTTCACTTCTTTCCCTCCTCCAACATCTCTCCCTTCATCCTGGTGGCACTGGGATCCTTGGTGTGTCATATAATAAACCCTTTTGAACAATCAGCATTACTAGCAAATGTTAATTGCAATGAGTTAATGGTCTGGTTTGAGGCCTCTGACTTTTAGTACACCATCATCACTTTATAGTCAAGATAACTCCCCTGGGATATCATGTGCCTGCCTCAGTCATGGAGATCCTGTGGATATTGTTCCACAGAACCAGTTCCTTCATGAGCTACAGAAGTTTTTGATAGGGAAGATGTTAGGGCTACAGACCCAGACATGGTCCCTATGAGCTTGCTTTCTTATACAACCCCAAATCTCCTGTCTGGGTTTACACCATGCACTGTGAGCTAGTCCCTCACATCAAACATTAATTAAGAAAATGCCCAAGAGATTTTCCTACAGTCCAATCTGATTGAGGCATTTTTTTTTCAGTTAAGGATTCTTCTTCCCAGATGATCCTAACTTATGTGAAGTTGCTCAAAACAAATCATCACAACTGATCCACTGTCAACTTTACAAACAAATTCAATAAACCAATAAGCTATCTTCTCTGATTTGTCCCCTTAACTGTTTTGCTCTTCTTCCTCATTCTTTGTCTTTTCTTCTTCTGCTTTTGCTTCTTCTCTTTGTTTTTTTCTTTTATTATATTCTAATACCCTTCCTTCTACCATTACATCTCTCAGGCTCAGATCTATTATTATCTATTATTAAACAAAACTCCCACAACACCCCTCAACTTTTTATTCCTTTGATTCTATTATTACCTCTCCTATGTATGCCTCCTTCTCTACTTCTAGAAACCAAATCCTAATCATTAGTCTCACTATAATTGCTTAATTCTTTTCCTTTCCACTTGTAGGCAACAGAAATATAAACAATGCTATCAGGGTCCCTTTACTCTTTAAAAGAATTGTAGTTAAAGAAAATGTTTGTGGGCTGGGCACTTGTCACTATATTATCAGAATGAGTTAAATGCTGCTTAATGACCATAGCTACATAGTATAATAACCTTCAGAACACTGGGGAGACTGCCTGGTGCTTGGAACACCAGTCTAAAAGAAAAAATTTTTTACCACATCAATACAACAAATTAGTCTCTACTGAACAATGCAAACACCTCCACTGAGGGAAGAGCAGTGACCTGACTTGAAAGAATGACTACCAAGGTAAGAAAACAACAGACACCCCACCCCCCCCACACACAAAATCTTAACCACTGATCTAACTTAGACTTCTGCAGTAAGACCACAGACCCAGACATGAACCTCTGCAGGAGCCTGGGTCTGGTTGTCACCATGGTACCATGTGGTGTTGAAGGTCATACAGATCCATATAGCCCCAGTGGCAGCATGGCCTCAGGTAGCAGCCCAGACCAATGGAATCACCATGGCCCTCTATGACAACAGGAGCCATGCACATCAACACAGACCCTAGGTGCAGTAGGGCTACTGATCTAACTCTAAATACACAATAGTGAAAAAAAACCACAAGTAATGTGAAAAACAAGACAACATGTCTCTTCTAAAACTTACCATCTTTATAGTAATATCCCCTAACGAAAACAACTTAGATGAATTTACAGACACAGAATTTATAAAATAATATAAATATTTTTCAACAGCTAGATAGAACACAATATAAGCTAAACAAATATAAGGAATAAGAATTCAAGTGGTTTAAAGAAGATATAAAGAACAAATGAACTTAAAATGATATGAATAAGTTGAGAATTCAAGGAAACAGCTGTACAGCGGAATAAACTGAAAAAAACTCAATAACTAAAAAATTAATACAATAAAACAATAGAAATACTGAAACAAAACTAAGTTGAAATGAATATGAAATTGAAAAACTCAATAACACAATTATAAAATTTAAGGAAAGACTTTGAAGTTGAAAGGATCAAGAAGAAGTAAAATATCAACATTTTATCAAAAACTAGAGGAATTGTACTACTGAAGCTAATAATATAAATATAATTTCAAAACTCATGAAAAGAATAAGAAAGAACATTAAGACACCAAGAAGGAGCAACCAGAACTCACACTTCATGCTGTTTTCTTGGTTACCAGTACATCAGAAAGTGTCCTCATCCCTATTAAAAAAAAAATCGACTAAGAGTATCTGGATAATTGACTTACCAACTTTTCCTACTTCATCTGAAATCAACTAAGCCAGGGCAAAGACAAAACAAAAAGTAACATCTGCTCCACAGAGGCAGGATAGAATCTCAAATCAGACAAAAATCCAACAAAAGGAGTCCACAAGCCAAGTCACATCACCAAATCACAAACAAAACAATATGAAACACCTGATTGTTTTGCTATTTCATTAGTTTGGAAAATGTTTTCATCCATCCTTTCACTCAATGGTAGTGCTTATTCTTAAAGGTAGCCAATAAACAGTTTTGTTTCTTTAAAATACTTAATTAATTTTTAATTTGAATAATGTTTAGGCTTATGAAGATTAAATAACTGATTAATGATTAATAAATCAAAGAAATGAAAAAAATGAAAAAAAATTCTGGATAACACAAAAATAAAGACACAACAAAACTTTTGTGATACATTTTAAAGCAGTACTAAGCTTTAAGTGCATACATTTAAAAATCAGTAAAAGTAGAAACAAATAACTCAGTGCTGAAACTCAATAATTGAAAAGTCAAGTACAAGCAAAACCCAAATATAATTCATGAGAAGAAATAATCAACAAATGTGAGCAGAATTCATGAACTAGAAACAAAGGCAACAATTCAAAAAATTGATGAATCTAAGATAACTTTGTTAATATTAATAAAATTAGGAGACCTTTAACATAATCAATTTTAAAAAAAGTATGGGACCCTTTTCCTCCTACTGGGTTGCCTCATGCAGCCTTGATCTGAGGGTTTGTACTTAGTCTTGTTGCATCTTGGTATGCCATTTTCAATTGATATCCCTTGGAGTCCCGCTTTTTTCTGAAGGGAAACAGAGAAGCAGTGGATCTGGAGCAGAGAGTATCTGGAGGTGGCAGCGGCTGTGGGGAATGGAGAGAAGGGAGGCTATGGTCAAGATGTATTTTATGAAAGAAGAATAAATAAAAAAGAAGGGAAAATACTCAAGTAAAGAAGGAAGGATGGAAGGAAGGAAGAAAAAGAAAAAAGAAGGAAATGAAAGAACAGACCCAAATTAACAGAATCAGAGATACACGGAGAAAATAATTATTCATACCAATAAATGCAGATCATGGTAAAAGAAGGCCTTAATCATCTATAGTCCATTAATTTACAACTTCTAAAATAAATCATGCATTTGTAGACTCATCTGGATCACCAATGTGAAATCAAAAAGTGATCAACAACTTAAATAATCCCATAGCAAACAAATAGATAATGACAGTGATAAATGACCTCTGATTAAAAAAACAAAAGTTCCCTGGTCCAGGTAGATTTACAAGAGCATCCTACCAGACTTTCAATGAAGAACTGTAACCAATACTTCTTAGATTGCTGAAAACAGTGTAAACAGGAGAACTTAAAAACTTCATCTATAAAGTCAGCATTGCTCTAATATCAAAGCCAAATTAAAGTACAGCAAAAACTGAAAACTACAGGCCCATCAGTATTCCTGAGAAACATAGATTAAAAAACCTTTCATGAAATTTATATAAATTAAATTCAGTCATATTTAAAAGATATCTATTGCAATCAATCTTCCCTTATTCCAGAGATGAAGATGTAGTTTAACATTTGTTAGTAAATAAATGTAATAAATTATGTAAATTGACTTAAAGATAAAAATCATATGACTATCTCAGTATATGCAGAAAGGGCCTTTAACAAAATCCAATAGGCCTTCATGATAAAAACTCCTTAATATAATAAAGGCTATATATGACAAGCTCATAGCCAACATCTTCCTCAATAGAGAAAAAGTTGGAGTATTTCCGCTAAATTCAGAAATGAGTGCTGTCCCCTACACTCACTTATTTTACAACAATATTCAAAGTACTAACAAGAGAAACAAATTAAGGGTATACAAATAAAGAAAATTAAATATATACATATGATATGATATTATAAATAAGAGATCCAAAAAAGTCCACCAGAAAACTTCTAGAAATAATCAACAATTTCAGCCAAGTGGCAGGATATAAAATCAGTTATAACAATCAGTAGCCTTTATATATATACCAATAACAAGCATGTTGAGAGAAACAACATGGAAACAGTCACGTTTGAAATTACTACACACACACACACACACACACACAAATATCACCATAAATTAACTGAATCAATGAAACAAAATAACCAAAGAAAGAGGTTAAGTAAGAAAGAAGAATATGGAAAAATGCATCATGTTCATGGATTGATAGAATTAACATTGAGAAAATGACCATCCTACCAAATGCAATCTAGAGATTAAATAGAATTCTAATAAGAATCCCTATGTCATTCTTCATAGAAAGAGAAAAAGTAAGCCCAAAATTCATATGGACTCACAAAAGACTCAGGATAGCCAAAATAATCCTAAGCAAAACAAAAAAATGCATGACAGGTTACTGTATTGGATTCCAAGCTATACTACAGAATAGTTTGGTAGTGCCAGAAAACAAACAAACAACAACACAAAAATAGACATGTAAATAAATGGAGCAAAGTGGAAGACATAAACATGAATACATGAAATTATAGTCAATAGATACATGACACAGTTGCCAAAAACCTATGTCGGATGAAAGAGAACATCTCTAACAATTGGTGCTAGGAAAGCAAAATTTTCCCCATTTAGAAGAATGAAATTATACTCATATCTATCACCTCACACAAAAAACAACTCAAAATAGATCAAAGCCCTCAATGTGAAATCAGAACTGCTACAATTGCTAGAACAAAAGAAGATGTATCTCACAAGTGGTAGATGCAGAGAAGGACTTTCTGAATAGAACCATTTTGCTCTGGAGTTCAGGACATCAATTGGCAAATGGAACATCATGAAACATAAAAGCTTTTGTGTAGTAAGGAAAATAATCAAGTGAAAAGGAATCCCACAGAGTGAGAGACAATCTTTTTCTAGCAGTACATCTAATGTGATATTATCATCTATAATACACATAGAACTAAAAAATGAAGAGCCAAGTAAACAACTTTTTTTAATGGGCTATGGCTCCGAACTGACAGTTCTCAAAAAAGAAACAAAAATATCTGAGAAATTTTTTAAAATATGCTCAGCATCCTCAGAAAATAGAAAAAATTCAAATTAAAACTACTTTGAGGTTTCATTTTACTACTGAGAGAATGGCTAAGATAAAATAAAGAGCTAACTACAAATGGTGCATATCTGAAAAAAAAAACCTCATTCACTGCTGGTAGGACCGCAAAGTGGTCCAACCATTGTGGGAAACAATGTGAAGAATTCTCAAAAAGCAAGAAGTGTTATCTCCATACAATCCAGCTACACCACTCCTTGGAACCTTCTTAAAGGAGTCATCAGCCTACACCACAGATATTTGCTCAGCCATGTTCCTTACAGCTCTTTTTTTTTAATAGCTGGGAAATACAAATAACCCAAATATGTTTCAGTTTGATGAACGGTTTAAATAGAAATATGCTGCATATACACAATGGAATTCTACTCAGCTTTCAAACAAAACTAAGAACATGGAATTTTCAAGATAAAGAATAGAACTAGAAAATATCATACAGAGTGAGGTAACCCAGATCGAGAAATAGGAACACCACATGCTCATTCTTATTTATTGATCCTATTTTTGAAATTTTTAGATTTGAATATAAATCCTGAAATAAATGCAAAAAAACAGGAAAGTAGAAAGAGACCATGGAGGAAGTAGGGAAAAGAGGTCTAGAAAGGAGTCCTGTATGATACCAGTGCTACATACACTTAGGGTCCAGGGAACATCGCAGAATAAGGGGCTGGAAGATGGTATGAGCAAAGCCAAATGGACTCAGTATGTTGTATGTTGTATGGTGTGTGTGTGTGTGTGTGTGTGTGTGTGTGTGTGTGTGAATATACACATGAAACAACAGTAATTAAAGATTAAGTAATCACTTAATAAGAGAGAGAAACAGGAGTTTTGGAATGGGATGACTGGGAGTGATATATATTCAGTAGTCATGCATGAATTTCTCAAAATAAAACTCCTAAAATACAAGAAAAAGAGGAATGAAGTTGGGTGAATGTTGAGGGAAGATGGGTCTTGAAGGACTAAGGCAGGAGGTGGGGTAAATATAATCAAACTACATGATATGAAACCCCCAGGGAACTAATGATAAATGCTCATGTGCAAAGTTCAGGAAAAATTTTCATCAATAAAATGGACCATGTGGGATAGATATTATCAATATTTGAAGACAAAAATATTATAGGATTTGAATCATTCAGCCAAGATCTATGATAATCTGAAAATAATTTATGAATGGAACATACAAGAACTTTGGAGCAACATGATATGACAAAATTTACAAATTATAGGCAAAAATGGCGAAACATTTCATTTCACAGTGCTAATAATACTTTTAATAAAATTATGGGAGAAAATTGTTCAGATGTGTGCTGAAAGAAGTCCATCCAGCTATAAAAGGCATAAAAATACACCAAACCGGCATAGAAAAGAAAGCATCCTATTATTGTTAAAATTTTGTATGTACGGAACAATATAGTATATTGAAAGCTGCAGAAGAGAAGGAATATCATCAAAATAACTGCTGACTTTTCAATCAAATTTTCAAGAAAATGATGTATCTCAAATTCAGAAAGGTCATACCTGTCAGACGAGCCTAATAAACCTGTCAAAACTATCTATGACAATGGGAAGTCAAAGAAAATTTCCATGATAAAAGCAAGACAATGGAATTTATGACCACCAGTCCAGCCATACAGAGGATACTCTAGGGAACACTTTGGACTTAAACCAAAGATAAATACCTCCAAGAGAATACAGGAGGGAAAAAATCTGATGTTAAGACAGTTGTTAAGCAAGAAAGGACTTCAAATTCCCAAGTAAAACAAAATAATAAAAAAAATGAATACACTTTCTTTCTATAATAAATCTGATTTTAAATAATCTCAATTTTCCTATCCAAAACTACATACTACCATATTATATTAGAAAATAGAGTTCAATATTTTTCTGCCTTAAAGAATCAAGTCCCACCACCAGTGGTAAACATTGACTTAGGATGAAAAAATTAATGGAAAGGTGTTCCAGGCAAATGGTACAGGAAAACAAACAAGCATAACTATCTTAACACCTAAAAATATATATATTTCAAAACAAGTCTAACCAGATGAAATAAAAAGAATCACATCATACTAATTAAGGGACTAAGTCATCAAAAGAAATGTGCAATTCCCAAGATTTCCACTCAGGCTCAAATAATTTCATAAAACAAATACTACTGCACTTAAAGACACAGACTTACTCCAAAACAGTAACTGAGGGGAGGCTGTGATATTCCATTTTCTCCTTATACAGATCAACTGTACATCTACAGAACATCCAGAGACATCTACAGAGTATTCCTCCAAGATGAAGAACACCCATTTATCTCAGCAAAAAAAAATGGTATCTTCCTTCAAAAAGGTCACATATTAGGACACAAAGCATGATTTAACAAACATAGGAATATGAAGAACATAAAAAAATAACCTATAGTTACATCTCCACAATGGGATTAAATGTTATATGGAAAGAGAAAGTACAGAAAAGATGCAAACCATCAAGATTAAACAACATGCTGTTGGCTGGTGAGTCATTGAAAAAATAAAGATAAAATAAAAGAATTTCTTCAGCTAAATAAAAATGTAAACACAGCATACCAAAACATATGATACACAATGAAACATTCTCAAATGAAAATAATAGCTCTAAATGCCTACATTTAAATCCAAGTTTTCAAATTATGATGTACCTCAAAGCACTCAATCTAAGAATAAGACCACCCTAAAAGGGATAGATAGAGAACAACAACAAAGATAAATGTAGAAGTTAAAACATTATAAACAAACAAATGAAAATGCAAAAGATCAAAGAAATTAAGAGTTTGTTGTTTGAAAAGATAAATAAGAATAAAAAAAAAACCCTAGCCAAATTAACCAACAAAAATGTAGAGAAGACTCTATTAAAATTAGAGTTGAAAAGGAAGATATTAAAACAGAAAACAAGTGAACTCTGAGAATCATGAAGATTTACTTCAAAATTTCATATTCCAGTAAATTAGAAAATCTAAATAAAAAGAAGTATTTCTAGATGCATATGATCTAACAAAGTTAAAGCAACATAAAGTAAATAATCCAAATACATCTATGGCAAGCAGTGATATAAGAGTAGTAATTAAAATCCTTCTGATGATAAAAAGCTCAAGGTCAGATGAATTTGACGCAACATTTTTAGCAAGGCTTCAAAGAAAAACTAATACCAACACTAATCAAGTTATTCCATAAAATATAAAGGGAAAGGCAACTTCCAAATTACTTTTAAAAACTAGAATTACAGTAAAACCAAAGCCAGATAAACACTCAAAGGAAGAAAAATATATATAGGGTAATCTCCCTGAGAAATGCAGAAATAAAAATATTCAATATAGTACTTGTTTTACAAGTTCAAAAATGTACTTAAAAATCATTCAATGATCCAGTAGATTTAATTCACAACAAGTAGGGTGGTTAAAGAAACTAAATCAATAAATGTAATTCATCACTCAAATGGGATCAAGCATAGTACTCACATGGTCATCTCCATGGATGCAAAAAGAGCCTTTGATAAAATTCAACATCCTTCCATGATAAAGTCCTAGATGCTCTAAGCATTGAGTAAACATTTCTCAACATAGTAAAGACTATATATTGCAAACATGCAGCCACAGTAATGCAAAACAACACATGTTGTTTTCTGAAGTTTAAATTTAACTAGGCATTCTGAATTTTATATGGTGAACCTTGTTGGCTCTGGTAGGAAACCATGTCAACAACATGGACAACCACAGGTAAAGCCGCTAGATACCACTAGCTAGATACCACTTATATCTAGTCCCTGGTCGACTTTCATGCCCCTCATGTGTGGAAGACATCCTTGGAGATTTCTATGCAATGATAACTTTGTAGGTTTTGAAAAATTTCTCCTGAGGATTTTAACAGAATCTAGCTGAACTGTGCCCAGTCACTCTGAAAGGAGCAGTCAGTGATGTTTCTTAAGAATAATGAGGTGTGTGTTTGGAGGAAAATCATATCAAACAATATCACATCACGACTCAGCCAGGCAACTGCAGAGCCCTGATCAAATGTGCTGACTTCTGAATCAGGAGCCAAACACCAGAGCACTGAAGGTGAAACTGTTACCAGATTCCCTGCTAGACAGGAACAGAGAGATGGAGAGCAGCATTCATGAGTTCCAGAGGCTAGATCTGTGTCTTAAATCAACATCCAACAGGTGATGAGCCTTGAAAACTTGTTTCCTGAAGTCCTATTTTCCCCCAAATCTCAGAAGGACAACACAGAAATGAAATGAACTGCTGAGGGTGAAAGTCCTGTGCAGAGCTTCCGAGCAAAGTCATACTCCAGTATGTGGAGTACACCACTAACAATGGAACGGGAAGGGGAAGATGTTTTAAAAGAAAGGGGAAGAGGGAAGATGTCAGGATAAACAGTGCTGACGGCTAATCCTGATTATCAACTTTTTTATAACTGGAATCGGCTAAGAAACACACTTCTGTTTGGGTCTGTGAGAGTACTTATGGGAAGGATTCCCTGCGGGGAAGGAGTGGGTGGCATTGTACAGCTGTGGGAGCAGGTGTAAAGGGGAAAAGACATCTGAGCAAAAGCATCAGTGCTTCTTGCCTGCCTGCCTTGGCCTTCTCTGATGAGTGGATTCACTATCCTCTTCCTCCTGTTACTGTTGCTGCCACTGCCACTGCCATTACCATTGTGAACTGACAAAAAACCAGCTTCAAAGAATACCCCAGCCCCTTAGTGCTGGATTGGGACTGTTGAGAAGTGCTGCTTCATGGACTGAGCTGATACTGGGTTCTCAGGCTCTCTGGTATATAGATAGGATTGTTTATCTACCCAACCCATATCATGCAAGACAATTTAGTAAATGTCCTCTTGTAATAAAAGAAAAGAAGGAGAAGGGGAAGGAGAAGGAGGAGGAGGAGGAGGAGGAGGGGAAGGGGAAGGGGAAGGGGAAGGGGAAGGGGAAGGGGAAGGGGAAGAAGAAGAAGGAGGAGGAGGAGGAGGAGGAGGAGGAGGAGGAGGAGGAGGAGGAAGAAGAAGAAGAAGAAGAAGAAGAAGAAGAAGAAGAAGAAGAAGAAGAAGAAGAAGAAGAAGAAGAAGAAGAAAGAAGAACTGAAAAAAAATGAAAAAAGACATCAGGAGACAAAAATATCACCCATGATCATTGATTGGTAAAATTTATATTGTAAAAATGGCCATCCTGCTAAAAACATATCTAAATATTCACTACATTACTGTAGATGTAACCAACTGTTTTATTAAATAAGAAACACAGAACCAATGTAAAAGAGAAAGCCAAGAGGTCAGAGCTCAGAGCTAAAACCTTACCCTTCCTCTGTGGTGGTCCTACCTCTCAGAAGAGACCTACTTCCTGTGTGTTTGTCTTGATAAAGTCTTTCTGTTCTGCCTTCCCATTGGTTGTAACCCCAAACACATGACTGCCTTGTCACTGCCTGTTAAGTAGAGCCCTCCAGGTCTTAAAGGCATATGTCTCCAATGCTGGCTGTATCCCTGAACACACAGAGACTTACCTAGCTCTGCCTACCAACTGCTGGGATTAAAGGCGTGTGCCACCACCTCCACACTCTTGCTATGGCTCTAATAGCTCTGACTCCTGGGCAGCTTTATTTATTAACATACAATTAAAATCACATTTCAGTACAAATAAAATACCACCATATTACTGCAAAATTCTTACCAGATATTTTTAAAGTTTTGCACAATTCAGATGGAATCACAAAATACAAGGTACCCCAAATAATCTTGAACAATATATAGAAAGTTTGGAGAAACTCCAATCCTGATTTCAAGTTATCTTATAAACCCATAGTAATAGATCAGCAAGATATTGCCATAAAACACATTGATCGGTGGTTTATATCAAATATAAACACTTGGGCAATAGCTCAGGCTTCTTACTAACTAGCGCTTTAATTTGTGTATTACCACATGACTTGCGGCTTTTCCTGCCCTCTAGTATGTCTTATTTCCTGGGTTGCTGGCTGGCATCTCCCCTGACTCTACCCTCATTCTTCCCAATATTCTCAGTTTGGCTTTCCTGCCTAACTTCCTACCCAGCTACCAGCCTGCCAGCTATTTATTAACCAATGAGAGTAATACATATTCATAGTGTAGAAAATGATTGTTGCACAGCAGGAAAGTTACATTTCAAATAAACAGAAAAACTTAAAACAGTTACAATAGTGATATTTCACATGGAAAAGCTTAAGACAAATTTTTAAGAAAAGATGAAGTGGCTATGTAGTGAATATTGGATACATTCAAAGAAGATTGGATAATTATAGGAACTTCAAATCCCAGTTTCCTCAAGAGCAAGATTCCTTAGACCAAAAAAAAAAAAAAATTACCAAAGAAACATCAATGATAAAATGCACTATAGATCAAAGTGACTGAATGAAACCTCAAGGCATACAATCCTACACTGAAAAATATGCTGTTTGAGCAAGTTTCTCCCCAGGAGACCACATATTAAGCCATAAATTTTAACAAATTGAAAAATAAAGTTATTCCCTGTATGTCTTTCCTGATGAAAATACAATAAAACTACAAATTAAAACCAAGAAAATATGAAGTTATGTAATTAATGTGAACAATAAAGTGAATAAGGGTCTTTGAAGATAAAAGAAAAAGAAAACACACAAGGCCTATGAGAAACAACAAAATCACCATTAAAATTGATTTTTGTAGCAGTAAGTATCTACAAGACAAAGGGGCAACCTGGCCTGTAGGTTGTGAACTTGAGTTCAGCTACCTGGAGGCTGAGCATGAATCTGAAAGTTTAACACCATTTGCACTGTGGGTGACATCAAAGCCAGCTCCAGTAACTTACTGCCATCCTGTCCCAAACACTTAGTTCCACTCCAGTGATGAACAGACAGTTCAGTATAGGTAAATAAATAACTATAATATGTCATATTAACAAATTTGAGATAAAAATCATGATCCTCTCCATAAATAAAGCAATAAAATGAAACATTCATTCATGACAAAAATCCTAAAATAATTAGATATACCAACTTAATAAGGGCTGTTAATGACAAAACTCTATAGTCAACATCACATTGAAAGTGAGAATGCACTGGGTGGCAGTGGCACATACCTTTAATCTCAGCACTTGGGAAGCAGATCCAGACTAATCTCTGAGTTCAAGGCCAGCCTGGTCTACAGAGCAAGATCTAGGATAGGCACCAAAACTACACAGAGAAACCCTGTCTTGAAGAAAAAACAAAAAACAAAAAAAAAACAAAAACAAAAACAAAAACCAAAAAAACCCCAAACAAACAAAAAATAGAAAGTAAGAATGCAGAATATAGTTCCAAAGATCAGCATCAAGACAATGACTGCCCATGCTCATATTCAATAGGATCTTGGAAGCTTTAGTCACGGCAACTGGCAAGAGATAGAATTAAAGTGATCACAGAGAGGAAGATTATAAATAAAATTATCTGTTTCTGGATGATGTGACTAATAAGTAACCAAAGCATTACTCAAAAATACTATTAGAACTGATAAAAATGTAGTTGATGATGTCACACACTTTGTTCACCAGACATAGATAAATCAAGTTGTTATTGACCAGGAAGACTTCTCCCTACTGCTAGCATTTATAGTACATGGAGGTGTCGTGTAAACTGCTGGGTGTAGGGCATCAGCAGGCATATCGAGCTGTGAGTGCTGTAATCAATAATAAACATGGCTGGACAAGACATGCTAATGGGAGTAACCAGCCACTTTCTGGCTGAATTTAGGGTCTACTCCACAGGAAAATATACATGTGTGCTATTAAAAAAATATATATGGTTAAGAATCCATGGTTAGGAAGTGCACAGGCCCCAGCAGTAAATCTGCTGTTATAATTTTGGTAACTGGACAGAGTTGAACTGCTCTCTAAATTTGTATCTCTATCTACAGACTAATGAAGCTCTCAGACCTCATCAGTGTAATTTCTTTGTGTAGTGGATAATTATAAATACAGAAACTCACAACTGGTAAAGTGCAAAGAACAATGGTCAGTGGAGTCCTCCATCACAAATGGGACAAATATAAAACACTCTTCAGGACCTCTTGTTCAAGGTGAACTTGAGACAAAGTGTCTTTTGACAATGACAGGACATATGTACCCATGAACTCACTGCAGTGGTTGCATGTACAAGACTAAGCTAGTCAATGTTACAGCATGGTGTAGGAGCCAGATAATTTGACCCCCACATCTAACTTAGGCATTATTGAGATTAGGATGTCAGATAGATTATGGAACAGGAATATTCTTCAAGCCAGTGGGACAAAACAAAAATTCCAGAAGACAACCTGCATATCACTAGCTAACAAGTTTTGAGAAACTTGCCAGAAGTGCGTAGAGGAGAAAGGGCAGCTTTCTCAACCATGGGTGATGCTTCATTTCTGTACGCAGAAGACTGATGACCTTAAAAAACATAGTATATATCAGAAGCCAAGGAGTAAGACGCCAAAAAATTTAGAAAGTACTAGAATAAAACATATCTGAAATGTATAAGGAACTCCAAAAGTTTAACAAGAAAAAAGAAATAATCTGATGAATGCTCGAAATATCTGAACACAAATGATAGTTTTTAAAGAAATAACCAATAGCTCTTTCAAAGCATCTTCCATATCCCAAGCAATCAGAGAAATACAAATCAAAATTTAGATAACACTTGACCAAACCCCACTTAAATCTGTCATTATTAAAAAAAAAAATACAAACATTGGTCAGGATGTAAACAAAGAGAGATCACAGATAGTGCTGGCTGGAATATAAATGCTGATAATCACTATGTAGAAATGTATGGTAGTTCATCAAGAACTGTGTTAGCTCTACCTATTACCCAGCTATCCTACTTCTGTTATTCGCCCACAGGAAATGATCTCAGCATACAAAATGGTGCTTGCGTGAAAATATTAATGTGGAATTATTCACAAGTCCTGAGAGATACAGAGTCAGCCTACATATTCAACAACAGATGAATAGATGAAAAAGTGTTACACCTGCCTGCAGGGGTGTATATTCAGCCACAAGAAAGAAATCAAATACCTGCAAAAAAGTAGAATGAATTTGGGGACATCGTGTCAAGCAAAATAAGCCACATACACAATGTCAAGTAATACATGTTTTCTCTCATATGTAGAGGCAAAAATGACCTCAGACTCATGAAATAGCTTACGAACAGTTTGGATTTGATATGCAAGCAGCAGGAACAAATAGAATTTTCACTTTGCTCATCAATAACATGTTCAACTAATCAGTGTTTTTTTTTTCTTTTTTCTTATTTTGTGAGCATGACAACAACATACTCATAAAGGCAGGTGTGCTTACTCAAATGGCAAGCCAGTGAAAGGTGATTAATATTCAGCATCTCAATTCAATGTGAAGCTGTTTTACTGATTATGTTTTGCTTGTTTTCTTCTCACATATTCTCTTTAAGATAGATAATTCATCTGTATTTTGACAAGAAGTTAGATACTATATGCATGCAACTAGGTTGGAATGTGGATGTATTGTCTGAATAAAAACTCCTCCAAAGTGTGAACAGTTTTCCCATTAGTCTTTGTGTGGTATTTTACTAACACTGCTGAAGAGAAAATTCTATTTTATCACCTTTAAATATCTAAACACAGCATGTCTAAGCAACCTGAATACTCCAATGTATGGAACTCTGATTGTAACGGTAAGTTTGTCAACTTAAAAAGATTTAAAATCATCTTGGAGACAAGCCCCCTGCATACATCTATGAGGGCGTTTTCAGACTTTGGTTAACTAAGGTTGAAAGAGTCACCTTAAATCTGTGCAGCATCATTTTATGGGATATGACCTCATATAGAACAAAAAGGAGAAGGCTGAGAGTGGATGCCTTGGAAGCAGTTACTTTAAGCACCTGCCTGAAACTGCCCTGCTTGAAGGACTGCACATTAGAGTTATAAACCGAAACCCAAATAAACCCTTTCCTTGAATTCCTTTCATCAGGAATTCTTTTACCTCAATGAGTAAAGTAACTAATACACAAATTGATAAGGGTTACGAGAAAAAGCTATGTAAAAACAAGATGGCAAATATTACATTGGATAATGGTGATAATGATTTGAATTTCCTGATGGATAGAATATTGTATATTTACATATGCGTATTCATATTGTATGTATTGCTTTGTTCCATTTATTAGTCCATGCAGTCTGACATAGGAATTGCTTTATATGTCTGAGTATTTGGCCTGTGTGTAGGTTTGTATGCCATATGCATGGCTGATACCCATGGAGACCAAAAGAAGCCACTGAACTGGATTTGCAGATGGTTGTGAGCTGCCATGTGGGTGCTGGGAATTGAACCCAGGTCTTTTGGAGGAGCAACCACTGTCCTAACTGCTGAGCCATCTCTTCATCCTCTGATGTAAGAATTTTAGTGTACAATTAAATATCATGACTCAGAAGAAACATATAATTGAAGAAACATGAGGCAAAGAAGCATGAGTGTGGTCATAAAATGGATCCAAGAGGGATGACCTGGGCTTATTGCCTATGATAAGCACCATTACCATTCGAATCTGTCTAAGTACAAGAAAAGTCAACACATAAGATTTATTCATATTTTACTTAATGAATAAATTGGCAGAGATGAATACATACTATGAGATAAATTATGAACAGAAATTTGAAATTGAGTGGAGAGATTTTTATGGTGCATAATTTAATGTTTTAGTATATTCTCAAGATTATGCGTGCATCACCACTCTTTAACATCAGAATTCTTTCAAAATCTCTAGCCATAAGTACCTGCTCTCTCTTCTTCCCTTTCCTTCTGTGTTTGAGCACCCTCTAAATCACTTTTTCTTCCTGTGATGAGCTTATTCTGGACATCTCACATGCAAAGAAGTTCATAATAAGTGCTTTATGTGACAGTCATCATTCATTTAACACAGTATTTCCAGGATTTACCTGTAATTTAACATTCATTAATGCTTCATTTTTAATGTGTGGTTAATACTCCACGGTTTGAATTCACCATGTTTAATGTTCTTTTTTTTTGAGCTGATAGACTATAGATTTATCATATGGTTGTTAATGTTGCTGCTATACCTACTAAAGTACACATTTTCTACAGACATGTGCATATGATAGGTGTGAAAATTATATAAATATCTTATTTTTTAATAGTTGAAAGACCTTGAGATCTTGAGCCCAGTTATAAAAACTATAATGAACTAAATGTTCATATGTTAAACTCCTAATGTACTTGTTTCTACTCAGCCATTTACAGATGAGGTCTCAGTGAGTTAATTATGATTAAATGAGCTTATAAAGATGTAGTCATTATGTGATAAGATTAGTATCTTTTTTGGAAGAGATGTCAGTTCACTCTCACTCTTCCTGTACACATGTAATGAGGAAAAGCAAAACAAGAACACAGTCAGAAAAAGGGCTTCTGCCAGGTAGAAAGCTTTAGCAGAATTCAAAATGTCTGAAAACTAGATCTTTATTGCTTAGCTTCAATGATTTTGTGAAAATTATTTTCTCTTACTTAAATTGTTGTCTCTTTTCCATGAGATATCACAACAGCTGATAACTGTTTTTATATATTTTCTGTTTATTTTTTGAAGTTTTCATAAATATATACCATGTATCCCATCCTCCTACACTTCCTCCCTCTATCTGTTCCAGAAATCCCTATCATGCCTCCCTACAAACTTTATGGCCCTCTTGTTTATTTATTTAACTTAGTTACTAATTTGCTTTATAACTAATTCACTCCAATTAGTTCTGCCCATACATGCACGGGTGTGCAGTCATCCACTGGACATGAGAAACCAACAAATGACTACACACACCAACGAAAAGTGAAAACCAACAAATGACTACACACACCAACAAAAAGTGATTCTCTTCCTAGGAGCCATCAACTGTCAATAACTACGTTGGCATTTATGTAAAGACAGAAGGCTTCTTTCATGGCTTTGGAAGCATAGGTGCATGACACTAGTCAAAAGAGCCCCCCACCACACACCAGCACATGGCCTCATGGCAGGAGCACCAGTGAGAGTGAGCGAGCTCTCAGAAAATCCAATTGCACCTTCATGAATCCCTTCTGAAGACATTGTCCCCTACTACTTAGGAATCTTCAGGTGGGTGAGCAACAGCTGAGGGAATTCATGTCTGAAACCGTAAATCTAGTCAACTGTCCCTAGCTGATACGATCCAGTATTCAAAAGAACCTACTATCTGGCATTTTCCTAAACCAGTATCACCACTAACTACATTCTAAATACTTACTATTATTTTTTAAACCAATAAAGGTGATTACAAAATGCCACAACTGTTGAAAATTCAAAAAATAACTAATCGTGGGGTTCCCATCAATAACTGATTGATCTATAATGCAACCTCTACAGGCAAGGCAAAGTGATCATCATTGAAAGATGGTAGAAAGGTTGTAAGAACCAGAGGGCTAAGACATATACTGTGAGATCCTGTCTTCTGTTTATGACAGGGAAGCTGTATCTATAAAATCTGAAGAAGTATATGGTCCCCTAAACAAGGCCTTTACAGAGAAGCCTGTTGATATACCTATGCAGATATGGGAAATCTCACAAGGCCTTGCTCCTAGAGGTTCAAGGGCTGCTGAAAAAGTAAGAATCAGTGTTCTCCAGAGATAAGCCCCTTGGTTATTAAATCCCAAGTGATCATATATATGTAAATGTAAATATGTACACATATGACCAACATCAAATTGGACTCATTGGGCTGAATTCACACACACACACACACACACACACACACACACACACACACACACACACACACACACACACACACGTTGAAGAAGAAGAGGTCATAAATCTGGGAGGAAGAAGGGTAATATAGGAGAACTAGAGTGGGGAAAGAGAATGATGGAAATACAGTACTCATAAATGGTGCTCTGAAAATATTAAAGAATTTAAAGTATTTTTTTTAAAAAGGATTTGTTAAAATGCTGCATGATTCAGATATCTCTCAATAACTCTTCCCTCCTTGTTTTGCATGTTACATATTTAATTCTACCAGAAGTAGTTCATGCTGTTATTTAGAAAACATTAAGAATATTTTCTTCATGTCCTGTGACTTACATATTCTTCATTCGAGCCACTTGATACTGATCACACATTCAATGAGTCTCTAAAAGTCAAATTTTTCATGTGTATAATATTTATTTTCCAAATACATACCATTAGCTTTTGGCAAAATTTGTCCATGCTATTTTTATTTACTGGTAGTCTAATGATTCATTTTGTTAGAAATATGTGTGAAATTTCAGCATAATTATGAAAAACAGATTCACTCATGTCATTTTATTAATGACCAATGATGTGAATGAATTAATTTAATACACTTAAGTAGATTTTAGCATTTTAAATGGTTTGCATTTAAGTGATTTCATGTTAGACTTGCTGATTGAATATACTTTGATCACACCACTGTTTGCATCTTCTTCTTAGATGATAAGATGAGGAAGTATTTTTATCTTTAATTTATAACTTGTACTGTACTGAGTCTGTTTTCATACACCTTAGTACCTTTTCCTCTTATAAAACTTTCTCCTTGACAACTTTAAAGTGAGCTGTAGTACTGCCTCGAAACTTTATCCTAAAAAAAAATATTTATCCTTTGCAATTTTTTTGTATATTCCTGTGAAAATGAAAGGGTTAGAAAGAGAAAAGTGAACAGTGGCATCCTTTTTCATTTATATTTTAAAGATAGAGTAGCTTCTGAAAGTCCATTTAGTAAAAGTTTATAGGTTGGAAAATGAGAAATAAATTTCTGCCTTTCTGCATCATGAAATCCATGGACTGTTTTGCAAAGCTATAAAATACATGGCTGCTTCCCACAAGGCATATGGGTGGTAAGCAGTTCCATACAATGACCCATTCAATAGTGCCCAGTGCTACACTGCCTACTGGAGCAATCCTTAGGAATTTGGCTATTTTCTTCAGAAAATGTAGCTGGTCTCTGTACCCCAGCTGAAACCTACTCTAAGAATGGAATGTACATTCTAGATTAATTACTGTTCAATGCTAAGAGGCACACTTATTTTTTTCTCCTTGCTTAATTCAAAGAAGACAAGAGAAATATGGTGTTTCAAGATTTAAGAAAATCCTATTGGTCTGCCTTAATTAGCATAAGGAGAGAGAGATGTACCTCTGAAGTAAGAAAATAGTTGGAAATCTACAATGCTTGGATAGAAACATGGGGGATTTTTTTCCCAAATTTGTAACCATATACATTTGCTTACATTTGAAAATGGCAGATTCCAAAGTCATGCATGTATCTTTCTATTACTGAGTGGCAAGTGAAGTTTTGTCCTAAGGTATACGGTTATAATCACTATGACTTATTAGGAAAATAAGTGTTCCAAATCATTAGTGGTCATTTTCAACCTAGAACAGAAGTTATTGTGTCATCTCCTGTATAAATGTTACCAGTATTTGACCCCTCAACTGTAACAACCTTGACAACTTTATAATCTTAGACCTACCTAGTCCTACCCCAAACTCTAAACAAATATGGCATCAAATCTTATAAATCACAGGAAAAATGCAATTGTAATTGTGGTGTGTGTGTGTGTGTGTGTGTGTGTGTGTGTGTGTGTGTGTGTGTTTGCATGTGTTTGTGTGTTTTAGAGACAGACAGACACAGAGAGAGCTCATATGTGTAGAAGGTACAATCCTGTCTTAGAGGAAAGATGACTTTGAATATTGTTCATATATATTTTTAAAATAGGGTCTTTGGCCTAGAATTTAAGAGCTAGAGATGACTAATAGCTCAATGAGAAACAGAGATTATTCTACCGTTGCTTTCCCAGCACAGGATTGTCATCATTGGTTACCATGCCTGCTTCCTCCACATGGACCCGGGTATCATACTCCATTGCCTTGATTGCAAGGCAAACAAGTTATCTCCTGATCCATCAATGATAACTATTAAATTTAATTTTAACTGCAACAATCCATTTATTTATTCTTTATAATCCCTTTAATTATTCTTCTAAGAATGTTTATGGATAATTATTTTACCTCTAGCAACATAAGAAACAGTATCAATAATATATTCAAGATAAGAAACAGTGTCAATAATTGTAAACCTTACTTTAAATGCTATTTTATTTAAACACAGGTGCAATACTTTCCACATAATCTAATCAATGTATTTCAAACATAGAAGCCATTTCTCAGTAAATGAACATACATACTTGGTGTCAAAATTCTCTTTCTTTCATACTTATGTTTATATTTTATAAACTTAATTTTTTCTCATGTGTAGACCCAGATTAATACTGTCAAATTGCAATCAAAATTGACAAATATTACCCATCTGTACAGCAGTAGATGGCTCAAGATTCTGTTCAGTGGTCAAATATTATATAGCATGTTTTATGATATTTATAAATAACCTATGTAGGGGAAAATTTCTTGGTCCCACCTAGCCCCATGGGCCGGAAGAATCCCTCCCACCCAAGCTCTCACAGCCACTTATGAAATAATCACTCAGAGTCTTATATAAATTATGAACTCTATGGTCTATGGCTCAAGGTTCTTGTTAGCTAGCTCTTTCATCTTAAATGAACCAATTTCTATTAATCTATATGTTGCCAAGTGGCCATGTGGTTACTGGTTTACTGGCATCTTGTTGCCTCTTGGGCAGTGAGTTGGCATCTACTCCGACTCTCTTTTCTACCTGCCTGGCTCCATTCTGTCTTGCCATAGGCCAATGCAGCTTTATTTATTGACCAATGGGAGCAATACCTATTAACAGTATAGAGAAAGACATCCTACATCAAACCTTGAAGGTCTTTAAAACAAAAAATTCTGGGTCTTTGTTTTTTTTAAGAATGTATTCAAAAGAATAGGAGTTTATCTGTAGCAATTATGCTTGCAGGGTAAAAAGTAATAGCAGAAAAATCAAACACCTGGCAAGCTCTTCAAGGTCACACATGCTTTCTATCCAGTTTCATAGGCCAGTGACTTTAAAGGTGTTTTAATGTATAACACCCTTCATATCTGAATATTCATCTTTTTGTTCTTAAAATAAAATTTGCAACTTATTTTGAAATTGTCCAGATTCATCCCAGATCAAGCTCAAAACATCACACATTTGCTGCCCTGTGACTTTTATCATCACTAAGATTTATCTAATTGAAGTTGATACAAAATTTAAAAAAGAGTGAAATTTCTGAAATCTTAAGATGTTAGATAAATGTGCCTGGTAAAAAAAATTAAATATATTATCTGTCTTTCTTTGCATTAATTAACATATAAAAGTAAATTGTACCTCTATTTTCTGAACATTTATATTCATGCCTCTCAATCTAATATGTACCTAACTGTATTCTCCACTGTTATGCATACTATCAATTAAAATTATATACGGATGTCTTTTTAATTAATTTTACACTTCCAGTAAATCTATTTATAATACTTGAAGCATTCTGTATTGGAAGATAACAATGATATAATTGAAAGGGAAAGTCATTATATAATATTGTCATCTCTACCAGTTGTGCACCTGATAGTGGGTTGATAGAACACTTAAAGAACTCAAGGTCTAAGTATGATGTTGAACAACTCAATAAATGAGCTAGTGAAATGAACAGGGAGTTCTCAAAAGATGAAATATGTATGGCCAATAAAACATATGAAACATTCTGAGTATCTATCAGAGAGATTCAAATTATAACTACATTGATGTTTCACCCCACTTCTGAATGTTTACCCAAAAGACTTCAATTCAACATATTACAGAGACACTTGAGTATAAGTGTTTATTGCAGCCCTATTCACATTTGCTAAGTTATAGGACCAACATAGTTATCCAATGATAGAGAAAAGAAAAGGAAAGTTATGAGATGTGTGAATTTTTTTAACCATGAAGAAGGATGAAGCCATGATGCTTGTAGGAAAATAGATGCAATTGGTGGTAATAATATTAAATTAATTAAGTGACTCTCACTTATATTGTGTTCATTTTCCCATATGTGGTATCTAGATTTTATACAGCTGTATAAAAACATGATAGGTATGTGACATATGATAGGTAACACACCATCTAGAAGAACAAGGGGACTAACAGGATGGACAGATGTGAGTAGAGAGACGGTAGTAAAGCATTGTTAGAAGAGTTTCAATACACACATGTATGAAAATATTCCTAAGTTATACTGCCATGAAGAATGGGTATATGGAAGTATATTTTAAATTTTAGTTTATGTTTTGGTGTTTTTCAGATTAGAAATAAATTTCATTTATTTCCCACCTTTCCTTCCCTTTCCCCCATCAAATGCTTCTATATATATGCCTTCTATTCATCTTTGAATTCATGACCTCTTTTTTTATTATCATTGACTATGTATTCCTAAATACTACCATGTCAGTCATATATTATTACTTGTATTTTCAGTTTCTTATGATTTCACATCTGACCATTTGGTACCATCAAACCAATTTGTGTGCTTTTCCCTGGGGAAGACCACTTCTCTGGTTCTCAGCTCTCCTCAGTTGCCCATATTTCCTTTTGTAAGGTTGATGTCTCATGGACTTTTCCCTGTCCACATTGGTATGTGAATTTGTGTCATACGAGTTTGGTTCTTGCTTGTGTAGTCATGCTAGTGAGATTATATTGGTAGAGTTCTGACTTTAATAGAAGATACAATCTCAAAATTTTCTGATCCTTTGGTTCTTACAATCTTTCTACACCCCTTCCTCAATGTTACCTAAGCTTTATGTATGAGAGTGTTTTGTAGATGAATCCACTGTGACTTGGCTCCACAAATCTAGTACATTCTACAAATGGAAAGAAATCATGTACAAGGTCATGCCAGAAGGTTAACCATGTCAAAAATGGAAACATGTTGTTCAAGAATGTAAACTGCTTCAAGGAGATTCAGGAAGCTGATGGCCAAGTAGTTGTGACATTGAGAAACCAAACTTTAGTGACTGTGGACCAGGCAGTGTCCTCAAAATGTGGGATAGAAGCAAACATTCAGAGTTTGGAACAAGTTGTTTGCAGAAATTCCACATATATACTGGACAGTTTTCTGTTAATTTATTTTTAGAAAAGGGTATTTCTATTTTGGTTAGGTCTTGTTCCTGTTTTAATTTACTTTCCCCCAAATATTATTATTATTATTTGGAATCATAGTGAGTAAGATTTTTCAGTTAGACCTCTTTTACCTAACATACATATTCAAGCATCTTCTGTGGTCTTTGAGGGGACTTAATGAGGTATTTGTATTTGTGGCGAGTCTTACACTAGCCTTCAGATGGGCCTTGTCTTATCTAGTCATCTCTGAAAGACTTCTTTCTTATTTTCAAATTTTGAAACTTTCAAATAAAACTATAAACATTTATGTGTAGAGATTTTTGTGAATTTTTTCTCAACTCATATGTGTGTGAATATAACAACCTCAAGTTTGGGCACCAATTACTTCTTCTGTGTGTATAACATTTGCATCCTACCCCCATCCCCAACCTCAGCTATTGTTTCACATTCACAAGAACACTTGCCATATAAATACCATTTCCTACCTTCCCCTCCTATCCAATTTTTGTTGTCCATATTTTTAGTATGTGGATTTTAAGAGTTCTTTGAAAATTTTATACAATGCTATTTAATCATATCTACTCTTTCGCTAGTCCTCCCAGATCTTGCCCCGTCACTTCCTAACCAACCCAAATCTGTGTTCTCTTTTTCTTTTCTTTTTCACCCGTCTACTCTAATTTGTGCTGCCTATATATATATATATATATATCTGTATGTGTGGCTTTCGGCTGTAGCAAGGTCTACTTACCAGGGAAAACATTCTTGAAAACTGATTCTCCCAAATGTCAATAGCCAATTGGGCAAGAGTGGGACTCTGTGCCCACCTCTACTTTCCTTGATTGGACTGGGTCTGGCTTGAGCTTGTATGCAGCTCTTACATCTCTGTGAGTTCCTATGTGCAGCTGCCCTTCTGTGCTCTGTGTCTCCTCTGCTAGCTTACAAATCACCTTCCAGCACTATGAAAGCTAGCCAGTAGGGATGTAGTTTCTGGCTGAGTCCCAGCTTAATTTCTCCATAGATGACCCAACTGTGTGGTGTCTTGAGCGATAGAGTCTTATTGCCAAGTTCTGGAATGTAGCCAAGTCCATTGGCCATAGTCTATCATGTTTAGGGTTTTATGAGACTCCACTGGCCAAAAGCTCCAAAAAGAGTTACCCATTCCTTGCACTGGGCTTTTGTTAGTAGATGTCTAGGAGGTACATTATCATTCATTATACGGTAACTTCATTTTTACTCTTTTTACATATGTGTATGGGTATGTATTGTGAAGGTCATATAGTAATAAGTACGTTTCTATATGACATTTTCAAACTGTTTCTAGTGTTATTTATCTCTGTATTCTCTTCCAGGCCTCTCATTTTAAGACTTACCTACCTTTTTCAGTAAATATTTTTCTTACCTTCATGTCCTACTAAACATTGGATTTTGTAAACCATGTTCTTTATAGGGCATCTTACTAATGACCTCTCAAGTTTAATAGATGACATTTTTGTGTGAAATTTGTCTTTAAGGTATGACTTTTCTAGACTATAATTAACATGTTTTAGAGTCAGTTTGATAACTTAATGACTGAATAACAGTAGCTAAGTAGAGAAACTGCTTTCAAGTTAAATATCAAGTGAATCCATGCACTCTCATTAGCTGTGCCTAAATCAACCAGTATTGGTTGGAAAAAATTATGAAAATAAATATCACTAATACAAAGGTCATGTTCATTTGGCCACTCATATTTAGTTAAGGAGTTAAAAATACATTTATATTTCAGTATAAACTGATGTTCTGAATAATTTACCAGGCACATGTTGTATGCCAAGCCTTGACAAGTCATCAGAATAAAGAAAATCAAAGAGTCTCACTCCTATCTTTACAAGGAAACTGTGCTGAATTTTATAATTTTCCAAGGAATTCTTATGCCTGTTTTTTAATGTAAAATGTTAGTTGAAACTGTCATCCCAAACCACAGGGGAATTTCCTTTATTGAAGCATTTTCTCTCTTCAAATGGGATTTTCAGTGTGCATTTATTACCTAGCAACCAGACCATAAAAATCCTAATGTTAGATCTTAGATTGATAGGAATTTTTGGTAGCTGTGGTATAAAATATATTTTATGACGAAAACCAGAGAAATTTCCTGTACAACAACAAAGGATTTAAGAATTATTGTACCAGCTTGCTCACTTCAGAAAAACATATTTTAGCTTTCAGGGATTCTTGATTGATATTCTTTGAAATGTTGAAAATATCATGCTAGTAAATGATGCCCTGGAGACTCAAATCATCTTTTTTATGTAGAGATATAAGCTGATGTGGACTAAACTTCTTGTGGAAGACTATAATCCACTCAACATCAAATGATAGCAGCCCTTCTCATCACAGAAGCCAGATACATGCTAGCCAAACTTTTCCATATGACTTTCAGTGACGTCATTCATCATGTTGGCAAAATGATGCCTCTTGTCTATAAGAATGAACAAAACATTAGAATTTGTTTGAAAATCTGAAAACAGTTAACATTAACTTCAAGAGGTCAAGACCTCAGCATCTAAAGCCACATCAATTTTATCAGGATTGCATCCTAAGAATGTGGCCTTTCAGGATTTAATGTTTACTCTGTGTCTCAGTATCCTCATCTTACAAATGAAGAAAATTATATTGGTGACCTCATAGTGTTTCTTTGGTACTTCATTGAAGTCAATTTCTATGCAGCACATAGAGTAAATATTCAATAGATTTTAGCTCTTATGATTAAATTCATCTGTCTTTCCACAGGATCAAACTCTAACTTAGTCTTTCATCATGTCAGGCCAGTAATATTTATCATATACCAACTTTACACAGTATTTCCAAAAGCAATTCTGCCATCTGCAAACTTTCAACTCTACTTTTCATTTACACTAAGAACTTTCTTGTCTAATGAGCTCCAATGAGATAGCTTTACAAAGGCCTGGCTTTCACATGCCTGTTTCTAATCAAGAACACTTTCTACAGCATTAACTTAGGCACTGATATGTAGGAAAATCCATTCCTTCTTATCAATTCTGTCTCATTTGGGCTCTTGATTTCTACTTTTCCTCATGTTCCCCAAGACTTTATTTTCACTCTAGCAAATGTCCTAGTTGAGACAACACTCAATTAGGATATCTTCTGATGAGGTGCAAGTATACCTCTGTCTTCCTTTGCCCTCAAACATCAACTGTGCAGACATATTCCTTCCTCAACTACTTTGCAAAAGTTCACTCATAACTCTTAATTTCATACTTACCAATCATTTAAAAACCTTCTCTTCTTTGTTAAAATATTATTGAGTTTGACAACACCCCCAGTTGGTTTTCTACAATGTTTAGTATTTTGAGCACTCTCTTTTTTGTCTGGGGTACTCAACTCTATTTCTTCATTCTAGATACACTATTGATTCATAATCTGGCAACAGGAAATCCTGCTGTAAATGTTGAAGAACCATATGACAAGTTAGTCTGCTTCCACTGTGGAGCCCCAATAGGACTGAACTAGGCCCTGGAAATGGAAAGATGGAAATGGAAGATGGTTGTTTGGCTCAAACTGTTTGGGGGTGCACCAGGCAGGGGATCAGGATCTGTCCCTGGTCTATGGGTAGGCTTTGGGAATCCAGTGCCTGTGGTGTGACACCTTGCACAGCCTTGGTGCAGAGGGAAGGGGCTTGGACCTGCTTAGGCTCAGTGTGATGGGCTTTGTTGACTCCCCATGGGAGACCTTGATTTGGAGGATGTGGGGATACAGGGTGGCTTGGGAAACAGGGCTGGGGGTGGGAGGAAAGATGAGGTGGGGTGTGTGGATAGCATGTGGAGTGAGTAGAAAATTTCTTAATAATATTCTGAAAGTGTCACTTTCAAAGTATAAATCAAGCACAAAGCATTGCTACATATCTTATATATAGTACAAGAATGATCCATCGAGCTCTACCTTTAGCTAGCTACAGCCAATACAGAAGACAGCTTCCAAAAACAGCTACCTCTAAAATAAAAACAACATCAAATGCAGTTCTCAAGATAATTTAAACAACAATCACTATGTAGAATACTAAACATGTCTAATTCTACTCTGAATCTCAACAGTCTTCTTCACATTCAAAAAAACAAAACAAAACCAAACAGAAACAAAACAAAACAAAAAACCTTTAAATCGATGCTCCTGAGATGTATTACTACCATTTAACACATCAATTCCTCCAGACTTCTCTATATAGTAAAAGAGAATCCAAGTCCCCCGACAAACTTGTAGTCCCTGTAGAGTCTGGCCTGACTCATTGCTTTGAAGCTCACTCCCATAACTCCCTGCTGAATGAGTCTTCTTTGACAATGCTGCTCCTGCTGCTTTTCAAATGTGTATGATTGTTTCATCTCTTCACTCTTCAATACATTTTCACAATTTGCTCTATTACTCTATTCAGATCTTTGTTCAGGTATTTCCTTCCTTAAATGGTTCTGTAAAATCAAACATAATCACCTACTATTTTGCACTCTTCAATATGTTCTCCTGTGCCTTTAAGGATTAATTTTAACCCAGAATTGCATGTTACTTTTGTTGTGTATTGCTTACCTTATAAAATATAGTTCCTATGAATTCTATAACTCGTTTTTCCAAGTATTGACAGTGCTGATAATCAGTGACCTGCAAAGCGTAGATACCTAGTAAATAATTTTTAAATTCTGAGTGAATGATTGACATAATTCCTTCAAGATATAGCATAATTTTTGTTGTGAAATATTATTTTATGATGTGTTACATCTATTTATGCTGTGGAACATTCATAATGATGAAAAGATGTGCTGTATTTGTTTAACTCTGTGAAGCTATGTTACTTTGCCTGTCTAAAACACCTTATTGGTCTAATAAAGAGCTGAATGATCCATAACAAGGCAAGAGAAAGGATAGGCAGGTCTGACTGGCAGAGAGAATAAATAGGAGGAAAAATCTGGGAAAGGAGGACCAAGGATTGAGAAAAGGAGGAGAAGAATACTTCAGGGGCCAGCCACCCTGCCATACAGCTAGACATGGAATAAGAAGGAAGGAAAAGATTTGCAGAAATAGAGGAAGGTAAAAGCCTTGAAGCTAAAGGTAGGTGGGATAATTTAAGAAAAGCTCACAAGAAATAAGCCAAGCTAAGGCCAGACATTTATAAATAATAATAAGATTTCATGTATATTTATTTGGGAGCTGGGTGGTGGCAACCCCCAAAAAAGCCAAATACTGAAAACCAAACAAGAGATTTTTTTTTTTATCACAGAACTGTGTTTCACAAATTGTTATGTTCAATTTTTTTTTTTTTTTTTTTTTTTTTTTTTTTTTTTTTTGGTTTTTCGAGTCAGGGTTTCTCTGTGTAGCTTTACGCCTTTCCTGGAACTCGCTTTGGAGACCAGGCTGGCCTCGAACTCACAGAGATCCGCCTGCCTCTGCCTCCCGAGTGCTGGGATTAAAGGCGTGCGCCACCACCGCCCGGCTTGTTATGTTCAATTTTATGAACTGCTTGATATGGATTTTATCTTGATGCAATACTTATTGAAATTATTGAACCTAAATTTCATAAGAAAATATAGATACCAATAACATAAGCTGTTAAAATCCTTTTACATGTCTTCTGATCATTCATTTTAATAAATTAATTCTTAAAATCTATATCCTCTTAATAGAACAAAATATTAGAGAATTTTGTGTTGTCACTTGTTCATTTACTTAAAATGCACTGAATTATCTGTGCTGCCAATCTTCATGATTTTCATCTACTGGTTCTAGTGTATGTAGCTGGAAGTTTTTGTCATTTCATCCAGCACCAAGGTCCTACAGCCACTTGTAAAATTCCTGTGCCTGGCCCTGCAACTGCTGCTACCCAAGTAAACACACAGAGGCTTATATCAATAACAAATTGCATGGGCATGGCCTATTACTCAAGCTTCTTATTGTTTGTTTGTTTTTTGTTTTGTTTTGTTATTTGAGAGAAGGTTTCTCTGTGTAGTTTTTGGTGCCTGTCCTGGATCTCACTCTGTAGACCAGGCTGGCCTCAAACACACAGAGATCTGTGTGGCTCTGCCTCCCAAGTGCTGGGATTAAAGGCATATGCCACCACTGACTGGCGACTCAAACTTCTTGATAGCTAGCTCTTATATCTTAAATCAACCCATTTCTAAAATCTACAAGTTACCACACGGCCATGTCTTACCAGTCTACTGGCATGTTGCTCCTTTGGTGGCAACTGGCATCTCTTCTGCTCTGTTTTTCTTCTTCCTTTCTCTCTAGTTACAATGTCCTGCCTAACCTTATTCTGCATCATCATTGGTCAAACAGCTTTATGTAATTGTTAGTTTTTCTGTGTCCCAGCCAGCTGCTGATGGTTAGAACAAATCTCTCCCACTCACATCCCCCAAGTAAACACACAGAGGCTTATATTAATTATAACCACTTGGCCATTAGCTCAGGCTTATTACTAGCTAGCTCTTACACTTAAATTAACCCATAATTCTTATCTATGTTTAGCCATGTGGTTTGGTAACTTTTCTCAGTTCTGCCTTGTTATCTTTCTTCCTCTGTGTCTGGCTGGCGACTCCTGACTCAGCCTTCCTCTTCCCAGAATTCTCCTTGTCTGCTTATCCTGCCTATATTTCCTGCCTGGCTACTGGCCAATCAGCATTTTATTTAAAAACCAATCAGAGCAACACATATTTACAGCACACAGAATGACATCTCACAGCACTTCCCCTTTTCTGTCTAATCTAAAAAGAAGATTTTAACTTTAACATAGTAAAATTACATATAACAAAATAGTTATCAAGCAAAAATTACAGTTATAATATCTAGTCTCTTTGTATTTGGCAAAATTTAAAAAAATATTCTATCTATCTTATATTTGTGAGTATAAAGTTTCATATTAATTTATCTTTTATCATGACTAAGGAAAATTATAACTACCTAGTCTTCAACTACAGCAAAGACCTCAGAAGGATATAATATTACCTAAGTTAACAGGAAATGCATTGTAAGCAACTTTCTATATTCTGGAAATGACAGAGACAGCTGCCTGCCTGGACAGTCATCTAAAGTTACTCTCCAAATTTGGGGCATTCATCTTCAGCCTATAAACCTAGAGTCTCTTAGTCACTTCTCTCTATGTCCTGTAGAATGTCTGGCAGTTTCTTCTGTGAAGCAGGAAACTGAAGGACCATCTCACCTTGTAAAGTTTAGTGGTTACCTTTCTATGAGCCCTGTATGTCCAGTCAATACAACATTTTGTCAAGCAGTCCAGGCAAGAACAGTTTCTCGCTCAAATGGCTATTTTTGCGAAAAAGAAGATAGACTCCATATGAAGGGTTTCAATGCCTATCTTCCTTTTTGAAGTAAATTGGTGCTGCCAGGAGCAGATGTGGCTCATTGTCCAGGAAAGTCTAAGTTTATAAAACATTTTAAATACCATATTCTGTAGGTCCTTGAAGTGTTTGAAGATTATCTGTCTATCTACAATATATCTCTGCTTGACCTTGCAAACTTAATATGACTATAAGTTTGATTATCATGGATGACTAATTATTAATCTGTATTTCTTAATTATACATTACAATTTCAAATGAGGTGCACAAACTTAATACCTTAAACAAGAGTAGAAATATACAATACAACAAAATTAACTTTAAATTTATAATGAACTAAAATCTATAGCAATTTGAATCATTTTACACAAGTTGTTACTCTTTAAGAGCAGATTCAATAATCTACCCTTTTATCCTATCATATCTATATCCTATATATGTATATCAAGTTTATCTTCAAAACTCTCTTTTACACATAATTTATAACTTTTTATATATTAGTTAAGAAAATCTTTTTCATGATAAATATATATTTCATAGTTTTTAAGCCACAGGTGGTAAGATAAGCTTTTCTCACACTGAGCACGTGACATTTTTTCACCGGAAAAACTGACAGGGATCCCCAATTTCCCAAACCATTAGAGGTCACATTATTTTGCCTTTCTTCTTTTCTCTAGTTTAAAGTAAGTAAGTAAAATAAAAATGTTGTGCAGAATCAATATCGCCCCATTTTTCCTGAGCCTCACACTTGCCTCTTTTTCAGTCTTAAAAATATTTCCATTTTCCACTCTATTTTCATCCTTAAACTTCCTTACACATTTATCATTTTGGGAAGATAGAAGTCAGTGTAATGGTTATAGCAGTAACAGAATTGTTCTCAAACTTTATCTACTTAAGTACCTATTCATTATTTTCTCACACGTATTTCTCTTCATTCACTGAGAACCTGTTTTTGTTGGGTCAATACAGTCACTAATCTCATGGTGATTAAATAAATTCACAGCTATGATGATTTACAAGTACGGAACATTAATCATTGCCTGTAAATATTCTTAAAAGCATGTCTTGAAACCTGATTATTATGTTAAATTATCTTTTCCTTTATTAACCTATTTTTCATTTTCCCCCCAAACAAATAACTGATCTCATTTTTTTTTCAATCTCTTTTGCAGGTATCTATATTTATAAAGGCTCTCCAGAAAACCCAACCCAACTAAACATATACAAATAAAATAAAATTTATTGTGACAAGTTTGTACATGTAGGCTGAGAAGCACCAGAATCTAATGTCTACACACTGTAAATTCAGGGAAGACACTGGTATCATTCAGTCTAGAATCCAAATACAAAGGCAAGCATGTGAATGCTACCTTGATTGTAGGAAAATATGAAAAACTAGGCTCCAATAATGAGGCAAGAAAAATAGGTGCATTCCTTATTCTCTACTTTTTGTTACATATGATGCCCATTTGTAGAAACAAGGACCATCCATCTGCTTTACTGAACTCATACATTCCAGAACAAACTTCTCTTGGAAACACCATCACAGACATATCCAGTAAAAAAAAAGGTTTAATGTGAGAATTAACCACTCATTCAAGCGGCCAAATAGAATTTGTAGTTATGGCATAGTATAGGCTCTGCATCATAAAATGTGAGCAGAAGTTGTATACTTAGTTTTCCAACTTGGCCCATGAGAAACTTCAGCATTGAATTCTCCATTGTCTTTCCTTTCTTCCAAACTAGTGTCAAAAATACAGTGACACTGGAAGACACAATGACCTTAATGGCAGAGCCACTGTGTGAGAAGAGCTTGAATGTCAGAATCTGCAAGTGAAATGATCCCATACTTAAGGTCTACTCTTGTGTATTCACATAAGTAACAAATGAACCACATGACCTTGATGTTTTCTGTTGAAAGTGTCTCCTTCCTAATTCCTTTTCATTTTGAAAAGAAGTTGAAATTTGATAGTTAAGAAAGGTTTTATTAGAAAGGATTTAAATTTCTTTCTTATAATTCCATTCAATGGCAAGTTTTACAATTCTGTGAAACTTAATGAAAGGGGAAGTAAATAGAATATAAAGGAATTTGTTCTATTTATTTGCTACAAAAAGAGACTTGTTACGAAAGGAAGAAAACTTGAAGACCAGATTTGGAGCCAGAAGAGAAACAGTGAAGGGAAATCTTGTGTAGATTATTTGTATTTATATAATGGAAACACCTGGATAGAGGGAAGACTGAGATTAATCTCATTCATTGCTGACTGTCTCAGAAATCCAGCCACCAGTAAGAAAATTAAAAAAAAAAAAAAAAAGAAATACTGTGACAGATGGAGACAACCCAGAAGGAAAGACATCTCTATCCACCCTTACTGCTACCCTGGCCAGCAGGTTCAAAGTCCCTCAAATACACCTTGCTATGCACTGATGTAAATGCATAGTGAGGCCACAGAATCAGCCTGGCCTCAAAGGGAAAGTTGGGGAAGAATAAGAGCTACAGGAGCTAAGAAGGATTTGATGCCTTTTCCCCAATACTTGGTTTCAAACAAAGCAGTCACACACTACCACCAAAAACTTAAAAAAAAAAAAACAGTATGTTTTCCATTGCTTCGTGTTTTAATAAAAAATTTGAAGTGATTAAAAAAAAAATCTGTGAATTTATAATACTCAAGTATGTACTTTTAATGCTCATAACATCCCAACTGTAAACATACTTTCACTTCCAAACTGTCATAAAAAATTGTCTAACTCCTTCTCTCTTTATAGGCAAATATGATTAAGCATTTGTTCCACTGTTAATGTAACCAGCTATTAGATTTCTAAGGGAACTGAATGGAGTCTATCCCAGAAATCATTTTTATTCACCTGGACATGCCCTCCAGCCTGCCTGTTTTTAGTCACCTTTTGTGCTGTTCCATCACCAGTACTTCATTAAGTTGGCCCTAGATCTTCTATTAGATCACATGAACCCATTCTCCAACCATATTATTAAATACCACCAAGGATAATCCACCCAGAATTGTGCTGTTACTTGCATGATGTGTGCCACAGAATTCTTAGTAGGTTGCTTAGAACTATTTACCTGCCTGCCTAGCAGGAATCTTATCTACCCCTGGGCCTGTCATGTGAACTCTGCTCCAGAACTTCAAGGAGGCCATCCAGATCTATTTCTCCACCCAGCCATCTGGCTATCAAATACCCCATTCAACATCCTTACCAACACTAGTATCACTTGGAGTCTTACAAAAACTCAAATACCAGCACTATATAGAGTTGGACCTTTGTTATCTAAGGACCAGCAGAAGAAATCAGTGTACTATATATAAACTTCAGAAAATTGGATGTGATAAATATTATAAGCCTATAGAAGGTAAATACTTGGGATGAGTAGCTTCACTTGCTTCTTGTCAAGCTGAGGCCACTCATGACACTAGAATCACACATTAAGACAGAATGGCTTCAAGAGCTAACACCAAGCACTGTCCAGCTGATTCGCAGCCTGCCCCCCCACCAAAAATATACAACTAACCACAGATATCTATAACAAATTTACTAGCAATAACATAACTCCAGAGTTCTAGGTCATGTCGCAAAAATAAAACATTTATAATCAAGTTGACAATATGTCTCCTCAAGAAATTAGTACCCCACTCTATTTTTTTCCTGAGAAAAGTAACTTGGATAATGTTTTAAAAATAGTAATTATAAATATATCTGAGTAACTCATAAAGGGTATGAACAAATCATTTAGCATAAACCATGAAAACACAAACAGTTGAATGAAATATTGAAAACAATTCAAGATATGAAATGAAATTTCACTAATAAATTAAATTTCTGAATCAAATCCAAAATAAAAGAAATGTTGAAATGAAACACCCAGAAAGCTCAATGGAAAGTCTGTTCAATATGTTGGAAGCAGAAGACAGAAATACCATGTCTTTAAGACAAAGAGAGAGAAATTGGATGACTTAAGTCAAAAAAATTATAGGCACAGAACATTCTGGGAATCTGGGACACAACATAAACTCCAAACCTATAAATATGTAGAAGAAGGAGAAAAGCACTCGGAATTCTGGAACACAAATCTATGAATAATACATGTAGAAGAAGGAGTAAACACCCATGTCAATGATTGTAGCTTCAGAACCATAGTAAACTGGCAGAGCCTTCCTCTGAGCATGAAATTCAGAGGGAAATGGCAAAGCCTTCCTCAGTGGATGTTGATAGTGGGTGCAAAATATATCCAGCATAACTTTTTCTCCTGTACGTTTATAGCTTGAAGACAATGACCCTACGAAGACTGCTCTTACTGAGATTAACAAAACCACTGATGGTGGGGATTCACATTGGTGCCGTTTGGAGGGTTCTCATAAAGTTATAAAGAGTTAAGTATCCTTATGTAGAAATGCTTGCTCTTCCATTTTCATTGCTGCCCTATTCACAACAGCCAGGAAATGGGGGCAGCTTAGCTATCCATTAACTCATGATTGGATAATAACAATGTTGTGTATTTTATACCAGAATATTATTCAGCTGTTAAGAAAATAAAGGTATGAAATTTTCAGGTATTGGATAGAGCTGAAGACAATCATCATAAGGGAGGAAAGAAAAATCCAGAAGGACAAAAGATTGCATATTTTCTCTCATTCATGTTAGAAAACATCTAGCTATTTATATTACTACAACTTTGTAGTACACTTAAAGTCAGGGATGTAGGATGGTGACACCCAGAATTTTTATTTTACCGTTTTCGTTATTTGTTTAAATCCTCAGATATGTGTATTTTGTTGGAAATATTTTCAGAGGTCAGGAAATTACTAAGGACTGTGGTAGGAAAAGATTTCAAGTATGAGGAAGCAGTATAAAGGGAAGATGATGGAATAATGTGACATAAAGAGTAAAATGGACTGGAGGTTTGGGACAACGTGGCAGAGGATGAAGTAAATGGAGGAGTAATGAACACTAAAGGCCTTTAAAACTACTACTGCAAAAATCTCCTTAGATATGTATGTACACATACATGAAATAATTTGAATGGAGCTTATTTACAATGGGGTGGTAGGACACATACTATATCAACTAGATACCACATGCAAGAAAACAAAATAATGATAGCAGGAATGGGAAATTCTTTGCGAATTGTTGGCCAATGGGATCCCATACATCCCAAGCCTTACAGACCATTGCCATTACTCCTGGTTACATTCTAGAATTTTATGGAAAGACCTATTACTAAAGACAGCCCATACTGGTCTCATAGAACATGGATAAATCAAACTGTTATTACTTTAGAAGCTTTCTTCCTACTGGCTATCTTTCATAGTGTTAGAAAGTGATATCCATGTTACTAGAGAAGAAAAGTGCTTGTCCAGATATGAATCCTGCAATCTAGAATAACAACTAGCCTGACATGATATGTCCATTGCAGCTCTGAACATAAACAACTACTTTTTTTGTTGGCATTTTGTTGACACACTCTATGATATGGAACTCCTGCCTTGCTTTTTAATGAGGCCAAGGGTATGTGGTTAGATAGATCATAAGCACTAGAGTAAATCTAATACTATTATTCTAAGAAGTGTAAATTAAAATAACTCATAATAATTTATTACTATATACATAGATTAATGCATATTTCTGACCACAGCAAGGTTTTCCCTGCTTATCCTTGATTGGTTGGCAGAGAAACACCAGGTTTCTCCTAAGGCCATGCAAAGTCCTTCATGTTCCATAGGATTACCTCTATGAGGAAGTCAACATGGGTCTCCCTCCTGGAAATTGAGTTTTCCAATTTTCCTAGGTCTAAGTTTATCTGGGAACTGAGTTCCCTAATGTTTTGGTCCCCCAAAAGTAAGGCTGAGATGCCTATGGCAGTTGCACAGGTTATTCCCACCCTAACTAGTATCAGGACCAGAAATAGTCCCATTTGACCTTCAATAATATTGAAGGCCTTTATGAGTTCTCCCCTATTCTTAACTATAGGTATATATCTCAGCATAACATAGACCAGTATACATGGGGTGGGGTGGACTTTCTGGTGGGTAAAAGGAGGCACATTTAGTCATACTGTTTGTATAAGCAAGCCAGGTAGATTCAGGGGCATGAAAGAATATGCAGTCCTCTACGCTAGCATTGGTTTATTGGACATATGAGAAAATTTTATTACAATGTGAGGAAGCAAGATTATAATTTGAGAACATGATGCAGGTTCCTTGTCCTTTGTGGAATGACTTACCATTGGTAGAGCATGCATAAAATTGTAGTCTGTGGCCAGGTGATAGTGGCATATGCCCTTAATATCAGCACTCAGGAGGCAGAGGCAGAAGCAGGTGGATCTCTGTGAGTTTGAGGCCAACCTGGTCTACAGAGCAAGTTCCAGGACAAACTCCAAAGCTACACAGAGAAACCCTATCTCAAAACACCACCCCCAAAACCCCAAAAAACAAAAAACAAAACTAGTTTGTGAAGGCATTTTTCTATCCAGTCTTCTTCACAATCTGATTCATTGACCACAATCTGATTTATTGACCCCTATTCCTCCCCTAAACACATGTTGTCTCACTTCTGGAAGGGATATAAGAAAGCAGAGGTCCACCCAAAACTAGTTTCCCATCTCCAGTTTTTCTGAGTCCCTATGTCCAGGATTGGGGCTGATGGGGATTGTGTATACTAGGTTACTACATTCTGATCAGTCTTATCTTTTTTTTTTAATTAAGAAAATTTTCATTCATTTTGCAAACCAACCAAAGATTCTCTTCTTCCTTCCTCCTGCTCCTCTAGCATCCCCCTCCCAACCCACCCCCATTCCCTCTTACAAGAAGGTTAAGTCCTCCCATGGGGAGGTACATTTAGTAGAGGCAGATCCAAGCCCCTCCCCCTGCCTGAAGGCTGTGCAAGGTGTCCCATCACAGATAATAAGCTCCAAAAAGCCTGCTCATGAACCAGGGATGACTTCTGATCCTACTGCCAGGGGGCTGTTTAATCAGATCAAGCTCCACAGCTGTCTCGCTTATGAAGAGGGCCTAGTCCAGTCCCACGCAGGCAGGCTCCACAGCTATTGGTCCACAGTTCGAGTTCCCACTAGCAGGGTTTAATTGTTTCTGTTAGTTTCTCCACTGATCTTGATGCCCCTTGCCCATTGAATCCTTCTTCTCTCTCTTTGACTGGATTCCTGGAGCTCAGCCTGGTGCTTAGCTGTGGATCTCAGCATCTGCTTGCATCAGCTACTGGATGAAGATTATGATAACAGTTACAGTATCCACCAATCTTATTACTGGGGTAAGCCAGTTCAGGCACTCTCTCCACTACTGCTACTAGTCTAAGCTGGGATCATCCTTGTAGATTCCTGGGAAATTCTCTAGCACCCGGTTTCTCCCTATCTCCATGATGTCTCCCTCCATCATGGTATCACTTTCATTGCTCCTCCACTCTATCCCTGTTACAGCTCAACCATCCTGTTCCCTATGTTCACAGTCTTATCTTTTAAGAGGTTCAAGGTCCAAGTGATGGTCCAACTGTCATTGTTCTCAGTGGTCTTTTTTTCCTAACTGTGAGTGATGAATCCAGGGAATGACACTAGCCACTTTCATGGAATTTGGGATGGTGAGGGCAACTGGGCTGGGAACCTTCCAGATGGGTTCCAGGGCCTGGGAAGAGAGCCTCTTTATACAAACCAATTTTGGTTGCAACTGATGGGTAGGTTCAGACTTAGGAAATGGCAGGATTCCCTTCACATTCTGGTCAATAGCCTGGCAAGCTTATTGAAAAGCCTGTAATAACCTGGGAAAGGAAGGATTAAACATTTCTGCCTGGGGAGTATCTCAGAGTTTGTGAGGGAGTACCTCAGGTCTTGAGCAGGTCAAAGGGCAGGAGGTAGACCCAATGTTTGCCAGTTTCCAGGACGTATGTCAGTGCAGTTTCCAATCAATATTTAATACCTTTGTCAGATTTTGAGATGCTTTTACCATGAAGGCCTGGCTTGTTATCAGATCCCAAAGATATGGGCAGGCCAAATGTAGGAAATATTTCATGAAGACGTTTCTTAGTAACTATTGCAGCAGTCTCTATTGGATGGGATAAGTGTCTATTCATCTTGAGAAGATGTCTATAAACACCAGGAAAATATTTATAGTCAAATACAGTAGGGCTGATTTATCATTATAAATGTTACAAAATTGTCCTGTGAATGTCATAAGTGGATCATTTACATGTAAGTATGACATATGTGTAATATTTCTTTTTGTTTATTTATAATACTCTTTATGATATTTCCTTGCCTGATTGTCCAATGAGGTCATTTTTGAAGGTATTCTCTTTGAAATGGAAATGGAGAGCTTGTCTAGGATATAAATCTTATAAATTTAATAACAAGTTATTATATACCACTTGCGTATAATGTAACTCAGTATATATTAAATGGAGTAAATTTAATAGTAAATTATTATAACTAATTCATACTTATATTTGAAAATGCATGATGAGGAATTACAATCTTTTAAGTCATTTCACTCCATTTGAGACATGCATGCTTACAAATGCAGTGCCTAGGGTAGTGCTTACGGCAGATGACGAACTCTTTGTCAGGTGTATTATTGATAATATTTCCAATATATAGGCTGCCAATTTGCTTGGATGTTTGAGTCTTTTGGAGTAAAGAAGCCACATACCTTTAATCCCAGCACTTGGGAGGCAGAGGCAGGCGGATATCAATGAGTTTGAGGCCTGCTTAGTCTACAAAGTGAGTTCCAGGACAGGCAGGACTGTTATACAGACAAACCCTGCCTCGAAACACTAAAAGAAGAAGAAGAAGAAGAAGAAGAAGAAGAAGAAGAAGAAGAAGAAGAAGAAGAAGAAGAAGAAGAAGAAGAAGAAGAAGAAGAAGAAGAAACTTTTATGAGGTTCCATTTACTAATTCTTGGTTTTAATGCCTCCTTTTTCAGGGTCCTGAAAGAAAGTCCTTTCCTATGCCAATGGGTTCAAGCTTATTCTCTACTTTGCCTTCCATAAAATTCAAGATACCTAGTTTGTTGATGTCCTAAATTCTTTTGATACTGAGTTTCTGCAAGGTGATAGATATGGATCTATTTTCATTCTTCTACATGCAGGACCCAGTTAATCCAGCACCATCTGTTGAAGATGCTGTCTTTTCTCCAGTATGTATTTTGGGCTTCTTTTTCAAGAATTGGGTATCTGTAGGTGTGTGAAATTATCTGAGACTTCAATTCTATTCTAGTAATCAACATGTCTATTTCTATGCCAATATATGCAATTTTTATTACTATGGTTATGTAATACAACTTGAAGTCTGTGATGGTCATATCTCCAGCTGTTCTTTTATAATTATTATTCAGGGTAGTTTTATCTATCCTGTGCTTTTGTCATTGTTGCTTTTTAGATTTATTTATTTACTTACTTACTTATTTATTTATTTTTGGTGAGGGAGAGGTGTTTGTTTGTTTGTATTTTCATGTCGAATTTAATATTGATTTTTTCAATTTCTGTGAATAAGTGTCTTGGAATGCTGATGGAGATTGGATTGAATTTTGCAGACTGTTTTTGATAGGATGACTGTTTTCCCAATACTAACGCTACTGATCCGCAAGAACATACAAGATCTTTTCATTTTCTGATGTCTTCTTCAGTTTCTTCCTTTAATGACTGAAGCTATTATTATACAAATATTTCCCTTGTTTGGTTAGAGTTATCTCAAAGTATTTTTGAGGTTATTGTGATAGGTAGCCTTTCTATATTTTTGCTCAGTATGTTTGTAATTTATATATGGGGAAGCTCCTGATTTTTGTGCTGATTTGTATCCTGTTCTTTTGCTGAAGTGTTTATTAGGCCTAGAAGTTTCATAGTGGAGCCTTTTATGTATAAAATGTTATCAGCTGAAAAATAAAGATACTTTGACTTTTTCCTTTCCTGTTTGTATCTACTTGGCCCTCTTCAGTTTTCCTATTATGCTTAATTAAGATTTCAAATATTATATTTATATGTAAAGATATGTAAGGAATGGTGTAGCAGGAATCTTAAAGAGTCTTAATAATAAGATCAAACCTGAGGCCAGTTATTGGGGTGAACCCTGGAAGATCAGAGCCAGAACAAGCCATAGCTGTCTCACCTCACCAGTTCCTCAGCTGGTCCTGTTTCCTCAGACTGGAAGCCTCTGAGTCCTCATCCAGAATGAATCCCAGCTGAACTGTGCTGCTTCAAAGCCTGAAAGCTTAACCAGCCGAATGCTTAACCAGCCAAATGCTTCTAGCTTCTGATCCTCACGCCTTATATAACTTTCTGCTTTCTACTATCACTCCCTAAGA